>NC_084836.1:81975252-82600252 GCF_033115175.1 Lepus europaeus
GAAAAACACAGCTGCCAAAACCCCTTCCTCTCCGCCAGCCTCCACCAGGCCTTGGAATTCTCAGCAAATAGCTGGTTTTGCAACGCTTTTGGCTTTGCCAACCCTCCAGGGTAGAAAAATCTTCCCACAAGGATTTGAGGCTTGCAAGGAGAGGAAATCTTTGAGAAAAATCTGGGTTGAGGAGCAGCTAAGAAAAGCCAGGAGGAAGAGACACATCTATATGTGTTTATGCAGAAAATAGAAAAGGTTGAAAAGCAATGTGTTTCTAACAAGGCAGCTTCTATAAAACCAACCTTCTGCCACCCCTCCACTCCCCAGCGGGCTGAAAAAGGCAGGGTGGTTTCCACCCTCCATTCACGCCCCGCTCAGTCGAAGCTGGAAAACGCAGTAGCAGGCAGCTCCCACGAACAGTGGGCTTGGGTTCAAATCCCCGCGCCTACCCCAGCACTGCTTTCCTGCAGCTCAGTGCCGTCTCACGACAAATGAGCAGCATTTGCCGGATTGGGGGCCGAATTATGAATTGGAAGATGATGGTGCTTTGCAGCCACTTCTCAATCACAGACCCTCTAAAGAGCGTCTTCATTTAACAAATATCCTCTGTGGTTCCTCTGTGTTCAACAGATAGGAGAGCGCTTTGAAAAGTTGGTGGGAAACAGGTCTGATGCAAAACCTACCCATGCATTTCAAAAGTGTCTGCATCAGAAGAAACTTCTTTGATCTTCCTTCTCCCGTGAACTTTCTGAAGAACCTTGAGTACCTTTTGAGCTCCTCCTTTGGCCCTGGGAGGCTGGGGTGACAGAGGTGAGCAAGTTCCTGGGGACCCTGACCTCCTGCCTGGAGTGAACTGGTAACCAGATGAATACATAATTGCCAACAAAGGCCGTGCTGGCCAGCACCATGGGGGCAGTGCCCAGAAGACCAGAGATAAGAACTGTGGTGGATAGGATGGTGCAGACAGTGGAACTAGCACAAAGGAGAGCTCTTAGCCAGATGCAGCATCCACTTTTGTGGAAGAGGAGCAAGGACAGGTGGACAGAGGAGGAGAGGGGAGGGGAAAGAAAGCCAGGGAGGCCAGTGGGGCCTTGCTCCCAGCCACGTGAAGGATCAAAAGGCTGCACTCACAGCCATAAAGGCACAAAGGCCAGGGCAGGGTCTCCGACCTGCAGTTGGGATTTGCACCCCAAACCTCCGCTGCAGCCCCCTTGTGATACAGTGCTCGGGACCCCGCAGCAGGCCAGGGCAGCAGCACTGCTTTCAGGAGTGGAAGGCGTTTCGGAGATCACACACGCGTGCACACACACACACCCATGCACACGTATGCACGTGTGTTTTATTCACCAGGGAGCATCTTGCGAAGCCTCTCCTGTCACTCTTAAGCAATGCTTCCTTCAGAGCCTTAAATCTTCCACCGAAAATCACAACAGTATCTCCCCTGCCACAAGCTCCCTACACTGTGAGCCCACACTCCCCTCTCCTTGACACTGGGCTGACATGTGTCACTATCTTGCCTAGACCCCTCCCCCCCCCCGGAAAAAAAAAAAAGTGCAGGTACCACTGTGTGACACCCGAGATGAGGACATAAAAATGCCATGCGCTTCTGCCCGGCTCTCGTGGACGCACACTCTTTGGAAGCCAGCTGCCCCTTCTTAGGAAGTTCAAATGGAGCACATGAAGCGCCCATGTGGCGAAGCCACGTGTCAGGAGTTCCAACTGACAGCCCAGCTCAGGGGCCAGCCACAGCTGCAGCGACTCCTACACATGGGCGTGATGCTACCTCTGATGAGTCTGTAAGCACCTGTCTCGGGTGCCCGGCCTTGCAACCCTTCCCGAGGGGGTCCCAGACACAGCAGAGCATCCCCACCACCCCCTGTCCAAATTCCTGCCCAAAGCTCCCAGGAGCAAAGGCAGAAAATGACTGTTTCGCACCACTAGGTTTCGGTGTGATGTCTTACGCAGCAATACAGACTGGGACAGAAATGAAAGCCCGAGTCGTGTGTGTGGTGTATGTGGTGTGTGTGTGTGTGTGTGTGTGTACTTCAAAAAAAAATTCCCAGAACACAGATTTTAAAGATAAGTTTAATTTGCTTCAAAAAAAATTTGAAGTCCAGGCATGGAAGAGTCTTCAAAATGTTCATGAAAAATGCTCACTGTGAAAGACTACATGGATTCAAAAATTGCAGCAAAACCAACTTGCCTTTAGACTGCACTCTCCATAGGCATTGTGGGTACTCTTGTGTCTGTATATAGGTTGTTATGTGTGTGCGTTTTTCCTTAATCCCGCTTCACCTCCTTGAGAACCTTCTAGAAAGAACACCTATCATTACCCATGAGTTACAACCCCTGGGGTTCATCCACACCACTTCTGGAGAAAAAAAAAAAAAAGATAACCAGATGGTTTACGCCAAAGAAAAATTAAATACTTTTAAACCACTCAAAATAGACAAAGGTAATCCGTCCTTATTGCAAAACTAAAAGAGAAACCCTTGCAAATCTAACACTTGGTTTCATCCAGCTTTGAAAACAGAGATGAAAAAAAAAAAATGAGATCTTCATCTGCGGCAGCTAAATAGGGCACCAGGGGCTCCTCTTGCTAAAGGCTAAAGACGCACGCAAGTAGAAGCACCATTTGCAGATAAGGTAGAGCCAGGCATGTAAGGTGCACTTAGCGTCCACCTGACGCTGCCAGGAGCCCACAGAATTCTCCTTACTATCACTGCTCCAGTGGACAGCAGCACCAACACTTCCCTTGGATCCAGCCTAACCCTTCGTGACCCAAGTTAACCCTCAAGTGCAGTCTCGGCAGGTTCTTTTCTGTACTGCACGTAACCGGACACAGTGAGCGCCTTCTGCTATATGACTGAAACTTTTCCATATTACAGTCGAATCTAGGTTAAGTTAGATGTCAAGAGAGGGAGCTCAGATTCCATACTGTCAGAAATGGACCCCCACATTATATAGCATCGCTGCCCCCCACGTCTCTATTGGTCTGGTGGAAGAACTGTGCTGTTTTTGTTTAATAATAATAATAAATGAATGTATGTTGGAAAACAAGCCTCTGAGAAGTCACATACGGGGATCCCCACATGGCTGTCAAGCTAAATAATGAAAACTACTTTGATGACGAGGAAAGCACCCACTGTGGGATTATAGAAATATCACAACAGGGCACCCAGGTCAGGGCATGAGCTCCTGGGGCCTGCAGTGGGAACTGAGAGCCAGGTCACCTGAGTGGACGGCTCACCTGCTCCTCAATCGCTGTGTGATCCTAAGCCAGTCACTCGGCCCCTCTCTGCCAACACGTCGTGACAACAGGGCTAAATTCCCAACTTTGTCCATCCAAATAGGACCCCTTTAGGCAGAGGGGTCTCCAGGGTTCCAAGGCAACAGTCACTCTTCGGATGCTGACGTCAGCCAAATGATAATTCCCCAAGAAGAAAATCATTGTGGGCTGATTTCACATGCATTAATTAATGTGGCCAGAATTAGCTCCAAAAACCCATGCCTTGCCAAACACTGCTGCCCATCATCGAATGAAATCATGAATACAGGTCGGAAGAAAAGGTGATGAAGAGACAGACTTGCAAGCCTGGCTGGCCTCTTCCTTACCAGTCTCCAGGGTGGGGGCCCACCCAGTGCTGACAGGTTGGGGTGGAGAAGGGGGGAGACAGGAATGGTTGATGAGCCCAGAGACAGGTAGGGATAGGGGGCAGGGATGTGGTACGGTACTACACCTGAAGTGACAACTGGACACAAACATCACTGGCAGTGAGCCCATTCCAAAACAATCCTGAGGTCACTGGGCTTCAAGTTGGCAGAGTCTCCACTCCGCCCATCCCAAATCCCAACTCTCCTGGGGAGGACTGGGGGTATGGAGTGGCCGACTGAACCATCTGGGTCTCATCCCCCGTGCAGAGTATCTGCAAATCCTGGGAAATTATGGAGCCCTGTGACTCACAGAGCCCCTACACGCCGGCAAAGAAGAACGGCACGTTACTGGACTTGGCACAGCTCCTGCCAAAGGTGGCATGGAGTACACCAGCTGGCTGTGCACGCCTCACAGCTGGGAAGCCCCTGATGAGACTGATGTCTGGGAGACCTGGGGACTTGAAATCCCAACTCCCCACAGCCCCCTATGGGGTGCCAGACCCCATGGCCAGGTGATGTGGGCCTTGGGAGCCACCAACGGCTTCTCTGAAGCCCAAGCCTGCCTCTCTCCTTATTACCATATATGAGGAAGTCTCTGCGGGGGTCTGTGAGGCCTCAAGGGAGCCCCAGACCAGCCTGTGTATAGGGGGGAATCCCTTTTTTAAAATGGAGAGTGCCTTTAAAAATACATCCGCATCGCCAGCAGAATGCCTTCAGACTGTGCCCCCTGACACCTGGCGCTGGAGCCGTCCCCTACCCGCTCGGCACCGCACGTGTTTGTAACTGCTTTCGCTCACATCCCTTCCCCAGGCTGCCTCCCCTCATCCGCGCCACTCCAACGGCCGGGCTGGAGAACCAGCTCACTACACTTAGTTCTCCGCGTCTCGCAGCACATGTGCCCGCAAGGGCCATTTCACGTCCGGAAAGGCCAAGGCCAAATATAAAAAGTTGTGGGCTCCAGGACGGACCCGGCACAGGGCACGGAGAACGTAGTGGATAGAGTGGGGCGGGGGGAGGGGGTAGCCCCCTGGTCCACCCCATCTCCTCCACAGCAGCAAGGAAGCAAAAGCGACCCGGGGGCAAGGGGCCCCTGTTTTCCCAGGGACATGTCCACTGCTAAGCCCTGGCTGGATGGCGAACACTTTTTTTTTCCCGCTGTGCCAATTCCTGGCACCTGTTCTGGAAAGGCGGGTGGGGAGCTTCCCGCAGATCCACGCCGCCTGTTGTACCTGGGGAACACGCGGAGCACGGGTGAGCCACGGCCACCTGCGCCTTCGGTCCCGGAGCAAGCTGGAGCGCACAGGTGGTTACCTGCACAGGTACGGAACCTCACAAGGCCAGCACAACTCGACGTCTGGCCTTGGGGGCCTTGCTGGAGGTCAAGGTTCCCCAGCCACCCACCCACCGCCACCACCAGCCCTTCCCGCCTGCAGGGAAGAGGGCAGAGGCAAGGGGCGCAGGTAAAGGTCCCCATGGCAGCAGGCTGCGCCCCAGCCCCGAGCTCCGGGCTCTGCCGGCCGCCTCCTCCCGGACCCCCTGCAAGGGGCAGGGGGCGTCCTTACCCGGCACCCGCCCGCCGGAGCCGCAGCGCCCACTCGGGGCAGGCGGCGAGCACTCACCCTTCTGCTCTCGCAGGCTCGACAGCGACCAGAGCAGCAGCGCCACCGAGGCTAGGAAGCAGAGCTGGCTCAGCAGAAGGTCCCCGCGGCGGCGGCGGCGGCGGCGGCGGCGCGCGCGGTCCTCGTCGCCGGCCGGCGGCATCCTCGGGCGGCGGCCGCTCCTGGGACGGGCGGCCGCGGCGGCGACGGCGGCGGGAGGCAGCCCTGCGCGCAGCAGCCGCGGGTCCTCGCTGCGCTCCCGGCCGGCCGCCGCCTCCGCCTGCTCTCCCTCCTCCGCGCCGCTGCCCGGCTCCTCCTGGCCGTCGCCCTCGTCGTCGCTATCGCTCAGTCCCTCCTCCCCGCCCTCCTCCTCCTCCTCCTCCTCGCCGCTTGCCCGCGCCGCCGCCGCCGCCTCCCGGCGCTCGGGGTCCCGCTCCTCCTCGCGCGCCATGGCTCCCACGCTCCGCGCCCGCGCTCGGCCTGGGGCGGCGGCGCGGCGGGGGCGGCGGGGGCGGCCGGGAGGCGGGGGCGGCGGCGGCCGAGGAGGAGGAGGAGCGGGAAGGACCGGCGGGAGGAGGGCCCGCCGCTGGCCAACTCCGCCGGCTGGCGAGGCCACCTCGGGCAGGCTCCGGCCTCGCCGGCTACAGGAGCGCGTCGCGGGGCCGCCCGCCTAATCCATGGTCCGCGCGCGGGGAGCAGCGAGGCAGCAGGGCGCACGGGCGGACGCTGCTCTGCTCTGCCCGCGGCGGCGCGGCCGGTCGGGCCCGGGTGGGCGGTTGCAGGGGGGCGCACGGGCGGGGGGGCAGTGGCCTGCGCGGCGGGGAGGGGGCGCTCGGGAGGGGGACTGGACGGTGGGGGGAGAGAGCCGGGGCGCGATCGCCAGTTTTCCACTCCGGGGGCAGGGGGCGGGCGTAGCGGGCCCCTTCTCGGACACAGGCTCTCCGCTCCGGGGGATTCGTCCGGGACTTTGGAGAAACGAGGGGTCTTTGCAGCCGCGGCCCGAAGGAGGGGCGCCGCGAGTGCGCCTGGCTGCCCTCGCCCGCCCGCTGGGCTCTCCGCGGCGCGCGGGCCTCCCGGGTTTGCTTCTGCCCCCTTGCGGGGATCCCCTGTTTGCGCCCGGCTCGGGCTCTGAACAGGCCTCCCCAGAAGCCCTGGGCTCGCTGGGGCTCCCCTGGCTCCCCTGGCTGGCCCGGGCTCACTCCTGGACCGTGCTGGACGCAGCCCAGTGGCTGGCTGAGAGAAGGGGGCAACCATCAGGTCCCGGAACTTCTGCGGGGACCATCAGTCGGCCCCCACCCCTGAGGTTAGATCCCCAGTCCCCTCCAGGTTTCCAGTTCTCTTCCTGCCCCTACCACTGAGGATGTTGCCTGCCCTGAAGATGGCAGTTGCTCTGCAGAGGTTGTCCCCCGCTCCCCAGCATCCTCTCTGTCTTGGGCATCCCTGGCTTCCCAGGTGCCTCCTGGGGCTGCTGGCTGGGATGAGATGTGCATCCCTCTGAAAGGGACACCTTTGTCCTGCGACTGAAAGCAAAAGAGCTCCTTAAACGAACAAACAAAAATCCCCTGGACAGCAGGTGTCTGTGTGTCTCCCTGAAGTCCGGTCAGATCACGGAATCCAGCCCCAGGCTCTAGGGAGGAGGGGGCGTCTCCAACCAGGGAGCCCCTGTGCAGATTCCCCCGCTCCTAGGTTAGGGAGGGCCGCAGAGTCCAAATGTGCCTACCCCACAACCAGGAGGCTGTGGACTGCCTCTGGGGGCGCAGGGTCACAGTAGGCAATCGTGGTGGTCTGCTCTGCACAGCAGGGTCCTGACCCCCGTCCGGCTGGAAGGTGTGGCCTGGGCACACCCTGGGTGCGCTCCTGAGCTCTCCTGGGACGGTCACAGGCACCTCTGAGAAGGACTCGGCAGGACCCAGGTCCGTCCAGGCAGGAGCGTGTGTGGGAAGACCCAGAACAGCTCCACCCACCAGGACACTCTCGCCACTTTTTCTGGTGAAAACTAGAAAAAAAGAGAAGTCGAGAGGGAGAAGCTGGAGTGAATGGAGTTGGGGTGGGGAGAATGCCCTAGGCCCAGGGAATTGTGGAATCTGGTCATGAGCAAGGGTACCAGGACAGGTGCAAGAAGCCAGGAGCTGGTACCTGCGTGAATTTACCTCTGCACCAGGCAGAGGGAGACAGAGGAAGAAAGGGAGAGGAAGCGACAGAGAGAGCACTTCTGTGGCACAGGGAAATTATTTTTTTAAGTTTATCTCAACAGATCACAGAGCAAAGGGAGAGTGAAGCAGAGAGGAGATGCCTTGAGTGGCCCACACTGCCAAGGGAGAAATGCGATGGCCTTGGGTCCCCCAGAGTGGCAGCACCTTAGCCCTGGTGGATTCCTCACCACCCCCCACAGCTGTAGGAGTTTGCCTGGGATGCAGGACGTCCTTGGTTCTCCCTCCAGCACACAAGCCTGGGCTGGGAATGCTCTCACATCCTCAGTCAGCCCTGGAGAGCAGCAGGAACAGGGACCCCTCGGGGCAGGGGGTGGCTCCCCGACCCTGGAAAGCCCCCATTCCAGCCCGCCCTGCTCTGCCCAGTCCTCGGCAGCTCCTCGGGAAAACTGGGTTTTGGAAGGAGCAGGGGCTGGAAGGGAGGATGCGCTCCTGTCTGTCACCATCAGGCTGCTCCTCACTCCTGCAGCGGCTTCTGCCTTGGTGTTTCTGAATCCGTTGGCGTTCGACCTCACGCTTGGGGCAGGCACCCTTAAGCAGCAGATTCCAAGCTCTGGACTCGGATCCAAAAACTGCCTTGCTTGGAAAGGCAGGCATCACCCCCACATGGGTGTGGGGGCAGGAATGGCAGGTGGGGAGGGTTCAGAGCACCTCCACACCCACACCAGGTGCTGGGGCTCCCCACCATAAACATTCCCACCTCAGAGTCGTTCATCCTGCTGGTGGCTCTGCATTTGTAACAGATAACCACCTTACCCACGGTGGGACAAGGCCCACCTCCGGTGACCTCCCCACTCTCAGCACCCCGAGCTGGCCACCACAGAGCACGGCTGCATCTCCACAACCCCACGCCTTTGCCAGTTGTGTCAGAGGCACAAGGCCCAAGTTTAGAGAGCAAGGAGGGGAGAAGAGGAGAAAAATCAGAGACGTTTGCCTGGGACCTGGCAGGCCAGCCCCTTCCCACAGCTGCTCTGTGCCACCAGGAGGTGTGGCCCAGGAAAAGGCCACCAGGTTTCCACTCCACCCAGTAAGATCCAGTGCTCCTGAGGGGACAGTGATAGGGAGACGCTCTTCCACAGACTCGTCCAGGAACTCTCCCTGGACACAGCACCCTGTTAAGTGTCCAGGGGCCATGAAAGCCACTGCATAATTCCAAGGTGGCCTCTGGAAACTACTGGCCGGGCGAGAGAGATGACAGTCACTTCCCACCTGCTGGTGCACTAACACGCAATTTGCATTCAAGCCCATCCTACTAAGGAAGGCCTGACAGATACTTCCCTCCCATGCCTTTGTCCCCGAGCCTGTGGGACTGCATCTTCAGAGAGTTCCTGAGCCGGCAGCATCCCTACGAAGTGAGTCCAGATTGTGCACTCTGCCCCCACCCCCCAGGCCCATGAGCGCCCCTTGTCCACAAGGTGAGCGCCCCTGGTTTCAGGCGTCCAGTTTCATAACTGCAGTTAAAATCAACCACTGATGTCTGAGTGATCTCCCGTTTCTAATTTTCTTCTGGCCCAGCTGTGTGCACGGATCTGGAGTTTTTGACTCACAAGGTAGATGTGACTATAGGTTTATTTTTTTAGTGGATCCTTGTCATATTCAAAGGCTGCCCTTTTTTAAAAAAAGATTCATTTCTTTTATTTGAAAGAGTCACAGTTACATAAAGAGAGACCTTTCATCTGCTGGTTCACTCCCCAGATGGTTGCAATGGTCAGCTCTGGGCCAAGCAAAGCAGGGAGCCAGGAGCTTCATCTGGGTCTCCCACATGGAAGCAGGACCCAAGCACTTGGGCATCATCCACTGCTTTTCCCAGGCCATTAGTGGGGAGCTGGATGGGGAGTGGAGCAGGCGGAACTTGAGCCAGTGTCCACATGGGATGTGGGCATTGGAGAGGGAACTTAAGCCAGTGTCCACATGGGATGTGGGCATTGGAGAGGGACCTTGAGCCAGTGTCCACATGGGATGCGGGCATTGAAGGTGTTGGCTTCATCTGCTATGCCACAATGCTGGCCTCCAAAACTGCCCCTTTTTTTAAAGTGTTAAAGTACAATATATAAAAATACTTCAAAAGGTTTATGGACAAAAGGAATTAAAAGATAAGTTTATTTGGAAGTGAAAGCGTTTTTTGGGGGGGCAATCTATGCATAGTTTTTTCTTTATATATGTATTTTCATGCGCTTCTCATATGCATGGATTTCAAAAAAAATTTGTGCCAAAATGAACTTATCTTTTTTTTAAGATTTATTTTATTTATTTGAAAGAGTTAAAGAGAAAAGTAGACATGGGGCAGGAGGGTCAGTCTTCCATCTGCTGGTTCACTCTCCATATGGCCGTAACAGCTGGAGCTGGGCTGATCCAAAGGCAGGAGCTTCTTCCGGGTTTCCCACATGGGTGCAGGAGTCCAAGCACTTGGGCCATCTTCTGCTGCTTTCCCAGACTGTAGCAGAGAGCTGGATTGGAAGTGGAGCAGCTGGGAGTTGAACCGGTGGCCATATGGGATGCTGGCACTTTAGGCCGGGATTTCAACCTGCTGCGCCACAGTGCCAGCCCCTGGCCTTTTAATTTCACTTCCCTCAAACCTTTGAAGCTCTCTTGTAGATGCAGCAAAATGCACACGATGAATGTTTTAGCTCAGGACTTCATACGTGTGTGTGCATCCTCCATGGCACCAGATCACAATCCAGAATGTTCCATCTCCAAGCCTCCCTCGTGCCCACCCTCCCCCAGAACATGATCACTCACCCCCTCTTCCTACCTCTGCACTGTATCCCTAAGTCATTACCTGGCCTTGAACTTCAGGGGAATGGAGGCTGCCTTTGCTCAGCTTGTTTCCATGAGCACCGCTGTCCACGCTGGTGCGCATAGCTGTGATTTGTTCTTTTCTAGGCTGTGTAGGTGTAGCTTGGTTTCTACCTGGTTCTTCAGTTCCCTTCCAAGTTCAGTGCCAGCCAAGAATAATCAAGCCACTGCATCTGGCTTGGAGACAAGTGGCCTCCCAGGCTGGCTAGTCGCATAAGGCGTTTCAGCCGAAATCAGAGTAGTCACCAGCCTGTTCTCAAACCGGTTCTGCTACCTGAGAGGCCCATGGGCACCTGCAGGACATCATGTCACCTAACAGATTTCAGGTGCTGCACGCATAGTGAGGCCAGCACTGTAGTGTAGTGGGTAAAGCCACCGCCTGCAGTGCCGACATTCCATATAGACACCGGTTATAGTCCTGGCTGCTCCACTTCCAATCCAGCTCTCTTCTTTGGCCTGAGAAAGTAGCAGAAGATGGCCCCAGTCCTTGGGCCCCTGCACCTATGTGGGAGACCCAGAAGAAGCTCCTGGCTTCGGATCAGCACAGCACCAGCCATTGTGGCCATCTGGCAAGTGAACCAATAGATGGAAAACCTCTCTCTCTCTCTCTCTCTCTCTCTCTCTCTCTGCCTCTCCTCTCGCCGTGTAACTCTGACTTTCAAATAAATAAATAAATCTTTTTAAAAAGATGAGGCATGCATTGTGGTACAGCAGGGTAAGCTACCACCTGCAACCCCAGCATCCCATATAGGTACTGGTTCATGTCCTGGCTGTTCCACTTCCCAACCAGCTCCCTGCTAATAGACTAGGAAAAGCAGCAGAAGGTGGCCCAAGCGTTTGGGTCCCTGCACCTATGTGGGAGACCTGGGTGATGTTCCTGGCTTCAGCTTGGCCCAGCAGTGGCTGTTGTGTCCATCTGGAGAGTGAGCCCGTGGATGGAAGATCTCCACTATCCAACCCCCATAAATCTGCCTTTAAAAATAAATAAATCTTTTTAAAAATTAAAATGCTTATTTATTTACTTGAGAGAGAGTGAGCTCCCATTCGCTGGTTAACTTCCCAAATTCCTGTGGCAGCTGGGACTGTGCCAGATCAAAGAGAGGAGACATTGAGTTTCTACTCAATCCAAGTCTCCCATGTCAGTGGCAGGAGCTCCGTCACTGTAGCCATCACCACTGCCTCCCAGGGTCAGCATTAGCAGGAAGCTGGAGTCAGCATGGAGCTGAAAATCCAACAGAGGGGGACAGTGTTAATAAGGCAGGGTTACAGCAACTGCTTGCATTGCTAGGATCCCATATTGGAGAGCTCATTCCAGTCCCAGCTGTTGCCCTAACTATTCAGCTCCCTGCAGATGCACCTGGGAAAGCTGCAGAAATTGGCCCAAGTGCTTGGGCCCCTCACTCATGTGGGAGATCCAGATGGAGTTCCGGGCTCTTGGCTTTGGAGCATTTGAGGAGTGAAACAGCAGATGGAAGGTTCTTTGTATCTGTCTCTCCCTCTCTCTGTATCACTCTGCCTTTCAAATAAATGTGTTTTTAAGAAGAAAATCAAACACAGGCACCCTGGTATGGGATGTGGACATCTTAATAAGTGGCATAACCACTTGGCCAATGCCTGCCCCTGTTAGCGTTTGAAACCTGCTGTTCCAGAGAGAGAGAGAGAGAGAGAGAGAGAGAGAGAGAGAGAGAGAGGCGTTTGGTGTGTTTTTAGTGGATCCTGGAGGAAAAATCTAAAAAGGAAGAAGATGTCACCCAGGCTGCATTTGCCAATATTTGTAATTAACTTATTCTGGGTGTCTGGGTGACATAAAGACAGACAGTACACAAACACACCCCATAGTGGGGTGTGTGTGTCTGTCCTGCTTCAGAGGAGTAAAAAATGACTCCTACAAAAATAGGTCAGAACCAAAGAAATAATAGAGAGATTAAAATTTTAAGTCCTCATAGGATAAAAATTAAATATTCACAGTTTGAAGAATTTGCTCATCTTATCAAGAACAGAAGAAAACAGGTAAACACCATTATCTTTCTTTTGCCCATGTGACCCTGGGCAGGCAGGGTGCAGAGCATGGCAGAGCAGCCTGGGGCAGCAAATATTGAACTTAGAAATTCTATTTTCTTAAAAGATGTGTTTTTTCTTTATTTGAAAGGCAGAGTGGCAGAGAGGGATAAAGAGATCTTCCATCCATTGGTTCACTTCCTAAATGGGCACAACAGCTTGCCAGGGCCAGTTCAGTGGAAGCCATGACACTGGAACTCCATCAGGGTCTCCCACATTGGTGGAAGGGACCCAAGCACTTTGGCCTATGTTTTAATACAGAAAATTGATCTGCGGACCAGCCTTGCAGCACAGCAGTTTGAGCTGCTGCACGAGACACGTGCATCCCATATGGTAGCACAGTTCCAATCTCAGCTGCTCTGCTTCGGATCCAGCTCCCTGCTAATGTGCCTGGGAAAGCAGCAGAAGATGACCCAAGTGCTGGGGTCCTTGCACCCACGTGGGAGACCTGGATGGAGTTTCTGGCTCCTGGTTTCAGCCTGGCCCATCTCTGATTACCATGGTCATTTGGTGAATGAATCAACATGTGGAAGTTCTCTCTCTCTCTCTGCCTCTCCCTCCCTCTCTGTGACTCCATGTTTCATTTAAATAAATGAATCTTAGAAAAGAAAACAGGTCTGTAAAACATTTTATAGCCTTTAAATTTCAAAACCCTCATCTTGATATGCCATAATGTATCTTTTTTTAAAAGATTTATTTTATTTATTTGAAATACAAGAGTTACAGAGAGAGGGAGAGACAGAGAGAGAGGTCTTCCATCTGCTGGTTCACTCCCCAGATGGCCATAATGGCCAGAGCTGCACCGATCCAAAGGCAGGAGCCAGGAGCTTCTTCCAGGTCTCCCACATGGGTGCAAGGGCCCAAGGACTTGGGCCATCTTCCACTTCGTTCCCAGACCATAGCAGAGAGCTGGATCAGAAGAGGAGCAGCTGAGTCTCAAACCGGTGCCCAAGTGGGATGCCAGCACTGCAGGCCAGGGCTTTAACCCACAGCGCCACAGTGCCAGCCCCCATAATATATATCTTAGGTGAAAAAGAGAAGCAGCAATTTGACTTAAATCATCTCATTTTTATAAATTTAAAGCAAAATAATCTCACTCCGTCTCTCCACACACACACACCTACATATATATACAGATACACACACATACAGACACACACACGAGTGTGTGTGTGTGTGTATATATACATATATATGATGACATACTTTAAAGAGTTCAAAGGAAAGTAGAATGAAAAGGTCAATTTATTTTGGTGCAAATTGTTTTAAATCCATGGCAGTTTTCTCGTAATCCCTATTTTCCATGAGCTTTTTGGAGAACCCTTGTTTGCATGGATTTCAAAATGTCTTGCACGAAAACAAGCCTCTTTTAATTCTGTCTTCCACTAGCTTTCTGGAGGACGCTGCCTGCCTGGTTAGCAGAGGCTGCTTCTAGAGGTGGTGGGACTGCAGGATTTGGAGCAGGACCACGAATGGAGAGGATGTTCACTTCCTGTTTTATACCCTTCTACAGTTTCAAGATTTTTTTCCCATCAGTACTTTTCTTTTAGTTTACAAAATGAAGAAAAGCTAATGGAGTCTGTGCATGTGTGAGTAGTTAAGGCAAGTTGCTTTAAATTAGAGGAACTGGCAGGATCGGGCAGTGGCAGCTCTGAGCAGAGGGCTGGATCCGGCCGTTCCTCCCAGCCTCGGGCCACAGCCAAGGCTTGCTTGTGCAGAGCCCGAAGCCAGCGGGGGATGGGCAGCCCACCCAGGTGAGGGGCCGTGGTTGGCCAGGGCAGGAAACCTGACTTCAGACCATCATCTGGCCACAGATCTAAGGCATGGGCGGCTTCTTTCCAGTGCCTCAGTTTCCTCACCAGTAGTTAGAAAAATGATCTCAGCTCTGCCTTGGACGCATTTTGAAAACACGAGCCCTTCAAAAGAAGAGGTGCCAAAGTCAGAGTCATTCTGATGGGGACAGTCACAAGCGCCACCCGTCCTTGAAGACCCAAAGCTGACTGTTGCATCCACTTGAGTTCAAAGCCAGCCCGGCAGCCAAGGCTACAAACACACAACATCCCATCAAGTTCCCAGCACCAGAGAGAGACCTGAGGTCCAAGGGAGGGCCCCTCATGGCCAAGTGCCGTGTGGGTGGATTGTTTTATCCAGCAGGTTGATACAGTCCAGCTGCTGCCAATCTGGAAAAGCTGTGGTGGTGCGCCCCCTGGTGGCCGTGGAAAGCATCCTGGGGTGGGGATTCCGCCTGACCCCACCCCAGACCAGATCAGACTCCACAGTCTCTGCTTTCCACATTTCTGCGCAGGTGTAAGATGTTGCTGACTGGTGTGGCATGCACAGCACTTCCTGTCCCCAGAGCTTGGCAGGATTTCCTCACATCTTGTCAGGCCCTGCTGCTTTTAGGTGCCTATACACAAGCACACTTCCGTATAGTGCTCAGGAAACGGAATTAAAGGATAAGATAATTTTGGTGCAAAAAAAATTGCAATCCAGGTACCAGAAGGATGTTCTAAAAATTCATAAAATATGTGTTATGGAAAAGCTATGCATGGGCCGGCGCCGTGGTTCACTTGGTTAATCCTCCGCCTGAGGCGCCGGCATCCCATATGGGCGCCGGGTTCTAGTCCCTGTTGCTCCTCTTCCAGTCCAGCTCTCTGCTGTGGCCAGGGAGTGCAGTGGAGGATGGCCCAAGTGCTTGGGCCCTGCACCCACATGGGAAACCAGGAGAAGCACCTGGCTCCCGGCTTCAGATCGGCTCAGCACAGGCCATAGCAGCCATTTTGGGGGTGAACCAACGGAAGGAAGACCTTTCTCTCTCTCTCTCTCTCTCTCACTGTCTATAACTCTACCTGCCAAATAAATAAAAAAAAAAAAAGAAAGAAAAAGCTATGCAAGGGTTTCAAAATATTTTTGTACCAAAGCAAACATCTTTTCATTCCACTTACCATGCACTTTTGGAAGTGTGCTTACATTTGCCTTGTTTAAAATTATGTCCTTGGGACCAGCACTGTGGCATAGCAGGTAAAGCCACAGCCTGCAGTGCCAGCATCCCATATGGATGCTGATTCGAGTCCCAGCTGCTCCACTTCCAATCCAACTCTCTGCTATGGCCGGGGATAGCAGTGGAATATGGCCCAAGTGCTTGGGCTCCTGCACCCATGTGGGAGACCTGGAAGAAGCTCCTGGCTCCTGGCTTCAGATCAGTGCAGTTCTGGCTGTTATGGCCATCTGGGGAGTGAACCAGTGAATAGAAGACCTCTCTTTCACTCACTTTCACTCTCTCTTTCTCTCTCTCTTTCTCTGCCTCTGCCTCTCTGTAACTCTGCCTTTCAAATAAATAAATAAATAAATCTTTTTTAAAAAAAAGTTATGTCCTTTTCTTTGAAGATTTACCCTTGATTCTCAAAGCATCATCTTTGGACTGGCAGCTTGTACATCACCTGGGGGTTTGGTAGGATGCAGAATCTCAGACTTAACCTGCTGCATCAGAACCTGCATTTGCACAAAACCCACAGAGGATCCCACGCACTTGGAAGATTGAGTAGCATGGACTTGGTACACACTTCCTCATATAAATGAGACCAGGAATTCATAGCAATTCACATTTATGGCTCACTGCACTTTATCATACTCAAGATATTTTTTCCACTTTGCATTGCTCATTTGTCATTAAACAGTTCTTAAATATAGAAAACAAGCAAAACCCAATCCCAGAGTTTAAGCACCTCACATAATCTACAAGTACAGCATCTAGCATTTAGCTGTGAGTAGCAAGGTGCTCTATTCCAAACAATATTCAAAAGAACAATTCTAAATTAATCCCTCATCTATTTTTAAACTCTGCTAGTTCAACATCAGCCCCAGTATATAACGCATTTTTAAATACAAAACAAGGTAAACGTTGACAAACTTCTGTGAGAATATGTAAATACAACCCTGACTTGATATAATCCTTTTTTTTTTTCAAAGTTCCCACCTGTCTTCTGCATCGTTCAAATATGGTGTTCAACAATATCATGCTTTGTAGAAAGATGAAAAACTAATGACATACTTTTTGAGTTTTAAAAAAAATTGAGTGCACAGGCCGGCGCCGCGGCTCACTAGGCTAATCCTCCGCCTTGCGGCGCCGGCACACCAGGTTCTCGTCTGTTCGGGGCACCGATCCTGTCCCGGTTGCCCCTCTTCCAGGCCAGCTCTCTGCTGTGGCCAGGGAGTGCAGTGGAGGATGGCCCAAGTGCTTGGGCCCTGCACCCCATGGGAGACCAGGAGAAGCACCTGGCTCCTGCCATCGGATCAGTGCGGTGTGCCGGCCACAGCGCACCTACCGCGGCGGCCATTGGAGAGTGAACCAACGGCAAAGGAAGACCTTTCTCTCTGTCTCTCTCTCACTGTCCACTCTGCCTGTCAAAAAAAAAAAAAAATTGAGTGCAATGATTTTTGTCAACTGAGCTAATTTTTAGACTTCCAGAAAGTTGCAAAAGCAGTACAGAGAGAGTTCCTGTAGGCCCCTCATGGATTTTTTTTTTTTAAATATGTACTTATTTATTTGAAAGGCAGAGGTACAGAGAGGGAGAGAGAGAGACAGAGACAGAGAGACAGAGAGAGAGAGTCTTTCATCCACAGGTTTACTCCCCAAATGTCTACAACATCTGGGGCTGGGCCAGGGTGAAGCCAGCAGCCAGGAACTCCATCTGGGGTCTCCCACGTGGGTGCAGGGGCCCAAGCACCTGGGCCATCTTCTACTGCTGTCCCAGGCACATTAGCAGGGAGCTAGATCAGAAGTGGAGCAGCTGGGACTCGAACCAGCACTCAGATGGGATGCATGTGTCACAGTGGGCGGCTTACCTTGCTGTGCCACAACCCTGGCCATATCCCTCATGGATCTTTTAATGTCATCACCCCGGGCATCCAATATACCACAGTTAAAGCTATGAGGTTAGCATGGGTACAACACCACTAACCGAGCTACGGACCTCCTTCAAATGCCATCACTGTTTCTTCTTCCTTCCTTTATCTGTCCCAGAGCCCTTCTGGGGACCCCATGCTGCGGTTAGTCATTATTTCTCAGTCTCCTCCAAGCTGTGACAGTCCTTCAGTCTCCCCCTATCTTTCATGATTCTGACACTTCCGCAGACCACCGGGAGCTTGCTTTACAGGATGTCCCTGAGATCGGGCGCATCTGATGCCTTCCTCGTGACTGGCGTGAGGTTATGCATTTCTGAGAAGGAAATGATGCAAACATTCTTGGTACCCCACAGCCAGGGGCCCGGGAGGCAAACACTTGCGCGTTATCCTGGGCAATGTTAGCTTTGATCTCTCCAAGTTGTCCTGAAACAGATCACTTGAAGCTAGGCAAATCGCGTTTCTTCTCGGCGCTTCAGCCATTCAGGGAAGTAGGCACTGGCGGATCTTGTCTGCAACCATGTTTACTGTGGTCTTCCACAACAAAGCGGCTTGCCATCGTGCAGCAACCGTGGGTCGCTGGAGACTCCGGTGTGTGTGAATGGGCTGGGAATCTGGAAGGAAGGAGGTGCAAGGAGGGGACAGGAAATGCGAAAGGCCCCCTCTGTAGGCTGTTTTCATCCCATCTTGGAATTTAAAGGAGCCGCTAATGACAGTGCAGTACCCAGCTTCAAGATCTTCTTGTCTCCCCTGAGTAGGATTTCCTACACACAGGAGTCTACCTGTCAAGGACTTGAGGGTTACTAAGTCTTAGAACTGTGGCTTTAAGAGAATAAGGGTGCCAATCAGAGATGGGAAAGCATACAGCCACGCTCACACACTTCATGTAAGTAAAGCACATAAATCAAGCTGAGACCATTATTTATAATCAAGCAGGTGGCATTTTTTATTTGTAGATCGCATTTTATTAGTATTAAAAAAATCCTTTGGGAGCCGGTGCTGTGGCACAGTGGGTTAAGCCTCAAGCTCCAGTGCTGGCATCCCACATGGGTGCCGGTTCGAGTCCTGCTGGCTCACTTCCATTCTGGCTCTCTGCTAATGCTCCTGGGAAAGCAGCAGAGGATGGCCCAAGTCCTTGGGCCCCTGTACCTGCATGAAAGACCTGGAAGAAGCTCCTGGGTCCTGACTTCTGGCTTCAGCCTGGCCCAGCCCTGGCCATTGTGGCCATTTGGGGAATGAACCAGTTGATGGAAGATCTCTCTCTCTCTCTCTCCCTCTTCCTCTCCCTCTCTCTCTCTCCCTCCCCCCCCCCCACCCTTCTCTCTCTCTTTCTTCCCCCTCCCTCTGTAACTCTGCCTTTCAAATAAATGAATATAATCTTTAAAAAAATTCCTTTGGCAGACATGGTGTTTGTCTTTGATTACTTGGCACATCTTAGTACATATTCTGTTGCTATAATAGAATGCCCGAGACTACGAATTTTAAAACGAAAAGAGGGTTCGTGTTCCTTCACAGCTTAGGACGCTGCAACGTCTGATTGGACAGTTACACCTGCTTGGCTTCTGTGAAAATCCCATGGCAGACAGGCAAGTGGGCATGTGCAGATGAGAGAAAAGCTCCCAGACCCTTCTCATGAGGAAGGCATTCATCTACTCCTGAGGACTGCACCTCCATGGGCCAGACACATCCCACAGGGGCTCAGCTCCCAACACTGCCATGCGAGGAGTTCAGCCTCAAAATGAGTTTTGCTGGGAACAAACCACATTCAAGCCATAGCAAGGTGGTTTTCATAAAGGAATCTTCCTTGATGAGACCTAAGCTATTGGAGGCCACCCACTTCAAAATGTGAACACTCCAAAGTATCCGGCTTTGCTTTTTTCTTAAAACATGCATTAAGCTCTCTTTGTATCTAAAAGAAACCTCAGGGGCACAGAAGTTACAGCAAAGGTTGCTTGCTCACATGACAAAACCCTTTGATTCCCTACTAAGCCATAGTTCCGGTTCCAGAACCATGCATGCATGAACATTCTATGGTAACCAGGAACTGGAGGAATCAAGATCAAATCTTGGCGTCTCCACTGACAGGCAGGATGAGGAGGACAGCACGGCTTCTAGGTGCTTTCATTTTCCTGTTTTGTGAAACCGCCAGTTTCTCTCTTTCTTTCTTTCTATCTTTTTTAAAAGATTTATTTATTTATTTGAAAGAGCTACAGAGAGAGAAAAGAGGTAGAGAGAGAGAGAGAAAGAGAGAGAGAGGTCTTCCATCTGCTGGTTCACTTCCCAGTTGGCCACAGTGGCTGGAGTTGCACCAATCTGAAGCCAGGAGCTTCTTCTGGGCCTCCCACGTGGGTGCAGGGGTCCAAGGACCTGGGCCTTCTTCCACTGCTTTCTCAGGCCATAGCAGAGAGCTGGATTGGAAGTGGAGCAGCTGGGACTTGAACCGGTGCCCATATGGGATGCTGGCACTGCAGGCAGCAGGTGTACCCACTACGCCACAGCGCCAGCCCCAGAACCACCAGTTTCTTTTCTAAGACAAAGAACGCCACATCATCATTCATGGTGATGGGTGGTTTTCAGGGAATCTTTCTGGGAAGAACAAATTCCTTCCCTTCTCTTGTGACAGTAACCGCCACAGCTTATCTGCTTACTGAGCTGTGCTATTGTGATGCAACTCTCACAGGGGCCCAGTCTACCTGGAGCAGGAGGAGGGTCCTGTGAGCCTGTCCAGAAACCTTTGCCTGCATCACAGCAATGAGTCCACACTAGGGGAGATGGCCAGAATCAGCTTTCTCAGAACTCTGAAAATTAGCCCAATATTTTCATCAACCTGAGAAGCCTTTATTCAAGAAGAAAATGATTGAAACTAAGTAAGAACACTGACACTGGTAGCATTTAGCTTGCCTGGTCCCCATTCCCATCTCCAACTCCATGGTAGCCTTGACAACCAATCACCCATAATCACAGTGCAGAACTATCACTCTAACAGCCACTGGAAGAAGCAGATTGTCGTTATTAAACAGAACTGATGGATCTAAGGAAGATCCTTCTTTGTTTGACCTTATAGCTTACTCAATGAAAATAGCCTTTTGCCAGGGGGAATTTGTTGAAAGCAATCACCAACAATTGTTTGATATCACGCCTGAGGCAGGAAAAGTAGATAGAACAAACAGGAGGCTAGCCAAAAAGCTCAAAAGTAAAATGGAAAATATAACATGTCCTAATGTTTACGGAAATATAGAGAGTCAGACACATATGTAGGGATTTGTGTATGCCTAGGGATATGCACATGCTGAGGAAAGACCTGAGATGACCCTAATCTCTCATCTCTTACTGGCTTGCAGCTCTGTGCAAGCAGGAAGAAAAAGCTAAAAGAGTTGGGAACTTCGAGGCTGCGTTGAAAACGCGCTCCAACACATTGGCAGAATGGAAGAGAGACGTGATGGTGAAGTCGGGGACCTTTACCCAAAATGTTGACGGTTCTTTAGATAAGAATTCTAAACATCGGCTGCTTGTAAATTAAACAGGCAGCATGGTACAGTTTTTTTTTTTTAGCTTCTAATCAGTGGGAGAAATACGCAGGAAAGTGAGGGCTTTATTCAGGAGAGAAAGAAGTCTAGAAATAAGTTGGAACCGTACCAGGCAGAGCAGGCTGGGAACCACGTGGAGTTAGGAGCAGCCACTACAAGCCAGGAGGCACCAGACAAGAGAAGGGTCCATGGTGCTCCAGGCTTTTTATTTACTCCCAAAGAGGAGTGGTTACGTAGTCTGATTGGCAGATGGGGGCGTGAATCATGAGAGGGAGTGTGGGGAAAGGCCTGGTCTCGCTGCCCACAAATCCAATCGATTTAGTCCTATCTGCCTGCCTAAAGCAATGGTTCTGACCATTTGAGGAAATCTCTGCACAGCAGCAGCTGGCCAGTAGCTACAGGAGCAGATTTCAGTGGCCGCATGTGGCACAGAATGCAGACTTCCCAGAATTCATTCAGAAAGTTGACCCAAGAGGGGAGGAGAAAAAAAAAGGCAACAAGAAATCCTAAATAAGGGGAAGAACATGACTTTCACACTTGCTACGTTACCTAAGATGCTCAGTATTCAACCTAATAACATGTATATAAGACATGCAAAGAAACAAGAAAGTATGACCCATAACAAGAAAAAAAATCAGTTAATAAAAATTGTCTCTAGGTCCAGACATTGAGTATTCCAAAGACTTTAAATCAGCTATTTTAAGTATGGCCAAAGAACTAAAGAAACTGTGTCTGAAAAACTAAGAAACAAAAAAGTGTAATGATGATGTTTCACCATATAAAAACTATAAGCAAATAAACTTTTTAAAAAGCAAATAGAGGACTGGCACTGTGACACTGTGGGTGAAAGCCCCAGCCTGCAGTGCCGGCATCCCATATGGGCATTGTTCAAGTCCTGGCTGCTCCACTTCTGATCCAGCTCTCTGCTATGGCCTGGGAAAGTAGCAGAAGATGGCCCAAGTGCTTGGCCCCTGCACCCACCTCGGGGACCCGGAAGAAGCTCCTGGCTCCTGGCTTTGGATCGGTGCAGCTCCAGCCATTGCGGCCACCTGGGGAGTGAACCAGCGGATGGAAGACTTCTCTTTCTCTCTCTGTTTTCTCTCTGTGTGTAACTCTCTCAAATAAATAAATAAATCTTAAAATAAATAAACTGGCAGAAGAATGAAAGAGAGTGAAGGAGATCAACAGGACTCATGGGACACCATTAAGTGAATTTCATTTTGCACTATGTGAATTCCAGAGGAAGAAGACAGGGAGTAGGGCACAGAACGCTTATGTAATGAAATAATTGCCAAAAACTTCCCTAGTCTTGATAAAGAAATGGATAAGCAGATCCCCAGTTACAACCCAAAGAAAGCCTCACTAAGGCACATTATAATCAAATGTCTGAAGCCAAACAAGAAAGAATTTTAAAATCAGCAAGAGAAAAATATCAAGTGACATAGAGAAGAATCTCTATTCGAGTATTAGAAGATTTCTCAGGAAACTCTGCAGACCAGGAGAGAAAAGGATGCTATAAAAGTGCTGAAATAAAATTAAAAGGAAAACTGACAGCCAAGAAAACTATGCCCAGCCAAACTATCCTCCACAAGTGGAGGAGAAGTAATTTTTGTAAGGGTTCCAAGAAAATTCAATGGAGAAAGAATAGCCTTTGTGTGACCAATGGTACTGGGACAACTGTGATGAATTTGGAGCTAAATCTCACAGCATATGCAAGTATTAATTCAAAATTAATCAACAACCTAAATGTGAGAGTTAAAATGCTAAAACTCCTAGAAAAAAGTCAGTCATAAGTCTGTTATATTATTCAATGGTTTCTTGGATATGTCAGCAAAAGCACATGAAATGAAATTTGATCAGCTGAACTTAACTTCAAATATAGTTATATTTCCAAGGACGCTGTCAAAAAATTAAAAATACAATCTACAGAATGAAAAATAATAAGACCAATGACCACAATGTATAAGGAACTCTTAGAATTGAACGCTAAACAGAAAGCTCAACTTAAAAGGGGTACATTTCTGAATAGGTGTTGCACCTGATAAAATATGCTAATGGCAATAAGCATATGAAAAGATGCTTAGCTTCAGAAGCCGTTAGGGAAATGTCACTAAGATAACTATAATCAAAATATAGACAGAAAGAAGTGTTGCAGAAGATGTGAAGAAATTCAGATCCTGCTACATTGCTGGTGATCATAATTGGCTGATTTGGAAAACAGTTTGATAATTCCTTAAAATGTTAGATATAATTCTCATAAGATTCAGTTGCTGGGTATATGCAACACTTTGTATGTGAGTGTTCATAGCAGCACTTCTCATAATTTCCAAAAAAATGGCAATAACCCAGTTGTGCACGAGCTGATGAATGGATAAACTCAAGATAGTCTATCCATACAATTAACTATCAATCAAAGGAACGAAGGACTTACACTGCTACAATATGGATAAACCTTGGAAACATCACGCTAAGTGGAAGAAGCCCGACATGAAAAGCCCCATATTGTATGATTCAGTTTATGTTCAGAAAAGGTGAATCTACACACACAGAAAATAGATGTGCAGTTGCTAGGGGCTGGGGGAGAGGAGAGAGCATGGAGTATGAGGTTGCTTTCTGCGGTGATGTCATGTTTCTAGAATCAGATAGTGGTGATTCTGACATGTCTTAGCAAGTACGCTGGAAACCATGACATGTCAGGAGACAAAAAGTAAGGTCAGACTCTGTTGCGACTCTGTAACATTTCTGGAAGTTCTTACCCACAGGTGAAACTGCTTTCTGACAATGTCCTTCTGATATTGAATGACCGCATCTCAGGGGATGGGGCCTTCAGGTGGATCTCCTAGAGAGAATTTCCTTGCAGTGGGGAGCCCCATGGGAATAGGGCTACTGTATGCTTACTGGGACCAGCCTGCCTTTGGATAGCCTAGTCTACATGGGCCTTATGCCCTAAGAAACGGATGAGTCGTCCTGACATGGGGACCAACCATCTGCTAGCGAGGAATGAAGAGGGGCAGGTGTTGTGGCCCAGGGGGTTAAACTCCTGGGACTTTGAATCCCACACCAGATGCTGGTTCAAGTCCCAGCTCCTCTGCTTCTCATCTAGCTAAGATGATGGCCCAAGTACTTAGGTTTCTGCTACCCATGTGGGAGACCTGGATGGAGTCCCTGACTCAAGACTTTGCAAATTTGGCTATTGTGGGCATTCGAGGAGTGAGTCAGCAAGTGGACGAGTCTCCCTCTAGCTCTAGCTCTAGCTCTTGCTCTCTCTCAAATAAATAAATTCTTTAAAAATAAGAGACGGAAAAGAAATATCCAACTGATTCTTTGTCTTGAAGATGTAAACATGAAAATAAGTTTTTCTACTTATGTCTGTATCTGCGGCTAATCTATATCTCTATATGCACATATATATTAGGTACCTAACCTATATCTATCTGTATCCGCATATGCATATATATTGTGTATTTAATCTATACCTGTATCTATCTGTACATATATATATTATGTATCTATACCTACCTTTGCACATTTATTATATGTATATCTTTATACATATATCTTTAATGATATATGTACATATATGTTACATGTAAATGTAATGTTCTATGAGAAACAAAGCAGTGGAGTGGCTGTAGGCATTCTGGAATCAGATTATCATGTACAGGATCCCAGGTTCACAATCTACCTACCACCTGTATCTGGCCAAGTAGTTCCCCTCTCAGATCCTCAGTTTCCTCAACTGTAAAATGAGATGATAATAAGACATGTACAAGCTTGGGAACAATCTGGCTAGTAAAACATCATATAAAAGTATTAGAATTTATTATGCCGTTTAAAACATTTTGGTTATAATTATGTGCCAATTCTTCAGAAACAGATAATGAACTGTTCAGATTGTTAAGTCGTAAGTATTTCAATTACATCTTATTATAATGTTGGTCACTTGCCAGTTAAACCAGCCACCAGCCGTATGAACTTGGGAGCATTCCTCAATCTTTCTTCAACTCCACTTAATCATCTATAAAATGTGAAAAATAACAGCACCTACTTCACAGAGTTGCCGGAAGAATAAATTGGATGAATATATGAAAAGTGCTTAAAACACAGCCTTCCACATAATAGGTACTCAATAAATATTAATTTTTATTATCATTTATATTTGTCAGAGTTTATTTTTACACTGGGTAAGAAGCGACTTCACACATACACGTATTTTATGGTTTCATCAGTTTTCTAAGAGCTCTCTTCGTCCCTGGATGTTAAAATCACCTTTTCCTGTCATGTGCCTTCTGCCCTCTCTTCTGGTCCATTTTCCATTCCTCAGCTTTTAAATCAATGCCCTCTGCCAGGTCTCCAGGCGTTCTCCAATGTCACTTCCACGGACATCTTACAATCCTGCACCTGTGGCTAGGGTTGAGGTTTCTCCTACCACATTGCACCAGATATACATCGCATGGGTGGAAGTGTATGGAAATGAGTCAGTTAGCCAAAATCCAGAAAGATTCAGAAGCCGGTCAAGCGGGCAAGTGCAGAAGCTGACTGTCAACGGGTGTTTAAAGGGAAACAAATTTTAAGCAGCCAGTTCATTCCTGGGCATTGCCTGTTCTGATGACCTCTGCTCCGCTGGCCGATCTCATGTCTCAAAGGTCGTTGCCAAAGAACATGCAGACAACCAGGCCTCCTCACTTTCCTTCTCCTGTTGAGGCATAGGAAATGGAAAGACACCAAGTCACACATCTGGCCAAGTGTAACAGTGTTTGGCCAAAACCAAGGTAAAAATGAAGACATCACCATCACTGAGGACTTCGTATGACCTTCCATCCTGCTACAGCAAATCTGGATCGTCAGAAATCGTTCCAATGTTAGTGCATGCGCTGCGGAAGCGAGCACTCAAAATCTCGCTGTCATTGTCGCTTCATTCGTTAGCGTTTTGAGTGGAGACGTGTGAAAGTGTGACATCCTCTTGTGCTAGAAGTTTGCCTGCTGTTGTGCGCTGGGCTTCCTGGGCTCTGCAGTAGGTATGTTAAGCTGATGCTCACTGCTGATTGATGATTGAAAAGTTAAGGCTGGATCAAGCACTGTATGTGATGTTGCCACCAAGTTATTAAATTTTCAAGTTTGAACTTGAGAATGTCTTCAATGGTGATTTAAAAAAAGTTACTGAAACAATCAAACTCTAAAGTTTTCTTTGCATTAAAGAATATATTTGGAATATTTTCAGAGACAAAGTGACAGCAGTGCCTCTAACCAGGAATGCACAAAGGCACATATAGACAGCGGTCTTTTTTAACGTATTGCTACATCTCGCAATTACTTGAGAAAAATTTGTCCTTTAGCATGGATGGAGAAACATGGTATAGCAGTGATATAATTGGCTTTTAGGATAACAAAACTGTCTGTAACTTTTCATCAGAGTCTTCCATTCCAATGTATTGTTTGAATTAAAATGATATGGGGTCGGGTTCTTGGCACAGCATTTTAGTTGCCACCTGGCACGCCCACATACCATGTCAGAGTGCCTGGTTCAAGTCCTGGCTTCTTCACTTCCCAACCAGCTTCCTGCTAGCGTGCACCCTGGGAGGCAGCAGAAGATCCAAGTGCTTGGGTTCCTGCACCCACATCAGAGACCAGACTGGTTTCTGGGTCCTGGTTTCAACTTGTCCCAATCCAGGCTGTTGTGGACATTTGGGGAGTGGACCAGCAGATGGAAGATCTCTTTCCATCTCTCTCTCTCTCTCTCTCTTTCTCTCTCTCTCTCTCTCTGTGTGTTTTTCAAATAAAAATTAAAAATAAATAAAAATTTATAAAATAATATGAAGACCACTACAAAATGTTATCACTTTAAGAAAATAGCTTACACTTTCATGATGAACTATCTGGTAAATTCTTCAGCATCGCTATGGTTTCCATGTGTCCCTTTGAAAGCTCTTGTGTTGGAAACATAGCCCCCAATACATAAATTAATGGTGTTTGGAGAGGGGGGTCTCTGGCAATAATGAGGATCAGATGAATTCATCAACAGCAGAGCCTCCATGATGGCACTTGGGGCTTTGGAATCAGCGGAAGAGGCCCGAGCTAGCGGCTTGCCCTGTCTCTCCACGGAACATCCTCTCCTGTGTGGAGATGCAGCAAGAAGGCCCTACCCCGTGCTGGGGAGATGGCAGGGCCAGGCTCTTGGACTTCCTGGACTCCAGATCCATGAGCCAAATAAACTTCTGTTTCTTTATAAATTACCCAGATCCAGGTATTTTGTTATAGCAACAGAAAATAGACTATGATACGCAGCTTCCAGAAAATGAATTATTTTCTCTGTAAGCAACCATTGTTGTTAGGGACTCCTTCTATGTTAGTTTTGGTTTCAGCAAAACACAGTGTTAAAGCTTCTTTTTTTTTTTCTATTCAAGTAGCCTTTTAACCGTGCAACAGCTGTTCTGTATCTGGTGTGAATGTCTTGTGCAAGCATCTGACAAGTCCAAAACTTTTTGCTTCTCTTTTGGTCTGTCTCTGACTGAGGAATTATGAACACGGCTCCAAAACTTTTCAATAGGAAATTTATTTTTTTATTTATTCAATTTATTCATTTGAAAAGCAGAGAGACTGAGAGAGACATCTTCCCTCTGATGGTTTCTCCCCCAAAGGCCAGCAAGAACCAGGGCTAGGTCAGGCAGAAGCCACGAGCCAGGGACTCCGCTGGTGAGCCAAAGGAACTCTCCCTCATGGGCCACCACCTGCTGCCTGCCAGAGTGAGCATTAGCAGGCAGCTGGAGTCAGAAGCCGTCTGGGACTCAAACCCAGGCTCCTCTACATGGAGTGTGAGGATCCCAAGTGACAGTTTAACCACTAGGCCACACTTCCACCCTGTGTCTCCATTTCTCTACTTCTGGCCACCAATTTTCTTCATTTTCCTCTGTTATTTTCTTGAGCTCACAACTGGAAGATGAGCACAAATTGTGGCACCTTGGAAGCCAAAACTTCATTCACTCCTCATCTTCACAATGTCCAAGTAGATTCCATTGTCAACTGCACAGGTCTTTCCTCCATTGAATTTCTTCTTCTTTTTTTTTGTCCTTTTATCTTTTTTTTACTTTTTTTTTTTACTTTTATTTAATGTATATAAATTTCCAAAGTACAGCTTATGGATTACAATGGCTCCCCGCCCCCACCATAACTTCCCTCCCACTCGCAACCCTCCCCTCTCCCGCTCCCTCTCCCATTCCATTCACATCAAGATTCATTTTCAATTCTCTTTATGTACAGAAGATCAGTTTAGTATATATTAAGTAAAGATTTCAACAGTTTGCACCCACACAGAAACACAAAGTGAAACATACTGTTTCAGTACTAGTTACAGCATTAAATCACAATGTACAGCACATTAAGGACAGAGATCCTACATGAGGAGTAAGTACACAGTGACTCCTGTTGTTGACTTAACAAATTGACACTCTTGTTTATGGCGTCAGTAATCACTCTTGTCATGAGTTGCCAAGGCTATGGAAGCCTTTTGAGTTCGCCAACTCTGACCATAGTCAAAGTGGAAGTTTTCTCCTCCCTTCAGAAAAAGGTACCTCCTTCTTTGATGACCTGTTCTTTCCACTGTGATCTCACTCGCAGAGATCTTTCATTTAGGACATTTATTTTATTTATTTATTTATTTTTTGCCACAGTGTCTTGGCTTTCCATGCCTGAAATACTCTCATGGGCTTTTCAGCAGGATCCGAATGCCTTAAGGGCTGATTCTGAGGCCTCCTCCACTGAATTTCCATTCTAGGAAAATATCTTCATCAGATTCATACACTGTCAGCTAAAAGAAACCCACAAATATTATTAAATATAGAAAAACTTCTGGGGCTGGCGACATGGCACAGTAGGTTAATCCTCCATTTGTGGCGCCAGCATCCCATATGGGTGCCAGTTCTAGTCCCAGCTGCTCCTCTTCCCATCCAGCTTTCTGCTATGGCCTGGGAAAGCAGCAGGGGATGGCCCAAGGCCTTTGACCCTACACCCGCATAGGAGACCAGGAAGAAGCACCTGGCTTCTGGCTTCGGACCGGCGCAGCTCAGGCCATTGCAGCCATCTGGGGAGTGAACCAATGAAAGGAAGACCTTTCTCTCTGTCTCTCCCTCTCACTGTCTGTAACTCTACCTCTCAAATACATCAATAAAATCTTTAAAAAAAATCTGCTTTTTATACATGTTCTAATGCTTTATTCAAGTTATGGAAGCAAATTTTTTTTTTAGTTTTTTTTTTGACAGGCAGAGTTAGACAGTGAGAGAGAGGAGAGACAGAGAGAAAAGTCTTCCTTCTGTTGGTTCACCCCCAAAATGGCCACTACGGCCGGTGTCCTGCGCCAATCTGAAGCCAGGAGCCAGGTGCTTCTCCTGGTCTCCCATGCAGGTACAGGGCCCAAGCACTTGGGCCATCCTCCACTGCACTCCCGGGCCACAGCAGAGAGCTGGACTGGAAGAGGAGCAACTGCGACAGAATTCGGTGCCCCGACCGGGACTAGCACCTGGTGTGCCGGCGCCGCTAGGTGGAGGATTAGCCTAGTGAGCCGCGGCGTCGGCCACAAATAATATATTTCAATAATACATTTACCCCCTGTAAATAATATTATCCCTTTTTAGTATAGCATTGTATGACTGAGTAAAATATTTTTGCAAAGAATTTTATTTTTGCAAATAGGAGCCACATCTTTATTTAAAACTATCTAGAATGATGCAACCCAAAGAAGTTGTTTTGATTTATTTTTACTTAAAACTTACACTCTTGTTAACTGAAAATGACAAAGAATTTTCTTCTCAGAACCCTGGGAATTTTGTCATTTTGTATTTTTATCAGTAAGAACAACATGTTGGTCCTCACACAGTTTGCAAGTATTTCTTCTTTTCTTTTTGAAATTGTGTTTGGATTGGAGATGTCTCATAACAGCATTTCTGGACTTCATTCCTCCCCAGGGGTTCTCAAGGTGACAAAGTTGAAGTTCTACTTTAATTCGCCATCATCAGATATGAAAAGATTGTACACAGTACATGTTCTTAAAAGGCTTACAGACAAAATGGAATTAAATAACTAAAAAAATTGGCACAGTTCTCAAGTGTAATTTTATTCAATTCTGTGGATACTGGTACACCAAACAATAATCATATTATTAGAGGGCTGCTTTATGCTATTGTTGTGGACTGAACTGTGCCCCTCCAAGATTCAAACATTGAAGCCCTGCGCTCCGGTGTCCCTGTATGTGGAGACAGAAGAGAAGAGCCCTACTTCAATAGGCCTGGTGTTCCTGGAAGAAGAGGAGGAGGCGCTAGGAGTCTTCGCACAGAGGGAGGCCATGTGAGGCGGCTGCCTGCACTCCAGGGAGCAGGGCCTCCCCAACACCAACCCTAATGGAACCTTGGTCTCCCCAGCTCTAGAACGGTGAGCAGATCATTCCTATTTTGTGAGCCATGAATTCCACAGGATCCAATGAGGGTAACTTGAGAAGACTTATTCAAATCTTTACCTACATGTGTTTGCTCAGAAAAGGTGAGATGGTTGGTCTTCTTGAAGCTGATGAGCCAATATACTACTTACTGTTATATATAAATGTAAGGACTCACAATGATCACTAATTAGAACAACACTTTACATTTATGGTAAATATACCTTTGTACTTGAATAGATTTTCAGCAATTCAGGACTTACTCTCTGAATTGTCTCTAGAACGCTTGCCTGTATTTAGAAATATTCAGATTTTAAAAAGAAATCTTAGGGGCTGGTTCTGTGCCTAGTAAGTTAAGCTTCCACCTGCAGTGCCAGTGTCCCATATGGGTGCCGGTTCTAGTCCCATCTGCTCCACTTCCAATCCAGCTCCCTGTGAATGTGCCTGGGAAAGCCATAAAAGATGGCCTAAGTGCTTGAACCCCTGCACCACATGGGAGACCTGGAAGAAGCTCCTGGCTCCTGCCTTTGGATCAGCCCATCTCCAGCTGTTACAGCCATTTGGAGAGTGAACCAGTGGATGGAAGATCTTTCTCTGCCTCTCAAATAAATAAATACATCTTAAAGAAAGAAATCTTAAGAAAATTCTTCATTCTTTTCACTGGCATTGTTTCTGATTAGATTTAAGTTTATGTGTGCAGTCATATGATCATTGATCACATGTAATACAGGGATGCAAAACAGAGTGACGAAATAGGTGAACTAGGCTGTTTGCAAAGTCTGAGGTCCAGCCATGGCAGACAGCAGTTGAAAGGGCAATAATGAGGCCAAAGCTAAATGCCATCACATTCCTAAATTTGGTGCCAGCACTTCCTGTTAAACCCAATTACACTCAAAGTGGCTGAGTGAGCACCGGCAAGCCAGATACTTACATCTTGTTTGGGAATGCAGTGATGGCTTTTGAGTAATTTTAATTGATGACTTGGAAACTTGCAGTTTTGTTGGGTGTCTACAAGAGAAAGCGGACAGTACGTGAACATTCTGCACGAGACGATCCTGACGGGTAAGTTCCGTCCCTCTCCAAGAGATCATTCTCTCCATCTTTCAATCACAGCGTGCCTGCTGCTCAGACGCAACAAAGCCCTGCGAATGCCCGGGATGCCTAAGAGCAGAGCTCAGCGTTTGTTTGAGTGATTGAATCAGCTCATTACACTCAGATTTGGTCACAGCTTCATTGAAGAAGAGCCTTCATTCCCAGAATAGTGCAACCAACTCTGCAGCCACCTGACATCGTGTGCGTGTGTCAGGGAAGGGCATCTATCAGTGATGCACTGTATTTTCACTTTTATTTCATTGGAAACATTTGCAGATTGCTCTTGAGATTTCTTCTTTTTTTTTTTTATTAAACTTTTATTTAATGAATATAAATTTCCAAAGTATAGCTTATGGGTTACAATGGCTTCCCCCCTCCCATAACTTCCCTCCCGCCCGCAACCCTCCCCCCTCCCGCTCCCTTTCCCCTTCCATTCATGTAAAGATTCATTTTCAATTCTCTTTGTATACAGAAGATCAGTTTAGTATATATTAGGTAAAGATTTCAACATTTTGCCCATATAGCAACATCAAGTGAAAAAACTACCATTGGATTACTAATTATAGCATTAAATAGAGATTTCTTCTTAATATCCAACTATTTTAGAATTCTTCCAGATACCTTTCTGCTTTTGTTTTCTGGTTGAATTTCACTGAGATCTGAAAACATGTTTATATAATTTTGTCCTTTTACATTTGTTAAGGTGTTATTTTACGATCCAGAATGTGGTTAATCTTGGCAAAAGTGCACGTAAGCTTGAGGAGAATGTGTATTCCGTTGTTGCTGGATAGAGCATTCTAAAATTGTTAAATTGATAGTGCTATAGGATAGACTATAACCTTTCTGATGTTCTGCTTCATCTATCAATCACTGAAAGAGAAGTGTTGAGTTCACCCACTATATTAGTGATTTTGTCGGTTTCTCCTTGTGACCCTGTTAGTTTTTGCCTTTTATATTTTGGTGTTCTGTTATTAGGTGCATAAGTACTTAGGATTGTTGCCTTCTTAGAGAATTCACCCCTTTATCATTTTTTTAATTCTTTTCATCTCACGCTTTTTCTTGTCTTGAAATCAGTTTGTCTGAAATTAATGTAATAGCTCAAGTTTTCTTGATCTGCATTAGCATGATCTATCTTTCTCTATCCTTCTACTTTTAACTCATATGCGTTTTTATATTTAAAGAGACTTTTTGATAGAAAATATATCGTCAGGGGGCAGGCGCTGTGGCATAGCAGGTAAAGCAGCCGTCTGCGGTGCCGGCATCCCACATGGGCCGCCGATTCTAGTCCTGACTGCTCCACTTCCAATACAGCTCTCTGCTATGGCCTGGGAAAGCAGTAGAAGATGGCCCAAGTGCTTGAGCCCCTGCATCCTTGTGGGAGATCCAGAAGAAACTCCTGCATCCTGGCTTCTGATTGGCGCAGCTCCGGCCGTTGCAGCCAATTGCGGAGTGAACCAGTGGATGGTAAATCTCTCTCCCTCTCTCTCTTTCTCTCTGCTTCTCTTCTCTCTGTACAACTCTTTCAAGAAAATAAATAAATCTTTAAAAAAAGAAAATATATAGTAGGTCTTTTTAAATTATTATAATTTTTGTCTTTTAATTGGTGCATTTAAACCATTCACATATATTAATTATTGATGTACATTAATTAATTACAGTGCCTTTGATTCATAGGATCTCCTCTTGGTTATTTACTAGGGTTTCCATATCTCTACTTACAATAAATGTATTTGTAATTATTTTCTATTCATTACATTTCTTCTCTGTTTCTCCTTTTTCTTCCCTTCTTTTTCTGCCTTTTCAGGTTCTAATCGAAGGTTTTATGTGATTCCATTTTCTCTCCCTTCTTAGCATACAAACTTCATACCATTTCAAAAAGAAATCAGTGCTCAAACTAGAATTACCATTTACATTTACAAATGATCTAAGTCCACCTTCAAGAAATACTATGGCACCTCACACGTAATATGGCAGAATATTCTCAACTGCTCCCTCTCTTCCTTTCTGACATTGTTGTAGTTCACTGTACTTGTCCACAGGCTGTAATCACACAGAACCTTGTTACAGTTACTAAACAGGAGTCTTTCAGATCAATTAGGAATGATAAAAAAATTTTTAAAACTTGTTTTCCCAGGGCTGGCACCATGGCTCACTTGGTTAATCCTCCACCTGCGGCATCGGCATCCCATACGGGCACCGTATTCTAGTCCCGGCTGCTCCTCTTCTAGTCCAGCTCTCTGCTGTAGCCCGGGAGGGCAGTGGAGGATGGCCCAAGTGCTTGGGCCCTGCACCTGCATGGGCGACCAGGAAGAAGACCTGGCTCCTGGCTTCCGATCGGCACAGCGCCGACCATAGCAGTCATTTGGGGGTGAACCAATGGAGGGAAGATCTTTCTGTCTCTTTCTCACTGTCTATAACTCTACCTGCCAAATTAAAAAAAAAAACAAACACTTGTTTTCCCTTCATTTATTCATTCTCCAGTCTCTTCCTTTATTTGTGTAGATCCAAGTTTCTGACCTCTATCATTCTCCTTCTTCATGGAGAAATTATATTAGCATTTCTTCCTGGGCAAATGTGCTGACAATGAATTCCCTCAGTTTCTGCTACTGAAAAAATCTTTCTCCCTCGTTTCTGAAAGATAAATTCACTGGCTACAGAGTTCTATATGTTTTCTCCTAGTTTAAAGTATTTCACTCCACTCTGCCTGCTTGCACAATTTCTGATGTGAAGTTCTCTGTAATTCCTGCCTTTGTTCCTCTCTAGATGAGTTTTTTTTTCCTTCTGCCTTCTTCTAAGACTTTATTTTTTATTTTATTATTATTATTATTATTTGCAGAGTGACTATGATAGGCAGGTCTACATGTAGACGTTCTTTGGGGTCTTTATCTTGGTGTTCTCTGAGTTTCCTGGATCTGTGGTTTTATGCCTGTCATTACTTTTGGAAAAGTCGTTGCCATTATTGCTTCAAATATTACCTCTGCCCCTGTGTTTTTCTAATCCCTCTGCCATTCCAATTATGGACATGCTATAGCTTTGGAAAATTTCCTACAGTTCCAACATACTTGGTTCTGCTTTTTAAAATTCCTGCCATGTGTGGTTTTTGGCAGGTCAGCCTGTGAGCATCTAAATCTCCATCCGGACACTGCTGAGCCTGTCAGCGGCATCCTTCATCACTGTGACTGGGTGCCGGGCCGTAGGCTTTCCTTCTGGTTTTTCTTAGAGCCCCTATCTCTGTTTGTGTGGCCCATCTATTCTTGCATCTTGGCCACTTTTTCCATTACAGCCCCTCATGTCTCAGTCATAGTTATTTTTAACTCCCAGCTGGTCATTTCATAATCCGTGTCATATCGGAGTCTCATTCTGATGCTTCCATTTTCTCTTCGGGCTACGTTTTTTTCTTGCCTTTTAGCATGTCTTGTAATTTCTTTTTATTGAAAGCCAGGCATGATGTGTTGGATAATGAGAACTGGGGTAAGTGCCTTTCATGTGAAGTCTCATTTAATGCATCAAGAAGTTGGGCTGTATTTCATGTTTGCTGTAACTACAGGTGTAGAGGTTTCACATTTGTCTAATGTCTTTGCTTTTGTTTGCTTTATTGCCTGTTGCCTTTGAGTTCCTCGAATAGAATCTATGTCTTTCATGTCTTTCAGCTGCAAAGCAGTGTCCCTATCCTGGAGGCTGTTGATGTCATGGTAAGGTATGAGGAAGAAGAGGCTTTCTATAACCATGTCTCAGTCTTTTAATAAGACTGTGCCCTTAGGCTGTGGCCTTGAAAAAAATGTTTCCTAGAGTCTCCTCTACCACTTGCCTGGGTTCTGGTGAAATCCTTCCCTTTTGAGAGTAAGCATTTGTTAAAGAGAACTCTCTAGATTCACAATGGATTGTTTTTCCTCTTCCCTGTCAAAGTCATGAGGGTATGAGAACCTGGTGGTTCTTGAAATTAAAACCTTGGGCTAAAGACCCTAGGAGTTTCTTACTTGCAAGCCAGACACCCTCAACCTCCTGAAATTCACTGCCATTTAAGTGCTTCCACCCATTGGTGCTTCCAGCAGCTTCCTCCAGGTAAGCAGATTTTCTGTGTTCATCCATCTCTCCAGATTGTACGCTGGCTGCTTGCCATCTGTTCTCAAATTCTTCATAGATCTAAGATGTATTCAGTTTTGCTTTGTTCAGCAGAAGTCCTCAGTCTGTGTTTTTGAAATAACAGAAGATCTGAGCCACATGGTTTTAAGTGATAAGAGAATTTCTCTGTTCATGTAATTGGGGATTTCGTGGCTAGCTCAAGACTTAATGTTGGGTTTGATCCCATGGCTCAACATCAATGAAAGCACGGATCCCTTTCATTTCTCTGGTCTATCTCTTTAGGATCATCTATGGACTATGCACAGCATGTCCATCCAACACTTCAGGTTACGTTCTCCCTCAGGAAGAAAGAGCGCCTCTTCTTTCATCTTGGGCTTCCACCTTGGTTGAGCAATCTCAGTTCACATTGTGCTGCAAAGTCCTGTGTAACACCAGAAGTCTGGTGCCACTTAACAACAGTAAGTCTGCCCCATGTGTCCCAGGTTCTACTGATAACATCTGGACTTGCATGTCTGCAAGTTGCATGGGAGGTGGTTGATCGTGGCTGGGGTGGACTGGGTAGCCCTATTTCAAGCTAGGGAGGCTCTGTTCCCCAGGTCTCTCATCCTCCTTGGATCAGAGACTCGCTGGTCATGTTCTTCTCCCAGAAGTGAAAGGCGTACAAGGGGATGAGGACAAATGCAGAAAGCCTCAGAAGGGCTGAGCTGGATCTAGCACAATGTTATTTCTGCTCATTCAGCCACTGTTCAAAGCAAATCACACAGCCAAGGCCAAGACCATTATTATAATAAGAGAGGAGACCTACCCAAGTATTTGGTTTCCAAGGTGCATTAGCAGGGAGCTGGATAGAAGTGGAGCAGATGGGATGTAAGCACTATGACATATGATGCCAACACTGCAGGCAACAGCTTAATAAACTGTGCCAACATCAGCCCTTAGCTAACTCTTTAAAGACTTCAGATGCAGTCACATGCTGCAGTAGTAGGGTTAGAATTTCAATATATTAATGTGTTTTCGGGGGAAGGCAGATACAATCCATTACTAGAAGCAATGAACCTGTCTAACACATAAACTCTGTTTCTTATAAGAAATAGGTATAAAGAATTTTAGCAGCAACCCCAAGTGATATGTAGTAAAGTCATCAGTAGGAGGAGCCCGAATGATGTCATCTGGGTGCTTAATTTTCTTTAGCTACTGCTATCATCCAAGAGCAAAACTTTAGAAGACCTGAAAGTGTAGACATCCTTAAGCAATCTTCACTGAACATTGTCTTTCTAAACTGAACTCATGAGATATTTGAGATCCTGTGCACTGGCCAGGGCTTGGAGAGCAGCCTTCATATACTTCCCATTGAATACAGTCCCAGGTATCTAAACAGGCAAAGCACAGAAGATACATGGAAGGAAGACTGCCCTCCTTGGTGACAGAGTGAACCGACGGGGGCTTCAGAAGACATTAGGCCCTCAGGGTCTGCAGGTTCTTCAGCCATGGAACCCACCAATTGGAGGTCAACAATTGTTTTTAAAAGTTTCCTCTGTATTGAATATATGCAGAGTTTTTCATGCCACTATCCCTTAAATAATACAGTATAGCAACTGCCTGTGTGGTATTTATACTGTGTTAGGTTGTGTAAGTAATGCAGAGGTAAAAGGATATGGGAGGGTGTGTGGGTTCCATGCAACTACAATGCTATTTTCTATTAGGGACTTGAGCATCCTCAGATTTTGGTATCTGTGGGTTTGGGGTGTGGGTGGGGGTGGTAGATCCTGGAACCAATTCCCCTTGGATGCAGAGGGAACACTTGCAATACAAACTATATTGACACTTAAACAAACAGACAAGGACACAGGGTACTTTCAAACTCTAAGTAACAGTCTTGGGAACAGGGGGGCTGCATTCTGTAGAGAACCAGGCACTATCAACCCTCTGCTCATCATGCAGGTTCCCCTGGGCCTACTCATGCTGTTTTACATTTTTCATCCTCTCTCCTCTTCCTTTCTTCCTCCTTCTCTCTCCCTTCCTTCTCCTGCTTTTTCTCCTTTACCACCAGTCTCTCTCTCTGAACTGTCTGCTCCCAGTTTTCCAATTTCTGTGTAGAGATTTAAGCTTCCGGGCATGGGGTACCCAAACCTGCTGGAGGTATCTGAACTATCTTTTGAAATGCCATACCGAGTGACTCCTTTGAGTGTGGCTGTGCTTTGCTGCCTGTTGAACCCACATCAATGCGACCTATTTACAGTCGAGAACAGAGGCTGTGATGGAGGAGAAGGCCATCCCAGCTAGGCTCCAAGGTTAGCCGACCAAGTGCACAGCAGGCTCATTTTGGTGGTGAAAAATGTCGACACCAGAAATGACTAGGACACATACATCCAGTGGAGTGTGGGACCTGGCTGTGCCTGGCATCAGGAGGCCATGTTCACGGTGGCAGGAAGGAGCGTCTGGCGCCCACACAGGATGGAAAGTGATCCTGGAAAGCCTTGAAGAGCCAAAACGCTGAAGCCCTCCCAGACCCCCTGCCCTCATCCTGCAGCAGAGGAGGACCTATGGATACACTGAGCCTAAGCCAGCCCTGGCTCTGGGAACAGGGGATGAATAAGTCTACCCCGAGAACTCCTGATGACAGCCTACATTCAGTATGAGTACAGGACTAACCCTTGCATGATGGGAAAATAGGAAGCCCTCAGAAAAAGTAGCTAAAACTCATCCCAAGTTGGGGGTACACCTAGGTACCTTGCAGTGGGAAAGAATTGTTTCTCTAAGTGAATCCTCTTTTAAAAATAGGACTGAGACAATTCATACAGCTAAAATTCCAGGAAACAGAAGTCAATGTTTCTCCCAGCCCCGCCCTGCCATCATCAAACATAAAGGGAAACAAGTTGCCAATAGCAAAAACAACAAAGCACACAGATAAACTCATAAAGGCTAGTGATATTGAAGTTATCATATTTTCATGTAGACCAACTATGCTTTGTGTATTTAAACATGTAATGAGCAGGTGTTGTAGCACAATGGGTTCAGCTGCTGCATCGGATGTCTGAGTCGCACACCAGAGTGCCTGTTTCAAATTGCAACTACTCTGCTTCTAATCTGGTTTCCCACTAATGTACATCCTGGGAGGCAACAGTGGCCCAAGTGCTTTGATGCCTACCACCCATGTGGGAGACCTGAATGGAGTTCTTGGCTCCTGACTTCAGCCTGGCCTAGCCTGTGTGTTGTGGACATTTGGGAAGTGAACCAGCAGATGGAAGATTTCTCTCTCTCCTCTCTCTCTCTGTCAAATAAATAAAAACAAACAAACATTTTAAAATGTAAAAGGGCTATACTAAAGAGTGGAAAGAAAGGAAAAATGATCAATGTTATTTAAGATGTATTTATTTATTTGAAAGTCAGAAAGAAGTGCACAAGAAAACTGAAAAACACATAGGCATGCATGAAATGGAACCAGAACATGGAAAAACAGGAGGCAGTGAAAGCAACATGGATAATTGCTCAAATGAAATTTGTAGTTTTAAATGCTTACAACGTAAAGGAAGAAAGATCTCAAATCAACAACCTAAGTTTATACCTTGAGTAACCAGGCAAAAAAAACCAGACTAGAGTCAAAACCCAGAGGAGGGCAGACCCACAGCACAACACTCAAGAGGCTTGCATCCCACACTAGGGTGCTGGGTGCTAGGTTAAATTCCCAGTATTGGTGTCGATTTCAGCGTCCTGCCAGTGTAGACCCTGGGATGCAGCAGATGGCGACTCATGTAAGAGATGTGGACTGAGCTCCTGTCTCCTGGCTTCAGCCAGACCCTGTCCTGGCCTCTGTGGGCATTCGGGGAGTGAACCAATGTTTCAGAGTTTTCTTTCTGTCTCTCCCTCTGTCTTCCTTTTAAACTTTTTTAAAAGATTTTTTTTTTAGAAAAGTTAAGAGAAGGCATTAAATGAAAAAGGTTAAAGATAACTAAGAGAATCAACGCAACTAAAAATTGATTCTTGGAAACATCAACAATATTGACATGCCTTTAGCCAAATGGATAAAGATAAGAGATAAGTTATAAAAGGAAGAAACAAAAAATTAGGACATTACTATCAAACTTACAAAAGTACATAAAAAGAGTTACATCAACTGTACCCAAATAAGTTAAATAACCTAGTTGAAATGGAAACATTCCAAGAAACACACAGATTATGTAAATTGACTCATGAAGAAACAGAAAATCTCAACAAGCCCATAAAAATAAAGGGATTGGATCAGTAACCAAAAATTTCACAACAAAGAAAAGTCTAGGGCCAGATTTCTTCACTAATGGATTCTACTGAATATTTAAAGAATTGACACCAATCCGTCTCAAACTCTTCCAAAAAAAAAGTGAGTAGTATTTATTCATTCTATGCAGCTAGAAAGCTAGAATTATCCTGATAATAAAGCCAAGAAAAGGCATTATGAAAAAGAAAATTAAAAGTTATATTCCTTATGAATATAAGATGTAAAATTCTCAACAAAATACTACCAAACCAAATTCAACAGTAAATGAAAAGGATTATACATCACAACCAATTGAGATTTTATCTGAGGACCATAAGGGTAGTTGGACACCCTTGATGGAAAATCAATAAATGTAATGCATCACATTCAAAGAATGAAGGGAAAAATCACATTAGCCACTTCACTGCTGCAGAGGAGACATTTGTCAAAAGCCAGATCCTTTCAAGATAAAAACCTTCAGAAACTCCAAGTGAAGCAGAATTTCCTCAACACGTTAGAGGACATTTGTGATCACCCTTCAGCTGCCGTCAATAGCAAAAGGCTGAGCGCTCTCCTGCGACACTCAGGAACGAGACAAGGAGACCCACCATCACCACTGCTTCTCAGCACTGCCCTGGACATTCTCACCAGGAAACCACGAGTGAAAAACCACCGAAAGGCACTCAGCTTTTAAAGAAAAAAAAATCATCTTCTTAGCAGACGACATGAATTTACACACAGAAAATCCCAGAGAGGGGCCAGTGCTGTGGCGTAGTGGGCTAAGCCTCCCTCTGCAGTGCCGGCATCCCATATGGGTGCTGGTTTGAATCCTGGCTGCTCCTCTTCCGATCCAGCTCTCTGCTATGGCCTGGGAAAGCAGTGGAAGATGGCCCAAGTGCTTGGGCCCCTGCACCCATGTGGGAGACCAGAAGAAGCTCTTGGCTCCTGGCTTCGGATCTGCACAGCTCCGGCCGTTGCGTCCATCTGGGTAGTGAACTGTCGAATGGAAGACCTCCCTCTCTCTCTCTCTCTCTCTCTGCCTCTCCTCTATCTGTGTAACTCTGAATTCCAAATAAATAAATAAATCTTTAAAAAAGGAAGGAAGGAAGGAAGGAAGGAAGGAAGGAAGGAAGGAAGGAAGGAAGGAAGAGAAAGAAAGAAAGAAAGAAAGAAAGAAAGAAAGAAAGAAAGAAAGAAAGAAAGAAAGAAAATCCCAGAGAAGCTGCAGGAAAGCTACTAGAGCTGATAAATGAATTCGTATTAGTTGCAGGGTGCAAGACCAGAATGTTTTTATATGTTCCCATGGAACAATCCAAAAAAGGAATTAAAAAAAAAAAACTCAATGTATAACAGCATCTAGAACAATCATATCCCTAGGAATAAATTTAACCAAAGAGGTAAAATACTTGCACATGGAAAATTTCAAAACATTGCTGAAAGGAATTCAAGACCTATGGAAATGAAAAGACATCCTGGGTACATGAACAGGAGGACTCAGCTAAATAAATAAAAGTCAATCACGGTGATCACAATCAACACAAATGAACTCAGAGAAAATATTCCCTTTGTTTTTAAAGATTTATTTATTGATTTGAAAAGCAGAGTTACAGAGAGGCAGAGGCAGAGAGAGAGAGAACAAGCTGTAATTATCTAAAACATTATTAAAATTTAACAGGTTCATGCTGTCTCTCCTGGCACTATTAGATTTTACCAGGTTTTTCCCAGTAATTCCAGGTTGTGCATTCCGATATGAGACTCAGATATCCCACATGCTCCGAGACGTGAGTGCTAATGGGTCACCACAAATGGAAATTCCACACCTGACCTCATATGATGGGTCCAGTTAAAAGAAAAGGGCAGTGAAACTCTTTAATAAAATTACCTTCAGCCTATGTGTGAGGAGTACATGAAACATAAATGAGGCCAGCACAGTGGCTCAATAGGCTAATCCTCCAACTGCGGAACTGGCACTCCGGGTTCTAGTCCTGGTCGGGGCACCCGTTCTGTCCCAGTTGCTCCTCTTCCTGTCCAGCTCTCTGCTGTGGCCCCGGGAGTGCAGTGGAGGATGGCCCAAGTGCTTGGGCCCTGCACCCCATGGGAGACCAGGAGGAAGCACCTGGCTCCTGGCTGCGGATCAGCTCAGCGCTGCAGCCGTGGCGGCCATCTCGGGGGTGAACCAACGGAAGGAAGACCTTTCTCTCTGTCTCTCTCACTGTTTAACTCTGCCTGTCAAAAACAAACAAACAAACAAACAAAAAAAACCATAAATGAACTTCATGCTTACATTTGGGTCCCATCCCCAAGATATTTCTCGATAGATAGATATAGATATAGATATCTGAGAGAGATATATATAGATAGATAGATCTCAGATAAAGGATACTCAACCTGTATTACCTCAAAAACTGATAAAAAACAGCAAAGATGTGAGCAAAGCAATGATCACACTTGATCTGTGGGTAATAGGTATTTACTAGAAAACCTGTAGGTCAAAGAAGAAATAAAAATTAGAAGATATTTTAAACAGAAATGAAATATGAATACTGCTTATTAAAACTGTGGGATAGTGGCCAGCACTGTGACAGAGTAGGCTAAGCCTCTGCCTGCGTCTCTGGCATCCCATATGGTCACTAGTCTGAGTCCCAGCTGCTCCACTTCCAATCCAGCTCTCTGCTATGGCCCGGGAAGGCAGTGGAAGATGGCCCAAGTCCTTGGGCCCCTGCACTAACATGGGAAGACCTGAAAGAAGCTCCTGGACTGGTTTCGGATCAGCGCAGCTCCAGTTGTTGCTGGCATCTTGGGAGTGAAACGGCCAATGGAAAACCTCTCTCTCTCTGTCTGTAACTCTACCTTTCAAATAAGTAAATAAAATATTTTTTAAAAAAAACCTCTGGGACAACCACAAAAGTGACACCTTTGTAAATTTATAATGTTAAAAACATGTACTTCCTAAGAAGCAGGACTAAAAAGCAGTGAACAGAGTGCCCAAGTTAAGTGCAACAGAAAGAAACACTCAAGAGCAAAAACGAATGAACAGCAAAACAAAGAAATAATCAAGACAGTCAATTATGCCAGAAGTAGGTTTTTAGAACAGATTAATGAGATTAATAAATATCTGGCAAGATTGATTAGAAGGAAAAATAAAAAAGAGGGGTGGGGGCAGGAGGAAGAAGGACGGAGGGCAGGGACCAGGGGCTGCCATCAGGAATAAAATGGGCACCAAACAACGAAAGGACTGAAACAATGCTCTGATTACTCCAAGACGTTCGGATGAAACTGCTAAATTCTTAGAAACACATTCACCAAAGCAGCCTACTCCAAAGAGAAAAGGAAAAACCTGAATGACGCAATAATAATAATGAAACATAATCATCAATTTAAAATTTTCCACAAATAAAATATCAGGGGCAATCAGTTTCATGGCTGATTCTACCTACAAGTTCCAGAACTGATAGCTGTATTCCTGCACAAACACTTTCAGAGCAAAACCAGGTATAACTTTGGAAATCAAAGGCAAAGCCGGACAAGCTCAGAGAAGGGAAAAACAACAAATAACTCAACACAGGACCAGACACGCACAACCCCGAAACAGAAAGCTACCACACTGAATGCAGACATGAACAGAACACATCACAAATGTAAAATACAGCTGAAGTGGATTTATTCTTGCAACACAAGGCTAGACTGACATTAGAAAAGCCATTAAGAAAATCAATGAAGTGAGTCCAAGATTATATGGAACTTTCCAGAACAAATAATGCTGAAATCAGACCCTAGGTTGATAAGATGTGACCTGGGGTACCCAAAGCACCTCCTACAGAACAACAATTATTTAAACAAACACAAACAGGGATGATTCGAAGGAAAAAGACAGCTTGATTCAGTTGCACAATTAAGAATTTCAGTTCAGTTAAAGACTCGAATAAATAAAAAGGCAATCCACAAAGTGGGAGAAGAACTTCTCTCACATGTAAAACATAAAGAATTTGAATAAAAAGATAAAAACATCCATTATGCATCGCTAAGAAAAATAAATGGAATAACAGGAAGATTAGTAACCATGAACAAAGACTTCAAAGAAAAGGGTTTGTGCTCCCCAAAATTCCTACACCAAAATTCCAGCCCCAGTGTGATGACCCTCGCAGGTGGAGTCTTGAGAGTACAGCGCTCAGGGATGGGCTCAGCCCCTTGGAGTAGGCGTCCAGAGAGCGCTGGGCCTGCCCTCCTCCCCATGAGCACACAGGGGAAGTGCTCCCCGTAGGAGGGACCTCACCAAAACCTGACCCTGCTGGCCTCCGACCCCACAGTTCCAGTCTCCAGAATAGTGGGGAATGAATTCCTGCTGAATTTAAGCTACCTTGTCTATGTCGGATTTTTCTAAAAGCCAGAACTGACTGAGATAAGGAATGAAAGCAAATGGCTGATAACAGGAAAAGCCTCCTGGAATTCACAAGCAATCGGGGAATGCAAATGAAAAGCATGAAATGGAAAGGGCTGACAATACCAGGGAGGATTTAGAGAAATAAAATTCCCATAATAATTATGGAAGGCAATTTGGTAACAACTATTTAGGAAAATAATTTTTTTAGAAAGCTTTTATTCAATAAATATAAATTTCATAGGTACAGCTTTTGGATTATAGTGGTTCTTCCCCCCATACCCACCCTCCCACCCCCACTCCCATCCCACCTCCTACTCCCTCTCCCATCTCATTCTTCATTAAGATTCATCTATAATTAGCTTTATATACAGGAGATCAACTCTATATTAAGTAAAGATTTCAACAGTTTGCACCCACACAGACACACAAAGTATAAGGTACTGTTAATTCACATAGTACAACACATTAAGGGCAAAGGTTCTACATGGGGAGTAAGTGCACAGTGACTCCTGTTGTTGATTTAACAATTCACACTCTTATTTATGACGTCAGTGATCACCTGAGGCTCTTGTCATGAGTTGCCAAGGATATGGAAGCCTCTTGAGTTCACACACTCTGACCTTATTTACACAAGGCCACAATCAAAGTGGAAGTTCTCTCCTCCCTTCAGAGAGAGGTACCTCCTTCTTTGATGGCCCATTCTTAGGAAAATAATTTGGAAAGAATCTCTCTCTCTCTCTCTCTCTCACTCTCTCTTACACACACCCACACATGCACACACATACACAAATGTACAGTGATGCAGCATTTCTATTCAAACATATTTCTCCTAGAAAACAATTCCATGCACCAGATAAAAAAAAGTACAAAATTTTTCATGGTGTCATTGTGTGTATTAGCTAAATATCTAGCAATAATCTTACTGTCTATTGAGAGTAAACTGAACCAATAAATGTGTTACATGCCACGAGGGGGCAGGAAGTAAGTGAGAAAATGAGGACTAAACACATCAATGGAGATAAATTTCAAAAACAGGTAACGCTGGATGCAAAAAGAAGACCATCTTTAGAAGGCTGCCTAAGGCGAGATTTCATCTATATAAAGTTCAAAACACAAGTCAAAGCTTGTTCAGAAAAACACACATATCTGGTATAATGAAAAAGGAAGAGCATGGAAATGACTGATCCTTATCACAGGAGGTAGGGAGTGCGTCTCGGGAAAGCTTCGAAGAAAGCTCCAAAGGTTCAAAGGCAGGCATTTGGCTTTTATAAAGTAACCATTATTCTTTACAATGTATATCCATCTCATATACTTTCTTTGTGTTATGTGATTTATTTGTTTCTGTTAAAGGCCTCTTACGGAATCTGAATGTGTAGATTGTATCTACAGTGTCTGGAGAAACTGAAATTCTCTTGGTCCAAAATTTAATTTCTGTCCTGGAGCCTAGTACTGCAGCATTCAACTGTGTTGAAACACAGGACGAGAGCACGGTAATAAATCATACTGTTAGGGGCAGGTGTTGTGGTGCAATGCTTAAACCTCCACTCCATACTGGAGTGCTGGTTCCTGTGCTGGTTACTCCACGCTTCCAATCCAACTTCCTGCTAATGGACCTTCCGGCTGATGGTTCAAGTACTTGGGTGCCTGTCACCCACCTGGAAAACCAGGATAAAGTTCCTGGCTCCTGGCATGAGCCTCATCCAGACCTGGCTGATGCCAGCATTTGGGGCGGGGTGTGAATCAGCAGACAAAGATTTATCTGCGTCCCTCCCTTTGTCTCTCTGTCCTTCTGTCTTTCAAATAAATATCTTTGAAAAAATCAATCCCGCAGTCAGGAGCAGGGACAAGAGAAGAGTCCGGTGTGAGTGGGTCGCACCTTAACAGATTGCCCAAAAGTTTACCTCTGATTTGGGCTGAGTTCTCTTCAAATAATTTTTTGCACACACTTCAGATTGCTTTTTATAATTTCTAACCTGGAAAATCTAGCACAAATGTATCCAAACGCTCATGCAGAGTTAGAGACACAGAAAGCAGAGAAAGCCGGAGAGAAGCACGCTCCTTGCCCTGCCCACTCAGCTTCCTTCGAGCTGGGGTCTGGGCCAGTTTGGCCATGGTAGGCATGGGCAGAAGACAATATGCAGAAGGAAGAGGAGCCGGGGTGGTGTATACACTTTGCATATATTATTGGATTTGATTTTCTAGTGTTTTATGTTTGCATCTAAGTTCATGAAATATATGGATCTGTACTTTTCTTGAACTATTTTGGTCTGATTTTTGTATTAGGGCAAAGGCTGGCTTCCTGGCATAAGATAGGACGTATTCCATTTCTTTTTCCTAGAAGAGACTGTAGAAACATTGGATAATTGTTTTCCTTAAGTTTTTGGTAGAATTAACTAGTGAACCCCTTAGGAACTGGTATTTCTCTTTGGGGAGGTTACTAATTATTGATTAACTTTCTTTAATACATATGCACCTACTCGGATGATTTTTCTCCCTTGTGTGAGTTAGGGTCAGCTGTGCCTCTCAAGAATTGGTCCATTCTGTCTGGGTTATCAAATCTGTGAGTATAGAGTCGTTTAGAATCTTCCTACATTATCTTCTTAATGTCCTTGATACCAGTAGTGGTGGCTCCTCTTTTATTCCTGATATTATTCGTTTTGTCTTTGTTTTTCTTAATCAACCTGGCTAGAGATTTAGCAACTTTATTGATGTTTTTCAGAGAACCAACTTGGAGCTTTATTAATTTACTCTATTGAATTCCAGTTTTTGACCTCATTGACTTCAACTTTAATTTTTTTAAAGATTTATTTACTTACTTATTCGAAAGGCAGAGTTACAGAGAGAGGGAGAGACAGAGAAACAGGGAAAGAGAGAGAGAGAGTTGTATCACAACACTCACACCACAATTCTAATTTTTATTATTCCTTCTCTCCCACATTCTTTGGATTTAACTTACCCTTTTTGTAATTGCTAAACCAAAAGTTTGGATTATTGATTTCAGATCTTTCTTCTTCAACTACAGAATCCTATGATACAAATTTCCCTCTAAGCACTATTTTGCTGCACCCATAAATTTTGATAAGCTATAAGGTTTTTCATTTAGTTCAGACTATTTTTTAATTTCTCTGGAGGTTTTCTTCTTTGATCTGTTATTAGGCAGTGCATTGTTCCACTTATTCTGTTCTCTGTTAATGATTTCTACTTGAAGTCCACTGTAGGCCGAGAGCAGACATTGCGTGGTTTCTATTTTTTGTAACTTCATGTGAGCTTTCTGTCCAAGAATGTGTCCTAACTTTGTGAATACTCTGTGAGACCTTGAGAAGAACATGTGTTCTGTTGTTGCAGGATGAAGCAGTCAATAAGCGTCTATTAGAAACTGGTAATTTATGGTGGTGTTCTGTTTGCTTGTGTCCACTGTGAATCTTTGCCTAATGGATGTCAAACACTGAGGGACAGGTGTTAAAGTCTCCTGATACAGTGGTGGCTTGCTTTCTTTCACCTTGCAATTCTGACCTTTTTTTTTTTTTTTATCTCATATATGTTGATGCTCTCCTATTAGGTGCCTTCTAACTAATTCCTTAAGGATTCTTATGTCTTCTTTTTTCTTTTTTAAGATTTATTTATTTATTTATTTATTGGAAAGGTAGAGTTACAGAAAGGCAGAGGCAGAGGTGGGGGGGAGAGAGAGAGAGAGAGAGGGAGAGAGAGAATATCTTCCATCCGCTGGTTCACTTCTCAGATGGCTGCAATGGCAGGAGCTGGGCCAATCCGAAGCCAGGATCCAGGAGCTTCTTCTGGGTCTCCCATATGGGTGCAGGCGCCCAATGACTTGGGCCATCTTCTACTGCTTTCCCAGGCCACAGAAGAGAGCTGGATTGGAAGTGGAGCAGCCGGGACTTGAACCAGCACCTCTATCAGATGCCAGCACTGCAGGTGGCAGCTTTACCCACTACACTACAGTGCTGGCTCCAAGGATTTTTATGTCTTCTTGGGGAACTGACCCTGCATCACTGCCTGGTGCCCTTCTTTATTCCTGGTAACTCTCCTTTCTTTGAAGTCTTCATCCTATGAAATTAACATATCTACTCCAGCTTTCCTTTGCTTAGTGTTAGAATGATATTCCTTTCTCCATCCCTTTAGCTTTAATCGTGTGAATCTTTATTTAAGTGAGTTTCTTGTAGACATTATATAGTTGATTCTTGTTTTTTTCTATCCACTCTGAAAGTATTTGTGTTTTAATTTAAGCCACTGATGTTTAAGGGGATTGTGGCCGTGCTGGATCAACAGCTGTCATATTTATTTCTGCTTTCTACCAGATATATTTGCTCTTTGTTTTCCTTGTTTTTCTCATCCACTCGTTTTCTTCCTTCTCTGGTCTTGACTGTGGCTTCTGTATGTGTTTTTCTCCTCAGGATGCAAACGGTGCTTCTTTTTTATACTTTGTTTAGTGATTCCCCTTGAGTTTGCAATATATTTTTAGCTAATCCAAGTCTTCTTTAGAATCTCATCGTACCACTCACTTCATGTGTAATGCAGAGCATCGTAAAGTAACAGCTCATTCCCAAATCCTCCCTCCTAGCTTTTACAACATTGTTCTTGTTCATTTTAGTTATCCATAAGCTATAGCCATTGACTATACTGTTGCAACTTCTAGTCTGAACAAGCTTTTATCTATTTGACCAATTAAGGATGAGAAAAACAAGGTATCTTGTTCTATTTATTTATTTCTCTTCTACCATTCTTTCACTATGCAGATCCAAGTTTCTGAACTACATCCTTTGTATTCTTTCTGAAGAATTTTTTTCTCAATTTTGAACATTTCTGAAAGGCAGTGCTACTAGAACTGGATTCCCTCAGTTTTTGCTAATCTGATGAAATATTCCTTTCAGTTAAAAATTCTTTTGTATCCTGTAGATTCCCAACAATATTTTTTAGATTTCTAATTTCCTCTTCTCTTCTTTGGTTTGACTATATACTTTCCTGTGCTCTGTCTTCTAAGTCCGATATTCTCTCTTCTGCTTCACTGACTGTTTTTAAGGCTCTCTAATGTGTTTGTCATTTGATCTATTGAGTTCTTCATTTCATTTTTATTTCTCTTCACTATCACACTTTCCTGTTCTACTAGTTTCTGTGTTTCATTTTCATTCCTCCTTAAGATTTCATTTTCTCAAAGGAGATTTTCTATCCTGTCCAGTAAGGATTTATGTAGCTCAAGCATTTGTTTTTGAAAACTTCTAAATGTTCTTATAAATTTTTTGAAATCTGTGTCTTGCATTTCTTCCATATGATCATCTTCATAATCTTGGCTTGGGGTGTCTTGTTCATTCGGGGGCATCATAATGTGAGAGGCCCCCAAATGGCTGCCATGGCTGGCACGCTGTGCCGATCTGAAGCCAGGAGCCAGGTGCATCTCCTGGTCTCCCATGCAGGTGCAGGGCCCAAGCACTTGGGCCATCCTCCACTGCCTTCCCGGGCCACAGCAGAGAGCTGGACTGGAAGAGGAGCAACTGGGGCTAGAACCCAGCACCCGTATGGGATGCCGGCACCTTAGGCAGAGGATTAACCAAGTGAACCACGGCACCGGCCCCTCATTCCACTCTCTTCTTGCTTTTGGAAATAAAGTGTGGTGAAACTCATTCTTGTTCCCTTTTAAGATGTTTAATACTCTGCCCCTTCTCCTCGATCCCCTTGATTTTCTAGAATCTTAATCAGATATGCCCATATCTTGAGAGTTGTTGTCTCCATCATCATGTTGTTGTAGTTGTTGTGTGAGTGATGTCTTCATGCCATGTTGTTGTACTTGTGTGATGTCTTCATGTCATGTTGTTGTACTTGTTCTGTAATGTCTTCATGTTATGTTGTTGTGATTGTTGTGTGAATGATGTCTTCACGTCATGTTGTAGTTGTATGAGTGATGTCTTCATGTTACACTGTTGTAGTTGTTGTGTGAGTGATGTCTTTACATCATGTTGTGGTTGTTGTATGAGTGATGTCTTCATGTTACACTGTTGTAGTTGTTGTGTGAGTGATGTCTTTACATCATGTTGTGGTTGTTGTATGAGTGATGTCTTCATGTTACACTGTTGTAGTTGTTGTGTGAGTGATGTCTTTACATCATGTTGTGGTTGTTGTGTGAGTGATGTCTTCATGTTACACTGTTGTAGTTGTTGTGTGAGTGATGTCTTTACATCATGTTGTGGTTGTTGTGTGAGTGATGTCTTCATGTTACACTGTTGTAGTTGTTGTGTGAGTGATGTCTTTACATCATGTTGTGGTTGTTGTATGAGTGATGTCTTCATGTTACACTGTTGTAGTTGTTGTGTGAGTGATGTCTTTACATCATGTTGTGGTTGTTGTATGAGTGATGTCTTCATGTTACACTGTTGTAGTTGTTGTGTGAGTGATGTCTTTACATCATGTTGTGGTTGTTGTATGAGTGATGTCTTCATGTTACACTGTTGTAGTTGTTGTGTGAGTGATGCCGTCATATCACATTGTTGTGGTTGTTGTGTGTGATGTCTTCATGTCATGTTGTCATAGTTGTCGTTGGGTAAGAGCCCATCCTAATCCAGCATGACCTCATATCAGCTAGCTCATGGCAGCATTACATCTACATCTCTTTCCAAACGCGATCACATTCTGAGTTCTGCTGAGGGGAGAGGGGATGACTGCTCCACCCAGTACAAACACCCATTACTATTATTTAATCAGATCACAAAGTGGTTCTCTCCTGAACAGAATTCTGCCCTTGTCCTCAGCTGAATGACTCAAATGGCAGTCAGCCTCGAGAAGAGTTTTCTTCTCTCTATAGCCTTAAAAAAGTGATTTAAAGGTCTCGGTCACTCTCTGACTCAGAAGTAGCATTTTCATTTTATTCCTAGGAAAAAAAAATCAACATAGTGGCATTTAATGTGGGCATCCAAAAATCAAGAGCCCACCCAGTGTTCCCAGGAGGAGTCACTGCTAACCCAGGTGCTGACATTGGGATTAAGGGGTTAACTGTGCTTTGGGGTAATGTTAAAATTGACATGTGTCCCAGGACAGCTGTGCCTATAGGGTTTTTGCTTAACTGGGAGGAATATATATGTCCCCAACATGGATTTAAACTGCCCCATCTTATTGCTTATACTTAGGAAGTTCTGTGTTGTTTGCTATGAGCAGGCTAGGAGGCATTGGCATGGGGATGGGAGTCTGTTTGTAGACCCTACTGGGGACAAATGGAAACTCACTGAGCTGGGGAACTCAGTGCCCTCTGGTCTGTCCATCCCCTAGTTCCCGGGATAACTCAGTGCATCCAGATGCCAGTCTGGATGTGTGATTTAGTGTGACTGGGGACAGGCAGGCAGCAAAGTCACAGTCCTGAGAGCAGACAGAGGTCTTTATCTGGAAGGCGTTCACCCTTCAACCCACTGGGAAGAGGTCTAGGTTGGATGGAATCCATCGCCTAGGAGGATCAGTTGAGCATTTTTCCTTTCTGGGCCATTTGGATATTTGCGGCTGAATGCTGAGCAGGCTTGAGTGCATTTCCATTAAGGATAAATGAACTGATCCCTTAAGGTGGGAGCCAGGCAGCCAATCACTCGTCAGAATGGACATATGTTGGGGCCAGATGTCTCTGGGCAAGGACACATGTAGGATTGCAATTATAATCAGTTCTCCCTTGCCCATTCCTCCCTCACCTTTAAATGCTCATCTTGTGGGTCACAGCCCCGTCAGGAGACAGAAACCCAACTGGTTCTCTTCACAAACAGAACCTAGTCTCACAAATTGTTAGGTAGGTATTCATGAAGCTGAAAGGTAAAATGAGACCAGAAGGTGTCATCAGAGGTAGCAGCTACACAAAACGGTGACCACTCCTAGGGCTGGAGGATCACAGAGAGGAGGCGGGAATTATTACCTTGTAGATGCTTCAGGAGGGGTCTCATGCAGGAAAAACTCATTCCTCTGAGCAGGAGACATCAGGAAGCAGGGTAGACGTCTCTGAGCTAGAGGAGGGTCCCCGTGGGGTTGCATGGAGACCACCGAGGATGGGGCACGGACAGCAGGTGCTGGTGTCTGAGGAGGGCAGGGTTGAGGGGCTGCTTTTGTGAGTGATGGGGGAATTGAGAGCTATATGTAGCTGCTACTCCAGGAACAAACTGCCAGGCAAAGGGACTGCTTACAGGAACCAGAAGTAAATGATAGAGTAGGCCTTTCCCCCTCCCGTGTTCAGGTCTCCCTTTTACATTTCTGCTGACAGAGACCAACAGAGAGCAGCTGAGCAGGCAGACATGAGGCCCAGGCCCAGCCCACCTGGCAGGATGTGGAAGGATGAGCTGGGGCTGGAGGGTGAGAGCGTCGTGTCTACTCCACTCCACCTCTTCAGCTCCTCTGCACTCAGAGCCATGCTCGTCCACACGTTGCAGACATCAGTACACAATTCCACATCTCGCCTAGAGGGATGCAACCACGCTTCACAGAAACTAGAAAGCTGAGCTTCTCCCTCAGAGGAGAGACCCTGGGTCTTGAGAGTCCTTGTGTCCATCCTTGCATTGTTTGAAGCCAGGGCCCCAACAGCCCCCCAGAGCTCAAGGCCCGGATGGAAGCACAGAACAGTGGTGTGTACCCTGCGGCCTCCTTGACCTTGAAAGCCTTTTACAGAGTTTTTCTTGGTGCTTCTCTTTCTGGTTTTTATCGAATACAGGGATCAACAGCAACCAACTGAATTTAATACCTGTAAAAAGTCCATGTCCTGGGGCAGGCGCTGTGGCACAGTAGGTTAATCCTCTGCCTACAGCACCAGCATCCCATATGGGTGTCAGTTCAAGTCCCAGCTGTTCCTCTTCCAATCCAGCTCTCTGCTGATGGCCTGGGAAAGCAGCAGTAGAAGATGGCCCAAGTGCTTGGGCCCCTGCACCTGTGTGGGAGACCTGGAAGAGTCTCCTAGCTTTGGATCGGCCCAGTTCTGGCCGTTGCAGCCATCTGGGGAGTGAACCAGTAGATGTCTCTCCCTCTCACTGTCTGTAACTCTACCAGTCAAATAGATAAATAAAATATTTTAAAATGTCCATGTCCCCAGTGAATGAAAATGCCAGTCTGAAGTTTGAGATTATAAACTCACATCTCTTTTGGTGGGACTTTTAACACAGATTAAATATCTCTTACCCAAAATGCCAGAGTCCAGGAGTATTTCAGATTTGAATTTTTTTTTAAGATTTGGAATATCTGTATATACACAATGAGATATCTTGGGGATGACTCCCAAGTCTAAACACAAAATTCATTTCTGTACCATATACACACAGCCTGCAGGTAATTTGTACATAATATTTTAAAATAATTTTGTGCATGAAGCAAAGTTTTATGGTGTGGAAATTTCTACTTGCGGCACCACACGGATACACAACAACTTCAGATTTTGGAGCATTTTCAATTTCATATTTCTGGATTAGAGATGCTCAGTTTCTATTAACTGCTTTTTCCTTAAGATACTCAAACTGAGATTCTTCTGATCCCCCAACCCATTGGAGCTTCAAAATGGCTCATTAAAAGACAAATATGAAGAGAAAAGATAACATAAAGAGGATATAGGAGAAACAGTTTTCAAAATTATTCTACATGGCGTCCTTTTGAAATTCTAATGTGTTAGCTGTTAAAATGAGGATGCAAACTGGAAACCTGAATACTGGCCCCTAGCAACTTCTGTTTGGTGAGTATATTCTTCCTTTATTATGATTTTTTTAACTGAATCTGAATATCACTGGACAAGTCATGTGGTCTGAGTTTGCCATAGTCGCCACACATCCCTAATGTTTAGCTGTGGACAATAGATACCTCTTGTTTGTCACTTGCATGCAGACTTTTCATCTTGTAAAAATTCGATTAATATTGGTGGTCATTTTTTAAAGCAGTTTGTGTTACCCAACAAAGACTAATGAAACTAGAAGAGAATCTAATCCACCCTCCTGCCTCCAAACAGATCACAATCTGTGATGGCTGACAGTCCTGTTTCTAGAAGTCTCTGCATCAGCTTCTTCATAGGAAGAGTTTTAAAGAACAGTTCAATGAATACCTTAGGCCTATCAACAGGAGACATGAGGGGCGGTGTCTGGCCTAACGGTTAAGCCTCTCCCTTCAACTTGGCTCCCAACCCAACACTCTGTGTCGGAGGACTCCTTTTGGGCATGGCATGCAGTCCCCAGCCTGGGTGATCTTCCCTGTGGCTCTTGGCCACAGTCACTTTGCCTCAACACAATGACCCCTCTGTCAACTTCCATGGGATGTGTCACTGCTTCTCCACCCTTGGGGACCCCAGGTCTGCTACATAGGAACCAAGGGATGGTAGAATTGCTAACTTCTCTCTTATTCACTCCTTCCTCCTGCCTCATCAGAGGGCCCTGAACTCCAGGTGTAACATGTGGCTGATGCCCCCGCCTCTGAGTGTCCCCTCACCTAGTGCACACCCATCTCATCAACTTCCGCTCTCGCCACCCCTCTTCCCACAATTCCCTGGGAGCTTTTGTTCCCACTTCCTGTCAGCCAGGACTCTGCTTACATCATAGCCCCTCTCTCCAGGGGGCACATTCACTCTCCCCCTCACCTGGCTACCTCTGTAAAATGGCTACTGTGACACAGACAAGGAATAAAACTAAACAAATAAACATCTCATTTTTGTTTTTTAACCTTCAAATTATTATTCCACTAGAAGCAAGTGGATGACAATGAATCTTAGACAAAAGACTCTTTATTTGACCATGAAAAGGGTGTTTTATCTGCCTCAGTATTTTTATTCTGATAATACAACATTTCTGCAACCCTCCCACCAAAACACACATTGCCCCTAACAGTCTCTGCTCCCCCAACCATGCAGAGCCACAGGACAGCTGAGGGCAGCTCACTGGGGTGGTCCTGCCATCCCTAGCCCAGGGCTCCACTTGCTCAGCCCCCTGGTAGCCTCCCACTCTGTTGGTGGCACAAAGCCCAGAGGTGGTCAGGCCAGTGGTGTTCCCAGGGTGATGGATCACCCCCCAGGTGGGGGACAGCATAACCAAGAGGGCCTGCAGAGGCATATACAGCAGTGCTCATATACATGGCCACCCTTATGTCTGCTTTCCCGGTGCCCTGGAGAGCAGAGACCAGCACCCATGTGTGCAATGACGTCATCCTGATATACTGCAGCACATGCTTGCATTCTGTTGCTGGTCGCCACAGGAAAGGACGGCCACCCCTCAGTAATTCTGAATTCCCAGCTGTCTCTGCTTAACCCGTGTTCCATTTTCCCAGGCTACAGTGGCTTAAAACAAGTTTTTTTACAAAACTGAAGCTGAATACAGCATCCGCCCTCCCTTCCTCTGCCTAGCCCTGTGTGTGCCCATGGAACCTTCCTGGGGGGTCACTCTGTTCTTCACCACTGTTCACCACCGTCTCCCTTACTTTGTTCGCTCCGAGAAGCATCCTCCCCCAGGGAGCCAGGTTCAATCATTTCTCTTTCTCTCCCACGCAGACCACTTGTGCCCTGAGCCTCCTGCCTTTCAAGTGTAATTAAACATAAAAAAGCACTAAGCATGGAGTTTTGACTTCCTCTGTAACTCCAAGTGCTTATGGTTTATTATGGAAGATGCGGGGGTGGAGAGGAGGTGGACTCTGGGACCAGGCAGACCTGAGTTTAAATTCTGGCTTTGCTCTTTACCACCTGTGTGACCTTGAGTGAGTCATTTCATCTCTCTTGGTCTCAGGTTTCTTAGCTGTCAATAGCATTGTGGAGACAGATTGAGATAGAGGAGAGAGATAGAGATAGAGATAGAGATAGAGATAGAGATAGAGATAGAGATAGAGGGGGGAGGAGAGATAGAGAGAGAGGGAGAGAGAGAGAGAGAGGGAGAGAGAGAATAGAAATACAGGTAGAGATAGAGATTATAGAGATAATGGAGATAGAGATAGAAGAGATACAGACAATAGAGATGGAGTTGATAGAACTAGAGCTAGAGCCAGAGATGATGTAGAGGTAGAGATGATAGAAATAATGGACGGGGCGCCGGATTCTGTCCTGGTTGCCCCTCTTCCAGGCCAGCTCTCTGCTGTGGCCAGGGAGTGCAGTGGAGGATGGCCCAAGTACTTGGGCCCTGCACCCCATGGGAGACCAGGATAAGCACCTGGCTCCTGCCATTGGATCAGCGCGGTGCGCCGGCCGCAGTGGCCATTGGAGGGTGAACCAACGGCAAAGGAAGACCTTTCTCTCTCTCTCTCTCTCACTGTTCACTCTGCCTGTCAAAAAAAAAAAAGAAATAATGGAGATATAGACAGAGATGAGAGATAAAGATGATAGAGATGAGATAGAGTTGATAGAACTAGAATTAGAACTAGAGATAGAGAGAGAGAGAGAGATGCAGATAGATAGAGATGACAAAGAGATGTTCTTGTTCTGCAACGGGGAGAGTCTCCCTGAGGTTGGGGCTGCAGGGTGCATGTGGATGGGAGGGGACTACTTGTAGCCGGTGTAGACCTACATAGCATCTACACCAGGTTCAGAAAACCTGTTTCACACTTGGCTTTTCACTGCCTCAGCTTCCTGTCAAATCTGCCCATTTTAGTTTGATTAAAAAATAAACCACACTTCCCAAGGACTTCCAGGTCTCCATGGGCAGGCAGAGGTCCAGGGCAGTGTTTGCACAGAGATAGGAGCCTGGCTGTTTTTTGTGAACACTCTGGATGGGCACTGCAATACTGATGAGTCTAGGGATGACGGGTAGGGCACTGACAGTAGCATATGCCTCAGTCATTACCCAAATTTCATCTCAGGGAAGCGATGATGGCCCAAGTGACTTACTTCCTGCCACCCACATGGGAGACTGGACTGTGTTCCTGGCTCCCAGCTTTGGCCCTGGCCAAGCCCCAACTATCATAGGCATTTAGGGAGTGAACCAGAAAGTGGGAACTCACTCTCTCTCTCAAACAAACAAACAAACAAACACATAAAAATAAAACATTCGGGCTTATTAACCTCTCTGGGAGTATTTTAGGAAAGGGAAAACACATCGGATGACCTTCCAATTTCTAACTGTTCCTTGATGAATGTCCTGTGTGGACAGATAAGCCCAGGATTTGCTTCTTTATAAAGGTGAATTTATGCCTTCAACACACAATTTTCCAAGCATCTCATATTCTTGTATGCATAACCCCACCCTTTCCGTGGAGGATTCCTTCTTCCAGGCCCTGGCCTGGGGCCATGGCCCACTAACACCCCTTCCCTCTCTCCAGGCCAAGATCCCAGGCATGGCAGCAGCCCAGATGCCAGGCTAAGGAGTGAGGAGGTGGCTTACTTTTCTGCCTTTGGAATGAATTCAATCTGCACCCAAACCCATACAACTCCCTCTGCAGTGCCCACTACCCTCCTTGTCCACCCTGTGACTCCTGGGGATGGAGGGGTGGCTGCCAGGCCAAAACGCCTGGGGATGTGACTGGGGGGAGCTAACTAACAGAGACATGATGAGGGAGTAGGAGAGGGAAAGCCTAAGACACGTGGACAGAGTAACACCACTGGCCTTGCAGCCACTTGAGTTGCGTGGGCAACCAGAGCAAGTCCTCAGGTCCAGTGTTCTACCTTCTGCAGGGGTTTGTTCAACAAAGGGCTAGGCATGACCCTCAAGGTCACGTACACTCTTATATCCACCAAAGACCAAGAGTCCCCTGTGCCCTTATGCTTTGCCGTCTTAAATAAACAATATAGAAAGAGAGTGGGTCAGTTAGCTTAGCTCTCAGGAACACATGCCTTTGTCTTTGGCTGAAAAGCTGATGCGAATAGTCAAAAGCAAATAGACTTGTTAGAGAACAGCTCTTGGCATTCAGACTGGATTACTCCCCGCGGGCCCTCCTCTCTGCAGACGCCTGTGTGCCAGGCTCCACCGGTGCCCCGCTGGTGTCAGCACTGTCAGAGCTGACAGGAGGCTGGCTGGCTGGCTCGGCGGGGCACCCCATCTGCCTTCTGCAGCCCCAGGCCAGCGGGAATTTGTCTCCTTGGAAAGAAGACCAGTTCTCTGTGTTTGGAATTCTGCTGCCACTTCAAATGAAGGGACAAGGCAGGTCAGTGTTCCAGCGGGAAAAGAATGAAGGAAATCAGGGAAAAATAAGTGGGACTTTTTTTTTTGATAGCCCCAAAGTTGAAACCTAAAATCCTCAGGGAACAAAAACCAAAAAATGAAAAGGGCAATGGAAGATGTTAACAACGGGGCGAGCTGGAGCGTGGGGGACACATGGGAGCTTCTCTGTGGGTTTAAAATTTCTCCAGAGCAGGATGGAAGAATTAGAATGTCCAGGGCTCATCCCCTTACCGAGCAGTCACATCACCCATGCGTGAAAACACCTCCAAGGGAGCTAAGGAATCTGGGCGAAAGAAGACAGCCCCTGGGTGGATGCCCAAGGTAGGAAGACACACATCGAGGAGGGTGGGATGTTTAGCAGCACCTGAGCCCTCCCAGTGCTGACTTCAGCATGGGCCCCAGTACCAGCCCTTCTCCCATGAACCCGGACATCAGGCTGACTCTCACAGACCCAGACACTGGGCCATCCCCTGAGGACCCAGCCTCCAGGCCCACTGTAGTGCCAGGCTGGCCCCTGCAGCCCCTATGGACCCACAGCTGAAAACACCAATGAGTCAAGCAAAATGAAAGCACAGCATACTGAAACTCCAGGGACCCTGCAAAAGTAGTTTTAGTCAGGGCTAGGGAAATATGTAGTGAGAAAACCCAAGTAAGCACCCTAGAAGTGCAAGTGTTTCGCATTAAGCAGTTAAGATACTGCCTGGGAGGTCTGCATCCCATATTGGAGTCCCTGGGTCTGAATGCCAGCTCCGCTCCCGAGTCCAGCTCCCTGCTAATACACATCCGGGGAGGCAGCAGTGGTGGCTCAAGTGCTTGGGTCCCTGCCCCCTGTGTGGAAGGCCTGGATTGAGTTCTCAGCTCCTGGCTTCAGTCTGGCTCAGCTCCGGCTGTTGTAGGCATTTGGAGAGTGAACCAGTGGATGAGAAATTTACTCTCTCTCTCTCTCTCTCTCTCTCTCTCTCTCCTTTCTCTCCTTCTCTCAGTCCTCTTTCTTCCCTCCCTCCCACTCAGGTAAATAAAATAAATTTTTATAAAACAATCTAACTTTACACCTCAAATAACATAAAATAAATAAATAAATAAAATCAAACAAAGCCCAAAGTTAGCAGAAGTAAACAATAAAGATCAGAGCATCAAGAAATACAAGAGAAAAAATGACAGAAAATATCCACGGAAATAAGAGTTAGGTTTTTAAAAGATGATATTGAGGCTGGCACTGCAGCTCAATAGGCTAATCCTCCGCCTGCGGCACCGGCACCCCGGGTTCTAGTCCCAGTCGGGGCGCTGGATTCTGTCCCGGTTGCCCCTCTTCCAGGCCAGCTCTTTGCTGTGGCCCAGGAGTGCAGTGGAGGATGGCCCAAGTCCTTGGGCCCTGCACCCGCATGGGAGACCAGGAGAAGCACCTGGCTCCTGGCTTCGGATCAGCGCGGTGCGCTGGCCGCAGCGGCCATTGGAGGGTTGAACCAACAGAAAAAAAGGAAGACCTTTCTGTCTCTCTCTCTCACCATCCACTCTGCCTGTCAAAAAAAAAAAAAAAAGATGATATTGATAAACTTTAAGCTAGACCAAGAAAAAAATAAGATTATAAGTGAAAAAGCAGACATGATAAGTGACACCTTAGAAATACAAGGGACCATAAGAAATTTCTGAGTCCTTATTTCAATGAACCAAGTGTGTGACTTAGAAGGAATGGGTAGTTTCCTAGAAACACAGAACCTACCAAGACGGGATCTTGAAGAAACGCCAAGTCTGATGAGGCCGGGAGATTGAATCAGACATCAGAAGCCTCCCAACAAAGGGAATCCCAGCCCTGATGACTTCACTGTGGATGCAAGCGAACATCTACAACAGGACCATGCCAATCCTCAAACTCTTCTAAAGAATAGGAGGGGACACACTTGCAATTTCTGTTTGCCAGATGAGCACTGCCCTGGTACCAAAGCCGGAGGATGACACTACAAGCCAACAGCATGCAGGCCAATGTCCCCAATGAACAAAGATGCAGATACGTAGTCCACAATGAGCTTGCGAACGACAAACCTCTGTTTTACAAGAATCTCGTGTATCAGTAATGCTAGTTTCTTTCTTTCTTTCTTTTTTTTTTTTTTTTTTTTTTGACAGGCAGAGTGGATAGTGAGAGAGAGACAGAGAGAAAGGTCTTCCTTTTTTTCAGTTGGTTCACCCCCAATGGCTGCTGCGGCCGGCACACCACGCTGATCCGAAGCCAGGAGCCAGGTACTTCTCCTGGCCTCCCATGGGGTGCAGGGCCCAAGCACTTGGGCCATCCTCCACTGCCCTCCTGGGCCACAGCAGAGAGCTGGCCTGGAAAAGGGGCAACCGGGACAGAATCCAGCGCCAAAGGCGGAGGATTAGCCTATTGAGCCGTGGTGCCAGCCTTTAACATTAGTTTCTAACTACATGCAAAGTGAAAGCTGAGTTTAGTCATGTCTATAGTAGTATAGAGGGGCGGGCACTTGACCTGGCAGTGAAGACACCAATTGGGGTGCCCACAACCTGGGGTTCAAGTCCCAGCTCTGCCCCCGACTTCCGCCTCTTGTTAGTGCACCTCTTGGGAGGCAGCAGGTGATGGCTCAAGAGCTGGGTCCCTACCACCCATGTGGAAGATCTGGATTGAGTTCCTAGCTCTCAGCTTTGGCTTTTCCCAGCCCTAGCCATTGTGCCATTGTGGGCATTTTAGGAGTGAACCAGCAGATGAGACTGATTCATCCTCTCCCCACCCTTTCAAATAAATAAAATGTTAATGTAGCATAGATCCCTGAACATGCATCTGTTTTCAAGCCTGACTAATATTAAGTTCTGCTTAAGAAAATATTGACTTTTCTTTTCCTTTTAAGAAAATTCTGATTCCATTATCTATTTTACAGCCAAGAACTGAAAAGCATCCCTAGTAACATCCCTAGTAAATCTGAATCTTCTCTCCTTTTAGATTTATGTATTACCCAATCCAGAAAAAATGTTCTTCTAAAATTTAAAAATGTAGGTGCAGGGGCCAGTACTGTGGCGTAGAGGGTAGGGCTGCCGCCTGCAGTGCCAGCATCCTATATGGGCTGCTATTCAGGTGCCGGTTGCTCCACTTTCGATCCAGCTCTCTGCTATGGCCTGGGAAAGCAGTGGAGGATGGCCAGGATCCTTGGGCCCCTGTACCCGTGTGGGAGACCTGGAAGAGGCTCCTGGCTTCAGATCAGTGCAGCTCCGACCATTGCAGCCACCTCAGGAGTGAACCGACAGGTGGAAGACCTCTCTGCCTCTCCTTCTCTCTCTGTGTAACTCTCTTTCGAGTAAATGGGTGAATCTTTAAAAAAAAAAAAAAGTAAGTACAAAAAAGTTACCAGCTTCTATACCGCATATAGCATAAAACTGGGTTTAATTGACTTTTCTAAGTTAAATACCCTCTTTCACATTCAGTGGCTACTTTTCTGTAAATGAAATGCAAAATCAAGATGTAGAAAGTTCTGAATTTCTCTGAATAACAAGCTAAGGAAGTTTGGGAGTTGGTCATCAGGCTATTATGGGGAATAAAAAGTCAGGAAGGGGGCTGGAAGCTGAGCCCCACAGTGGGAGAAATTGCCAGGCACCTGTGGAACCAGACGGGAAATTGGGTCTTCGATTTCGGTTAGTGTTGGTCCTCATGTTAGGACAGCACTTGACTACAGTCAGCTTCTCTCTCTCTCACATGACAGTAAATCCGAAGTGGTAACTTAAGGATGCTCGGGCTACTCTATAATGTCCTCAAGAACAGCCTTTCTATCTTCTTTATCATGTACCTCTTTTCATTCTGATCATAAAGTGGCTACTGTATCTTCAAGCCTCTTTTAGGCAGAAAGAAGAGGGAATAGCAAAGGAGGAAGATGTGTCTGTGTAAGGGGAGCAACGTCTCAGCCTGCCAGCTAGAACTGTGTCACTGCTAGCTACCAGAAAATCTCAGGAAGTGACTATTCTTAGCTGAGCATACTGCCCCTGTAAACAAAATCAGGGTTCTGTAATACACAAAGAAAGTAGAATGGCTATTGGGTAGGAATTATGTGGATCTGGGATGGTAGGTGGCAAGCTCCAGAAACAGCCAACAAAACCAAGATCTTGCAAAGTCTGCACGAGAGCAGAAGGGAGACAAGAAACTGGTACAAACCAGCTAGATGCGAAGGGGTTCAACCTCCAGCCACGTTATACACTCATTGTAATACATCAGCACAGGAAAAGTCACTCCCACACCCCACCCCCGGGCCATCACAGTGTACAGTTGCCATGCCAACCTGAGGAAGTAACCTTACAAAAATAAACAAAGGGTGGATTCCTGGTTCCTAGAAATCACAACCCTTTTCCCAGAAATAAGATGAATATTCTACCCAAATAGTATCATACATTTATCCAATCACATACAAGAGGAACTGAAAAAACCCGGGGGGGCTGCCGCATCCATGGAGTCTCCTGCTCTTTGCCACCTTCTCCACCAAGACTCTGTCGCTTCCAGCTTTCCGGCTCACAATTGATTTCTATCCCCTGCTAAGGCCAAGAGCCTGGCTTTAGGAGAGGTGGCCCCTGCAGAGTCCCATGTGCCTGGGATCAGATCCCCCACGGCACTGCCGCAATGTGGACCCCTAAGCCACGCACAATCTCCAGGAAAGTCTGAATCCAGTGACTTTGTGTGAGTGGCTGGGTGTTGGGATTTGAGATAAAGGGATGGAGCCCTATGTCTACACTGCTGTGGAGCAGAGGAAGGGAACAGGGATGGGCAAGCTCTACTGGGATCAAAATTCCCGCAGAAGGAAGAGCACAGAAGCAGATGTGAGGCTGGAAGTGCAAAGCCAGAGGGAGGAGACGAGCAGGAAGCTGTTGGTCACGGCTCGGTTGCCACTGTTGATTGTGATGATGACAACAATGATGATGGTGATGATGATGATGAAGATAGATAGATAAATATACGAGCCACTGGGCACATACTACATTCTTGGCACTGTTATATATCTTTTTGTTTTCTATTTTATCCTAATGAATCCACCGAAGACATATAAAAAGGCAATGTACATGATTTCAATTTTATAAATAGATACATGGAGGTAGATAAAGGTTGTTTTCTTGGTTTAATAACCTATATAATTCTCAGTTCCATTTGCATATGCACTGCCTGTGTGCAAGCTGTAAATTATCTACACCCCTTGTCCCTGCCTGGTGTTAAGTCCCTGTCTTTTTTCCACCAGCCAACAGGCAGCTCAGCGAGCTACACTTTGGCTTCAGCTGACACTCTCCCTGAACCCTCAGTGGGGCCAACCTCCCTCTCTCCTCCTCTGAACACTGAATCCTCACTACACCATTCATGTGTGATTTCCTCACAATCATTCTTTAATATACCCTCAAAATACACTGACAGGGATGGGAAGAGGATCAGGCTTGAGGACTTAAGCGCGCTGGCTCCCAGCCATCCTCTGTCTTCCGTTGGCCCTAGTACTCCACAATATTATATTAGAAAGTCACAACCATGTGCTCTAGCTCACTGGTGATATTCTTAAGCCACCAATCTTTTCTGGGGGAGAAAGCCCTGACCAATCTGGAATCTGAGAAACTGAAGGCTTCAGGAGAGCCACAAAGGGAGGACTCAGTGGCCAAGTACTCAGAGGTCAATGACAGAGACGTTCCATCATATTCCACCAAGGGGGCCTGATGTGACAATCAGCACCAATCACTGGACTGTAAAATCAGTGCCGTTTCCCAGCCACTCAGAATGGGATATTAATCCACCTTCCCTGATGGGTTGGCCATTTCATGAGAGTAGACAGAGTGCCATCCGTCCCATGTCCACCTTGAACTAGCTGGGTGATGTTGGGCCTGAGTTTCCGCAATCATTATACGAAAAGTTTGTGATTCTGATGTGGTGCAACTAGGTAGATAGATAGGTCTGCATGAGCTGGAAGTCCCTGCAGCTCACCATGTAACGCTGCCCCTCTACTGTCAATCAAAACACCCCCTTTCCCAGGATCCATGTGTTTCACCCAGTACCTAAGGGAAGATACCATGAAAATACAGATATTGAATTTCATATGCAATACCATAAAATTCCCAGGTGACTTCACACCCATAGAGGCCCAACCCCTACCTCATGAATAAAGGACAGCAAAATGGGAACAGCCCTCTCTTTTGCTGTGGACTATGGCTGGAGGTGCTACATAAGTGCTTTCCCTCTTCCCTGCCCCACCCCTCCTCCCTGAGGCAACCCTCTGGCTCACTCCGAATGAGTGGGCAGCCCATACTCGTGCATGTATGTGTGTTCACTTTCTCACCTTTTGAGTTTATCACCTTGGGCACCTCTTATGTGTCTGCACTTAGAAATCTTATTTTTGCATAAGACATGAACCTGTGGTAGGATTATTATACCCTTGCCCACATCCATTCCAGTGGTAAAAGTCTGTGGCTCTAGATCTTCTAAGGTGTAGAACTCTGTAGATATTTATTTGTCCTGATAGACTGATGTTGCCAGCGAACAATGGGCATAGGTCTTCAAGAAATTAGCCATTCTATTTTGGGTAGGATAACGCCCAGCTGCAGTGTCAGAAAGGACAAATCATCAACAAATAACTCAGGCTGAGGTATTTCAAACACACCATAAAACGAGCTGTTCAGGATTTTATAGATCTGTTGATGCAATACTGCCTTGTATGCAGAAGAGCTCAAACACAACATAAAAACACAAAAAGTCCTTGCCAAACTCATAAATACACGTCTCTGAGTTCTGAGGCCATGTTTTCGTGATACATTCTTCAATTTCCCTAGTCATAATGACTCTGATATTGCCATAAGGTTCTCACGTGTTGTGAATGTTCCCAGAGTCACCAGGAACATTCAGCTTTCTAGAGGAACACAGGAGCAGTTGGTAGGTCATGGGAGTTCCCTGTGACTCGCTTCCTGCCACAGAATCAGAGCCCCCAGGGTAGAACCGTGGGGAAGACCTGGTAGACTGACACATGTCAGAAAGGCACAGTGATGGCAGGGGTTGCTATTCATACCTGATCCAAATCCTCTCAACCTTCACCATGCTTGGATATGTCAACCCAAGGCCTTTCAATGACAAGTACGGGTGTATCTCTGCCAAGCTAATGGCCTTCTCTGGTCCCTACGTGGGTGCTTGGAAGCTGGAAGTACCAGGGAGTTAGCATCCTCTGGGAGCAGTCTTAAGCCAACAGTCTTAAACCAACAGCAAAGGGCATTGGTAGAGAAATGCCCCAGCTCTCTCATTCCCTGTGGGCCATCACCCTGAACGCTCTCTCTCTTTCTCTCTCTCTCTTTCTCTCTCTTCCCTCCCTCCCTCTCCCTCTCCTTCTCTTTCACTCTCTCTGAGGTCTCAGGGGGTTGAACCTCAGGTGTCCCCAGCAGCACGCTCCCCAGCCACACACTGCTGCCATCTGCCTTCCATTTTCTGTTCTCAGATGGGTGCTTCCCGTGATCACTGCTCCAGTAAGTGGCTGCCTCCTGGTGGGCTCCACCTAAGAAATCCATTCAGCATAAAGCAACAGGCAACACGTGCTCACACGAGCATGCAGAGACACCCGGATATCTACATGAACCCTTTCCCCACAGGGCTTAAGGGAGCCAAGAATTACTCATTGAACCTCTTATATGTGCATAGTACAGTGGAATATAAAGAAAATGTAGTTTATTCTTAAGGAAATTGTAGCCTTATATTACATTTAATTTTGTTCATAACATTTCTTTTTCTTATTATGATGATGACATTTAACGTGGAAAACTTAGAAATGATAGCTCAGAAAATTGGATGAAATTTCCATCAACAGTTTCACTGTGGTGAGTTTGATTACTACGTGTCATGGTGAGGATCTCTTTTGGTCATGTTTACTAGGGGTTCTATGAGCTTCCTGTACTAGGATGTCTCTGTCCTTCTCCAGACCCGGGAAGTTCTCTGCAAGTATCTCACTAAAAACGCCTTCTAATCCTTTCTCTCTCTCCATGCCTTCAGGAACTCCTAGAACCTGAATGTTGGGTTTTTTAATTATCCTGTAGATTCCCAACAATATTTTTTAGATTTCTAATTTCCTCTTCTTTTCTTTGGTTCGACTGTGTACTTTCCTGTACACAGTCTGCCTTCTAAGTCTGATAGTCTCTCTTCTGTTTCACTGACTCTGTTTTTAAGGCTCTCTAGTGTGTTTGTCATTTGATCTATTGAGTTCTTCATTTCATTTTGATTTCTCTTCACTATCACACTTTCCTGTTCTATTAGTTTCTGTGTTTCATTTTCATTCCTCCTTAAGATTTCATTTTCTTGAAGGAGATTTTCTATCCTGTCCAGTAAGGAATTCCGTAGTTCAAGCATTTGTTTTTGAAAACTGCTAATTGTTTTTATCATAAATTTTTTGAAATCCGTATCTTGCATTTCTTTCATCTCATCATCTTCATAATCTTGGCTTGGGGTGTCTTGTTCATTTGGGGGGGTCATAATGGCTTCCTTGTTCTCGTCTCCTTGGTTTTTGTGTTTGTTGCTTGGCATTATAGAGATATTCTTTGGGTTTTTCTTCCCTCACTGTGGTGTTTTTTCTTGTTATACTATGACTGTATTAAGTGGACTGTCTGCTTTTGATGGAGCCTTAGAGGCTTGAAATGGGTGTGGCCTGAGAGCTCTGTTTGGTTCCTCAGGGTTAAGGGTGTGCCAAAGGTGACACTCCCAGGTTAGGCGTGGTAAATCTCTTTCTTTCTTTCTTTCTTTCTTTCTTTCTTTCTTTCTTTTTTTTTTTTTTTTTTTTTGATTCAAAAGGGAAGTAATTCTGCACAGCTGAGTGGAATTGCAGGTAGTTAGCAGGCGAATGGTACACCCACAGGAGCCAGAGATCAGAAGCTCTTTCCCAAGGACCACATAGGGAATCTGTGCTGCCCTCAGTGTGGGTTCAAATTCTCCCGCAGTCTCCCACTGGGTTGCCAAGGTTACCGAATTGTAGTGTCTCTGGAGAGTACTCATGTGAATTCCATGAGTTCTCTCCCTCACCGTTTCTTTTTTCACAGTCTCAGTTCATTAGCACCACACATTCACTAGGTCCTAATCTCCTGTTATTTCACCACCACCCCCAGAGTCAGGTTTTTGTGTTTGGCTGAGGGCGGGTGCAGACCTGAGGTCGCCCCACTTATGACGTATGTCCAAAATGGCGCCTGCCCGTGGTTTAACAGGCTAATCCTCCACCTTGCGGTGCCAGCACACCAGGTTCTAGTCCCGGTTGGGGCGCCGGATTCTGTCCCGGTTGCCTCTCTTCCAGGCCAGCTCTCTGCTATGGCCCGGGAGGGCAGTGGAGGATGGCCCAAGTGCTTGGGCCCTGCCCCGCATGGGAGACCAGGAGAAGCACCTGGCTCCTGGCTTCGGATCAGTGAGATGTGCCGGCCGCAGCGGCCATTGGAGGGTGAACCAACGGCAAAAAGGAAGACCTTTCTCTCTGTCTCTCTCTCTCTCTCACTATCCACTCTGCCTGTCCAAAAAAAAAAAAAAAAATGGCGCCTGCTCTTTGTCTTGCTCGCCTTTGAGAGGTGAGAGGAGAGAGAGAAACTCGTGTCCGTATCGTTCACTTTTTTTTTTTCCCTCTCTCTACTAGATAGCCTGGTGAATTTTTCCCCACCGGGTTTCAAGCCTCGTTCCCTCTAGTCTCCTCTTTCTGCTTGCCTGCCGGTGTCTCAGGCTATTAAGGTTCGGCTCACCTCACATTCCAGTGCTGGTGTGTTGCTTCTGCCGCTGGTGTCCCGAACCGTGGGCTCCCACATTCTCCACGCAGATCCACTGTGAATCACTAGTTCCGGAAGAGTTTCCTCTGCTGTTTCTTCCCCTATTCTTCCTTGAACCTGCAGTATCTCCACTTTTTAATAAAAGTTTAATAACTGTCTCTTCCCGGACTATCAGTGCTCCCTTCCTATTCCTCCATCTTGCCGCTCTCCTCAAATTTTCATCAACAGTAATCTTAACACTTAGGTTGTGCCACTGCTGGCGTTTTGTTGAGCATCTTCCCAAGCAGGAGATGAGTGTGTGCATGTGTGTATGCACATGTGTGTGTGCACAGGTGTGCATAAGCGTGTGTGCACGTGCTATGTGTGTGCATGTGTGGGTGTGTACACGCTCACAGATGGAACCATAATGTGTACTCAGTTTGGGACTCACTTTTCTCACTGAAGAATGTCTTCAACATCTCACACAAATATTCTGCTGTAACCGCATTTCAGTGGTAGAGTGGTGTTCCCTGGAACAGTTCTGTCAGAATGCATTTAATCAGCTGCCCATCACTGGGCACTCAGGCTGACATTCCATATTTAAAGCACCTTCACAGACATTGGCTCTTTTGATCCCCTCCAAGAAGTTGTTGGAGGAGGCAGATCAAATAGAAATTGCTTGACAGACGGGCCAACAGGGACTGATCTCATAAATGATTTGAGATTCATTTATACGAAGCATCACGAGAATGATTAAGTGTTATGCTCCGTGAATCTAAATATAAATTGTATTAAGACGCCAATTTGTCCTTCATCCTGCACATATGCCTTTAATGAAGCCTCTGTTCATGCACCCAGATGAACGGGCATCACACCTTCTTAAACTACTTCATGTTTTGCATCACAGTTGATTGAGCCACAGGGGACACTCAGTCCATCAAAGGGAATCCGTCCATTGGTTGACTGGCTGATGGTTTATGTGCCCTGGTTCAAAAGGATAATGTGGGTCAATTTAAGCCTTCTTGTCCTGGGAATTAGAACTAAGAGATAGAGAGGGAAGCTTTTGATCAGTTGTGTGTGCCACTCAGCACAGAGAACTGAGTATGGGGGAGCCGTTTGCAGCCGTTCTTCATACTAAAGCAAGTTCTTCATACCAAAGTTGATACAGGTTGGGAGGGAAAGTTTGGATCAAAACTAAAGAAAAATCCAAGAAGGATAGAGATATCAATCATAGATAGATATAGATAAAAATAGATGACAGACAGACTGACTGACTGAAACTGAGGATGCTAGCTGGACGAGGGCAGGGGCCAACCCCATTTCGGACCTAACTTGTCCATCCTCATCCTGAAGCCTAGTCCTCCAGCCATACCCAGACCTCTCTGTATTTTCAAGTTTCCCAGACACCATCTTCATTTTGAAAATTGAACTCATCCCAGTATCCATCTATACTTTCTAAATGGAAGATTCTTGACTTGGGCGTAAATGCTACAGAAACCTACGAATGAGGCGAGAGACATATTCAGCCTGTGCTGGAACAGTCAGGGCACTATCCACATGGAGCATATCGGAGTCTCCAGTCCTTGGAAGATGTGCAGGGTTCCGATGATGGTGGAGTGTCAGAAGAGGAGCGGGGATGGTGAACTTAGCTTGGCAGGTGGAGGGAAGATCCTGAGGAGTCCCCTTGTGACTGTGGAGGAGGAAAAGCCTCAAGGAAAATCAGGACGTACTTCATAATTCCTAAACAGTAGCCGCAAATATAGATTACGAAGAAGCAAAATGCTCAGGGAAGGGCTCATCTGTCCACCACCACCTCTCTGGAACTGATCGCTAAGCTGGGAGAGTGCTGCTCCCTAAGGTTAGGTTAGGCAGTGGGTAAGGAAGTGAGGTGGTGGAAGAAGATAACAGGGATGTTTTGTTATGTGTGAGCCACGCGGGGATGCCTGGAACTCTGCCGTGCGGTGGTGGACCCTGTTCTTCTCCTCAGTAGCCTCACCTGTCCAACATAAGTACTGCTCTTTCCCTTCAACCATCCGCAGATCTCCTGGGACCCCTCTACTCCTTATACATCAGCTCTTTTAGAGCCTCAACCTGAGACCAAGAAAGGGCTCACCAGAGCCACTGAGGAATCAAAGGGAGATCCAAGCGAGTACTGGATTGCTACTGTCACTCTTCCCAAAGGCTCCAACATTTCTGAGTGGTAAAAATGTCACATGGAAAATTTCCAGTGCAAGCCAAGAAGTTCATAATGCTTGTGAACAGACATCAGTAGGAAAGAAGGCGATGCTTTCCAGACCCTTCAGTGTGAATGTAAGTATATATCTTTTTGTTTTTGTTTTTGTTTCATTTTGTTTTGACAGGCAGAGTTAGACAGTGAGAGAGAGAGAGAGAGAGAGAGAGAGAGAGACAGAAAGGTCTTCCTTTTTCCATTGGTTTACCCCCCAAGTGGCCGCTATGGCCAGCACGCTGTGCCAATCCAAAGCCAGGAGCCAGGTGCTTCCTCCTGGTCTCTCATGTGGGTGAAGGGCCCAAGCACTTGGGCCATCCTCCACTGCACTCCCGGGCCACAGCAGAGAGCTGGACTGGAAGAGGAGCAACCAGGACAGAATCCGGTGCCCCGACCGGGACTAGAACCCGGGGTGCCGGTGCCGCAGGCGGAGGATTAGCCTAGTGAGCCGCGGTGCCGTCCCAAATGTAAGTACATATCTAAGCATGGAGGGTACTGCTCCTCCAAGAAACTGGAAGCATGAGCCTTCATCCTCAAAATTAGACGTGCTTTCCAGAGCCAGCTTTCCACTATGAACGTATTCCCATACAATATGTCCATATGATACAACAACACAACATAGCAACATATTTCTCTTCCAGGGCAGAGGTGGGATGAGGGGATGGTGAAGACGCCTTTCAGGGCTAACATGAATTTCTCAGAAGCAGTTCCTGAGCGCTAATGCTAGGCCCTAGCGAATTTCAATCCTTGAAGGAAACCTACACCCATCCTTACATTTCCACTCACCAACCCATAGGGGGCAGCATTGGCAAGAAGGCAGCTGACTCCCCTTTCTCATTTCTCTCCAATCCAGCTCTACATTTTACTCGGTCCATGTGTGCATCCAAACTCTTTACTGCAATGCCCCAAAGGATCAAGTCTGCATGGTTGTCTCTCTCGCTCATCCGTTTGTCCCTCTACAATGTTCAGCTTCATGCTATTCAGACATGTGAAATTCATGTCTGCCTCTGGGATGGTGCACTTGTTAATCCAAGATCTTCGCAGGTTCATACACATCAGCCCTTCTAGAATATGACCTATGTATTGCTAAAAAGTACCATGCTATGATAATTGTTCAGCAAAAACAAACTGCAAGACTTATGGGAAAAAAAAATGGGTGGTGGGGCACAGTACTAGAAAGCACTGCCAGTGACACTTTTTAAAAAGATAAGAACTTAATAAAAATGGTAGCAGAGCCTCACACAGGTAAATGGAAAAGAAACAGATAAATATGACAGCAAATGTGCTACTTGACTCTGAAAATAGTCTGAGTTCTGCATGTGGAAGTGGACCTTGGAAGAGCTGCAGCCTGTGAGCCATCGTAATTGGAAGAAGGTCATGGACATCAGCCCGAAGTCATATCGCTGGGTGTGCATGAGTGTGGCTTGCAACAAGCCTGGTGGGCTGAGGCAGCCGGCAGAAGTATGAGGCCATGCATGTGCTTCCTACAGCTCCCTAAGCAGCTTGGTTCACTGGGTGCAGTGCAGTGTTCCCCTTGCATTTTTGCTGATGAAATACTGCAGAAGCAAATGGGAAATGTGTTCCTTAACAGAGTAATCACACGGGAACGAGCTCCCATTTTTGAAACAAGCATGAGGGCAGAGCTGTAGCTCAGGGTTGAGCTGCTGCCTCTTCAGACAGCCACTACTGCAACCCATCAGAGGTGGCCACTCCTCCAGCGCCATGGGGCTCTGGTTCTGTTTTTCTTACAAGAGTTATCACTATCTAACGTTTTCTTGCATAGTTATAAGGCTGGACTGCCCTTCTTATTAGTCTTCAGCTCCAGGAAGGGAGAGACACTCTCCCTCTTGTCCAGTACCTGTGTTCCGAGCATTGACCTGCTATCTGGCACAGGTGAATGTCAATCATTTTATACATGAATTTAACTCTTTGGAGTTTTTTCAATCACATACTAGAACTCCTGGGAAATGGGTGTATTATTAGCAGTCCCATAGCTCCCTCATCCCAACCCTTCAATAAAGGGCAGCAGGAACATTGAATTGTCCGTAATGATTACTTCTAGATTAATCTCAGTTACTGTCACTGTATAACAAACTACCTCCAAGTGTAGAGATCTAAAAACAATTGTGTTACGTTCTCTTGTTTGTGGGTCAGGAATGTGAGCTGGGAAGGCACAGCAGGGATGATTCTCTTCTGCTCTGCAAAGCCTGGGACCTCAACAGGGAAGACTTGATGGCTAGGAAAGACTCCATGGCTCAGGGCTACAATCAGCTAATGCCAGCTCACTCTCAGGTCCAGGTCGATTCAGAATTGAGAACTGACAACCAGGGTGCCCAGCATGGCTGTGTGGCTTGGCTTCCGCACTAGCATGGTGGCCTCAGAGTGGCTGGTTTCCCATATGGCATCCTATGGCTCTGAGTGACAATGTTTCTAGCCTCAGTATTCACATAGACTCATGTCTGCCTCACCGTATCAGGTGAGCTGTCACAAGCTACAGTAGTTCCTAAAAGTGACACCCTGAAGGTGTTCCACCCAAACCCATGGAACCTGGGCATCCCCATGCTTGCGTTCTGTCCCATCGGACAGTTCACCTTAAAGGACAGGAGCTTATCTAAGTGGGTCTCATGGAATCACACAAGCCCTCAAAAGCAAGGAGTCTGCTCAGGTTGACAGAAGAAGAGGAAGTCACTGGAATTTGAACAACAAGGGCGATTCAGTGCACTATCGCTGGCCTGGAGATGGAAGAAGGCACCTGACAAGGAACTTTATTTGGGAGCTCAATGAGACTCCCAGCTCACAGCCCATGAAGCAATGGGCACTTCAATCCTACAATCCTGAGGAGCTGAATTTTACCAGCAGCATGAAGGAGCTGGGAAGCAGAACTCTCCCCAGACAAGAACTCATTTTGGCTGACATCTTGGCTTTAGCCCTGTGATATCCTGATCAGAGAAATAAGCCTGGCCTAGAAGGCCTTCTGAACTGCACAGCTACAGCTCACAAGCAGGTGTGAAAGTTGGTGGTAACTTACTGCATAGCAACAGAAACTACTGCGGGAGCCGACCCAACTTCAGGGGGACGGTGCTTAGTTTCCCATCTGTCGATAGGAGGAAATGCAATGAGTCCTTGGGTCCTTTTTCAACATCATCACAGGATCGTTTTCAGAATTCCCTGCCCTACAATATACTATACAAGAAATGCAGTCTAGTAACTCAACAAGACCAGGTCTGAGCTCAGCTCCCTGTGTCGTCACACCCACCCCTTCCCCATCGCTTCTTGTCAAACACAGCTGAAGACAACAGCACCTGCTTGGCACCAGATGCACAGACCTGCACATCCACTTCCCATTGGCAGGATGCACTACGGCTGTTTATGTAAAACCAAACACAGGACATTTAAACTCACTATAGGAGTATTCTATACTATCAAAGAGGGATCCAGGGATGCTAAAATTATGATTCTCACCAAAGCCACCACAGAGCTTCGGAAACCTTTACGTGGTGGACCTCAAAGGAATAAAAGATACAATAACATAATAAGAAGACACATCGTATATAAAAATACCACAGCTTGAAGATAGGATAACGACTTAGTAAGAGCCCAGAGCCAGAAAATTAGAATGTCAGGAATAATATATATTTCCAGTGACGCAAGCAGAAATATACTGTGCTGTCCAGTAGAACTCTACATAATATTGTAATGTTCTACAAATGTGTCTCCAACACGGTAGCCTTCAACCCTACGTAAGGTTGAGCACTTGAAGAATTGCTAATGCTACTGAGGTTCTGAATGTCTGAGTTTATGTAAACCAAATAGCCACATGTGGAGAGTGACCATAGAACTGGAGAGCATACTCACATTTGTAGACTTTTTCAATGTAATATTTTGGTATTTAGGAAATGTGGCTCCACACTTGGAGAACAGTGGGTAAGGTAAACTGAGAAAGCTAAATGGACCTGTTTTCTGTGTTGGGAAGAACCTTGGATATCCTGTATTCCCTGAAGGGCCAATGTATGAATCTGGGTACAAATTACAGAAGCATGCATTTCTGATAAATTCTCCCAACAGGTCCCTACAAAGAGTAGCAGATTAAAATTCTCTAAAGCAACTGCTCCTCTGTTCTGACGCTTCTCTTCTAGTAGGGCAGAACAGTGGAAGTGAAATTTGATGGTTTATTTTAACAATATAAAATCTTAGAGCGTGGGAGTTTATTTGGAAGACCTATTGACTTGAGCAAGAAACACAATAGGAGGGGTGAACTTGAACAGAATTCACAATGATTTGCCTAAAATTTGGCCTTGTTTCCAAAGATATTTGTTCTACCATTGTCTGCTTTTCCTTCTGTGTAGTAATACCTTCTTCTCTCCACCCCAATTGGCTTAGTAATTCTTAATGTGTCCAATGTTCTCATAAAGCATTAATCTCTCAAGGGAAAAAAATGACACAGTATTATCTTTGGTCTTGGGTTTGGTAGAGCTTTCTTTCCAAGTACATGAGAAAATGGTGGACCACTTCTTAGCTCAAGCAAATTCTAGTCATCTTTCACGCAATACATCACTGGCCACAAAAACATGGCTGATGACTGCAAGCCATGGTTCACATGATTTCCAAGTATGGGAGGAATATTCCCTTAGATTCAAGTGCCAAGAAGTCTCATAATCTAATTTTGCATCACCATTCCTGTAGTCCTAAAACAGAAGCCCTTGAGTATGCAAAGTTGACATCCCCTCAACACACACACATGCACATTACATACACACATGCTCTAGTACATTTGCCAATTCAGAAACAGTGGAGAGGGGCCAGCGTTGTGGTATAGCAGGTTAAGTTGCTGCCTGCAATGCCAGCATCCCACGTGGTCACTTGTTCAAGTCAGGGCTGCTCCACTTCTAATCCATCTCTCTCCAATGTGCCTGGGAAAGCAGTGGAAGATGGCCCAAGTGCTTGGACACCTGCACTCATATGGGAGACTCAGATGAAACTCCTGGCTCCTGGTTTTGGCCTTCCCCAGCTCTGGCCATTGCAGCCATTTGGAGAGTGAACCAACGGTTAGAAGATCTCTCTCTCTCTCTCTCTCTCCCCTCTTCCCTCCCTATAACTTTGTCTTTCAAATAAAATACATCCCCCAGTGTTCCCCATTCTCATGCAAACCTATGACAGCAGGAGACTCTGCCTGAGGGCTCTCTGGCCCCCAGGGCCTGCTCAGCCTGGGCCTGCAGCAGAAGTGATGGTGCCAGCCATGGTGACCACAGGCACACTGCATCTCCTGTGTCATCTCATTTAAACCTCACAGTAAGGCTGTGAGGCAGGCGCTATCATATTCCCAATGGGCAGACGGGAGAACTGAGGCTCATCGAGGCTCATCAAGAACTGTTTCAAGTCACCCAGCCCACAAGGAATGATGCTGGAACTGCACCCCAGGTCATCTGAACCTGGAGCCCCGTTCTCAAGTACGGGGCCAGAAAAAAATCTTCCATACCTAAGAAACTGAGTTCTTTTTAAGTGGTACATGGGCCACCAGCCAGTGCCATGTCACTGCAGAACTCCCAAGGAGTTTGTGATAGCCTCTCCCAGCCCATCACAAACACACACACACACACACACACACTCCATCCCTTCCCTGGCTGCTGCCAAGAACAACCTTGTGGACTAGCAGTGTGCTCAGAAAACCACAGCAAACACAGTGCAGTGTTCTACAAAAGTGCACTCTATTTTCTTGTGGGAGGCTGGGAAGAGATTAGAATTTGGAGTAAGAGACACCAGGCTTTTGATTCCAGTTGAGTTGCATCCCATGTGCCCCCCCTCCAAAGTTAGCCAGAAACACAACCTGCCAAAGGGTCATGGTGGTTTTGCATATGAAAATAATTTTATCAGGTGATGTATATGTGAAACAGTAAAGCACTAAATGAATAGCAGTGGTTTATAGTATAGTATAACAGGGGCCGGCATTGCGGTGCAGTGGGTTAGGCTGCCACCTGTGATGCTGGCATCCCATGTTGAAGTGCTACTTTGAGTGCTGGCTTCTCTGCTTCCAATCCAGCTCCTTGCTAATGCACCTGGGAAAGCAACAGAATATGGCCCAAGTGCTTGGGCTCCTGACACCCATGTGGGAGACCTGGATGGAGATCCAGGTTCCTGCTTTGACCTGGCCCAGCCCAGCCATTGTGGCCATTTGGGGAGTGAACCAATGGATAGAAGATATCTCTCTCTCTCTCTCTTTCTTTCTCTCTCTCTCTCTCTCTTTCTCCCTTTCACTCTGTTTTTCAAATAAATAAAAGAAATCTAAAATATAAAGAACCCTTCTGTAAAGCTAAAGTTAAAAACACAATCTTGGGAGTGAGACCAACTGAACTGATTCTCAGGAGATCTTGGGAAATCAGTTTCTCTCTGAGCTTGCACTGTTCTTGGAAGCAACCTTGCTTCCTGTGAAGTGAGATGATGGATGTGAAGGCCGGTGGCTCCGAGGACACACATAGTCAGTCCTAGTCACAGTAGGGTTTACTCCCCATTGGAACACATTCTCCGTGGGCCTCCGTGGCATTATGCCCAAGTTTAGTGGCTGGCAGTTAGAGGCATTAGATAAGCACAACTTCTGGCAGCCAGGGAGCCAGAGTGGCACTCCAGGGAAATGACCAAGGCCAGCCTCCTCCCTCCCAGATTCAGGGGCTTACAGCACCAGGAATCTGTGCTCTCAGCCTGAGGAGTTGTGTCCATTCCTGTCCAGTTCTCCCTGCCAACCAGTCAAGGTGATCAGCACCCCAAGTGCATCCTCCCCAACTTCAGCAAGTACTATTAAATAATGATGTCACTATGTAATAACAAGTCTTTACAGCACATCCACGACTCTGAATTCAGAGGCTACACCATAGCCTGAAGTCCAGCTGCCTGGCCTGGGTTGGCACACAGATTTGTACAGAGGCACCACACCTGGCGTATATAAAGGAGAAAGCATTCCAGGGGCTGCTGGTGTATGGCAAAGTGCTGCTCATCATTTTCCCCCACGTCTCTTTAGCAATGCTGCAGCCCAGGTGTTCTGTGAATGAATCAACTCAGGCTCTTTCCTCCTTCAGATGAATTAGTTAAAGGCTTGTCTCCTGATTCACATCTCCGATCTACTGCAGTGTACATGGGTGGGGCGGCACTCTAAAGCATGTGGGTCTCTCTTTTCAGGCCATCCTACTGGCACAGAGAGGCTCTGTGGCAATTATTGATGCACAACACTGCCAGCTTCAGCCAGCCAGAGAACAGCAAAGACCAGCTGATGCACAGCTTCATGCTACTGAGCGCTGAGGGCACACCTTGGAGGACCACCGAGGGCCCCTCCGAGCAGCTCTCTCCTCTCTGGCACTCTGCTGTGACACAGTCGCCCCCTGTACCTCTTCCAGACGTCCAGCTCTGTCTTTTCCACACAGCGAGTCCAGCTGCCCTGTCTGGGTCCAACCCCTGCACCCACTCCCTTCTATTCTGCTGCCTTGAAGCTTTCCACAGCCAGGCAGGTGGGGTCACGTGGACCTTGTCTTATATGTCTCCTGTCTTTCCTGGCGGCCAATGTCTCCAGAAACCATGTTTATATGTTCTTGTTCCAGTTGAGAGTAAGTCTGGTCCCTTTATCTTAGCTGAAAAGGAAAATTTCACTGGTTTAATGAGTTGGGCCCCAGATTCCCCAGAAGAATCTGCCTGCTAGAGTGGGCGTAAGTAGTGGTTGGCTGGTGCAGTGCTGACTTCAGATCTTCTCAGGAAGTTGGGCATGCTGCCTCCCAGACCCCAGGAACACCCAGGGAAAATGAACCATTTTTTCCCCTTCTCCACAGTACAGCAGTAGGCAGCAGTGTGGGTGGAGCAGATCCAGCTCTTCCCAAATCTGCATTCAGAGGCACCACCCTGTCCACCACTTAGAAGCAGCCAAGGTGGGAATATTAAAAAATTCCATGGAAAATGAGTATTAGGAAAAGATTATGCATGCGTTTCAAATCCGTTTGCACCAAACTAATTTTCCATGAATTCTTTGAAGCTCTTTGTACTACACTTCGGGGCTTTTCTTTCAGAGAGCTGGATGTTAATGATTTATCAGCATCCCATTGCTCCTTCTTGTAGCCTTCCTGACCTAAGCAGTTTAATTTGTTTAATGGAAGGGATGCATGGTACTTCACATCAAGAAAATCAATCTCTCTCATAAAGCATGAAAGGAAATGATGTAGCTCATCCAATCCTATTACCAAAGCATAAACATGCTCCTACCAAAGATTGAGCAAAATTACCCTGACGCATACAGCTTGTCAGGATGCTTTGGGGACAACTAAGCTCACACATTCAAGACAACCTCATGCCTAGTGCATTGCCAGTAATGTTGGCCTCTCTGAAAGTTATCAGTCTGTAGAGAGCAGTCAGGAATGGCAGAGCCTTGCCTCCAGAGAGCTCACGATAAAAGCACATCATAAAGGTATCAACTCCAGCTTTATGGACTCTTCCACAGACAGATGACTCCTGTCATGCATTGCGTTTGACAAAAAGTCTCAGAGACGACAGCACCATGGCAAGACTGCCAAGTTCAACTGGCAGCCCAAAGCAGCAGTGGAAATGATCGTTAAGTAAATGACACCTCTCTCATGTTCAGTGGATTTCTAGAAGGCAGCTAAGACCAGTGAATGATGGAGTGGGTTCCATGATTGGCTCGGATTCTCCACCCCATCTGTATTCACGCCTTTTGTCTTTGCTATATGACTCTGCAGCCTCTTTCACCAAACAGGCGACTATCTCCCTTGATAGTCCCCTTGATTTCTTGTCTTTATGAAGCCACAACTTGGAAGGCACAAACAAAAGCAAAAATGGAGAAGGCACCATACAGCATCACAGTGAAAGGAGCCACAGAAAGCCTTACACAACTCAAAGACCCAGAACGTAGAGTTTTAGAAGGAACATGCATTGTTAGTTCACATATTGTTCACTTCCAACTGTGTGAAGGCCCTTGGCTACGCTCCCCAAGTGGTGTTACAGCCAGCGCCTGCCCCTAAGGAGTGTCTAGTCTAGCAGGAAACATGAGGAACCTGCACAGATGCTGAGAAGAGAGAGGTCAGTGCCACAAAATGACATCAATCTGAAATCTGCCAGAGAGCAGAGGGAGGGAGAAGGCATCTCTTGGCTACTTCCCTGTGTGGTTCTAGGAAAGTGACTTTGTTCATTCACTCACTCTCTCATTCACCTACTCAAGTATTTCTTGAACACTTGCTATGTGTCACCCAAGCCACTTAAAATATGGATTCATGATTGATATTTTAGTTAAAGTTGCACTGGAGTAGGTGTTTAATGTAGAAGTTAAGATGTTACTCTAGAGTACCTGGGTCTGGTTCCTAGCTCTGGTTCCTCACTCTAGCTCCCTGCCAATGCAGATCCTGGGATGCAGTAGGGATGACACAATAATTGTGTTTCTACTAGATAAGGGAAAGACATGGGTTATACCTTGGCTCCTGGCTCTGGCCCTAGCTCATCCCCAGCTGTTGTCTGGGGAGTGAACCAGTGCTGGGTCTTAGTCCACCCATACAAGGAGGGACTGGGTCCGAGGAAAGGTAAGTGCGCCGCTCGCCCATTCCCCAGCCTCCCGATCCCGGAGACAATCAGACACAGCGGGGAGCCAAGTCTAGCAAGGACTCATTTACTTCGTGCGAAACAGAACCTTTTATAGTACAAAACTGCAGAGTCATTGGGGCAGGGCTAAGGACCAACCAATCACTTAAACGGTCATTTTACAGGGGGATTTCTATAGGACTAGCCATATGTCTATACACTTGTTACTAGTTTTGTTACCTCCCCTGATGTTGCACAACCAATTAGTTTTAGTGGTAAACAACTTTGGATTCCGCCCACCTTACTTTCTTTGGGCACCATCATGTAACTAATTTCCCCACAAACCAGCAGATGGGAGAAATCTCTCTCTCTCTCTCTCTCTCTCTCTCTCTCTCTCTCTCTCTTGCTCTCGCTCTCGCTCTTGCTCTCTCCCTCAAATACATTTTAAAATTTAAATAAATAACTAAATAAAGTTGCATGCCCATATCTCCAAAGTTCAGGGTTAGTAGCCAAGTTTGCAGATGTAACCTGAGGTTGAGCTCTTCAAGCCCAGGTGACAGCCCCAAGGTTCCTGTCACCAAAGCACAATGCCAATGATGCCTACCTGGAGCTGTCCAGTGGTGTGGTCCTGACCAGGCCACCACTCAAGGTGGACAATTATCTCTCTGACAGGAAGGACTATACCTCCTGGGATTTTGCACAGAGATGTTTGAGATCTATCCAGGTTTTGTCTCTGGTTCTGAAAGTTTAAGTGCCTTTTACTGGGAAAGGGTAGAGAGAGCAAGGAGTGGTGATTGAACTACAAATGATTTTTATGCTCCTGAAAGGATTCCCCTGGTGAAAGACATATCTCAGATGTGCCCAGTGGGATGACCCAGAAATAGTTACGCCTCCACCTGCTTTCCTTCAAACTGATGGCTGGACCATCTCTTCCTGTGCCTGATTTGATAGCAAGCACGCCAACTTGCATCTCTGGTCTGCTTAGCTCAAGGTCTCTTAAAGGTGGCACTAATGACATTGTTATGGGAACACGATATGCTCTGTAGAATGTTTGTTAGTATCCCTGGTCTCTACCCACAAGATCCCAGCAGCATCTTCCCATTGTGACAACCCAAAGTGTCTCCAGACAATTCCAAATATATGTTAGAGGGTAAAATCACTGCCAGTTGCAAACCACTGGTTTCCAGCCATACAAAGGCCTCAAGGACATGTGAAGGGTTTAATAGGCTTTGACAAATTATGAGTTTCTGGAGAAAATATTTGTCCTAGAAGTTAAGATACCAGTTAACAAAGCATCCCACATCTGAGTACCCGATTTTGAGTCCTGGGTCCACTTCCCAACTTTCACATCCTGTCAATGCAGACCTTGGTAGGCAGCAGAGATGACTCAAGTTATTGGGTTCCTGGCTTTGGTCTGGCCCTATCCTGGCCAATGCAGGTATTTAGCATGTGAATCAAAGGATATAAGCATACTTCCTCTGTTTATTTGTCTCTCCAAATTAAATAAACATTTCTAAAAAAAAATATCAGGGCTACCATTGTGGAACAGTGAGTTGTTACTACTGGTGTGACACTAGTGCCCAATATCAGAGTGCCAATTCAACTCCTGGCTATCCAACAATACAGCTCCCTTATAATGTGCCTGGGAAGGCAGTGGATGATGGTCCAAGTACTTGGGCCCCTGACACTCATGTGGGAGATCCAGATGGAGTTCTTGGCTCCTAGATTTAGCTTGGCCCAGACTTGGCTGTTGCAGACATTTGGAGAGTGAATCAACATATGGAAGATTTCCTCTCTCTTTCCCTCCCTCCATTTCTCTCTCTCCCCCTGCACCACCTCCATTTCTCTCTTCCTCTCTTGGTCACTCTGCCTTTTAATAAATAAAAATAAATAAATCTTTTTTAATATTGCAAATTTTCACAGAGCACATGGTGGGAGGCAATGGCTGAGGAGCACCACGTGGAGCAGTCACGGATCCCGCTCATGAAGCCACTCCCTTATCCACTTAGCTGCCTTAAAGTTAAATCTCTGGATGTTTTCATCCCTCCCAAAAGCTAGGGATGCTTTAAGTTATGGACACAGAAGCCTGGTTTGAGGCAAACAGTGCCTGCTCTTATTGTCTTGGTTGTTGTGTCAAGAGTTCAGCTCCTTGTCATTGTCGATGGCTGGAGGTCATCTCCAAATCACAACCTATTGGAACCTGTTTCTTTTCTGTCAAGTAGGCAAAATAAAAACCACTTTTAGAGGCTTCAGGTGATACCTCAGTGACACAATTCCCAGAGAGGTGTTTAGCAAAAAGCAAACCTGCAGTCTTCAGTCTGGGAACCAGGACCCTTGGATGAGGGAGAACTGAGTTAAAATGCCAACTGGCACTTCCTGGTTCTTGACCTCAACCTCTAAGCCTCAGCTTCCCAATATGTAAAATAGACCCAAAATATCACCCACCGTCCTAGCTCATGAAATGAGATCAGTAAAGCATCCAGCACCCACCCAGCCCATGCTAAAGGCACTTCCTCCTCAGGAAAGTAGAAGTGTTCTTGCGAAGTGACTTGTATCAGACTCTGTTCCTCTCCTGCCAATGTTTGTGCTCCCAGATCCCTGCCTGGACCCCCAGTGCCTCCCTCAGCAGCTTCACTGGTCCTAGCAATGACAGGTGACCAAAGAAACTGTGGACAAACTCAACCAAGAGTCATCTGCACTGGGCACGGCCACACTGACAACTTCTGTGCCTGGCTTTTCTTGGGAGATACCTTACAGGTGGCTGAAGACAGCGTTCTGAAGGCTCCAGCATGGGCAACATGGAACTGCTCTGCTTTTGATTTTAAATCGTTCTAATGCCAGGAGACACTGCTCTGGGAACTCAGCCTTCAGGGAAGCTACTGTCCGTGACATTCGCTGAGCATTTGCTCAATGTCTAAAGGGCACCTACTCCTAGCTATGACCTGGGCCAGGACAGAAAGGTAAGGCATGGTCCCTGTCCTTAGTGAGCTCAGAGACCAACCCCCAGATGGCACAGGCAGAAACCCTTCTCTCCAACCTTGCTTCAGCCAGCCTGAGGGGCTCTGCCAACAGCCATCGCATGGAAAGGCAATGAACCCTGTGTGATCACAGACCCCTGTGGACCACCTCTTGAGCTCACCATCTCTCAGAACTCAGAGGGTGTGGGAAGGCCACTTAGCAAGAAGTCGAAGTCCAGGTCTGGCCTGTGTCCATGTCAGCCACCTGTTCCTCCTCTTCAAAGTAGAGCCTACACAGCTTCGCTCACTGCCAGGACACAGCAAGAGGTAAAGGGGATGGTGGAAGAGCAACAGCTTTGTGCTAACTGAAAAGACTGTATTTAAAATACAGTCATGCATGGCTTAACAAAGGGGACATTCCTGAGAACAACCTCATTAGGCAATTTTGCCTCTGTGTAGACAGCGAAGAGTTTGCTAGCATGAACAATGATGGCCACAACATCACCAGGTGGTACAATCTTACAGGACCACCTCGGTATTTATGATCCACTGTTGACTGAAATGTTGTTAGGTGGTGCATGACTAGAGTAACTTGAAAATCTATACATAAGGTCAAAACTAGAAAAAAAAAAAGACATTCCCAAAGCCTACTATAAATTGTGCTAAGGGGTTTCCTCCCCGTCTCCCTGCAAGATAGCAAGTAGCATGGACCTGTCCTTGAGGTTTGCTGTCTCATGGGGTAGCCCCAGGGCTGCTGACAGGTGTTTCTCAGGCAGACTTTTGCCAGTGGAAGCCCTGGTGGAAGAATGGAGGAAGAAAGGAGGGGAGAAAGCAAGGTATGCTGCAGGGATGGAGGGGTCCCTTTTTCCTTCTCTCCTCTCCCCTCCTCCCCTTGCTTAAAGCAACAGTCCTCTGAGATGTATTATTTTCCACTGGTCCTTCCAATTAAATGGTTAAAATACACACATGTGCACACACACACATACACCCCTCTCCCCCACACTCACACACACACATACACCCCACCTCCCACACACAGGTGTTTGTACATATAATAAGATGAAGGGATAGCTCTTTGAGCCTCCATTTATCTACTTTCTATGATTAACTATTGAATTTTCATGGTAATTATCAGATCTTTAATTGACAGAAACCTGATGCCTCTGCAGGAGATAAAGTGAACAATCAGATTTGAATAAGTGATTTATTTGAGAGGCAGAGAGACAGAGAGAGTCTCCATATTCTGGTTCATTTCCCAAATGCTTGCAATGGCTGGGGCTGAACCAGGTCAAAGCCAGAGCTAGGAACTCAGTCCAGGTCTCCCATGTGGTTGGCAGGGACCCAACTACTGGAGCCATCACGGCTTTCTCCCTGGGTCTGTATTAGCAGAAAGCTGGAGTCAGGAGATAAACCTGGCAGTTGGATCCAGGCACTCAAATACGAGCCGGTCACAGTAGCAGACAGCCAGGGATCCCTCCTACTGGAGATCCTCTGGAAGAGGGTGGAGCTTATCTCAGACATAGAATGCAAGTAGGGTGCTTTCCCTCCAACTCCTGTCCATTACTGGTACCAGGGGCATCAACTCCCTGGCCTTCCAGGTGAGAGCTACAGTCAGCATCGACAGCACAGAGAGGACTGGGCAGATACAGGCGGGCACAACAGCATCTGCCACGGTTGTCTTGGTTCCAGGGCCCTCAGGTTGCTGATACCTTGTAGTCCCTCTGACTTGTTTCAGACCTGCTTTTTCACTTGGGCCTCACTCCTCCGTGTACTTCCTGTCAGGTTTCTACACCAGTGCCTCTGACTGCTCATAAAGCCCTGGCTTCATTGTGACCTGTCATAGGAACCTCCTACATAAGCAGCTGGGCTAACAAATGGCCCCAACTCAGAGTTACCCAGAATCAGAGACGTGCAGGTAAACCAACTCCTGGGGTGGGGTGGGGTGGGGTGGGGTGGGGGGCCCTCGATTTGTAGTGTTTCCCTTTTCGATGGTGTAAATACTCCCTTCGTTGTAGATTTCAAGCCACACAAATTTCTACAATTGGGAAGAGGTGTGTTGTCCATTATCTAGTATTCCCATTGAGCAAATGCAGTAGACTAAAGCAACCTCAAGGTCATAGACAACAGGAAATGCAATAAAATGACAAGGAAGCAACGATATGTATTATTCTTTGTTTTTATATGATGCACTTATTATAATTTTATATAATTTATAATGACAGTGTTGAATGACAGGCTCCTGAAGTTGTGCGTATTTACCAGTTGGTTCTCAAGAACCAGTACAGGCCAGTGCAGCAGTTAGAAGCATGCTCAGCCGTGAGCTCACGACAGGTTCAGCATCACGGGCAAGGCTCCAGCCAACCATGCCAATGAGCTGAGGTCTACAAAACAGGAAGCGAGGAAAGCATTAAAGCTACAGTTCCTATTCCAAGGAGTACCCAAAATTCATTAGGGACTGAGGTTCAACAAGCATTAGCTGGGTACTAAGGCCTCAGTTTGCTATTAGGAAATCAAGTGCTCAGCTCTTGCCTCTGCCTCTGTCAAAGCAGGCAACACGATCAGCCTCCAGTGAGAGAGAACTGAGCTTAGTCTCTGGGTTTTCTGAATATTTTAGACGTTCTGTCCCCAGAGTTTGCCTTTCAAGAGAGGGGACAAGGTATGAAACAAGGGTAGAGCAGCAAAAAGTCATCATTCTCGGAGGGCACTGTCCTGATGGTAACATCTTGAGGCAATATTACTTTAGAAATCCAATCTCAAAACAGAATTGAGTATCAGTCATTTTCAGAGTAAAATTTGAGCAACTAGATTCCCTCTTCCAGACATGTATGCCACTGCTACCTTGGTCTGCAGGTCTTCTGGGGCTGATGCTTTGGGTCTGGCTATCATTATTTTCTTACCTACTTGGAGCTATTCAGGAAGCCAAAGCAAAGTCTATTCTAGAAACTTGACTATTGTGAGTATCTCAAATATTTACGTTTTATTTGGAAGAGTGACAGAGATAGGGAGAGATAAAGAGAGAAAGGCCTACCATCTGCTGGTTCACTCCCCCAAATGCCCACAATAGCTGGGGGCTGGGCCAAACTGAAGCCAAGATCCAGGAACTCCATTCAGGTCTCCTGTATGGGTGGCAGGAACACAAACACTTGGGCCATTATCTGCTGCCTCCCAGGCTGTTGGGCAGGAACCTGGATGGGAAGCCCATACTGACTGGGACTCAGACCAGGAGCTGTGATATGGGGAACAAAGCATCCCAAGCAGTGGCTCAAAGTGCCTTCGTTCAGCTGGCCAGTGCAGAACAGGAAAGCTTTAGATTCGAAAGGTTGAATTCATGGGAAAGTTAAAGGCAACTGGGAGGCACCCCAGGAAACTCAGGCTTAGGCCTGCCTTCCAAGACAGCTCTGACCACATCCCTTGGTGTTCAGAATCATCAGGCTTTTGCCAGCCATTGAGAAAATGGCCAAAGTCTCTCCTCCTCTGCAGCTAAAAGCAGTCCTCAAAACAAGGGCACAGCAAAGTCTACATCTAATATTAGTATACACCAAAAATTGTATGAAACATGGAATTAAAAGATAAGTTGGGGGCTGGTGTTGTGGTGCAAGTGGGTCAAAGCCCCAGCCTGCAGCGTCGGCATCCCATATGGGCACTGGTTCTAGTCCCGGCTGCTCCTATTCCAGTCCAGCTCTCTGCTATGGCCTGGGAAAACAATAGAAGATTGCCCAGGTGCTTAGGCTCCTGCACCTGCATGGGAGACCTGGAAAAATCTCCTGGCTCCTGGCTTCAGATCAGCTCAGCTCTGGCTGTTGCGGTCATTTGGTGACTGAACCAACAGAATGGAAGACCTCTCTCTCTCTGGCTCTCTCTCTCTCTCTCTGTAACTCTTTCAAATAAAAATAAATTTTTTTTAAAGATAAGTTCATTTTGATGCAAAAGTTTTGAAATTCATTCTTATGAGGTGTCGTCAAAAAGTTCTTGAAAAATACATATGATGAAAAAGCTATGCTTGGATTTCAAAATTGTTTGTCCACCAAAGCAGTCATATCTTTTAATTCCATTTTACAAAGCCTTATGAAGTACTCTCATAGTATCCCATGAGATTTTCCTTGAAATCTTAAAATTCCAAGCCCTGGCCACCACCTAACTATTTAAGTCACAGCCCAGCATGAGTTCTTTCTGAAGACCCCCCAGTGGACTCCAGTGTACAGTGTGTAGCCAGATGTGGGCACCATGGACTCAGCTGAATGAAACCTTTTAGGAAACCCATCCCCATGAGCTGGTGATTCCATCATTCAGAGATTAACCCCGATATTTATATATCAGGATGGCTATTGTAGTAATATTCATCCAAGTAAAACATTGGAAGCAACATAATTATCCAGTATGGGACTGGTTATTAAGTTATGGTTCACCCTGTGATCAAATGTGATGAGTATGTCAATCATTTACTTGAAAAATATTTTCAGGCATGGGGAAATGCTCACCATACATAACCCCAATTTTGTAAAATATATACACATAAATTTTTTTAAGTATCAGCAAAGGTTATAGTATTATTTCTGGACCCGAGAATCATGGAGGGGTTTTTGTTTTGGTCATTCTTTGCGCTTGTTAAGCATATTCTGGTTGCCAGGAGCACAGTCATGTTGGCCAGTGAGGCAGTGGGTAGAGGGTTGCATAAAGAAGTACAAAGAGGATAGAAGATAAATCCAGCTTCCCCACAGCCAGACCTCAGCAGGCTGGAACATGGTCCTTTGGGCTAACACAAACTCAGAGTGTAGGGTCGGTGTCTTGCCCTGTTGCCTGATGGCTGACTAGTTGAATGCTTTACCATTTTGGTGAGATAGCTATTCTCTGTTGCCGATTCTGCTTTTCCTGGAGTCACCAACTGATTGTGCCTCTCCAACCTGAACTGAGAGCTAGGGGAATTATTGGGTAACAGCTGACATCTAGAATCAGTAATGTTAGGCAGACCGCATCAGCCAGCCATGCAGAATCTCGTCCTTGGCCCAATCAACTGCAGCCAGAGCAGTAAAGTCTTCTCACATTCCTACACATGGGAATGCCGCTCAACCCCTCATCCAGGGTCCATGGACCCATGGGAAAGTGATTTTCTAGGTGTGATCAGGAAGCAGTGTACAGCATCCAGCAAAGTCCCAGAGAGGGACCTGGACTCAGTCCCATAGGGGACCTTGAAGAGGCATCAGGTTGTCCAACTTCTGGGAATTGTTGGGTGAGGTATGACAGCTAGAGCATCTACACCCTCACGCCTATCAGTCACTGGTCAAGAACAGCCCCTGCAGGAGTTAACTCGGGCACTTCTGGGTCACCACATGTCCTTGACTGCCTGGGGCAGTCTCCTAGGAGAGAGGTACAGGTGCAGGCCACTGGATGGGGGGGAGGCCCAGCAGGTTGGGGGTGGGGTAAACTCCATGTTTATGCTGCCAAGGATCTGACCCAGCTCAGCTGAAGTTGAGCTGGTTATCAAGGCCCACCACGGAGCCTCCCACAGCGTGAGCCTGACTTCCTTGCCACGTGGCTCAGGACGCTCCTGGTGCTTACCTGGTTGTGTGGAAGCTGATGCATCCTGGTCTTTGATAGACCTTTTGAGACATGAGGGTGGCTCAGACGGGGAAACAGTGGTGTGATTGCAGAAGGATGTCCCCTCGCCCACCAGCGGGGTGGACCAGACCGACCCCTGCACTCCAGGCCATGCCTCTGAGGAGCCCTTGCCTCCCCCAGGGGGCTGCCTCCTCTCCTGAGCTGTTCCAGGGCCTCACTTCCTCCCCTTCACTCTCAGTCTCTGTTGAAACAACACTATTCACCACATACAGGTGGCTGTTCATTGAACCTTTCCTTCCACGTCCTGTTCTAAGCACAGATAATTACGCATGTCAAGTGAACATGCGGAGGTAAACATTGTAATTTGACCACAGGGATAATACACGTAATGTGCTTTTTGTTTCTTCTGCCTCACCAGCTAAATAGAGGGCTGTGGATCTCCTCCTGCAGGGGCCTGGACTCTTCTGGAATACACATAAATAAGATTTTTAATTAAAAACAATTACTTGTGAGCCCCGCTGCTAGGGTGCCTCCTCTTTCGAATAGCAGCATTATCTGTGACATCCGACGGCAGCCCGTGGGTCCTGCACTAGCCACAGACATGTGCTCCAACACCACGATGACGTGACCACAGCCGCACGAGCCTACACAGAAGCACTCTCCAGAGGCTCCACCATCAGCAGGGAAACTGATCATTACCGATGACCACTTCTGTTTGATCATTTGCACCTCTGTGAATTCTCACCTAGCTGCAGGAGGAGAGAAAGTGCCTGCTCTCTCCTATGCCAAAGGACAATGCTCAGGCTGAGTGAGTTAATGGAGCTGGAGAGTGACTCCGAAATATGGACTTGGACTCTGGGGCTGGCCCTTAGCTACATAGTCCTCTCTCAAACGGTTATTTGTATTAAAATTAATGAGAGTCAAACTCTGGTCCCCCAAAAATCATCTCCCAATTCTCTCTGGCTCTGGAAGACAGCACATGGTCCTCCTTTCATATTACTCTGACAGTAGCTTTGAATAGAACCCTATAACAATAAGTAACGCAAAAACTGGCTTCAGTCCCCTACCTACTTGCCAAGGAACTAAGGTTAGAGTAAATGAGCAGCCTGGGACCATGGATGAATTCTACGGTAAATATTCAAGGCTGGCGCCATGGCTCACTTGGCTAATCCTCCGCCTGCAGCACCAGCACCCCAGGTTCTAGTACCAGTTGGGGCGCGGGATTCTGTCCCAGTTGCTCTTCTTCCAGTCCAGCTCTCTGCTGTGGCCCGGGAGTGCAGTGGAGGATGGCCCAGGTGCTTGGGCCCTGCACCTGCATGGGAGACCAGGAGGAAGCACCTGGCTCCTGGCTTTGGATCGGCGCAGCGCACTGGCCATAGCGGCCATTTGGGTGGTGAACCAATGGAAGGAAGACCTTTCTGTCTCTCTTTCTCTCACTGTCTAATTCTTCCTGTCAAAAAAATAAATAAATATTCAATCACTAAGACATTTATTGAGTCTTCAGAGCTGTGCATACACCAGGATGATCCAACGATTGGTAACTGGAAATAGGACCAAGAAGTACACCCTTTCCTGTCAACAGCGAAGATTAGCTAATGGGAGGGCTGCAGTGAGAGTGTCTCAACAGGGACCTGGCTTCAAATCTGCCCTCACCACTGCCCAGCTGTGAGTCCTGGGCAAATGAATTCTTGCTCAATCCCCAAAACCTTGCCATTGGGAAGACAGCCAAGAGTGACTTTCTCTAGGAATCTACAAAGAGCAGAAGATGTACACATTGGGGTTTAGGCAATTCTATGATTTGAAAAGAAAAATTAGGGCACTGGGGAGGAGAAATAAATGCACTATCTTAAAGGTAACGTGTGCAATGTATCAAAGAGAATATAAAGTTTCAGAAATCCCTGATTTCAGGTGTTTGTGATTGCAGTGGGTAAAGAGGTGTAGAAGCAAGTGGTGCAAGGCAGCATGTGGGGAGTGGGACTGAGGAGCCCAAACACAGCCTCAGTCACCCAGCTACAGGACCCAGCCCCACTGTGGGACTGAGAGCCTTCAGGGAGAGGCAGTACCTGGGCAAGAGCATCTAGTGGGAAGAACCAGATCTTCTCCAGCACCCGCCATGTGCCCGCTGGGAAGTACCTTACTTCTGTTAACTCAAGGCATCTTCACAGCAGGTCCCTACAGAGGGTGCTGTTATTGTGCCCAGTCCACAGATGGATAAAGTGAGGCACAAACAGGAAAGGCAACACATATGTACGTCCTGCCTAGAGCTCAGCTTGTTTAGGACAACTCCGTGGCTCTGTTTTCGTCTGTTCACTTCTCTTCCTGCTATGGTGCTTATGTCATCCTGGAGGCACAGAATGCGATTCAACTCAAGTCTCTATCAGATTCCAAGTGTGTCCAACACAAAACATCATGGAGATCAGAAAGGACCAAGACGTGGACTCCACCATCAAGGAGTCCACATGTAGTCACGGAGATGGATCTCACCACGGTGGGATGCCCTGTGTGCTAGGAGGAGCAAAGAACAGCCAATTTTAAGGTAGATTCAAAACCATTAACTAGGGATTGTGCACCTTTATGTAAAAAATTGTATTTTTTCTGATCATAAAAGAAACTTGTCCGAAAATACAATGAAGAAAATTAAAATGTTTAATAATCTTACCATCCACAGTAAAACCTGATTATATGTCTGTGTATTTCATTCCAATCTATTTTATCTGCAAATAAATGCTTTTTAGAAAAATACTATCACAATGATAGCTTTTGTGATTTTGTATCAACATTCCATCATGAGCATCTGCCATTGTCACTAAAAACTGTTGGAGACATAATTTTTAAAGGCTACATAACATGCTCGTGCCTGGCCAAGCTGTAATTTACCTTCCCATTTTACTGTCATTGGATATTTATATTTTGCCAGGTTTGGCTGTTATAAACAATGCTGCAATATTTATCTACTGTGGCCTATTTTTTCCTCAAATCTTGCACTGGATCTGCCTCTATAAAAATGGTTAAGCATTTGTAAGAAGCTACAGAGTGGCTAATTAAACTACACACACTTGTGATTTCGACATTACTGCTTTAGAAGTCACATTTTTTATACCATAGACTCACAGCCCAGCCTCCCAGGCCATCTGGGGCCAGGGTGGGAAGCTGCCTCTTTATCTCACTGACCACCATCTCGTCAGGGACATTTGGAGGGCCCTGAGCCACTCTGTGCCATCTTGTCACTTCTGTCCTGCCATACAATAGCCATTGGTCATGAGTATCTTTGTTTACATCCCAATCAACAACAACCCAGCTGAAAAATAAGTTCTCTCCTTCCCAACTGTCTCACAGAAGCCCTAGAGATGAGTCTGGTTGGTCCACTTTGGTCCGTGTGTCCAGTGTGTGTTGTGCAATCGATTGTGAAAGCCAGGAAAGTGAAACACACTGGTTGGCCCAAGTCATGCAGTGACCTCTTCTTTCTCTTCCTGGTTTTGTCTTGCATATAGCTTACAACCAGACAGGCCCAACTTAGGATTTCTGTCTTCACTGTGTTCCTATTGCCGTGCAGTGGGTAGGGCTGGAACAGATCCACCCACCAGTCCTTTAGGATAACAGCTCAAGTTCAAATCGCCCAAAACCAAATCTACCCACTAAAGCATATGCTCCCTCTTGTGTCTCCCTATCCTTGGAAGCCATGACCATGTATGGCAGGCTCAGTGGATTAGCTAGCCCAAGTTCCATTTCCAGTGCCTCTCTCTTTGCTTGCCTCCATGATGAAAGCTAAAAACTCAATGGCTAAGGGTCCTTCACTGCTAGGAGTGGTCATATGAACACTTCTGGCCAATGAGGCAGAAGCAGATGATGGCTGGAGGTGTTGCAGCCATCTTGTGATTGTAAGAACCAGAGCTACACAAAGAAGAATAGAGAGAGAGAGAGAGAGAGCATAGAGAGAGAACCTTGGGTTGGTGATGATGTCTCAATCTGCTGAGCCAGCCCTGGGCTGCCCACCTCCTCTAGACATCCTGTCACATGAAACAAACAGGCTCATATATTTTAGGGCCACTATTATGTGCAGCCAAATGTAATTCATGACAGATGCACCATATTTTCAGATAACTGAAAAACCTCAATGTTTCTCCACCAATTCCTGGTGCTACCCAAACACCACCATTCTATCACCAAGCACTATAAATTTTACTTCTAGATGGGGAAAAAAACAGAAGTGACAGACAGTTTTAGACAGAATACAAACAAAAAAAAAGCAGCGGGGCCGGTACCGTGGTGCAGCAGGTTGAGCCACCGTTTGCAACACTGGCATCCCATATTGGAGCACTGGTTCAAGTCCTGGCTCTTCTCCTCCTCATCCAGCTCCCTGATGGTGCACCTGGGAAGGCAGATGATGATGGTCCAAGTACTTGGGCCCCTGCCACTCATGAGGAAGACTTGGATGGAGTTCCAGGCTCCTGGCTTCAGCCTGTCCTAGCCCTGACTGTTGTGGACATTTGGGGAGTGAACCAGTAGATCGAGAATCTCTCTCTCACTATCTCGCTCTCTCTGCCTTTCAAATATATTAAATCAATTTATATTTTTAAAACTGTCTTGTTTATGTAAGCCATGTACAGTGGTGTTCCATGAGAGATTTTAAAAAATTACACTTGATGGGAAGTTATAAATCTAAAAACTCAAATATTAGAGGTGTGATTCGCTACATTGTCGCTGGATGATTTTATGGTCTTTCTGTGTTTGAAATGCTAAAAACACTTCAACTTAAACCACCAGGCAAAGCTTCTCACCATAAAAAATAGAACAAAACATTGTTCTTAGAACTGCTTGATACAGGGTCAGCGCCGTGGCTCACTTGGTTAATCCTCCGCCTGCGGTGCTGGCGTCCCATATGGGCGCTGGGTTCTAGTCCCACTTGCTCCTCTTCCAGTCCAGCTCTCTGCTGTGGCCCGGGAGGGCAATAGAGGAGGATGGCCCAAGTCCTTGGGCCCTGCACCCGCATGGGAGACCAGGAGGAAGCACCTGGCTCCTGCCTTCGGATCGGCGTAGCGCCGGCCGTAGTGGCCATTTGGGGAGTGAACCAATGGAAGGAAGACCTTTCTCTCTGTCTCTCTCACTGTGTAACTCTATCTGTCAAATAAATTAAAAAAAAAAAAAAAGAACTGCTTGATAGAGAGAATGGGCTGTTTTACGGGAAGCTCTCCATTTACCGTGGCTGTGGGAACATTTGGCTAGGCTTGTGTAGGAGCAGAAGCTGAGGGCTGCAGAGCAGCCAGGCGTCACAGAGGGGAACTCTGGAGCCCTTGCTCAAGGCCAGGGAGAAGGTGAGGCGAGGAGAGAAAAGTCAGCGAGGCTGAAGCTAAGCGACCCCAGAGGAGACCCAGGCTTTGCTTTGCTTCTTGAAAAAAACATTTTCATTGACATTAAAAATAATTGTACGTATTTATGAGACACAGGGTGATGTCTCAATACCCATAGTATGCGATGATCAGGTCATGAGAAGGATCCTGAAGAAAAGGGGACCAACATTAAAGAGTTAAGTTGCTTCCTATATGATCCATTAGGCAACCTGTCCTCAGATCTTCAGTAATACTTGAACTATTTTGTGTGAAGATAAGTTTTAAATCGAAGCAAGGATTGCACTTGTTGCCTGGACAAGCACATGGTAGAGAAATATTTCATGTACCAAAGCCAGGAAGGCGTCAGACGAGAGCATGCCTGGGAATCACAGACAGCTCTTAAGACTTCAAAACACCTTGGATTCGGGATTCAAGGTTATCAATCAAGCATAAGTCTCAGGAGGCAGGAAACCCTGGCTGATACATGGTGGATGACTGTTCACTTGAATAATAGCCGCACTCCCCCAGAAGACTCGCTGTGAGCAGATAACCCGGGTGATTCCTTGCTGCGGAACAGATGGAAATTACAAGAGACTTGAGGATAAGTGTGGGAGGTATAATATCGCTGTGACCAGGGGTTCCAGAAGGAAGGATCAGAAAAAAAATGGAAAGGAAGAAATCACCAAAGAGATGCAAATTTCTCTTCACTAGAGAAAGGCCTGCATCTTGGGATTGAAAAGGCATTGTAAGCACGATGACTTCAAAAACCACATCATGACTTATTGGTCAATTTCTAAAGTCTAGTGAGGAAAATTCTAAAAGCTCCCAGGTTTAAAGAGACTGTAATAAATGAGGATATAAAGACTATAAAGATATTCTTATGTAAGACACAAATCTTCAGCACCATGAAGGAAATAATTAATATATTTGATTACATTAAAACCAACCATTCTTACACTATGTCATTTATGATAATATGAAACATTTATTTTCATTTATATATTTATCGGTGACACATGTCATTAATTAAAAAATCTCAAACATGATATAAAGCAAAATCAACAGAAAGTACCTCTGGGAAAAAGAAGGGGAGGACATGAAAATGAAGTTCACTGTTTTTATTATGTCTTCTGAATTATTTTGCATTTTAATCAGAATGCTTTATTACTTGGAGATTTTACAAACATAAAAAACACATCATAAAAACAGATTTTTATGTGCAAAGTAACTGATAATAAATTGCCTACCTCATACTTGTCATCATTCATTTATTTATTCCACACGCATCAGTACAATTCCACTTTTATTATGGACCCAAGACAAAGAGCCAAGCCCAAGAAAAGACACATAGAAGAGTCTTCATAGCAACACAGAAGGCGTCAGGCACAAAAGTGCATGTGCTGTGTGATGCTGCTTATGTGACGTTCAGACCAGGAAAGACCGACGGAGACTGAGGTCAGAGCAGTGGTTACTTAGGAGTGGGGGTGCAGAGCTGACCGGTTACAGGGGAACCCGTGGAACCTTCTGGGCTGTGGTAAGGTTCTGAATCTTGAACTGGGCGCAATTATCCAGGAGCATACGCACACAGAATGTTATGAAGCCCTACACGACTGTGCGCATTTTAGACATTTTACTGTTCTCCAGTGCAATGAGGAAGAACGCCACTGGAAGGGGTAGCAATTGCCGACAGTCAACAGGAAGGGTCAGCTCAAGGACAGGCCAACCGGCACCACTGAAGGTGGACCTGTTGGAAATCCTGGCATCTGTTGAAGGCTTCTGCACTGGGCAAATATGCCAGGGAGCAGGACGCCTGGTGGGACACAGAGTTAACAACAGGACAAAGTCATCACCACACAAGTGCTGGTAGCTCAGTCATGACTCCCTCTGTTCTGCCCTCTTCCGAATCCTGGCATATTTTGTTTCTTGTCCCAGCCTGACCAACATAAAACCACTTTCTGCTTGAAATGCTGTTCTACACCTTCTCTAGAGACCACAGCAACATTTTCTTAAAAAAAAAAAAAAGATTTATTTATTTATTTGAAAGTCAGAGTTACAGAGAGGGAGAGACAGAGAGAGAGAGAGAGAGAGAGAGGTCTTCTATCCACTGGTTCACTCTCCAACTGGCTGCAGAGGCCAGAGCTGCGCCAATCCGAAGCCAGGAGCCAGGAGCTTCTTCCAGGTCTCCCATATGGGTGCAGGAGCCCAAGCACTTGGGCCATCTTCTACTGCTTTCCCCGGCCATAGCAGAGAGCTGGATCAGAAGTAGAACAGCTGGGACTCAAACCGGCATACATATGGGATGCTGGCACTGCAGGCAGTGGCTTTACCTGCTATGCCACAGTGCCGGCCCCCAGCAACATTTTCTTTTTTTTTTTTTTCTTTTTTTTTTTTTTTTACATTGTTAAGTTCAACTACATTTACTTTTTTTTTTTTTTCCAAAGTACAGCTTATGGGTTACAATGGCTTCCCCCTCCCAAAATTTCCCTCCCACCCACAACCCTCCCCTTTCCCGCTCCCTCTCCCCTTCCAATCACATCATGATTCATTTTCAATTCTCTTTATATACAGAAGATCAGTTTAGTATATATTAGGTAAAGATTTCAACAGTTTGCCCCCATATAGTAACACAAAGTGAAAAAAAATACTGTTGGGGTACTAGTTATAGCATTAAATAAGAGTGTACAGTACATTAAAGACAGAGATCTTACATAATATATTTTTTTAAAAAATTAATTAATTTTCTATGCCATTTCCAATTTAACACCAGGTTTTTCCTTTTTTCATTTCCAATTATCTTTATATACAGAAGATCGATTCAGTATATAATTAGTAAAGATCTCATCAGTTTGTACCCACGCAGAAACACAAAGTGTAAAAATACTGTTTCAGTACTAGTTATAGCATCACTGCACATTAGACAACACATTAGGGACAGATCCACACTTTCTACTAGTCTCTCACTTCCTCTAAAAATGACATGATTTCCAATTGGAAAACACATCCCCCTTCCCATCCTGCAAAAATCCACTTAAGTCTCACTCTTACATTCCCATCATCCTGTAACCTACAGAGACTCATAATAAAGTGTTCTGACTTTTAACTAACTCACATTTCACTCTTTCTAACGGCGAGCACTTGGTGATGGAACTACGGATGATTAAAGATATCCCGTTTCCAATTATTTGCGTTGCTTTGGCATTTTTTTCCAAAATATTTAGGATATAATCCCAAAACAATATAGTAAGTCATCCTTGCAGCTAAAGCCATAGGAAGTTAAACAGTCACGTTAGTTGTGAGACTTCATATAAACAAAACTATGGGATTTGAAGCTTTTGCTGTCTTTGGCCCTCACACGGACAAGTCTCAGTGTTCTACCCCCTCCTGACCCAAACGCCAGCATCCTGCAGTCCGCTACACCTGGAGGTTGCCTCATCATCTCTGCCAGTCGGTCCCTAGTGGCGAACAGGGGCTCACTCCACTCCTAGGAATCACTTCCAGGAGCAGAAGAGGGAAGATGGACCCAAGGTTTTCCTGCTCATTGCAGAACAAATGTGCTGAGAGTCTAAAAAGCATAAAGGGATTAGAAAATTGAGGCAAAGGCACACAGCCACTTCCCATACCCAGAGCTATTTAATTAGATATTCAACCACAGCTGCCTAAGGACTGAGACGTGTACAGTCTGAATCTTTGGCTCCAATATCGAGTAGATTTCCCCTCATTGTCTCCATTGTCTGGGAAAATCTATTCATTTCCTAATTATTCCAGACCAAGGTGAGGATTGTGGCAGAGGGAAGTACTCATTGGGAAATCGCCCATTCAATTTTCTTAGAAAGACCCTGGTGAGTTCTTATGCTGGTGAAAATGTTCATATTGGGGCCGGCGCTGTGGCACAGCAGGTTAACACCCCGGCCTGAAGCACCAGCATCCCATATGTGCGCTAGTTCTAGTCCTGGCTGCTCCTCTTCTGATCCAGCTCTCTGCTATGGCTTGGGAACGCAGTGGAAGATGGCCCAAGTGCTTGGGCCCCTGCACCCATGTGGGAGACCTGGGTGAAGCTCCTGGCTCCTGGCTCCTGGCTTCAGATAGGCGCAGCTCTGGCCGTTGCGGCCAGCTGGGGAGTGAACCAGCGTTTGGAAGACCTCTCTCTGCAACTCTGTCTTTCAAATAAATAAAATAAATCTTTAAAAAAAAAGAAAAGGTTCATATTTGTAAAAGTAAAAGAAGACATTTTACAGTGTAAAAGGCGATTTCTCCAGAGCACAGGCACTGCAGTGGCTTGATAGAGGTCTCACGCTGTCACAATTAGCATGACTGAGCGATTTCCCAATTTGCAGAATGCCCTGGGAATAAAAAAAAAAAAAAAATCCCGAGCTCACCACTCAGAGTAACCACCAGCAGACACAGAGCACTATTTCCTAGTCCCATATCTGCCTGCCTCTCAGGTCTCAGGCTAAGAGCCGGGTCTCAGGCCTCACACTCCCAGCCAGTGCTTCGGAAGCTGGTGCCATCTCTGCAAGGCTTCCTCGTCTGCTCCCTGGTCAGTGACATCCCTCAGTGCGAAAGCCTCTCTGGGTACAATCCCGAGGGTTAGCAGCTAGATTGCATAGACTCACAAGAGACTCTTTCAGCAAATGTTCTCTGCCCTACCCCAGTGCTTGGCACCGTGCCTGGAGCAGAGTATGGGCTCGACACACATCTGTTGAGTCAGATTTTATAATCAAGTGTTCAAGGCCAGCACTGTGATGTAGTAGGCTAAGCATCCTCCTGTGGTGCCGACATCCCAGACCGGCCCTGGTTCGAGTCCCGGCTGCCACACTTCCAACTCAGCTTCCTGCTGATGGTCTGGGAAAGCAGTAGAAGATGGCCCAAGTGCTTGGGCCCCTGCATCTTCATGGGAGACCCAGAAGAAGCTCCTGGTTCCTGGCATCAGATTAGCCCAGCTCTGGCCATTGCAACCATTTGGGGAGTGAACCAACAGATGGAAGACCTCTCTCTCTGACTCTCCTCTCTCTCTCTTTTACTCTGCCTCTCAAGTAAATAAATAAATGTTTTTTACAAAAATGAAGTATTAGATGCCCACACAAGGGAATCAGAGGAATGTCACAAGCAGTTCTTGCCTTCAAGGTGCCCACAGACTATCTGGGGAGATGAAGGTAAACATGAGATCATCCACCATTTTCCCAAACTGCACCAGGGGTGTGGTGCAGCCAGGTGGACCTGGCTGATAAAACAGAGTTGCTAACTTCCTTCCCAAGAAAATGGTTGCAATTACTCTCTACTTCCCCCCCTTCTTCAAATGGTCCTGTCCAGCCGCAGGGGTTAACAGTTGCCTCCCTCCTCACACCATTCATGTGTCACCCCAAGGTCACTGGGTACCAGGATGCTTCTCCCCTGCCTTCATCTGTACCAAAACCCTGTCCTCTGCAGCTGCCCCTGGGCAGCTCCTGTGGTCATCTGGAACATTTCCCCTACCAGTGCCAGACCACGGTCTCAGGTTTCTTTGGACTTCAGAGTTTTACAAAGCCCTTAATCAAGGACAATTGTCCCTTAATCAAAGACAATTCCTGGGTCCAGAGCTGTGATGTAGTGGCTAAGCCTCCACTGGTGGTGCCAGCATCCCATATGAATGCTGGTTCTAGTCCCGGCTGCTCCTCTTCCGATCCACTCTCTGCCTATAGCCTGGGACAGTGGTAGAAGATGGCCCAACTGCTTGGGCCTCTGTACCTACGTCAGAGACCTAGAAGAAGCTGCTGGCTCGAGATCGGCCCATCTCTGGCTGTCACAGCCATTTGGGAAGTGAACCAGCAGATGGAAGATCTTTCTCTCTCTCTCTTCCTCTGTCTCTCAAATAAATAAATAAAAATATTTAAAAAAAAAAAAAACAGGACAATTCCCTTACATGTTTTGGTATTTTGGTTTATTCTGATTCCCCTATTCTCTCTGAAAATATGAAATGTGTCCTGTTTGTTTAGTCTGGAAAATGGATCTACAGAAAGGCAGAGTTACGGAGAGGCAGAGGCAGAGAGAAAGAGAGAGAGGTCTTCCATTCTATTGGTTCACTCCCCAAATGGCCACAATGGCCAGAGCTGTGCCCATCTGAAGCCAGGAGCCAGGAGCTTCCTCTGGGTCTCCCACACAGGTACAGGGGCCCAAGGACTTGGGCCATTCTGTACTGCTTTCCCAGGCCATAGCAGAGAGCTGGATTGGAAGTGGATTAGCCGGGACTAGAACCGGCACCCATAAGGGATGCTGGCACTGCCGGCGGTGGCTTTACTTGCTATGCCACAGCACCGGCCCCTTTGATATCTCTTTAGCAGGGAAATACACAACCCTTGGCTACCAGCCAAACAGAACTGACGGGCCTGTATTGAAAGCCCTAAAGGCAGGTAGTGCAGGGGTCAGCTCAGCAGCTCAAAGGTGTCTCCTCCCACGTTTCCTTCCCAGTTTCTGTGATCCCAAGAGACATCCCCAGTGACAAAGGGGAAGAGTAGGGCAGAACCTTTCTGCTTTCATGGTTCTCATCTATTAGGGAAAAAAAAAGCCTCCAGGAGGCTTCCCTTCATACACCAAGTCCAGGATGGGGTCCATGGCCCCTCAGCCTAGAGGCTGGCCCACCTCCCACAGGGGAAGAGAACCTTCTCCCAGATGATTAGAACTGTGGTTCTTTTAGCAAGGAGTCTGGAGGGATATTTTTGCATAGGTGGATAAGCATCTGCAACAATCAACCAAAAACTCCTGCAACAAGGGGCATTGATTATTTCACAACAGGAAGTTCAGAGCAGGCAGCTTCAGGGCCGGTTAATGCACTGATTAAACTAATCATGCATCACTTACTGTGGGGGTACATTCTGAAAGTGTATCATTTGGGGATCCGGTCGTTGTGCATCCTAGGGTGTACACACACAAAACCAGATGGTGCAGGCCTATCGCTCAGTGCAGCCTCCTGACACAGTCAGAAGACAGGGTTAACATGAGACAAATGAGCCTGCTGCTGGGGTGCATGGCACCTGGCACAGTTTTACAACAAACTTTCCTAGAACAAGATCTATTTCTTAATTGAATGGTAGAGTTACAGAGAAAGGAGAGAGAAAGAATCTTCTACCCGCTGGTCCACTCCCCAAATGGCCACAATGGCCAGGAGTAGACCAGGACTGGGCCAGGCCAAAGCCAGGAGCCAGGAGCTTTGTCCAGGTCTTCCATGTGGGTACACGATCCCAAGCACTTGGGCCATCTGCTGCTGCTTTCCAGGCACATTAGCAGCGAGCTGGATCAGAAACGGAGCAACCTGGTTCCTGTGTGGGATGCTGGCACCACAGATGGTGTCTTAACCAGCCAGGCCACAGCACTGATCCTGACAAACTGTTTTCTTCAATAAACAGGAGTACACTCTAAAATAATGATTGGAAGTACAGCGGAGTAAGCACATTCACCAGTATTTATAATCATCACCAGGTGTTATGCACTGTGCATAATGGAATGTGCTATCATTTTATATGACTGGCATTACAGGTTTGTTTACACCAACATCACCATGAACACATGAGTAACGCATCACACTACGTCTTTAAGAGGGCTGTGACGTTATGAGGTAATAGGAATTTCCCAGCATAATCTTGGGGGACCACCGTCTCCATGTAGTCTCCAATGCATGGCTGTTAGGAGCACGAGTGTAGGTCAAGAGCATGACGCAACTTCTCTGTGAATCTCTCAACTTTGCCCTCGTGGTCACTAGATCATTGCCATCGTATCCTTACAAATGCTGCCCAAATGCAGGCACCGAGTGTCCCTCCTGTGTGTTATTCTCAGTACAGAGAAGCACCCTTCCCACAGGCTCTTAGCTGACGTCCCCCTGTGGTTCCACTGGTCAAGATGGGTCTCAGGCCCCTGTCGTGGCTGAAAGGCTGTCTGAGGTAGTATGGTCCTCTTGTGGGGGCAGGGGGCATTCCTCTGCTAGCAGGAGAAGTCGAGGGAAGGCATCATAGTAATTACCAAGCTGCTATCAGTATTAGAAATCTTCAGATTAGGGGCCAGCTTTGTGGCACAGTGGTTAAACCACTGCCTGTGATGCCAGCATCTCAGAGTGGGGCCAGTTTCAGTCCCAGATGTTCCACTTCTGATCCAGCTCCCTGTTCATGCACCTGGGAAGGCAGCAGAAGATGGCCCAAGTGCTTAGGCCCCTGCACCCACGAGGGAGACCCAGATGGAGCTCCTGGCTCCTCACTTTAGCCTGGCCCAGCCCTGGCCATTATGGAATTCGGGGAGTAAACTGATAGATGGAAGATCTCTCTCTCTCTCTCTCTCTCTCTCTCTCTCTCTCTCTCTAACTCTGGCTTTCAAATAAATAATCTTTTAAAAAATATTCAGATTGGAGCTCTCTCCATGAGGCTGTCCCAGAGAGAGGTTCATGGAAGAGCTACTTTGCTACTTGCAACCCCTTAGAGGGGACACAAAACTGGTCCCCTTAGTATATTACTTAACTTGGTGGGTGATGCACAGAGACCACCCAGCCCCACTTATTTCAATCATTGGCCCATATTCCTTGAGGGACACCAGCTCTTTGCCTGTGATCTCTACCTTGGTTTGTTTTTCTAGCGAGAGAAGGCAGCTCATCTCTTAGCTATAGTCTAGGGTGCCCAAGATAGAAAACCCCTCAAAAATTCCACTTAAGATGAATTAGCAACCATGTGCACAGATGGTACATGCACAGATGAGCTCGGTATGAGGTGAGTAGATGAGTAGACCTGAGCAGCGAGTGGTTTTGGTCCTGGACCTGGAAGATTTATTTACAATCATTGACCAGAAGTCCCCACTAGGTCATTGATTTTCCATTGCACTGTCCTGAGAGTGATGACCTGCATTGTCACAGATAGACAGAGTGTGTTGTACTGGGAGCAAAAAACCACAGCTTTATCTAACACCTCTGCTTTTTCTATGTCTGTCTTCCTCTTTGAGGCTCAGACCTTGAACCTCTGAATAAAACCCGGAACTACTGATTCTGTAGGTTGGTGAAGGTGCAGGGATGATGTAGGGATGATGAGAGGGGTCTGGTGGGTCCCAGGCAGTGGGTGGGACCACAGTTAGCATCCCCTGGAGCCTCACTGTGATAGACCTGCTCTATCAGAGTCAACTTCCTAACTACCCTGGAGGACACTTATAGGAGAAGAATCTCCTCTATGGGTTTGTAGCTTGCCCAAAGCCATACCCTCTGGAACCTAGCAGAGCCTGGCTTCTCACTCAGGATTTCCTGACCACAGAGCCATGCTCTTTCTCCTCTGCTCATTTTATGGGAATTCGCTAAGAATGGCTGCAAATGAGGCTTCTCTATGACTAGCTGCCCCAGGTGAGATTCCTAAGAGTCAAGAAGTCAAATCAAACAACGTGCTCTTTTCCCAAAGGCCCAGCTTTGTGGTCACAGAAGAATGAGCCAGACTTAATCCAATAGCACTTTAAAGAGTAAAGTTAACCAGCAAATGCTCCCAGAGGGTTTGGCACTGTGACACAGCGGCTTAAGCTACCACCTGCGACACCAGCATCCCCTATAGGAGAACTGGTTTGAGAGTTCTGAGCTCCTGGCTTTGGACTGGCCCAGCTCCAGCCTTTGCAGCCATTTGGAGAGTGAACCAGCAGCTGGAAGGTTGGTCAGGGTCTGTCTGTCTCTCTCACTCTGCCTGTCAAATAAATAAATACATCTTTTAAAAAATACATAAGAACACTCCCAGAAAGGGCAAGGGTGCTTTCCATTGCCACCATCATAGAGCAAACCTTCAGGAGGGCTCTGTTTGGGCAGAGGGGAACAGGCAGTCACAAGGGCCTGGAAGAAAAAAACATCCCAGACTCGTGGAGTTTACTGTTCTCAGGGCAGGAGCCCTAGATTTAGGGGTTTCATGAACCAGTGCATGACGCTCCATGCTTCTCCATCCAGGTGCCCAGGCAGGCTGCAATGTATGGGCAACATCAGTGAGCGCCTTCTCTCTCTAGCTTCAGCCAGTGCCAACACAGCAGCAATCTGCTACCTGGTGGCAAATTAATTATGTTGGACTCTCATCATGGTGGGAACAGTGCTTTATCCTCAAAGGAACACACACATGTCAGATGGGGGTGTGCATTCCTTGTTGGAAGAGTGTCTTCCAGAGCCACTGTTCTTGGACTTAGGAAAGATATTATCCATTGCCATGGTTTCCCAGACAATGTTGCTTCTGCCCAGAAGATGTGTAAAAGAAAGAGGAGTACAGCCGACGCCCCGGCTCAATAGGCTAATCCTCTGCCTGCGGCGCCAGCACCCTGAGTTCTAGTTCCGGTTGGGGCGCCGGATTCTGTCCTGGTTGCCCCTCTTCCAGGCCAGCTCTCTGCTGTGGCCCAGGAAGGCAGTGGAGGATGGCCCAAGTGCTTGGGCCCTGTACCCACATGGGAGACCAGGAGAAGCACCTGGCTCCTGGCTTTGAATCAGCGCGGTGCGCCGGCCGCAGCACGCCGGCCGCGGCAGCCATTGGAGGGTGAACCAACGGCAAAGGAAGACTTTTCTCTCTGTCTCTCTCTCTCACTGTCCACTCTGCCTGTCAAAAAAAATAAATAAATAAGGAAAGAGGAGTGCTAACGGGCTCACATCCGTGGAATCCACTGATCTTTCCAGGTGCCCCAGCACCTAGATACTGGCTTGGTATATGCTCAAATGGTTTTCTGAAAGTGCTGGGACAGCACCGACTGGGATCTAACACTGTGAGAGTAGGCCATTGTCCTACACAACATGCTTTAAACCCACATCCACTTGTGGCGCTCTGTCTGCCACAACCAGTGTGGAAAAGTCCAGGAATATTCCTTCTCTCTTATTGTAACTTCCAATAATCTACTGCAGCAAGGTAGTCACGGTTCCATTGCACTGGAAACAAGAGACACGGATTTCAACTGGAATTTAACCATATTGACATCATCCTACTGCGGTGGCGCTACCAACAGGGCTCTGTGTTTTTCTTGGGCGCTTTCGCCAAGGGGACAGGTGAGAATGTATGTTGAGAAGCAACATACACTGTGGGTTAGACCCACCCTGCTCCCTTCTTGTCTTAGCTTTGCCCACATCCACACAAAGGCCATACAATAGGCGGCTTAAACACCAAACACCCATCACCAACACCACCAAGTTCTGAAGGCTGAAAGTGCAAGATCAGGTGCTGGCACACAGCGGGTCTGGTGAAGTTCTGTGTCCTGTCCAGGGTCACAGATGGCCGACTTCTCATTGTGTCTGCATGTGAAAAATGGAGGATGACAGGGCTCTCCGAGGTCCCTCTGACAAGGGCACCAATTCCGTTCCTTAAGGCTCCACTATCCTGACCTAATGATTGCCCAACGCCTCATCTCATCCCACTGTGGGTTAGAACTTCAACACATGGATTTGGGAGGTGCGGACTCAAAATGCCACTCTATGCCCTTCTCCACCATGGTCTCTGCCCCAGGAGGCTGACCTGCTTAAGCCACAGCCAACTGCTCCCTTGGCCTCTTGCTTCTCGTCACGTTTGACCAATGGGGCCACTCGTGAACAACTTAGAGGGAGGGAAAGGCATGAGGTGTAATCCCCTAGGGCTTTCTGTAGGTCACAGCTTGTCTTAAGGTGGCTCCCTTCCAGGATGCTTTCCTTCCAATTTCTAGAAACTTCCCCCTGACCTTTGCCACCTAGGTCAAGAGTTGGTATCAGTGCCCCTTTCTATTCCTAAGAATTCTACCCGTGGCTTTCTATGCCCTAGCACACCTTTGTAAATATTACACACTCCTCAAACATCCTAATTTGGATGAGCTGATACTACCAGGATGTTAACAACAAATTGCAGGATTGGCTTAAGCTCCAAGCTTTCAGGGCTGCCTTGTGGCACAGTGGCTTAAGCCATCACTAGAGACACCTTGATTCCATACTGGAGTGCTTGGGATCACACAGAGTATCTGTCCATTGTCAATATGAGATTCTTTCAATAAAGTTGTGTAATTTTCTGCATAGATCTCTAAAAACATTTTATTAGCTTTTATATCTTACCGAAGAATATTTTGGGTATTAATATAAATCGTGACACTCTTGTTTTCACAAAAAGATTAAACAGATATTTTTTAAAAATTAAATTTGTTAAAATAGTATTTTGTTTTATTATAAATAAGGCTCTTTGAGGACTTGGGCTTGGTTAATCAAAAGCAGGAAATTTAGGAGGGAAGCAGTGATGTGGATGAGTGTCTGCTCAACCTGACGTTCTGGGGTGAGGGACAGAGGGCTGTAGGTGGGATCATGGTAGGGGCCAAGTGTGAGGAGCCCTGGGAACCTCTCAAAGAACAATAGTAAACTTGGCATGGGAAAGCAACAACAAAAAGTTTCACTTTTTTTAGGATTTCTAGACTGGAAGGGACGAGGCAGGTGGTGGGTTTCCCAGTGGTTCTCACAGACCAATAATCCATAATTTCTCAGCGTCAACTAGGAAGTCACTTTAATGGCCCAGCCAGCTCAGTGAACTGTGTTTGCTTTTTTGTTTTGTTTTGTTTTGTTTTTTGTTTTTTGTTTTTTTACTAGAACCAGCGCCCATATGGGATGCTGGCACTGCAGGCGGCAGCTTTACCCACTACACCACAGTGCCAGCACCAAACTGTGTTTCTTAAAAATGATAATAATAAAGGGTATTTATTTGAAAGGCAGAGTTAGGGAGAGGTTGGAAGAGACAGACAGACAGAGCTCTGCCATCTCTGTTCATTTTTCATATGGCCACAACAGCCAGGGCTGAGCCAGGCTGAAGCTGGGAGCCTGGAATTCCATCTGGGTCTCCCACGTGAGTGGCAGGGGCCCAAGGACCTGGTCCATCTTCCTCTGTTTTCCCAGTCACATTAGCAGGGAGTTGGATCAGAAGTGGAGCAGCCGGGATTCAGGCCTATGGGATGCCAGTGTTTCAGGCTGCGACTTAAGCCACTGTGCCAAAACGTGGCCCCAGTCAACTGCATTTCTTACTGTACCTACTTCCTACTTCCAGAAACCCCAGGGACAGAGCACAGGATGACACAGAAACTCCCAGCTGTCATTCAAACCTGAGTAAGATGAGCACTGTCAGCTTCATCACACATTTGTCTACTCTCTTGGTCAGAGATGGCTGGCTCACAAGACACCCAGCCCATTTGCAGTAATGTAAGCCAAAGAAGAGCTACTGGGTTCTGTCCCAAACTTGGAGACACATAGTATCCTCACAGGTCTCTGAGGGTCTGGGATCAGATGGCAAAAGCACAGGAGGAAACTAAGCACACAAATGCAGACATTCTTGTCATGCCGGTCTAAAATAGAGTTGGGAGGCCCTGATGGAAAATGCTCAGGTCCAGGGCCTGCTCCACTAGGCATGCTAGGCCAGTCCAACAAAAGTCCTGCTATGCTTTTGAAGGAAAGTAACCTAACCCAGCTACTGATGAAACTGCCCACTATGAAATTAAGACTAGCTATACTCAGTAGCTGCCACCACACTGGGTCAGAGCTTATCAGCTGCCGCCCAGTGCTGCAAATGGTAAGTAGCTTTCTTTCAAAAGAGGGAGTGAAGATTTCCCCTTTGGTGATAAAACGCTCAGCTTTCCTTTGTTCTTTGGCCATAGCAGGCGTCATCTTGGTCTCCACCTGGGTCCTGGATTGCAACCCTAACTTCTGGTAGGTTGTTTCCTATCCTTACTGTGTTCTGACATGACAAAGAGCCCAGGTGTGGTGGGAGACACACGAAGGTCTCCTGCTGTGGCTGGATACCCCCTCATGGCCGTGTGCCATAGTCTTTCTTCCTGGGGACAGGGGATGGGTAGACGGTAACTATGAACAAGGCTCTACCCCAAGGCCCGCAGAGCTCTGCGTGTGTCCACAGCTGCACAGACGCTCACCCTGCCGCTGGACAGCAAGGGCTCTCAGCCTTGAACAGGTGGCTACAGCTTGGGGCAGCTCAGAGAAATGAGCCCCGCCTCCAGGGTTTCTGAATCCCTAGGTCTCTGGTGAAGCCCAAGAATTTGCAAGTCAACAACTTCCTGGGTAATACAGCTGCTGGTGGTCTGCTGGTGGTCTGTGAGAACCACTGGGAAACCCACCACCTGCCTCGTCCCTTCCAGTCTAGAAATCCTAAACAAAGTGACAACCAATCACAACTGCCTTAAGCTTCCTTCACCTTAAACTGGGAACCAAAGGACAAGCCCCTTGCAAACTGGCCAGAATTATTATTATTAATATTATTATTATTATTATCCTTCTTTTGAAAGATTTATTTGTATTCATATTTATTTGAAAGGCAGAGTTAGAGAGAGAGAGAGAGAGAAAGAGAGAGAATCCCACTTTGCCATCAGCGAAGTATACAGTAAGTAGAAAAAACCTCCCTTTCAGACCAAAGGGAAAGAAAGTTTTAAAGTGAGAATATAATTTTCCTCATGGGCATTGTCTACCTTAGAAAAACTACTACAGAACATGCCTGTGACTATAGACTTGTAGTTCAGGCCACCGAAGATTAGAGATGGGAAACGGGCACTCCCTTGACTTGCATCCTCTGGTCTGCTTTAACACAAACCAGGAGGAAAAGAAAGCTCGGCATCAGAAGCAATGGGTGGCAGGCCTATTAATGGCTGATCTGTGCAGTGATCTGCCCTCAAGGAGACCCAACAGGCCAGTCCACTGCAGTGGCTTTCAATGTGGTAAGCCTGGGCTTCAGCAGAAGTCAGCTTGTGAAGAGCCCTGGCAGCTCTGCCAAGAGTTGGATCACTGGAAATGGACCTGCCCTGGAGTCGAAGGATGCCCAGGTCAGAGCCACAGATCTTATTGGCTCTAAGCTGAAAAGCCCTTCACTCAGCCCAACTTCCAAAGTGACCACTGCAGCTGAGGGGATGGTCAAGTAGGGTCAGCAACATTGCAGGCAGAACTGTAAATTTCTTGTTAGAGATGCCCCCTGCCTTTACCTGGCCAGCTCTCCTCCCAGGCCAGCCAAGTAATGAAAGTCAACAGAGTGCCTTCCCCTAGGAGGTTCACACCTCCCTTAGGATATACCCCATGTGAAGAGATAGATAGGTCTGGGCCTCTGAATTTACAAGGCCTAAAGCCCACCAGATTATTATCAAGCCCCTTCTATCAGGTTCTATTTGCCTCTCAATCAGAAAACTTAATTGTAGCTTAGACAGCACCTTTCTTAGCTCCTCTAATAATGACTCTGTCCTTTGTTCTAGGCCCTGTCTAGTGCACTTGGGCCTCATTCCTTTGTAATCATAACCTCTACTCTACCACCAATGGCTCTACTCCCAACCTGTGTGTACTGATGGTCCTCTTCCCCACTTAATGCTGTATAATAGTTCAGACCTGGTAAATGCCACTCTTAGGATCATTGGTTACTATCCTCACTCTGTCTTTTATGACCTTGTCTAAATATGATCAGAGTCGGTGAACTTGGAAGGCTTCCATAGCCTTGGCAACTCATGACGACAGCCTAGGATGGTTACTGGCGCCATAAACTAGAGTGTCAATTTGTTGGGTCAACAACAGGAGCCACTGTGCACTTGCTCCTCATGTGGGATCTCTGTCCTTAATGTGCTCTACATTGTGATTTAATGCTATAACTAGTACTCAAACAGTATGTTTCACTTTGTGTTTCTATGTGGGTGCAAACTGTTGAAATCTTTATACTAAATTGATCTTCTGTATATAAAGAGAATTGAAAATGAATCTTGATGCAAATGGAAGGGGAGAGGGAGCGGGAGGGGGGAGGGTTGCGGGTGGGAGGGAAGTTATTGGGGGGGGGGGGGGGAAGCCATTGTAATCCATAAGCTGTACACTGGAAATTTATATTCATTAAATAAAAGTTAAAAAAAAAAAAAGCTAAAAAAAAAAAAAAAAAAAAAGAAAGAGAGAGAATCCTCCATCTGCTGGTTCACACCACAAATGGCTGGAACAGCCAGGACTGGGCTAAAGAGAAGCCAGGAGCTTCATCCCAGCCTCCCATGTGGGTGCAGGGGTCCGAACACTTGAGCCATCTTTTGCTGCCTTCCCAGGCTCATCAGCAGGGAGCTGGATGGGAAGTGGAGCAGCCAGGACTTGCACTGGTAGCCATACGAGATGCTGGGGTCGTAGGTGATGGCTTTACCCTTTACCCTACAACGGCAGCTCCCGGAATTCTTGAGGTGGCGTGGCTTCTAGCCAACTTTCTGTCTGCCCACTGAGAACTGGTCTGGACTTCTCTTGGCACAAGGAGGAAAGAGTCCAGTCTTATCCTCGTGGCCTCTCCATTGTCCAAGGGAGAACAACCAAGGCCAAGTTGCCTGCAAAGGGATTCTGACTGGCCAGCTTGGGTCTTGGACTCCTGCCCATGGGAACAGTCTCTCCACAAAGAGCCAGGGACAGGGCAGGTGAATGCACAAAATGTCTGCCTCACTCACAGACCCCAGTGTTCTCCTCCCTGGGGTCTCTCACCTGACACTGACACCAACAATGAGAGGCCTGATTTCTGTTGGTGAGCTGTGCATGGCTTTGAGGAAACACACATATGCCATCTCCCCTAGGTGCACCGACACTCACTGGGCATCAGTGAAGTGTGTACCAAGTACCAGGAAGCAGAGAGCAACTATCAGAGCTGGAATCAGGCATCAGACTGCTCTGCCACAAACCCTGGCCATAAATCCCTGCTCCTACCTCAGGGAAGGTTGCAGGCATCCAAGGGCTTAACCATGATTGCATTTATCACTATTCCCAGACAACCTTCTCATCATTCTGCATGAATACACCCACTGACTTCTCACAGTGTACCTACAAGTATAGCGTTGGGATCATCCATCTTTGAATGAAAAACAGTGAGACTTGGGTAAGGAAATCTGCTTACAGGATTAGAACCACAGAGCTGTCTGGTGCTAAAACTCTGGGTGCTAATCATCAGGCAAGACTCTCTCTCCAGATCACAAGTGCCAGAGATACTATGCTGTTCACCAGCAAATACACTATATATCACTCGATAATATGCTCACAATATATAAAGATGAGCATGAGCAAGTGTGTGTGTGATTAAAACCAGCCTTGCAACTGACAGTTTGCAAGCAGTCCATAGTGCTGCCAGCAGAGTATAAACAACTTCCACAGGACATACGAAATATTCAGACAAAAACTGGCGACCAGGGTGAAATAAGACAGACGCATGACCACTGTATAATTCTGTCTAAACCTATTAGCGACAGGGAGACTCTGTCACCACAAAAGTGACTAATGACCATCTCCTGCTCCTTTGTTGGTGACAATGTTAGCTTGTTTCATTCTCCTGCTTCCTACATGTCAACTCCCAAGACATTCAATGACAGACTGGCCCCAACTTCCTAGTGACATCCAACCTAGAACCCTCCACCTCCCTCAGCCCTCCTAGGATAGCCCAATAAGCCTGCATTCTAAAAGATGACCCCTTCAATGCCCTCTGTCTGAAACCCTCCCACGCTCTTCCCTGCTCACAGTTAAAGGAACAGAAGCTTGTCTGCCTCACATGTGTTCCTGGAGTTTGATTGGTGGGCTTCAAACACACACACACACACACACAAATGCACAAGCCAATTAAAAAATTCCATGTTCATTTTATTTACTTATATACCTTCTATTTATTTACTTATTATTACTTATCTTCCATCTGCTGGTTCGCTTCCCAAATGCCTGCAGCAGCCAGGGTTGGGCCAGCCTGAAGCCAGGAGCCCAGAAAACACCCCTACTTAATACACTCAATGTGTTCAAGATAAAGCTCACAGTATCCACCAAAGCCTCCAGTGCTGAGGGTGGTGAGCTGCCCCCTCCCCAGATGGTTGTCTCAGTTACCCCTGTCCTTACTCATTCAGAGGGTGGTGAGCTGCCCCCCTCCCCAGATGGTGGTCTCAGTTACCCCTGTCCTTACTCATTCAGAGGGTGGTGAGCTGCCCCCTCCCCAGATGGTGGTCTCAGCTGCCCCTCTGTCCTTCACCTGTGCTGAACCATTCTGGATTTCCAGAACCTCAAGGTCAAGATTCAGTTTCTTTGGGGAAAACCATAGGACCAGGACTAATATTCCAGCACTCTGCTCGAGCGCAAAGCTCCAGACCTAAGCAAGGATTAGAAATGTCTAAGGAGACGTTGACCTTCAAGACCTCAGAACGTAACTGCACATCGCAGTCCCAACGTTCACGTGTGGGGGGCAGTCTCATGAGGAGGCAGAGAGGAGGTACTGATGTTGAATGTGAAGCAGAGGCAGAAAACGGAATTCTTCCTGTGGCAAAGGGGAAAGAGCCTGGTCTCGGGGGCAGCATCTCTGTGTGGCTCTGCCAGTGTGGCCAAGATGACCTTGAGCTGAGGCTGAAAAATGAAGAGATGGGAGAAGACAGGTTGTGTTCCAACCTGGGCTCCCAAATCCCCCACCCTGAGCCATGTGGAGACCACTCAGGAGGACTTGAGAGGGTCCAGGGTAGTCCCCTGTCCCCACTGCCCAACACCACCACACTCATCTCATAAGCAGTTATTCTCCTAAGGGAGACTGAGTTTGAAGGAGGACTTTGACTGATTATAAATAATATAAATCCTTGATGCCCACAGCTTTATGTCAAGAAACAAATTGTGGCCAGCACCGAGGCTGAATAGGCTGATCCTCCGCCTGCAGAGCCAGCACCCTGGGTTCTAGTCCCAGTTGGGGCGCCGGATTCTGTCCCCGTTGTTCCTCTTCCAGTCCAGCTCTCTGCTGTGGCACAGGAAGGCAGTGGAGGATGGCCCAAGTCCTTGGGTCCTGCACCCACGTGGGAGACCGGGAAAGGCACCTGGCTCCTGGCTTCGGATCAGTGCAGTGCGCCGGCCGCAGTGCGCTGGCTGCAGCAGCCATTATGGGGATGAACCAACAGAAAAGGAGGACCTTTCTCTCTGTCTCTCTCTCTCACTGTCCACTCTGCCTGTCAAAAAAAAAAAGAAACAAATCATTACCCATAAAAGAAAAACAACAGTTCAGTCCATTCTTCAAAACTTATAGGTCAACACTCTGCTGACCACTCCCTGGGGGCTACTGGCTAAAAGTCCTCTCACTCACAAGGAACCTGCCTGGAAAGTCAGATGGATGGATGGATGGATGGATGGATGGATGGATGGATTATGGAATAATATTACTACATCAGCCCAATTTTAACATCTAAGTAGGAACATTCATCAGGAAGAATAAATAGGGGGTGTCAGGTGCCATTGAAACAGACAGCAGGTGTTTTTGCCTCAATGGACAGAGGTGCTTTAGAGGCATAGGGCCAGCCCTGCCAAGCACTGGGTCTTGAGTGTAGGGATGCTGGTGGACTGGGGAGGTCGGAGGAGGGTGTGGAGTACCCCCAGAATGGTGGGAGTTGAGAGAAGAGAGAAGCATGAGATTTGGGTTCGTGGTTGAAGCTGGGGAGTGGAGTAGGACCCATTAACTAGCGGATCCAAGAACAGTGAGGAAGAGGGGTGCTTGTCAAGAGCTCTTCTAGTCAGCTGACAGCCAATTTGGGAAGAAAAGTGGAGAAGTCAGCTCTGCCATCACAGGATTTCTATTTCTCATATTTTTAATACTACCAAAGTCTCACATTCGTACAGGAGAGGGCCCAAATGAGGACGAAGTTAATGCAAAACAAACACACAAGTGCAGTCAGGCCCCAGAACCAGGGGGAGGATGGTGTCAGGCCCCCAGCCCGAGCTTCCTCACCCCCAAATCCCACCCCGCATCCTGCCTTCCAACACCATGAATCAATGTTTCTTATTCTCACACTTCAGGTAAGGGATTCAAGCACAGAAACAGGCGCGCTGCGCTTGGCTTCCGACATTTGGCATTCCGCGTGTGAGCTCCATTCCTGTCGTGGCATGCAACCACATTTCTTTGATTCTCGCCACTGTGGTAACAGTACCGGACAAGTAGCACACAAACTACTGATCAGTTCTGCTGAGGAGCCTCTGCAGGATTTTCAATTTGGAGAAACTAAATAATGCTACTGAGATCCTTCTGTTGCATGTCTTCTTTTTATCTTTTTTAAAATAGTGCTACTAACTTTTACTTATTTCTTCATTTATTTTCACTTTATTTGAAAGGCAGAGAGATAAAAAAAAAATCTTTCATCTGCTGGTTCACTCTCCCAAATTCTCCGAACAGCCAGGGCTGGGCTGGGTCAAAGCCAGGAGCTAGGAACTCCATCCAGGTCTCCCATATGGGTGGCAGGAACCCAAGTATTTGGGCCGTCGCTTACTGCCTCTGAGGGTGCACATCAGCCGGAAGCTGTGTCAGAAGCAGAGGATCCAGCGCTAGAACAGGCACTCTGTTATGGGTTTGCGGGTGTATGTCTTTAACGGCTGTGCCAAACACCCACCCCTGGGACACACATGGCCTTCCAATGCACAGATGCATCCATTTTTATTGGGTTTATTCCTAGGCATGGAATTGTTGTGTCATAGGACACATACATGCTCTGCTTTCTTAGATGTAACAGTGCATAGGAAAGTGGCCGTGTCAATCACACATCCACCAGCAGTGCACAAGAGTACATGAACCTTTTAGGTTTTTTTTTTTTTTTTTGGGGGGGTGAGGTGTTTTAAAAAGATAATTTGAAAGATAGAGTTATAGAAAGTGAGAGAGACAGAAAGAGATTGTCCATCTGCTGGTCCACTCTCCCAGTGGCCCCAACGGCCAGGGCTGGGCCAGGCTGAAGCCAGGGGCAGGAGCTTCATCGGGTTTTCCCACATGGGCTACAGGCACCTGAGTTCTTGGCCATCATCTGCTGTTCTCCTAGGCACATCAGCAGGGAGCTGGATCGGAAGTGGAGCAGCTGGGACTTGAACTCACTGTGCTACAACACCGGCCCCCAAGTTTTTACAAAAGGATGAGGATGAGGACCTCCATGGCTCAGCACAAATGATCTGTCTTCTGTAAGTCACTGGAGAATGCCAGCAGAGGTGACACAAGCTCTGGCCTCTCTTGAAGGCTGTGAGAGACAAAGTCACGCACAGGCAGGCTCTGGCTGTGCCTGAGGCAGAAGACACTGAACTGTCCAACTCTGCTGGAGGCATCCCAGGCTAGCGCGTGACACCATCCTGGGGCCCAGGGAAGAAGGTAGACCTGCTCTCGAGGTTTCCAAGGCTTCCATCTGACACAGACTCTAGATGCACCTGTGATATGCTTTATAGAAACAACTTTGCCAAAAATGCAGACAAGGGAACTGCTGCCCGGCCACCCCTAGGACCAACTGTGTCACAATCAGAATGCCAAATAAGCCCAGCAGAGGTTAGAAGAGATCCACTTAAATTAAGGGGTGGACTTTTGACTTCTTCCCCCGTAAACTTGTCATGAAATAGCTACCACCTGGTGGAATCGGCAGACAGGGCTGACCCAGCAGCAGAGGCTAACAATGACCCAATGGCTTGTCTGGGCCCAGAGTCTATGGAGCAGGAAAATATAAGCAATTCTTCCAGTCTACAGGACTCTCTCACAGCGATGGGGATTTGCAGTCGAGTCCTGGTGGCTGCTCCCCAACGTGGGGGCCGTCGGAGTGCGAGCTAATGCAGAACATTTCAGTTTGTTGGGTGTGTGTGTTCCATCTCCCCAGCGCCTCTGCTGACAGCCCTCTGGGCGTAAATGGTCCAAGATGTCTGCATTCTCTGTCCGTTTCAAGTTGAAAGGAGAGCAAAAAAAAAAAAAAAAAAAAAAGCGATTATATTTTTAGAAGCTGGGAGAGACAGACTGGATAGGGTTGAGAGTGAAAGCAAATTCCAGCAAGCAGGCAAAACAGATGCTTTTCTCAAATGCAAATATTCTTCCACATCACAGGGAAGTCAGGCCCTGTTTGAGAAGGGATTGTGACAAGAATATTGAGCCGCCATCTCTTTTTCTTCATATTCCTGAGCAAATCCAGGTGATGGAGTGAAGAAACTTCAAGTCACTAACTAATTAAAAGATGGTTTTTTATATGGTTTGACAGGGCCCTGCTGCCTGGGGTCAGGGAGGCAATCAGGAAACAATCAGACACCTGCTTCTCAAGGAAACAGCCTTGGTGAGGGTGGCGAGGATTCCTGTTGCAAAATACGAACAAACTAAGTGGCACAGGAGAAGAATGGTATTTATTGGTGAAAAAAATTGGTCAATATTCTCTCAGCTTTTTATTTCGAGATCAAAACAATTTGATTTCTAAAATTCCACTGAATTCTTTCTATATACAGATGTTTCTACTACAGTCTACCAAAAATTCCAGTTGACTGAAGCTGCATACATGAGTAAGCGTCGCCCTCTCCAAGGAAACTGAACTCGGGAGGGCAGCTGTGAGGTGTGCAAGTGCATGGGCTTTGGAGCTCAAAGCAAACACAAGGGGTCGGTGCTGTGGCATAGTGGGCTAAGCCCCTGCCTGCAATGCCAACATCCCATATAGATGCCAGTTTGTGTCTCGGCTGCTCCTCTTCCGATCCAGCTCTCTGCAATGGCCTGGGAAAGCAGTGGAAGATGGCCCAAGTGCTTGGGGCCCTGCACCCATGTGGGAGACCCAGAGGAAGCCCCTGGCTCCTGGCTTCGGATCAGCTCAGCTCTGGCTGTTGTAACCATTTAGGAGTGAACCAGTGGATGGAGGGCCCCCCCCGCCCCGTATCTCCCCTCTCTCTGTAACTCTATATTTCAAAATAATAAATAAATTTTTTTTAAAAAAAAGACAAACAGAAGAGCCAAAGACAAGAGCTGGGGAGTCCATACAGGCCCTCCAAGAGGATGGCAGGACCCTGATTGCCTGAGGGGTCACTGCTGCCTCCCAGCGTGTGCGTTAGCCGGCAGCTGGAACCAGGAGCCAGAGCCAAGATAAGAACCCGAGTACTCTGACACAGGACTGAACTGTCACAGATACATTTTTCTTTTCCTTTTCATATTCTGATGACTACAGAGAGGGTCGGTTCAAACAGATAAACAACCTTGCTCATGAATTCCAGAAACTGCCTTGAGGCCCGGCTGAAGTAGCAGAGTGATCTGGTCCACCCTGGTCGGCAGGACAGGAGGTTTCCATTGACTGTAAGGGAATGTGAAGTCCCGGGAACAGGTACCTAAGGACATGGCAGGCCCGGGCTCTGGGATGGCGGGCTTCATTCTGATGCACGAAACATCAGAATCTTTTAACACAAGACTTCGCCTCTTTCAGATTTTGGCCAGATGTCATGCTGTGGCTGCCTGGTTGTGCAGAACACCATAAAGCCAATCCATCAAGCAAGTTTCTCGAGGAACTGTTGATGTCCAAGATGCGCTGTTTCCAGACCCACATCCTCCTCAGCACCCGACCAGAGCCCCGCTACCTTCTGTACTCCTGAGAGGCCCCGGAGTGTCTCACTGAGCGGGATGGCAGTTCTCGGGACCCGAGGTCTGCTAGATTCTTCTCCCACTGGTAGATCAAACTTCCTCTCTCCCTTATCCTCAACCTTTGTCCTCGTTATTCTGATCTGATGAGGAGCAGACTTTCAGTATCAAATTGGGCTTCACCACTAGGCCAAACACCTGCCCCTGGAGCCACATCTCTCCACACTTCTTTCCCTAAGAGGTTCCAGGTGGGGGTAAGGAATGTCACAATGGCAACTGCGTCAGCTTTGTCATACCTGGGAGTCTCGTGGGCCTCAATGGACACGCCTACTCTGGGAACTGGCCACGGTGACTTCTCAGACGGGCTCACGAGTCCCTCGCTTTCTAGCCCTGAGCTCAGTGTCAGCCTTCAGATCACTGCTCCCCAGCCCCTACCACATGCACAGAAGTCCCAGTGCCTATAGGAAACCCTGCATTTTGGCAGAATAAGTTCATGACTCTGCTCAACCCTGGATGGATACATTTTTCAGCTCAAAGTTGTGAATGATGAAAAATAATAGCACCTCTTAGGGACCGGCTTCTAGTCTGATACAGCTGCCAGACACCAACATATTTTGGGAACAAAGGCACATGTCCAGCTAATTCTGAGCAGAACCTCCAAGCACCTGTGTGCTAGTAACTCTTCATAGACGTTAGGATAGGAGGGAGCAGGAGCACTCAAGGTTACACTCAATGCTGAGCAAGCTCATGGACTCACTTGCAAATGTTCACCATTTGTCGTTAGTCTGCTGTGACACTACGCAGGTCTGCAGGCCACTCGGGGCTCTGCTGGATTCAGCAGAGGTTGGCACCATGCTCCAGAGAGGATCTGGCTCTGCTCTGTGTGCCTTCCTTTCTGTAACCCAGCAGAAAGCAGCCCCAGTTGCTGGAGCACCCTCGTTAGAACGGATCAAGTTCTGTACAGGAACGCTGCAGCACAGAGGCAGCAGTACTTGACTGACTCCGTCGGTACCAAACAAACCAGACTATACAATCACCCCTCCCCCAGAATTCCTTGGTTCTTTATACAAAGGTTCTATTGGCACAAAGACTCAAAACAGATAAAAATACAGTGATTATCTTGTGTCCTTGAACCAATGACCTCCAAAGTGAAGAGACCACACCCAAGGGGTAGATGAGATACTTCTTTGCAGGATGAGAAGAGGTTACTAATGAAATATTCAAATTGATTGTATATTTATCAAAGCCACAGAGAAGAACTGTATCCTTCCAATGGTTCCTGTATCACAAGGTAGGGCATCTCCAACAGACCCATCTCCAGGCACCCCCCCACTCCAGATCCCGAAGGCAGGATGGGAATTCTCTAATGCACAGGGCTCATTGACTTTTTAAGCTTAAGTCCTCAGCAACTGGAATTCCAGGAAATTGAATCTTAAAGACCCAAAACATCTATGGAATCTAACAGAGTTAGCTCACCCCTGTGCATCTGAAATGGTCTTAGCTAGGGACACCCTTGTTCCTCCCTTAAAGGACCATTATCCAAATCACTTGCTGTAGGGATTAATTCAGTGGAGAATGGCTAGGTAAAACCATCCCACTGATCAACACGGTTTAACATCAAGTAGAATCCTTACAATAGTTCAGAATAGAAGGGGACCAACCTTGAAACTCTTTTTGTTACACATAAAGATTTGTCTGGAATCTCACGGCAAAGTACTTAAACGATTTGTCAAATTTAAAGATGAGTTATAGACTTTTCTTTTACAAACAGATGAGTGTTTCAAATGTGCTGACCTTTCCTGCAATGACAAGTGGCTGTCACTGCTTTGCAATCTAACAAACATCTTCATTTTCAAGAAAATGCCCAACCTGTCCACTCAAGGCAAAGATGACATTTAAACATAGAGTGAAAAGAAGCTTTAAAAAAAACAGAAATGTGTGTTATGGAGGGAACAGTTTTTTAAAAAGATATCTAGAAATTTTTCTGAAAAGTGCGGATTTGTTTCCAAATTGTGTATTTTCCCTCTAAAAACTCTGCTGGTTCCACACTTTTAAAACTTGGGAACATTTTCTTACCACTGGACAATCTTCCAAATGAAGAGTTTCAGTGGTTTAGAAATAAACTGTTCAGAATATACAAGCACAAAAACCTGATTAGTTGTCAAAAAACCACTAAAGATCACCAAGGAGGAATAAAACTTTCTAGGAAGATTGCAATAAAAATTTTTATAAGGATGATGGACAGACTGAATAATGTATACTCTGATTTGGCAGTGTAGCCCTGAATTTATTCTATTCTATTCAGTTTAGAATAAATCTGTTGCAATTAAGCCAGCTCTTATTTATTTATTTGAAAGGCAGAGTTAGAGGAAGATAGGAAGGGAGAGAGAGGGATAGAAGGAGTGAGAGAGAGAGGAATGAGAGACAGAGGGAAAGAGGGAGGGGGAAGAGAGAGAGAGAGAGGGAGGGAGAGAGGGGGAGGAGGGGAGAGAGAGAGAGAGAAAGAGAGAGAGAGAGAGATTCCATCTGCTGGTTCACACCCCCAAATGGCTGCAATGACTGAGACTGGGCCAGGTAGAAGCCAGGATCCTGGAACTCCAGGACTCGAACTGGAGCTCATATGGGATGCTGATGTCTCAGGCAACGGCCCAACCCACTGCACCACAACACCAGCCCGTAAGCCAGTTCTGACCAACAAAACTGGCAGTTTTGTATCATTCAATGATATGTGAGTAGATGTTTGTGTAGCATATAGGGGCCTACACTCTCATGCAGTGCCACTCAGCTCACTTAAGATTCCAGGGTAGCAACAGGAACTCCAGGGAGCCAAGAACTCTATGCCTCACTTCCTGCAGCACCCAGAACTGCACAGTCTGGCTCCATGCCTCTGGATGCTATGGTAGAGAAGAAGCAACGAGGGTCATCCAAGCAGATGGGCCAAGACAACCTGCACAATGACAGGGAGAACATAAAAGTTTCTGATTGACATAGAGGGATCAACAGTTGGAGCGGAAGTCTGGGAGGCAGTGATCCGTATGAATCAATGACCAAGAGCCAGGCAGGACGAGATGTGTGGTGGTGCAATGGGAACCACTGACAATAAGCCTTGCCCCCTGCACTGACCTATCCTTGGACACTCTGCACTTTCGCAGCTTCCTTGAACTTAGATGCAACCTAAATTAAAAGGAGGAGAAACTCAGAAATGGCAGAGAGAAAGTACCACTGCTCAGCCCAATGCAAAACACAAACTAATTGAGTTAAAAGCAGGGAGAAGGAATTGCTTTTCTTGGCCTTCGGAGGAGGCTGGGGGCCCAGTCTTCCTGAAGGAGGTGGTCCATCCTTATCCTACGTAAGAATTCCTTGAGAGCTGCATCAATCGAGGGGGAAATGGGACATTTCCCAACCACACGAAGAGCTTTTGCAGGACACCCTCAGCTTAGAATATGAAAGAAAAGAAAGAAGATTTGGAAGCAGAAGTGGGTAAAGGGCTCCGTATTTGTTCAGGTGCCACAGCTTTAGCACAAGTGCTCCAATTTATCACTTCTCTTACCCCACACCCCTAACTTTAAATTCTTCAAAATAAATGCAGCATTTTATTAGAGGACAGACTTTTCAGAGCTGAAATATCAGGAGACACAGGGCTTCCATATATCTTCCCATCTTCACTGGCAGAATTTCCACTGGGGAGAGACAAACACAAAATATGGCCATAATCAGAAGTATTGATTCCAGCACTGGAAACATTTTTCATCAGTCCCTGAAATTAAATAGTCAGGCAAGGATAGCAACGTAGAGCACGCATTCTTGTTGACTGCAGCTATAAAAAAACCGATGAAGTGTTATGGACTGCGGATTTTCAGGAAACTCGTGTTTGCTCAAAACTATCTCTCTCTAGGCACCCACTTTTCAGGTTTGTGAACTCAATGGCACGGCCTCTGCTTGGCAAGCTACACAGCCAATCACCCATGCTCTGGGGAAAGGCGTTTATAGGCAACTTCCAGGATACTTCCTGATTTTAGGGGCTAACTGGAGGCTGCACAAGTTCCTGGTGAGCAGGTGAGTGAGCTAGGTGGTAGCCACCTTGTCTTGTCAAGCCATAGGTGACCTGATACTCAGCACGGCATCTACAAGAAGAAATGCCTGCTTTCCATGATCGTATAATCTAGCTGGGAATATAAACACGTAGATGGGCACCTCAACACCCTGTAAGGAGGGCTGGGATGGCAAGACATTCCATGTGTGAGAGACGTTCCAGGCTGCAGGGGAAGGCTTTCAGGGAAACGGAAGGCTTCCCAGAGGAGGTGGCATCTATGCCAAGGCATTGAGGTTAAACAGGAATCTTGGCAGAGCCAGGCAAAGCTGGAGGCCTAAGAGTCTTCGGGGGATCTGCAAGGGTCAAGTAGTTGGAGGAGGTACACAAGAGGTGTTTGTCCAGAGTTTATTAAGGGCCAGTTTATGAGGGTACCTCAAAAGGTGTGTGGAAGGCCAGGTGTTATGGGACATGGGGCTAAGCTGCAGCCTACGATGTCTGCCTCCTATTTCAGAATGCCTGGGTTCAAGTCCCACCTGCACTTCCAATCCAACTTCCTGCTAACGTGCACCCTGAGAGGTAGAAAGTAATGGCTCAAGTACTTGGGTCCTTGTCACCCAGATGGGAGACTCAGACAGAATTCCCAGCTCCTGGCTTGAATCTCAACCAGCTCCAGCTGTTGTGGGTATTTGCAGAATAAACCAGTGGATGGAAGGCCTGTCTGCCTCTCTCTCTCTCTCTCTCTCTCTCTCTCTGACATTCTGCCTTTCAAATAAATAAAATGAATTTTAAAATGTTAAAGTATGTGGGAAATTGAAATTTTTTCAGAGTTTTGTGAAAGGAAAATGTTAAATATTTGAAGAGAGAAATACATTTATCCTGATTGGACATTACACAATATATACATGTACTGAAACATCATGTAGTACACCACAAACATATACAATTTCTATACATGTTAAAATTAAAAAGAAAATGTTAATGGAATTAAAAAGTAAGTTTAAGGGGCAGATGTCTGGTGCAACATTTGAGAAACTATTTGAGATGCCCGCATCCCAGATCAGGGTGCCTGGGTTCAAGTCCCAGCCCACCTGTGACTGTAGCTTCCTGCTAACACACACCCTGCGAAGCAGCAGGTGATGGCTCAAGGTTGCATCCTTGCCATCCAGGCGAGAGACCTGAATTGAGTTCTGGGATCCTGGTTTTGACTGGCCCAGCCCCAGCTGTTGCAGGCATTTGGGGAGTAAATCAGTAGATGAGAGATCTCTTGTTTCTCTCTCTGCATCTTTCAAGTAAATAAATACATACATAACCTTGTAGTTCATTTTGCTGCACAAAAATTGAAATTCATGCATAGTTTTATTTATTTGAAAGGCAGAGTTACAGAGAGGCAGAGAGAGAGAGAGAGAGAGAGAGAGAGAGAGAGGACAGACTTCCATCCGCTGGTTCACTCCCCAAAGAGAAATCTTCCACCCACCGCTTCAATCCCAAATGACCACAATGGTAGAGGCTGGGTCAGACTGAATCCAGGAGCCACCAGGTCCCCCGGGTGGGTGCAGGAGCCCAAGCACTTGGGCCATCTTTCACTGTTCTCCCAGACACATTAGCAGTGAGCTAGATCAGAAGTGGAGCAGCCAGGACAGAAACTGGCACCCATATGGGATGCCAGCACTGCAGGTGGCAGCCTTACCAGCTGTGCCACAGCACTGGCCCCTGGCATGAGATATTTTTATGCACCCAAATCAGAGCTATTGAATTTTACATTGACACTGATGGTCTGGCCCAGAAAGTCTCCACTGTGATCATGTCTGAATTGTCCAAAGGACTCTCAGCTGCGATTCTGGAATTGTGATGGCTTACACACACAAATGGCTCTTCTTCTCAGCTCCCCAGCCAGAATAACATGCCAGCCAGTCCCAACCAACAGTCACCTGCAGAGAGAAACCCTGCCCTGAAAAGCCATCACCTGTTCACTCTTCTGGCACGGCATCCTGGTGTACAGACTGCTAGCAACAGGGGGTAGGGCTGGGGCTGGTGCTGCAAACCAATGTGCACTGATCCCAGTCCCTCTGCATGGGGCAGGGCTGTCACTGCCCCCGAGAGCCCTCAGGCCAGACAGGTTCCTCCAGCACAGAAAGCCCAGGATTCCAGGACTTTGCTCACTATCTCCTAAGAGCAAAAGCTCCTGTCCCTTCTACCATCTGTCAGTTGAGGCACCAAGGTTGCAACCTGCACAGATCCTAAGGCAATGGCTAAATACAACAAGACCCTTTTAAGAGAGCGATGCCTACTTTTGGCTGATTCCCTGGAGTCACCTGGGGAGCTTTAAAAGCGACTGATGCCTGCACTGCCTCGTCAGAAATTCTTCATTAATTGGTTTCACTGTGTCATGGGCACTGGAGTTTTAAAACTTCCCTAGAGTGTGTTTTTTATGTGTGGCCAGGGCTCAGAGGCACCACATTAAGGAGCTTCAGCAACCCGAGGGAGAAGGCAAAGTTTAACAAGGGGAGCAGATGGCTATTACCAAAATAGAGCTAACGGAAGAGTCAGATGAACCTAAATGAAAAATAAATGAGAACTCCTAAAGGCATTCAGTTTAACAAAGAACAAAAGATTTTCTAGAAGGAGAATACTTATTTCTGAAATTACAAGTGCAATAAACGAAGCGAGAAGAGAATATTCTTTGCTAAAAAGCAAATTACTATTCTGGAGGGTCAAGTGCAAGAGGTATATTATAAATAATGTAGACTTCACAAGAAATTAAGCAAAAAGGACTTGGAGGAAAGATGCAGGATATCTGAACGCAAATAATAAAAGTTTCCTAACGGGAGAAAACAGATGGAGAAGTGAATAAGGAAATCAAAAAAGTTTTGAATCTTCGGGTTAAAAAGAGCATCAGAGGGGCCGACACTGTGGGTGAAGCCACCGCTGGATGTTGGCATCCCATATGGGTACTGATTCAAGTCCCAGCTGTTCCACTTCCAGTCCAGCTCCATGCTAGTGGCCTGGGAAAACAGCTTAAGATGTGTCAAGTGCTTGGGCCCCTGCACCTGCATTGGAGACCCAGATGAAGCTCCTGACTCCTGGCTTTGGCCTGGCCCAGTGTAGGTTGTTACAGTCATCTGGAGAGTAAACCAATAGATGGAAGATTTTTCTCTGTCTCTATAATTCTGACTTTCCAAAAAAAAAAGTTAAGTAAATAAATTAAAGGGCAACAGAGCCCCCAAGTAAAGTTAATTATACTTCTTAAAAAATGTTATATCCCTAATAACATTTCCTGATGGTTCCTGAATTCTAATTATAGAAAAGAAAATATTACATGCTTATAGTAATAAATGACAGATTACTTACTATGGAAAAAGAATAAGTGAGCATCAGACAGCTTGTCTTCAATACTGGAGGTAAGAGTGTGGAAAAATGTTTAAAGATATCGCATTCCAAGAATCTTATACCCAGCCTTGATATAAATCATCTGTCAAGGCAAAGGGGAGATATTTTTGGACATGCAGAGAGTTAGAAAGTCTACAGAGAAATACAGATAATTCTAATATTAACCTTTCTCAGATCATAGAGAAAGATAGAAACCTTTTCAAATCCATTTAATCAAGTTTGCTTGACTGTTCTAGAAAACATAGATATAGATATAGATATATAGATATATAGATATAAATATAGATATGGATATGGACAGGCTATACTAAAACAAAGAAATAAACAAACTAGGTTAACTATGAATATAGATAACATTGGCAAATTAAAATCTGCCACTATATTAAAAAATAATATGTTATGACTATGAGGATTTTATTCCAGGAATGTAGATGGTTCAATTCCCAAATGAATACATTTTTAATAAGTTGATTTTTTCAGAATTTAGGTAATTTAAATCATACTCCCAAAAGAATTTTTTTGAAGATTTGGTCAAGCTGATTCTAACATTTACATAGAGAAAGGCAGACTTACTAGAATAGTCAAAATGATTTAGAAGAAGCGTAAAGAAATCATACTACTGATTTTAAGACTTACTTTTAGTAAAACCTCAGTGATTAAGAGACAATGAGAGTCCAAAGACAGATGCACACAAACATGACCAACTGACTTTTTACAAAAGACACAAAAGAAAATTAAGTGAAGCATCATACTCTTGTCAAAAAGTCACATTTTGACATCCATATGCAAAACAGTGAATCCCAATCTAACCTGCTGATGTAAAAATAGATCATGTTTCCAAGCGTAAAGCTAGCAAGCTTCTATAAGGAACAATAGAAGAAAATCTTCAGGGCCAGTGCTGTGGCATAGCAGGTAAAGCCGCTGCCTGCAGTGCCGGCATCCCATATGGGCGCCAGTCCGAGTCCCAGCTGCTCCACTTCTGATCCAGCTCTGTTATGGCCTGGGAGAGCAGTAGAAGATGGCCCAAATCCTTGGATCACTGCACCCATGTAGGAGACCCAGAATTCCTGGCTCCTGGATTCAGATCGGCGCAGCTCCAGCCATTGTGGCTAATCGAGGAGCAAACCAGCAGATGGAAGACCTCTCTCTCTCTCTCTCTCTCTGTATAACTCTTACTTTCAAATAAATAAATAAATAAATCTTTAAAAAAAGAAGAAGAAGACCTCCAAAGCCTCAGGTAAACAAAAACCCACAGACATGGAACCAGCAGATGAACTTTTAAACAAAGTAAGTCATAAGAATCCTCAAAAATATGCAATTTAACACAATAATTTATGAACTAAATTTATTAAATTACACAAATATTGTTACTACATGCAATGACTTTAAATAGACTTTTTTTTTGTAGTGGTACACAAAATAAGGTTTTGTCAGTAGTTTGGGGAAAATACTTTTTCTGTTATAATTTTTTTACTCTCCTATTATAAGGATTAAACATGGAATTTCATAATATGCCTTCTCACATTGCTAAATGTGATTTGCTAGAATCGCATCATTCTCTCCTTTACAGTGCTCATATAATACATTTTATAAATGACGCTGGAGTAGAGAATTGTTTATATCACTGCTGTTATTCGATTTTGTTTTCCTAATATTATAAGACAAAATACTCAGCACTAATATTTATGAGGAGGGAAAATTAATTTCACTTGGAGATCGTATGCTCACATACTTGGAAAAAAACAAAAATCTATGGTAAAAAAAATCTATTAACTTTCATGAGAGAACTGAATAAAGCAGTAATACAAAAGATAAATTTATGTTGCTGGCAGAGTTTCTTTTAACATGCTAAGTGAAGTACAAACATTAAGTGTCTTTATTTTTATTTAATTAGGGGCTTTAATAGCATTTTGTTAAATCTTTATTTCGTATGTCTTTCACTGGGTAGCATTCACAGGTCTTTTTTTTTTTTTGCTTCTTTTCAGGTAAAAATAAAAGCACTCTTATCGAGCTAAGTGGTAAAATTACATAGCAAAAGATAATGAATCTGTCATTACGTTGTAAACATTTCTGCATGTTCCTATGCAAAGTTAAAATAGTCACTGGAAACTATTATGCTCCATAATGCAATATTTATGCACCATAATTTAATGAAATGTTCCCTAGCTTGGGGACTTGAGGGTTCTGGCCAACGCCTGGCTGCTAGACATCATCCTTTGGAGTACATGAGTCTATATTTTGGAGGTTTCTCCTTAGCAAACATTCCTAAGTATGTGTGACTGCTTTAACATTTTTTTCCTAAAAAGTCCTTTCTAAGAAGGCTGTACAACATGCATTGCTATTCATTTAGCAAATGTGGGTTGAATACTTCTCTCCCACCATTCTGAGTGTACATAGGACCAGGCTCAGTTTTGCTGTCATCCTTATCTCGTTCCTCATGTCCGCATGAAAAGGTGGAAAGTGTGCAGGGGTCAGCAGGGCCTCTGATTCTGAAATCGCGCTCATAATGTAATTCCTGCTGGGTCAGAGTCTGGTTTAGGACCTTGTCTGACAAATAGCTGTGAGGAAGGGACTGGGCCTTTTGTCCCATGTGCAGCAGGTGGCTTCTGTGGCTGACATCACTCTCAGTCGGGTTTAATCAGAGTTTTTTACTGGAATTTGCTAGTTTTGGCAGACGCCTCAGGAGCAGAAAGGAGCAGTGCAGTGGGGAAGAGGCCTAGTTCTTCTCCATGAGAAGAGAGGGAGGAGAGTGACCCGGCAGGCGTACAGTGGGCCCAGGAGCAGTTCCAGTGTGAGACAGGCTGGCGTCGGCACTCCAGCCCTGCTGCTGCTGAACTGGGCTGTCACCTGCGCAGAATGCACGCGGCCACCACTTAAGGGCTCTGCAAAGTAAACAGTGGCAGCAAGATCCGTAAGTGAAAATTCAAGTCCCAGTGAACCAGCCGTGCCATTTTGCTTTCCCACTATATTCCCTGGTCTGAACTCAGTGCAGCCCAACATCTGGACGTGGGTGCCTGCGTGGACACAGACAGCCCCAGGAGCAGCCCTCCATCGACCTGCAGAGTGAGAAGGGGATCATCTAACTGCTCCGAGAGAGAGAGAGTGCAAACCCTCCCTGCCTTCCCCTTGTCCATCTTCTCACACTCCAGCTTTCAGAGAATCTGAAAACAGCGGTAAGTGATCATGCGATCCTAAAACCCTCACGAAGAGCCCTGAGCCCACGTGTGTAGGGGAACCCCTTTTGCTTTTTTTCTCCCTCATTCTACTACTTGAACCCAGACATGGGTGTGCCTGGGAGGAGGGTGTGGCAGAACAGAATAAATAAAATGCCAGGTTCTGTCTGGAGGGCTTAAAAAAAGGGAGCAACTAGGAACTCAGACAGTACTAGGAAGTCACAAAGGGCAGAGCTCAAGAAAATCTCCCACATAAATTGCTTACGACGCTTGAGCCCAGGCACAATTTGTGCACGCACGGATTTGATCCTAAACAGCACCCCATAGACTTGAAGAACTGAATCATGGGACATACCACTCCTTAGATACCAGATAAACTGGAAGAGACACATGTGAGACAGATACAGATAGCACTGTAAGAATGTGAAAATGTCACGGACATTGAAACCATTACCTACAGAGACTGGTCAGAACTTGTAAAAAGGCTGATTGTCGAGTATCACAAAAATATCACCATGCTGCATATGATTAAAGTCCAGAATTTCACAATGTAAATATTCAAAATGTCCAGTATGTAATCAAAAAGTATTTGACATATGATAAGCCAAGGAAATTGTGATTCTTAATGGAACAGGCAATCAGCATGTGAAAACACCGAGATGACACAGAAGCTGGGATTATCTGATGAAGACTTAACAGGTTGTATAAAAACGGTGCAACAAGTTTGAACACTCTTGAAATAAGTACAAAGGTAACAAACCTCGGCAAGAGACAGAATTGAGGACAAAAAAATTCCACAGTTAACACCACACGCAATGGGGAAAGACTAAAAGCTTTCCCCTTAAGACCAAGAAGAGCCAAAATTCCTGGCTTCAAAACTTCTACAAAGCTAATCAAAACAATAAGGTGCTGGCATAAGGACAGATATATTGAACAATGGAATAGCATTATATATCCAGGAATCCCCATAGAGCCATGGGAAATTGATTTAGGGCAAGGATGTCATGAGCATTCAGTGGAGAAAATAACCAGTCTTTAGCATATGATTCTGAGACAACAAATGCTGACATGCAGCAGAATACGTGGAAACTCATGGAATACATAAAAATTAACTCAAAATGGACCACAGACCTAAATTTAATAGATAAAAGTATAAAACTCTTAGAAGAAAACTTGGGGGCACACATCTGCATGGCTTGGATGTAACAATGGTTTCTTAAATTTGACATCAAAAATCCAGACAACAAAATAAAAAGAAGATAGGATTTCATTAAAAACATGGATGCATCAAAGGACATTCCAAGAAAGTGCAAAGGCCACAGAATGGAAGAAACTATTCGCAAATCAAATATCGGATGACAAACTTGCATCCAGAATATATAAGGACATTTCACACCTTGACCACAAAATGATAAACTACCTAATTTAAAAATAGGCAGAGGATTTAGACATTTCTCCAAATAGACACAAACGGACAGCAAAGCACATGAAAATATGCTCGATGTCATTAGTTGTCAGGGAAATGCAAATCAAAAACCCAAGAAGGCACCAATTCTTACAACAGCTATAATCAAAAGGTCAGATGATAACAAGTATTGATGAGGCTATAGAGAATTGGAACCATGTAAAAGTCCTAACATTTTGTAAATTGGTTGGTAACCCATTAAATGCTTAAAAATATAGTTAACTTATGATTGAGCAATTCTATCCTCAGTATACAGCGACGAGGAATGAAAACATGCATGTTCACAACCCCAACACTCATAATTGCCAGAAAGTAGATACAGCCCAAATATCTATCAACCAGTGACTAAATAAATAAGCTGTGGTATATCCATCCATATGATGGAATATTATGTGAACATAAAGAAGAATTAAATAATGATATATGCTGAACATGGATGAACTTTGAAAACATTATACTCAATGAAAGCAAAGCTCATATGGCATATAATTACTTTTAAATGAAACGTCCATAATGGACAAGCATATAGACACAAGGGTACATTGAGGTTGATTAGGGCTGGAGGAGTTAGGGGAGTGATAATTAACTGGCACAGGATTTATTTTCCATGTGATAACATGTTCTAAAATTGACTGTGGCAATGATCACAAATATCTGTGAACATGCTAAAAATAACTGAATGTGTACACTTTAAATGTGTGAATTTGATGGCACATAAATGATATCTCAATAAAGCTGTTACTTTTCTAAAACTTGCTGATAATGCCAAGTGCTTTCAAGGATGTGGAAGTCCTTACAGGGAGAAATCCAGAATTGTTCAGCTGCTCTGGAAAACAGTGTGGCAGTTACTTAGGAAGCTGGGCGTACCATCTGAACCAGTAATTCCTTCTAGAAGGATTTATCCCAGAGAAATGAAAACTTTATATTCACACAAAACCTGTACTCCACTGTTTACAGAAGTTCTATTCATAATCTTCCAAAACGAACGCAAGCCAATTCAGTGTGTGAATGGGTAAACAAATTGGTACATCTATATGATGGATGCTACCTATCAAGAGGGAAAAAAATGAGCTTTTGATATTCATGTCAACTCGGGTGAACTTCAAAGCTGTTCTGCTGAGTCGAAGAGGCCAATCTCAAAAGCTTTGATGGGGTCTGAGTCCATTTATTTGACATTCACAGAAGTACAAAATTAGTGATGAAAAACAGATCAGTGGCTGCCAAGGGCTAGGGTTAGTGGGAGGGTGAAACTATAAAAGGGTAGCATGAGGGAGTGTTTTGAGAGCGATGGAATCTCTTTCCACCCTGACTGTGGTGGTAGTTACGTTAATCCATACATGTGTTGACAGTCATAGGATTGTGTGCCAAAAACTCAATCTGTGCCCCAAAAGTCAAGATTATTATATGTTAATTTCAAAGTTAATGCCAAAAGTTTTTAAATCAATACATTGGAATGAAAAATAAAATTACAAAAGAAGAGGAGGAAGAGAGGAGGCCAGGACCCGAGAGAGAAAAGGATTGGAAGAGAAGTTCCGTAACAACTCCAGGGCCAGCAACTCTGGAGACAGAATTCACACAGAGCTTATGACTTACATATAGGTCATCTGTAAGGTGCTGTCAAGAACCACACAGCAGCTTTGGTGAGTAACAGAATGGAGGAGTAAAGGACTGGTGTCCCTTAGTAAGATCACGTGGCTGCTCCACCCAACTGGGAGGTGGAGGGAGAGGTGGTGGCCATGGCTGTGTCTGTATTCCCAGTGGCATTCCACTGTGGCTTGCAGTGTGGAAGAGGCGCCTGGATCCTGTCCTCATTCTGGCACCCTACAGTGTGTCAGGGAGGGAGCAGGAAAGAAGCCTCCCATTGGTGGCTTCGTGTGTGTGACATACAGAGTGAGACAGAAGCTGAAGGGAACCATTATGGGGCAAGCATTGTGGTGCAGCAAGTTAAGCAGCTGCCTGCAAAGCCAGCGTCCCATGTGAGTGTTGGTGTGAGTCCTGGCTGTACCACTTCCAACCCAGCTCCATGCTAACGCACCTGAGAGAGTAGCAGAAGATGGCCCAGAGTGCTTGGGCCCCTGCCACCCATGTGACAGGTCCAGATGGCCCAGCTACTGTGGAGTGAACCAGCAGATGGAAGTGCGTTCTCTCTCTCTCTCTCCCTCTGTGTGTGTGTGTGTCCCTTCTTCTCTCTCAGTAACTCTGTCTTGCAAATAAATTATTCTTAAAAAATAAAAAGTAAGTGAGCCAGTACAAGAGCACTCAAGTCATTATGACTCCAAACACTCCCTTCTCTTTCTATTTTCAAAATAACTGGGAAGTATAAAGAGGTCCCACATTCCCACAGCCCCCCTCACTGTCTACATCCCTGCCAGAGTGGTACATTTTTAGAAATGATGAGCCTACATCACTCCATCACCATCACCCAAAGTCCAGTGTTTAAGGTTAGAATTCACACTCAGTGTGGCAGGGTCTAAGGATTGTGGTGAATAGACAATGGTACAAGCCCACACCACTGTGACATTCAGAGTATTTTCACTGCCCCCAAAAGTCCTCTGTGCTCCACCTATTTTCATTGTGATTTTATTTCTCCATCTGTTTCCTCACAACTTGGGTTCAAGTCTTGTGATTTGATTTGGCCAGCTGAATATGGCAGAAATAATGGAATCTAGGCAGGCGCCATGACTCACTAGGCTAATCCTCCGCCTGCGGCGCCGGCACACCGGGTTCTAGTCCCGGATGGGGGCACCAGATTCTGTCCCGGTTGCTCCTCTTCCAGTCCAGCTCTCTGCTGTGGCCAGGGAGTGCAGTGGAGGATGGCCCAGGTGCTTGGGCCCCTGCACTCGCATAGAAGACCAGGGGGAGGCACCTGGCTTCAGATTGGCGCAGCGCACTGGCCATAGCCATTTTGGGGGGTGAACCAATGGAAGGAAGACCTTTCTCTCTGTCTCTCTCTCTCGCTAACTCTGCCTGTCAAAAATTAAAAAAAAAGGAAGAATGGAATCTGAGTTCTAAAATTAGGCCTCCAGAGACTTTGCAGCTGCCATTCATTCTTTTTTTTCTTTCTTTTTTTTTTTTTTTTTTTTTTTTTTTTTTTAGTTTATTTATTTGAAAGGCAGAGTTACAGAGAGGCAGAGACAGAGAGAGAGGTTCACTCTCTCTCATCCGCTGGTTCATATCTCAAATGGCTGAAATAGCTATGGAATGGGCCTATCCAAAGCCAGGAGCTAGGAGCTTCTTCCGGGTCTCCCATGTGGGTGTAAGGGGGCCCAAGGACTTAGGCCATCTTCTACTGCTTTCCCAGGCCAAAGCAGAGAGCTGAACTGGAAGTAGAGCAACTGGGACTCGAACCAGTGCCCATATGGGATGCTGGCACTGAGATGGCAGCTTTACTCACTACGCCACAGCACTGGACTGCCACTCTTTCTTGAACCCCTGCCTCTGCCATGATAATAAGCCTGGAATATACTTCCCTGGGACGAGAGATGGTTTAGAAAATGCCCACAGCTAGACTGGACTGGCCAGCAGTCGGGGCACGGCAAGGGAGAGCTGACATCCGCCACACTGCTTACTCAGTCTACAGAAGACAGGCAAATGCCTAAGGGAATCTAGAAAACCTCAGAAGACACATCCTGCTGAGCTGAGGACCCCTGACCTGAAGACCCTGGGTTGGGGGTGGTTCATTACTTAGCTTTAGGTAACTGCTACTCGTGCAGAAATGTCAGAGAGGAACAGTTCCTGAGCTAAACCAGGGGCCACCCAGAGAAGGGAGCATACTGACTCCAGCCCTGTAGCTCCATGTGTTCGTCTGACAGTATCTAGTTTCAGATGGATGGATTATGGGACCAGTATTCACCAGCCTCCATTCGTGGGCAGACATTGTCACAGGTGTAGACTTAAAGAGGAAACAGTCACTGAGACAGAATTTGGGGAGTTAGGGGCCAGCACCATGGCTCACTTGGTTAATCCTCTGCCTGTGGCGCTGGCATCCCATAGGGGAGCCGGGTTCTAGTCCCGGTTGCTCCTCTTCCAGTCCAGCTCTCTGCTGGGGCCCAGGAGGGCAGTGGAGGATGGCCCAAGTGTGTGGGCCCCTGCACCTGCATAGGAGACCAGGGGGAGGCACCTGGCTCCTGGCTTCGGACCAGTGTAGCACCAGCCGTGGCGGCCATTTGGGGAGTGAACCAACAGAAGGAAGACCCTTCTTTCTGTCTCTCTCTCTCTAACTCTACATGTCCAAAAAAAAAAAAAAAAGAGTTTGGGGAGTTAAATGCCTATTAGGGACCAAGGTTGTGAAAGGAAAATGAAACAAGCAGGAACAGGCAGAAGGAGAAGCCAAACTGTGAAGGCAGAGAGAGAGGTTCACTCTCTCTCATCTACTGGTTCACTTCTCAAATGGCTGAAATAGCTATGAAATGGGCCTCCAACATGGCAGGGAGTTCTGGAACAAATGAATATTGCCTTCCAAGTTGCCCCTTATCTGCTGAAATGGCCAAGTGGCTCTGTCGCTTGACACAGGTTGTCCCTGGAAAGGTTGACTGCAGGTCAGCTGGCTCTCTGCAGCCCAGACAGACACTAACGAAGCTGATGGATGGCAGCCACCTGCTGGTCATACTCCCCAGGGTTGGAGACAAGTCCTTCTCCCAGGGGGACCCTGGGCATGCATCTCGTGTCTACCACAGATATGAATAAGGTGGGTCCGTGATCGCATTTTAAGTCAAGGGTCTGAAGACAAATGTTCTATCCGATCAACCCCTGACCCTGTGAGAGTTATAAAGACTACTGCCCTGTTCTCAAGCAACCCACAACCTAGAGGGGGAAGATGTATCCAAACACCTTTGATAAAGATAAAATCAAACTGCTGCAAATGGAACCTCTGGGGCCGTACTCTGGGAACCAAGAAGGTATTGACAAAGGAGAAATTAAAAATGCGAAGTACTGTAAATATTTTAGTACCAAGGTGGGGGTGTGGCCGCTAAGAGATCTGAGTTCAGAGGACTTGAGTCATCAGGGAAGCACAGCTATGGAAGGTGAACAGATTGTGGACATGGGGACAGACAGTGGGGCGAGTAGCTTGCATGAAGCCAGGAGTCTCAGACGCTCCAGTCCAGCTCTCTTGTCCCCAGCTGAGATCCTACATCTTCTGGGCCACAGTCCCCTGGGGGGCAGGGCTGGAGCAGGAATCAAGTCTTTCAAACCATGGCTAGCAGGGTGCATCTTCACCCAAGACAGCCACATGGAACATGGCATATTCAGCTGGGGACCCCAAACCATCTCAGTGTGAGAACTGAGTAAGCAAGAGAGGGCAGTGTTCCCTCCCCTGGACCTGCTATCTCTTGTTAGAGGCACGTAAGCTGGCCGAAGGTTTCTTCTCATTTCTGCTGGAAGGGAGGGTGGCAGCTCCCCTTTCTGAAATGCCTGGGTGCCTTACCTGGGCTCCAGTTCTGAGGCTCAACTCTGTGCTCAAGGACTTTTCCTTCCCCGCACCCCAGCCCTCCCTGGAAGGTGCCAAGGGTTTGGATGATTCAGTCCGGTCCTCCCACCAGCTGGGAGCACTGGTGAGAAGGCTACAGACTGCCAGAAGCTGCCCAGTGGACAGCAAGGAGCTCAGAGCTGGTGGCTGCTGCACTGTGAGCTGTTCACACTCGCTCTTTTTGTCAGTGCAAGACACTTTTGAAAGCCATGCAAATGTGAGATCTTCAAAAAGTTCATGAAAATGCATATTATGGAAAAAACTTCATGGATTTAAACATAAATTCAATTCAATTTTACATGAACTTTTGGAAGTGACTTCATTTACGGCAGGGACTCAACCCGGACTCCTTCATCTCGCTTCAAAACCTGAGCTTGAAACGTTCTAGACCTCTGCCCATGTTCAGAGGGACCTCAGTGCAGTGAGGGGTGAAGGAGCTCCCCAGGGAGGGGGAAACACACACCTTACATGACCAAACCCAGCACACAAGAGCAGCCAGCCACCTCCTCTGCGAAAGGAAAGTGACTTGGAATCATGCTGCTCTCAACACGGGAAAGCCAGGACTGTAACAAGACTGGGGACTGACCGTGAGCCACCATCTCCACTGCCTTAACCTTAGGAAAGCAAGCCAGCCAGCCGGCCCAGAGGAATAAGCCAATATGACTTGCTCAAGATCTGTGTAATTTCTCTTTTGTTTTGTAATTATTCAAGAGGCAAAAAGACAGACACACAGAGCTCCTATCTGCTGGTTCACTCCTCAAACGCCTGCCGTGCCCAGGACTGGGCCTGGCTAAAACTGGAAGCTGGAAGTGCAGTTCCAGTCTTCCCCACAGCTGGGAGGCATCCAACTACTTACACAATTACCTGCTGCCTCCCTGGATCTGTGTTGGCAGGAAGCTGGAATCTGGAGCCAGAGCCGGGGATTGAACCCAGGCCTCATTCGTGAGGGTTGACGGCATCTTGGCTGCCAAATGCCTGCCCCTGATCATCTATATTATGCACTATGTAAGCACAAGAGACGTTTTCAGGATTTTGGGTGACAAGCTGAGCACAATTAGAAATGGCACTGGGAACCTTTTATCAGACATTCCCCTTGGTGCTTGGTCTTTTAGGACCAGTTCTGCTCATTATCTTTTTTTTTTTTTTAAGATTTGTGTGTTTGAAAGGCAGAGTGGGGGAGGGGAGGGAGATCTTCCATCTGCTGGTTCATTCTCAAACGCCTGCAACAGCCAGAGCTGGCTCAGGCTGAAGCCAGGAGCCAGGAACTTTCATGCAGATCTCCCATGTGTGTGGCAGGAACTCAAGTACTTGAGCCGTGATCTGCTGCCTCCCAGGCGCATTAGCAGGAGGCTGGATTGGAAGCAAAGTAGCTGGGACTTGAATCCGTACTGTGAGATGGGATGCGGGCATCCCAGGCATCTGCTTAACTCGCTGCACCACTACTCCAGTCCCTGTCTCCTGTTATTGACCCCATCTCTCGGTGCACTAATATCCATCAGACATTGTCCCTCACACGGCCTCTCGCCTTGGAGTTGCTCTCTGTTCCTGGGTGGGTTTTTGCAGGAGCCTTTGGTAGTAATGATGCCAGGTGCTGAATTTCAAGAAATCTGGACAGGCTCAGCCACCCCAGATGCAGAGGTGCCCAAGTAACTTTTTCCTTTAGCAACGCAACAATCCATTTGATGCCTGTCCTCCTCCCGATGGAGCTGGGGGAGCTGAATCGATCTCAATAGCAGGATAACCCCAGTCATTTGGGCTTTATTCTGCATTTTTCCCCTCTTCCCTTCTCCCTGGGAAGCTTGTCCAACAGCAGCTGCAGGAGCAGGGAGGTGGGCACGCCCGTAGCCAGGTGTCAAGGCAGAAACTGTATAAACCACATCCAGCATCTGGCCCCTCTGGAGTCTGCCGAGTTGTGTGTCTCCTGCCTGGGGCTCCGCATTGTCATACTCCCAGCAAGCTTGGGTAGGCGTCCCACATGCAGCCAGTGAGGACACTCAAATGCGCATGCGTCTCAGGATCCAGAACGGAGCCAGGAGACTGGGAGAGACACCTGAGGTCCCCCCCACACACCGAGGCCGGCTTCCCTGCTCCTGAGCCTTGCAGGTACACCACAGTGGGTTCCAGGACGCACATGTGCAGCCCCAAGAGGATTCCAAAACTCTAATCTGAATACCAACTCTTGTTATTTTTCTCTGGGTGAGTAGATCCAAGGAGGGGGCTCTCCCTGTCCATCTTCTCAACAGGCACAGCCCCCACCCCCACCCCAAAGTCCAGCACCTGTCCTCAGACTCGCTCCTTCCCACATTCAGGTAAGCTCCTCAGCACATCATTTCCAGGAACAAAAGGCTGTTTATTAAGCACTTGGCTGGTCATGACCCACCCGAAGTCTCTGTATCTGATAGTTCATTCGGTCCTCACAACTAAATGTGTGCTGCTAGCATTTCCAATCTGCAGTAGGGGAAACTGAGTCACAGAGGGATCACATGGCTTTCCAAGTTTCTGCAGCTACTAAGTAGTGAGGGGATTCAAGTTCAAATGCTTTCCTGACCTGTTCTTTAAGGGCCACTCTGGCTTTGCTCTCCCACCATGATGGCCACCACCAGATCCCATTCCTAGCCAGCCTGGATTGGGCATGGTGAATCAGCATGTGACTGTGCTGGGTGCCTCGTGTCTGCTCAGACACCCTGTCAGGCAAGGCACGCATCTCCAAGGGCTGCAGAGCTGGCTTCGCCCAGGGGAAGCCCCTGTAGGGTTGAGGTGGGTGCACGAAAGTGCAGCCCCCTTGCTTCAAGACAGCCCAGAGGTCCCAAAGGACTGGCCAACGCCTGCCTTGAACAACACGAAACTCCATCGCCCTCTGCCCAGCCCCACGCCCCACAGGTGCTATACTAAGAGCACTCCAGTGTCCCAGGCACTGCCCACAATCGTGCAGTGATTGTGAAAGTGGACGGTCCCTTTCAGAAGGGGCTAGGGAACAGGCCATCTGCCCCCGGCTGCTTCCCTCCCAGGGGCTGCTGCTGGAGGCCATGGCCTGGGCATTTTGAGATGGGCGTTGCAGTCTTATACTCCTTGTCCTTAGGTAAGCAGCAGGCCCCTGGTCACTGAGTAGTGTGTCCCTCCTAACCTTGACCCAGGCCTACAACCAGGGTGGGAGGAGCTGGGGACAGGGCAGCGATCCAGAGGCCTCCCTTCACACACGGGGTGGCTGGCACAGTGAGTCTGCTGTGACCAGGCATTTGCATTTGAGGCCTGGGGCTGTCACGAACAGGCCCTGTGAATCTGGACAACTGGTCCACCCTTCTTGGTAACCACCCTTTCACACGCAATGAGGGGCTGTGCAGGTCACAGGCGTCCCTGGAGGCCCCACCTCAAAGGCACAGGACACTCAAGGCCACTCCCCGTCCCTCTTCCTCTCGCCCCCAATTAGGCATCAATTGGGGGTGGGGAGAGATAAGAGATCTGTCCCAGGGACTGGCATTCCGGACGGTCAAAAGCTGAGAAACTTGACCCTTGGCAGCTCCGAAGGGCTCCGGAGGAAGGTCTGTGCCACATGATGGAAACTATTACTCAGCCGAGACTTTAAATAGCTGGTGCGTCCGGGGCTGGACGGTGGCCCAGGGAAGCAGCCAGAGCGGCAGCCTCCAAGTGTGGGGGCTTGAGAAGCACTCGAGTCATGGTGAGGTCAGCTTCACAGGGTCCCGGGACCTCCTCAGGGGCTCCAGGTTTCCACTCGGGGCTTGGGAGGAAACCATAGCGGTTCCCGCCTCTCCTGCAGCTGCAGCGATGCTCAGGAGGTGGTCGAGTCCACATTCTAATAAAAGGTGCTTTGATCAGACTCCACGGGGTAGAGGCCCAGGCACTGGATTTGTCAAAGCTCCTTGGGTGATTCAGACGGGAGGCCAAGCTTGTAGCCCATCACTCAGGAGGTCAAAATGTCGTCTGGAGACAGCCTCACGCTGACTGCTGATGGCACAGCAGTTGAGAGTAGAATGGTGTTGGCCAGAGGCTGGGGAGGTGAGGGATGGGAGAAGTCAGGGAATGGGCACTAAGTGATAGTTAGGGGCAAGGTGGTCTGGGGTTCTGTGGCACAGCAAGGTGGCTACAGATGATGATAATGTTCTTCTTTAAAAAAAAAAAAAAAAACAACTAGAAGAGAGGGGCCAGTGCTGGCATAGCAGGTAAAGCCGCTGCCTGCAGTACCAGCATCCCGTATGGGCACTGACTGCTCCACTTCCAATCCAGCTCTCTGCTGTGGCCTGGGAAAGCAGTAGAAGATGGCCCAAGTGCTTGGGCCCCTGCACCCATGTGGGAGACCCAGAGGAAGCTCCTGGCTCCTGGCTTCAGATCAGTGTAGCTCTGGCTATTTGTGGCCATCTGGGGAGTGAACCAGTGGATGGAAGCATGCGCGCTCTCTCTCTCTCTCTCTCTCTCTCTCTCTCTGTGCCTCTCTGTAACTCTGCCTTACAAATAAATAAAAACCTTTATTTAAAAAAAAAAAACTAGAAGAGAACTTTGCTTTCACCATGAAGAAATGATAAAGGTTTGAAGAAACAGGTATGTTTATCCTGATTTGGACACTCTATAGTGCAGTGTATCCACGGAGTAAAGCATCACATGGGGGAGGGGTGGAGGCGGGCACGATGGCCCAGCTGGTTAAGCTGCTGCTGGAGACGCCCACGTCCCATGTCAGAGTGCTGCTTCGAGTCCCAGATGCTCCACTTCTGATCCAGTGTCCTGCTAATGCGCCTGGACACGCAGCAGATGACGGCCCCAAGCACCTGGGTCTCTGCCGCTCATTTGGGAGACCAGATGGAGTTCCTGGCTCCAGCCATCTGGAGAGTGAACCAACAGATGGATCCTCTCTCTCCCTCTCCCCTTGTCTTTCTCTCTCTGTCATTCTGCCTTTCAAATAAATAAGTCTTTTTAAAAAGCATCGCATGGTTCTCCATAAATATGTATAATTTTTAGGTGTCAAAAATGACATGAAATAAAAGCTTAAAAAATAAAAATAAGGACTGACAGGGGTGGACACTGGGTCTACTGTCTCCTGACTCCCGAGAAGGGTTAGCATTCTACACTCAAAGAAAAAGTCGTTATCTTTGCTGAGCTTGCAAAACTGCAGGACAGCCACAAGCCACAGTTAATCTTGGCCATGCAGTTTCTCGGTAAAGCACCCATACGTCCAAATGCAGCTGTGACACTACAGAGGCTGCCCGGCCAGAAGCACCTGGGGCCCCGTGGCCAGGGCAAATGGCTCTTGGGCCATCCCTCACTTCATGGGTGGTGCCCATGTGAGCAGCCTGGCTCTCAGGGCAAGAACTCATTCTAATGTCGCTCTTGCAGTCTTTCAGAAAGTACTATGAGCACAGATGGTAGGGAACTGGTTCAATTTCAATGTAGTATCCTGTGGCAAATCTCCTTGGGTCTTGCCAATAATTTTTGCATCGAGGTAGGCAGCTATTAGGAATCCCATGTGGAGTAAGCTGAATGGTGGCCCCAAAGATACGTCCAACTCCTAATTCCTGAAACTTGTGTCTATTACCTAGTATGGAAAGCAGTGTGATTAAGCTAAATCCTTTGAGAGAAACTGCTTACTCTGGATTACACTGGTGGACGCAGAGAGAAAGGGGGTAGAGAGATGGGGGCAGAGGCCAAGCTGTTGTAGCTCCAAGCCAAGGGACACCCAGTACCACCAGAAGCTGGGAGATGCAAGGACAAGATTCTCCCTCAGAATCCTGGAACAGGCATCCCGAACGGGCACCAGTTCAGGTCCCGGCTGCTCCACTTTCAATCCAACTCTCTGCTATGGCCTGGGAAAGCAGTAGAAGATGGCCCAAGTCCTTGGGCTCCTGCACCCACGTGGGAGACCTGGAAGAAGCTCCTGGCTCCTGGCTTTGGATCAGAGCAGCTCCAGCCGTTGCAGCCAACTGGGAAGTGAACAAGAGGATGGAAGAACTAACCAACTAACTAACTAACTAACTAACTAACTCTCTCTCTCTCTCCACCTCCACCTCCAGCTCCACCTCCACCTCCACCTCTACCTCTACCTCTCCTTCTCTCTCTGTGTAATTCTGACTTGCAAGTAAAAATAAATAAATCTTTTTTTTAACTTTTATTTAGTAAATATAAATTTCCAAAGCACAGCTTATGGATTACAATGGCTTCCCCCCCCATAACTTTCCTCCCACTCGCACCCCTCCCATCTCCCGCTCCCTCTCCCATTCCATTCACATCAAGATTCATTTTCAATTCTCTTTATATACAGAAGATCGATTTAGTATATATTAAGTAAAGATTTCAACAGTTTGCACCCACACAGAAACACAAAGTGTAAAATACTGTTTCAGTACTAGTTATAGCATTACTTCACATTGGATAACACATTAAGGACAGATCCCACATGAAGAATAAGTACACAGTGACTCCTGTTGTTGACTTAACAATTTGACACTTTTGTTTATGGCTTCAGTAATCTCCCTAGGCTCCAGTCATGAGTTGCCAAGGCTATGGAAGCCTTTTGGGTTCGCCAACTTCGATCTTATTCCAACAGGGTCATAGTCAAAGTGGAAGTTCTCTCCTCCCTTCAGAGAAAGGTACCTCCTTCTTTGATGGCCCCATTCTTTCCACTGGGATCTCACTCGCAGAGATTTTTTTTTGCCAGAGTGTCTTGGCTTTCCATGCCTAAAATACTCTCATGGGCTCTTCAGCCAGATCCGAATGCCTTAAGGGCTGATTCTGAGGCCAGAGTGCTATTTAGGACATCTGCCATTCGATGAGTCTGCTGTGTATCCCGCTTCCCATGTTGGATTGTTCTCTCCCTTTTTTATTCTATCAGTATTTTCAGACACTAGTCTTGTTTGTGTGATCCCTTTGACCTATCAGTGTGATCAACTGTGAACTGAAATTGATCACTTGGACTAGTGAGATGGCATTGGTACATGCAACCTTGATGAGATTGTATTGGAATCCCCTGGCATGTTTCTAACTCCACCATTTGGGGCAAGTCCGATTGAGCATGTCCCAAATTGTAAAAAAAAAAAAAAAAAAAAAAAATCCTGGACAGATGTGGTTCTGCCCAACCTGACTCTGAGGCACTGTCTCTGGATTTCTGGGTCGCAGAACTTAAGAGAACACCTTTGTTTAAAGTCATCCAGGGGTAATCTGTTACCCTGGAAAAGAAAACCAATGCACCTGCAGATCAGAAAAAAAAATAAAGCACAGACATCTTTCAACTTACAATAGGGTGAGGACCCAACAAGCCCATCATAAGCTCACAGTTGCATCGCAGGCCCTAACCAACCACACGTCCCAGCTCAGCAACATAGAACACTGCAGAGCGGGATTGGTTCCTACCTTGTGACAGTGGGGCTGTCTGGGAGCTGTACTTGCAGCTGCTGCCCAACACCCCTGGAGAGGGTCATGCTACATAGTGCAAGCCCTGGAAAAGATCCAGATTCAAAATGTGTGAGTATGGTTTCTATTGAGTTCCTATCACTTTTGCACCATCATAAGGACAAAAACATAAAAACACTGTAAGTCAAATCGCCCTAAGTTGGGGCTCATTGGTACAGACATTCAGCACCTGAAACCACAAGGCTCCCAGCAACACTGGGGTTTGTCTTCTCCTCCAATTCAGAAGTCACTGGTTTTCTAAGGGACTCAGTAGGATGGGTGATGGCATGGAAGCAACCTACGGGGAGAGGCAGAAAGTAAGTCTACTTGTGCTCTCAGACACCAGCGCTCACCTGGCCCGAGAGCACACACAGCTGGCAGAGGAAGGGTGCTGCACCTGCCCAGCCGCTGGTCTCCTGATTTCGTCATTCCCCTCAGCAGCACTCACAGGGTGCCAGTGACCAGGGAGGCCGTGGCATCCAGGAGGGAGCCAGCCAGCCTCGGTCCCTCATCTCGGGGGCATTTCCCCCAGGGAGGAAGAAGGGGAATCCACGTGCTCATCAGTGTGGGAGTGACCAGTGCTCATCAGTGTGGGAGTGACCAGTGCTGGGAAAGGCACAGAGCAGAGGACGCGGGAGGGAGGCCTGGTGAGGGGCAGACAGTGACTTCCTATGAGGGGGTCTTCAAACATTCCTGGAGAACAGAGTTAAGTAATAAGTCTACTTCGTGTGATTTTTTTTCAAGATTTATTTATTTGAAAGTCAGTATGGCAGAGAGGAAGAGAGAAAGATCTTCCGTCTACTGGCTCACTCCCCAAATGGCTACAACCCTAAGCGGTGAGCAAGGCTGAAGCCCAGAGCCAGGAGCTTCATCGTGGTCTCTCATGTGGGTGCAGGGGCCCAAGCACTTGGGCCATCCTCTGATGCCTTCCCAGGCACATTAGCAGGGAGCTGGATCAGAAGCGGAGCAGCTGGGGCTCAAGTTGGCACTCCTATATGGGATGCCGGCATCACAGGTGGTGGATTAATCTGTTGTACCACAACACCAGCCCCACTATGTTCATTTTTCTATAGAAGACTTTGGAAATCCACACATATAAAAAAAAATTCACGGCCGGCGCCGCGGCTCAATAGGCTAATCCTCCACCTGCGGCGCCGGCACACCGGGTTCTAGTCCCGGTCGGGGCACCGGATTCTGTCTCGGTTGCCCCTCTTCCAGGCCAGCTCTCTGCTATGGCCCGGGAAGGCAGTGGAGGATGGCCCAAGTCCTTGGGCCCTGCACCCACATGGGAGACCAGGAAGAAGCACCTGGCTCCTGCTTCGGATCAGCGTGGTGCGCCGGCCGTGGCGGCCATTGGAGGGTGAACCAACAGAAGGAAGACCTTTCTCTCTGTCTCTCTCTCTCACTGTCCACTCTGCCTGTCAAAAAAATTAAAAAAAATAAAATCACAGAAAAACGTACATAATGAGCAAACTCTGCATGTCCTTCAAAATTTGCACCAAAGTAAACCTTATCTTCATTTCCCTTTGCCCATGCATCTTTTAAACTAGCTGCTTAGGGCTGCAAAATCCCTCCCGAGAAGTTGACATTTGAGCTCAGCCCCAAGAGGAACAAAGAACCTGGAGGTAGAAAGATGGGTACAAGCACAAGGCAGGCAGGGAGAGAGCCCTGTGGGGAGGGGGAGGAGTTGGTGTGTTTGACGGACAGGATGGCAGGTGTGTTTGATGCCCAGAGGTGTGGGCAGGGCCGAGGGAGGAGAGGGAGCTGGAGTCACCTTCTGCTCCAGGGAAGTGTTGTGCAAGTGCATGACCCGGTCTTCTGAGTCACAGTGCCCTGCCGTGCCCAGTGCCCCTGGTTTATTCCCCACGAGGCACCGAGCAGGGCAGGGAAGAACAAAGGCCTATGGGAGAGAGTGGTTTGGAGCTACAGAGCATCCGGCTGTGACAGAGGGCCGGCGAGAGGGTGGAGGGGGTGAAGGAAATGAAGGCTGCCCTGCAGGAGGCCCAGATCCACCACACAGCTGTCCTGAGTGCCACCAGTTCTTCCCAGCTGGACCAGCGGCTTCAAGAATAACCAGTGCGTGTGTTCAGCCTGAGGCCACAGAGGAAGCGGGGGTGATGAGGCGGGGTCAGCCCTAGCACGAGGCTGGGGGCCTCAGCACAGGGGCCTGGGAATGCGTATTTCTCATGTGCTCCCATGCCTGGCTAAATGATGCAGGTCCAAAGAAAACACTTTGCAAATGGCTGGAAGAGAACCAGCTCCAAGGAGGAAGGGCTGCCTGGGCACAGAAACAAGCTGGAATATTGGGGAACTTTACCCACTTCCTCCATATTCCAGCAAGTGAAAAATCCAAGGTGTGTGGCTGCAGGGGGCTCCCTCCAGGGGATGGTTCTCTTGCTGCTCGCACACCCAATGCATGGGTCCTAGCTCGGGGCCGCCTAACTGTGCCAAGGGATTAGATTCATTTCCAATCCATCGTGGACAAAGACCTTTGCACAATACAAAAATCACAGCCGTGGATGCTGCAGTCACGTTAAGACACCTTGACACATCGTAAATGCTCATCTTGCCACCAACAGATAAGGAAGAACTCATGGATAGGCACCTGCCCAGGGGCACCACCAAACAATCTCTGCACCCCCAAGAGGTCCCCACAGGTGTACCCTGAAAGTGCCAGCACCCCGTATGAGCTGGCAACAGGGGTGCTGACGGTTGCTCTGGGTCTGCTCCCAGAAAGAAGGCGTGAGCTCCCTGGGAGGGAACAGAGCAGTCTCGGCACCTGTGCCCACCCGCATGGAGGCCCACCCGCCACTCCCTCCCCTCAGCCAGCGCTGGGGCATCACTTCACCCTGGCTGAGGAGAGGGCCTCCGCAGGCAGCAGCAGGTGCCCAGGCTCTAGAGAGAGGAGTCCTGAGTGGGACCACACAGCTGTGTCCACAGTGCTACCTCTGAGCTCCCACATCCCACAACTATGCCCACACCCAAAGGAACAGGGAGGACTGGCTAGGAACTGCGACTCCCCGAGACCCCGTGATTCTGCACAGTCTTCCTGGGGAAGCCAGGTCACCCGTCTTCTCTGACCTCTTCCACCAGCTTCCTTCCTGGGGGTATTCAGGGAAGTCTGAGGCCCCAGTCCTGGCATCTCTAGCAATAGGTGAGCGATAGCACCATGGAAACCAGAATCACCATGGAGACGGTCAGAGGAAATTGGGCTGTGACCCTCAGCACCTTGTGGGGAGTCCCCCTGAAGCCAGTTCCCCCTTGCTGACCGCTGCTGCGAGCCACGGAGCTGTCATCTGGAAGCTGGAACCGTGGGGGAGAGCAGCGGGAGGGAGGAGGAGCTGGCAGGGTCAGCCGAGGTTCAGGAGAGGCTAATGCCCACGTGGAGGAGGGGGGAGGCTGTCTGTTTTGCTTCAGTTTCTTCTGAACAAATTCCCAAACAATGAATCTCCACTTCCTGCCTGTAATTGGCCTGGGCAACACTGCACTCTCATCACTTTGGCTTTTCCCTGGCAATCAGCATTCCTGCGAATTCCCACTTCACACACAGGTCGCCGTCAGAGGCACTCGGGGTCCCGTGGATGTAGCAGAGAGCTTTTGCTGCATAAGAAAAGTGCCCCGAGATTCATGGTCTGACCTAAGCATAACAATCTGTGACACTGGGGACAGGATTCACAGGGCTCAGTGGAGACAGCTCAGCTCTGCCCCTACAGGGCGCTGCCTATGGTCTCACTCTGTGTGCCCCAGTCCTCAGCTGGGGTGGCTCTTGCCCCATGTCGACTTCTTAAGGCGGTGGCTGAATTTCGGGAGAGCGAAAGCAGAGCTCTATGCATGGCTCATACCCAGCTCCCAAGTCCACAGTGCAGCCACCGCTGGTCTGGGGTGCAGCGCAGGCTCCAGGGATTGTCTCGCCAGGCGCTTCTCTCGTGAGCCCCAAAGACCGAGATCCCCCCTTGCTCCCACCCCACCAAAGGTACCCCCGGGGTTGGTCGGACATGCAAAGCCCTGGCCCCCCAGCTGGCAGGAAACTACCGTGGTGCAGGTGGCACCACAGCTGTCAGAAATGACGGCACTTTCAGCCAGAGGGGCCGACGCCCCGAGAGCTGCCTTCTCTCTTCACCACGCTGTTCCGGACGACAGGCCGCCAGGTGATGGCTCACCCTGAGCAGGTGTTCCTGGTACAACAAAGAGCCACCAGGAGGGAGAAAAACAGGAAGAAATAGCGCCCTTCATCAGAAACACGGGGAGGTCAGAGGGCAGAGGGGGCAGAGCCTTTTGTGAGGCTCCTGGGCAGGGTAGGGAGAGGGTAGTTTGGAGGTAGCACAGGTGAGGAGATGACTTGGCGGTGACTCTAGCAGCCTCTCAACCTTGAATTTAGTGTTTTGTTTACAAAATAGAGGTGGCAGGGCAGGTGCCAAGGCTCACTTGGTTAATCCTCTGCCTGCAGCACTGGCATCCCATATGGGCGCCGGGTTCTAGTCCCGGTTGCTCCTCTTCCAGTCCAGCTCTCTTCTGTGGCCTGGGAGGGCAGTGGAGGATGGCCCAAGTGCTTGGGCTCCTGCACCTGCATGGGAGACCAGGAGGAGGCACCTGGCTCCTGGCTTCGGATCGGTGCAGTTTCAGCCGTAGCAGCCATCTGGAGGGTGAACCAATGGAAGGAACACCTTTCTGTCTGTCTCTCTCGCTATGACTCTGTCAAATTAAAAAAAAAAAAAAATAGAGGTGGTGTGCTCCCAATTCCTGACCATCCACTTCCGCCCTAGGGTGAGGGTTTCTGTAGATGGGCACAGCGGACGGTTCCCCGCCCTCACTCCTAAACTCCACAAATCCCAGTCCATTCCCAGATCCTAATCCCTCGCCCAACCTCAGCCCCTAAACACTTCTCTCAAGCTCACCTGCCTGCCACTGAACCTCTAATCCAACTTCCATGAGGCTTCCTGTCACCCTCCTCCTCATCTGGCCCCCTACCATCCTGAGCCCCAAGGCAGATGCCCGCAGTCCAGAGGCTACAGTGCTGGGGAACCCATATTTCTTCTGCTGGCCCACCTCCCTCCCTCTCTGCCTGGCCAACCCTGGGGCCACCAGGAGAAATATCCAGGGGCACTGAGTGGAGAAGGGTGCCCCCTGGTGTTTGTACCTGGTGATGCAGCCTTCATATTCCTAGGTCCACGCCATTGACCCGGAGGGGGGAGGGGGTTGGCTGTGTGTCCTCCACCCCCACTTCCATAAAAGCCCATGTGTGCCTCTAGCAGTGTATTGTCCAATGTGGACACCCTGGGCTCTATGTGCCTGTTGCGCACACTAGAACCAGGGGAGATGTGCTAAGATGTACCACATTTCAATGAGTCCAGATCAAAAAGAAATACAAAATAGCTCATTTAGCACCTCTATGTTGCTCACATGTTGACATGATATTGTGTCTTCAGTTAGGTAAACTACATCAGTGAGATCCATTTCACTTGTTTCTTTTTACCACTGTTGATGTGGCTACCAGAAAACTTAGTGGGGTACACTATTTCTGGGGGACTTTGCTGGTCACACAGACTGCTCTCCCAGAACCCCTCTTGACTAGCTGGAACCTAAAGCAAATGACCGAACGTGTCCAAAACTCAGTTTCCTTCTCTATAAACAAGAATTGTAACTCCCATCTTGGAAGGTTACAGCAAGGAAGAAAGAACAAGTACCCGCGCATGGTAAGATCTTATCCATCGTCGCATCCTACAGAATGACCTCATTCACTTCAAGTGTCCTTCCTGGTCACAGTACTCATGCATTTTCTACCCCCTCTTCCTGGCACAGTGCAGCGGCTCCAGGCTCAGAGTCTAGGGAACAGCAGAGGAGGACGGGAGCAGCCAACCAGACACTGGCTCTATGGCGAAAGAGAGCCCTAGCTCTGGTAGGGGCTCTGTCAGGCTGGGACCTCTTCCTCCTCATCAGTTTTCTCTACCTGATACCCATCACCTGCCTGGTGTTCGCTGTCTGGCCATAGCACCTGCAGCCTCCCACACCCCCAAGCCCCGCCTCCCAACCCTCCTGTCCAAAGCTTCCTCCGTCCAGTCCCTGACACTTGCAGCTACCTGACCCTGGCAAATGCTCGGAGATGTGCTGCCCCGGTGGGATCCTGCCTCCCAGGGAGCCATGAATCACTCCAGCTGCCTTCATTGTCTCAGGCGAGTCATCAACCAGATTATTTTCTCCAGCTGTTTCTGGGCCTTTGTCAGAAACATGCTGGCCTCCAGATATGAACTCTTAAACCCACAGCAAATAATTCTGGGTAAATGCTAGTTGTTGGATTCCCCAGGGGAGAAAAGCGTGGGGCTTCTCTGCAGAAAATGAAGGGCCACCTTGTTCTGACACGCCTGTGGGTATAGCAGAGGTGGGTGTCTGCCCCAGGAGCCCAATGCCAGGGCCAGCTGCATTGCCGGAGCCCTGTGCCTTCAGGGCAATCCTGAATTTGCACCAGGAATGCTGTTGGGAGTTGACTGATTGAATATGGCTCCAGCCTATAACGTGGTACTGATGTTCTAGCCACACTTTCTCCCACCCTGGCCAAGGTCAGTGGAATTCCAGGTCAGGCTGATGCTCAGGCAAGGCTCGGGCTACATGCCAGTCTCTACAGTACACCTTCTAGAAAAGGAAGGCCCTGAAACTCTTGTTCGAGGAGCCTGGAAGTCAGACCCCTTGGTAGAGAACTAGGGCGAGGGTGAGAAAGGTTTGTAGACAGCCAGCGAGACGCAGTTTGCCGAGGCCAGCAGCTGCTCTGACCAGGCACAGAGCGAGGACTCGGGACTGCAGGGGCCACAGCAGCCATTAGCCTGACCTCCTTCCTGCTCTGCACTTGAGGACACTGAGACCCTCCCCAAGTCTCCTGACACCTCAACCAGAGCCCCGTCAGGGTCTTGACTCACACGGCCTGTTCCCGTACCTCGGCAGGCAGGTGAGGATAAAACTGCACCCCCAGTACCACTCATACTGCCCACTGCCATCATTAAGGACTCATGGGTCGAAGGGAACAGGGTTTGGTTTGGGCTGCAGGTACCCCGGACAGAGGCAGAGTCAGAGTCAGATCTTGGCGATTCCTACCTCCCACATCACCTCTCTGAGCAGCTGAGCTGGGATAGCGGTGCTCATGGGGAGCATGGGGTGGAGGGGGCGGGGCAGGAGGCCCTGGGGAGCATAGGATGCTGAGTGGGGAAGTTGTGGGGCAGCAGCAGGGAGGGCAAGTTCTCACAATGAGAAGGATGAAGGTGGCTGAGAGAGGGACCCTAGCTTCCTTATCAAGGCAGATGCTACTTATCTGCTTATCTGCTCCAAGTCTTTCCCCTCCTGTGCCCATGGCCTTGGCCTTGTAACTTTGCAGCGTCTTCTGCTAAAGGCATAGTGGACTTCCTGCCTCTCCCCTCCCCACTTGGGTTCAGCCACACGCCTTGCTTTGGCAATGGGCTATGGGGAGAATGGCTTGCACCTGTTTCCAGACTCTTCCCCCCACCCTCTGCCCACACCAGAAGACAACAAGCCACCCCTGGCAACGTGCAGACAGAAGCCAGGTGGAGCAGAACTGGGCCCAGCTGGAAGTGGGAGCCAAGTGCAGAGGCTGCAGCCAGCTGGATTGCATGTGCAGCTGGGCGAGACGAGGCGAGGGCCGGTACTGGCACTTCCACACCTGGAGCGGAAGGCAAGATTTGGGCAGTGGAAGCAGCCGGTAGATGGGCAACTCAGGGTTGAGGCAGACCACAAACAAGGGCGTGGGAGTCAGAAAGCGAGGAAATCTTTAAAGAACGAGCACTGCTCAGAGAAGCAGGAGCAGGGCTGTCTTGCAGATCTCAGAATTTTCTCACATCTGCATTGTCCGGTGCTGGAGTCACCAGCCACGTGAGGCCGCTGAGCCCTTGAAATGTGATGAGTGCTACGAAGGGGCTGACCTTCTTCCTTTGCTATTGTAATTATGTTTAAAGAGTCGCATGGGGGAAGTGGTTACAAGCCAGACAGCACAGATCTGGAGACTTGAGTACAGGGAGGGCTGGGGCAAGGCAAGACTGGGGATACAGCCCAGTCATTAGAACCACACTTGCTGTGTCCCAGGCCCTGTGCACAGCATTTGCTGTGTTATCTGTCTTCCCAGCATCCTTTGCCAGTAGACTGTATCATCACAGACTGTGTCATCACAGACTGAGGCCAAGCACTGGGGAAGGTGTGCAGGTTAGTGATGGCCAAGGGTTGGGGCGGACAGGCAGAGAGGAGCTAGTGCTAATAGGTATGGGGTTCTTTTATGGGGGTTAGGAAAAAGTTCTGGGGTTCCATGGTGGTGACCGGTGATGGTGAGTTTTGTTGTGTGAGTTCTACCTCAATTCAAATGTAAAGAATACACTGATATTAGTCACAATGACAGTAAAGAAAATATACCCTGGGGTCCAGGCTCTCTGTCTGTCAGTGCAGGGAAGGCCTGGCCCTTCACCAAGAGCACTGACCAGAGAGTGGCTGTGCAGGGCAGCAGGAAAGCCTGCCCTGGCAGTCCCCAGCCTCTCCTGAGTCCTCGTCCCAATGCTGTCTCACTCTGATTGCCTCAGACACAATAAGGTCACCCTCTGGCCCCAGGGCAGGGTGCAAGCAGCTTGCAGGGACCCAGTGCAGAGCTCCCACCCACTTCCTTCCCAGGCAGGAGGCATGGGCCTCCAGGGCCCTGCTGACTGCCGGAGTGGCCAGGCTTCCATTGCCCCGTGGTCCCAGTGGGATGGCTGATGTGTGAGCATTGCTCTCCATCTGGGCGACTCCATCACTCTAGGAGGCTTCATGTTTCCTGCTGCCTCCAGACTCTCAGGCCTCTTCTCTCACTTGCAGGCAGATGGAGCCCTGAAGGGCCTCTTGTTGGCTCTGCCTGCCACGGCCTTGTGGGGATGTCTGCTGGTTGGATGGATGGTGGCCAGCTTGTTCTTCCAGGAAGCGGCCAAGGGGTTGGCTGCCAAGTCCGACCAGCACTCCACTGCACACAACTGAGACCCTGATGAACTCACCTACTCCAATTAACCTGCCTGGGATCCTGGCACAGTGAAAGCCCTGCTCCCCCACTGAGAGGTGGGGTCTCCATCTGGGTGGGTTTCTGACTCACTCATAGCCACGAGTACATTATAGGTTAAAAGTGACAGCCACTGACTTCCAAGACAGGATTAGAGCACCCCTTGCAGCCTCGATGATTCCGTGCCACAGGGGCTCCTGACTTTGAGGCCCTGAGCCATCATGGAAGGCTACTAAGGCTGCCAGCTTGTGAGGAAGCCCAAGTCACATAGAGCAGCTATGAGTGTAGATGTTCCGGTTGGCAGTCCCACAGAAGTCCCAGCTGGCATCAACAGCCCACCCACAAAAGTGAAGATCCCCAGACAATCCCAGACCCAGCCACTGAGTCATCTACACTTCTGTTCTTCTTCCCAGATGAGGATTCAAATACAGGAAAGCACACCCAAGCCATTCTCACAACACCCTTGTGAATCCTTGAGCCCTGGAATCTGTGAGCATGAGAAGACGGTTGTCTCATCTGTTCAGTTTTATAATACGGCAATGGTACCCAGGGCATCCTCCATTTAGAACACTGACTGTACAAGGGTGATGTGCCTGGCCCTGCTCCAGGCACTGGGATGCAAAGATGAAGAAAATTAAGGAGAGAGTCCCATGAGGGAACAGACAAGTCATGCACCAGGAGGCCAAGCGCTGGTACTGTGTGTGCAGCATGCCCTGCAGAATGCTGCACGTCCAGTGCCTTGGACAATGCAGAGAGACTTCCTGTCTTCCCTGTTGTCTCGGCGTCCAACACAGAACTGGGCACAGGACGGGCACTCAGTAAACAGCTGCTGAGAGAATCGCTCCGTGAATGAACCGACAGTCCCACCTGTCCTCAAGTCTGTCTTCAACCCTGATTTTCTCATTAACTTCTTCAGATTCCTCACCTTTTGCTTCCAATCTTTTTTTAATTTTATTTGACAGATAGAATTATAGACAGTGAGAGAGAGAGACAGAGAGAAAGGTCTTCCATCCATTGGTTCATTCCCCAAATGGCCACTACGGCCAGTGCTGCACCGATCCGAAACCAGGAGCCAGGTGCCTCCTCCTGGTTTCCCATGCGGGTGCAGGAGCCCAAGCACCTGGGCCATCCTCCACTGCCCTCCTGGGTCCCAGCAGAGAGCTGGACTGGAAGAAGAGCAACTGGGACTAGAACCCAGCCCCCATATGGGATGCCGGCACTGCAGGTGGAGGATTAACCAAGTGAGCCACGGCACCGGCCCCTCCACTCTTTGATTTTCTGCCTTAGGATATCTTTCTAGCACCCTGCGCAAGCTGTGTTTGATGACCCAGCTACAACCCAACCCTGGTTCCCATCATCCACCTGGCACCACCCATCCCAGCCAAGTCTCCTCCCTAAGAGTTCCAGGATCACCACCTAGCAGAGCTGGAATAAAGGAGAACTTCCCCATCTGCTGGAATCCTGACTCTCCATCCCTCAGGAAATCACATGCACCCAAATACTTCCTATATAGAGAGAAGATCTCACTGGATTTGACAAGGTCATGTGATGTCATTTCACGGAGTTCAGGGAGGTTGGCTTCTCCCTGGAGACATAGAGTTGTCTGACATTTGCCATGGGAGGAGAGAGGGACAGGATGAGAAAGGTGTGATTGCAACATCAGGCTCTGCCTGCATGGAGTGACTTCTGAGACCTTGTCCCCTGGGTTGTGTCATCTCCTTAGCAAACACAGATGGGGGATGGTGTCTGACTATAGCCAGAAGGAGAGCACACAGAGTGATTCAGCAGGAATGCCAAGGGCTGTCTTGCTACCCACCCCTGGGTGGCCTGGGTCCATTGCACAGGCAGAGGAGAGCCTGTTTGTTTCCCAGGAGTCCTACATTAACCATCATCACCGGGGGTGCTGACAGAGCAGCAGCCAGCTAACCCACACACATGCAATTTCCCAAGGCAGGCCCACATCTGCTTTTTCCCCATAGATCTTTCTGGTAGAGAGACAGCAAAGCCAGCGTGTGAGACAAGTATCTCAAGGAAGAAGCAGGGGCCCGGGGCCAGGCCCTGACTTGGGAGGAGCTGCAAGGTGAGGCCAGGACTACAGTTCTCTCTCATGTGCTGAATTGCTTCCCTCTCCTGGAACTGGTTTTTGACCTATAAGGTACATCCTAAGTTCAAATCCCGGCTCTGCCACTAGTCATTAGCTGTGTAATTTTGCACAAGTGACTTAATCTCTCTGTACCCCAGGTTCTCATCTATGAAACGAAGAAAACAGGAGATGTTTGCTCAAAGGGTAGCAGGAGAATGAAATGAAATAATTCATTCAACAATGATTGAGCCCCTACCGTTCCACACACCATTTCTAGATGGTTAGGATATGAAGGAAACAGGTTGATGATTCTTGCCCTTGTGGAATTTACATGCAATTATGGAGGAATTCACAACAAATGGTAAACCAAATTTAAATAATTAAATTATCTAATAAGTTAGAAGAGGAGAAATGATGCACAAAAGAGAAGGCAAAGCAGGTGAGTTCAAAGAAAGGTGGTCACATACCCTCTCCTACTCCTCCTTGGCGAGGCAGTTCCAACACAACCTTCTTACATCAGGGCCTCCCTTACTGACTTAGCAGACCAAGAGAATATGACAGCAATGTTCTAGGGACGCTAAGACCAAGCCACAGGGCACTGGTTCGAGTCCTTGCTAATGCACCTGGGAAAGCAGCAGAAGATGGCTCAAGTCCTTGGGCCCCTGTACCCACATGGGAGATCCAGATGAAGCTCCTGGCTTCAGCCAAGCCCTGGCCATTGTGGCCATTTGGGGAGTGAACCAGTGCATAGAAGATATCTCTTAGATAGATAGATAGATAGATAGATAGATAGATAGATAGATAATTTCCCTCTCTCTCTCTCTCTGTAACTCTGCCTTTCAAATACATAAAATAAATCTTAAAAAGACAAGGCCACAAGACTTGTAGCTTCCTTCTAGGATCTCTCGGAACATTCTGTGCTGGAGCCCTTAACTGCCATGTGGTAAGTTCACCGTGTTGGAGTGGCCTCCTGTAGGTTTGCTGTGAACTATCAGATGAGAACTCTGTGTGTGTGTGTCTGTCTCTCAAATTATTTATGTATATATATCTATATATAATTTTAATTGAACATTCAATAAAAATTAGCAATTTTTTAATCTGCAAAGCAACAACATTGTTCTTTCATGCTACCTAAAAACTGTAGTCAGAGTCAGGAGACATCAAATTATGAATTTTGGTAATAAAGAGGGGGTTATGCAACCAGTACCTTTTCTATTTAATATTTTCAGCTTCATTGACATATAACTGACAAATTTTATATATATATATATTCCAGGTGTGAAAAATAAAAAGAGGCCAGCATTATGGCACAGTGGGTAAAGCCATCGCCTGCAACACCAGCATCCCATATGGGTGTGGGTCTGACACCCAGAAGCACCACTTCTGATCCAGCTCCCTGCTAATGGCCTGGGAAAGCAGCAGATGATGGCCTGAGTACTTGGGCCCCTGCTACCCATGTAGGAGACATGCAGGAAACTCCTGGCTCCTACCTTTGGCCTGGCATAGCTGCAGGTGTTGTGCAGCCATTTGGGGAGTGAACCAGCAGATGGAAGATCAATATCTATCTCCCTCTCCCTCTTTCTCTCCCTTTCTCTCTCCCTTTGACTCTGACTTTCAAGCAAATAAATAAATCTTAAAAACAATGATAAATATTACCTTTCTCTGAAGGGAGGAGAGAATTTCCACTCTGAATATGGCCTTGTCGAAATAAGGTCGGAGTTGGTGAACTCAAGAGGCTTCCATAACCTTGGCAGCTCATGACAAGAGCCTCAGGTGATCACTGACATCATAAATAAGAATTTCAATTGTTAAATCAACAACAGGAGTCACTGTGCACTTGCTCCCCATGTAGGACTCTGTCCTTAATGTGTTACACTATGAGAATTAACGATAAACTAGTCTCCAAACAGTACTTTATACTTTGTGTGTCTGTGTGAGTGCAAACTGTTGAAATCTTTACTTAGTATAGAGTTGATCTTCTGTATATAAAGATAATTAAAAATAAATCTTAATGAAGAATGGGATGGGAGCGCGAGTAGCAGATGGGGTGGTTTGCAGGTGGGAGGGTGGTTATGCAGGGAAGAACTGCTATAATCCAAAAGTTGTATTTGAAGTTTATATTTATTAAATAAAAGTTTTGTATAAAAAAATCAGTTTGAGGAGATTTGGATGCAGGTATGTCCTGTTCAGGTGTTGCAGGTGTTAAGCCATGAGCATCCTTTTCAGTCTCAGCCTCCCTGTATACCATATGCACCATCACAGATAGTGGGGAGGGGCCACATCATAGATGGCTTTCTTCCCATTTGACAGTCAGAAATGACCGGAGGCACTGCAGACAGAGGGACTCTGTTACAGAGGACTGGCTAAACAGGTGGCAGAACAGCTGAGGAGTCACACAAAGACAGATGACAGCTGGAGACCACTCTACCTGCAGGGCAAGAAGACAAGGGGAGGAACTGGTGTTCCTAGAGTGGCAGAGGTTAAACCATGGCTGATGTGAGCAGTGGGTCCAGGTCCCTGTGAGGAGGAGCTGTCCAGCAGCAGCAGCAGGAGGCCAAGGTTTCCTGGAGTAGCCTTTCTCCCAGTCAAGATGAGAACTCGGATGTGTTTCATGCCCTACTGAGGGGCCAGGGAGTAGTCCCAAGGACCCAAACAACACTGTGCTCAGCAGCTCTCTAGCCTATCTGAGCTTTCAGATCAGCTGTCTTCCTAGCTCAGAGATTCTGATGCAGCAAGTCAGAGCTAAGGCCTGGGCAGGTGTGTGTGGATGTGGCTGTAATGTGCTGATGGCGTTGAGAACTGATGTGCACCAGGCCATACGCTCCCAAAGGGCAGGGAATTCTCTATCTACCTATCTATCTATCTATCTATCTATCATCTATCGATCTAAAACATTCACAGAAAGTGGAATGAAAAGATGTTTATTTTGGTACAGAAATTTTAAAATCTTGCATTAATACCCATTTTCCATGGACTTTTTGAAAACCGTGTGTGTGTGTGTGTAGTGTGTGTAGTGTGTGTAGTGTATGTTGGATGAATGAATGAATGAACAATAAGCCAGCACCTTCAGTGAGCCCGGTAGACCAGATGGACGGCACTGCAAGGCAAGAGGAACATGCTAGAAGTCAGAAATAAGGCAGTACTAAAGAGATGAATTGTGGGTACCAAAGCTAAACCCAAGAAAAACATCTTTTAACCTTAAATGAGTCAAATGCCAAGAAAGGAACCTATTCCCGGAACAAGACGGGAATAACTGAATCCTGAAGATGAGAGGTTGGCCATGCTGGCCATGGATTCACTTTGTCTATGCTAAGTTTCCACCCCCTGACTTCATAAAACCACCAGCACCAGCTGACTCTGACTGCCCCTTGTTTTATTTCGGCCCTTTCCCAGAAGGCAGCATTCCTCCCTCCGTCCCAGCTCTTTTTCCACTTTGCCTCCCAGTGTGTGGGTATTTTATGTGCCAGGCAAGTTCCAAGGGCCTTCCATTATGGGCTGGCTAATTGGTGGTCCTGCTGAAGTGGCATCTACTCCTGGGGTTTGAAGGTAATGGCACATATATACCCATATCCCACCTAGACACTGGAGAACCACACCTGCTCTGCCAGGAGCTGCCTGTGGAGTCCACAGGAAGCCACGGGTACCAGCTGCCTCCCACTTTTCCATCCCTGTGCCCACTTTTCTCCATATCTGACCTCATTTTCCTCTTCCTCACGTCCTTCCTCATCCCTCTCCCCGTCACGGCCTCTCCTCCTCTCCTCCCATTCTTCATGCCTGAGCCCTCACCTCCACCCTGAGCACAGCCTTCGGCTGTCTGCGCTCTATTTTCTCCCACATGAAATAGGACTCCGTGCCGACGTGTCCTTGAACATCTCATCAGGGAGGAGGGAGGGGACTTTATAGAAGAAAGGAGAGGAGGTCGCCTTGATTACTCCCCAGAGGAACTCCAGCACTCGGGACATTTTGAATTGATAGGAAAGAGCTGCAGGCAAGGTCACCGCAGCTATTTCAGTCCAATCTGGACTTTAACCAGCTCTTCGGCCCCATCACAGAAACTCCCGTTACAGAACTCGGGTCCTTTTTCTGTGTTATAAGCATGAGGGCTGCCCAGGCCCGGAGGGACATAGGATGCTCCAGAGATGTGGCCGCACTGCCTTTAAGATGCCGGGATTGGTCACAGTGGCTCCTGCTGCGAATGAACTACAAACGAGACCAACACACCCTAAGCAGAGATGATTCCCAACCCTGGTTCCATGTCAAAATAGCCTTAGGAGCATGCAAAACACAGATGCCAGACACGCGGAATAAGAGTCCAGGGGCAGGGCCTGGCAGCTAGCCCAACACCTCCCCACCAGTCTCTGTGAGCCACTACCCAGAAAGAACTCTGCATCCAGACAGGGCAGGGTAGGTAAACCCAGCTCGCTGGGCACTCTCTGCTTGTCAACCCCACTCACATCGTCTACCTAACAGCCACAGGGCACATTTCAAGGTCTAATAAAACAATCCCCCAACATGAAGTAAGACCCATCCCTGCCTATGGGCTCAGACGTTCCCTCCTAACCACAGATTAGCCACGGTGCACATGGGAGGCTTCTGTCACTCTTTCCTGTCACCTTTGATGGTTGCTGCAACCTGATTTTAGGTGAATAAGAATGCTAAGGAGAGAGCATGACATGATTCTCCCTTGGTTTTACCAACAGGGACGGCATCGCTGGAACTGAAGCATTCTCGCTAGCCCCATCAGAGAGCACGGGATAATATCCTGCAGCTAAGGGCCTCAATGTCCCGTCTGCACCCACAAGGCCGTGCAGTCCTCTTGCTCTGGCCAAGAGAGGAACAACCCGGAACAGAGATGGGGAGATGGAGAGGAGGAACACAACTGCTCACAGTCCCTTTGAGGAAGGATGTTGGGCCCTGACCCGGAACATTTTTAGCAACGGAACAGTGTTTTGAAGTCTTTCCCTTGGGAACCCACACCTCAAGTAGATGAGGAAGGACTGCACTGGTTGATGGCAGAGGACTTCTGGAGCCTTCTGTTCCCCCCTAAAACACACAGGAGCGCCTGAGTGCTTTCCTGGAACTGCAGGCTTCCAGAGACGGCTGGGGTCTGAGGGTGAGAGCCCTGTAGAACGGAAGTTCACGGCTGCTTGCCACCCTGTGGTCACCCTGAAGAGTCCAGACAAACAATGTCCCTCTCTAAAGGCTTGGGGACAGGTGCTTTCTTTAGGAGGATTTCTTAACGGAGGAAGGCAGCAGGGCAGTGAGTGAGAGGAGAGGAGAGGAGAGGAGAGGAGAGGCCACTGAGAGGGTGCAGGACTGAGGGCAGTGATGAGCAGTGGGCACTCAGGGCTACTTGCAGGGCTGTCTGCCTGATGGAGGGGCAGCTCAGCGCCGATGCACTGGCTCTGGAGCCCCTTGGTGGGGGAGTGTACACATGCATGCACACACACATGCACACACATGCATGCACACAAAGACATACACACACATGCACACAATTGTACATATGTGGCATGTATGTATATGCAGATACACATATGTACTATGCATGATTACAAACATGCAATACATACACATGTGCATACACATACAGAAACACACACACACATATGCACACAGATACCCTTGAAGCTTGGACAGGCTGTCCCCAACAACAGCAGCAGTTGAAATCAGACATAAGCCTTTATGGGCTGATCAATGTTCTTGGCATGCCATGGAGCGCTCTTTCAAGGGTAAGATGTCCCTTTAAAATCACATACCCTGGGGCCAGCGCTGTGGCATAGTAAGTAAAGCTGCCACCTGCAGTGCTGGCATCCTATATGGGCGCCGGTTCGAGTCCCGGCTGCTCCACTTCCAATCTAGCTCTCTGCTGTGGCCTAGGAAAGCAGTGGAAGATGTCCCAAGTCCTTGGGCCCCTGCACCTGCATGAGGGACCCAGAACAAGCTCCTGGGTCCTGATCGGTGCAGTTCCAGCCGTGCAGCCAACTGGGGAGAGAACCAGCGGATGGAAGACCTCTCTCTCTCTCTGTCTCTTTCTCTGTAACTCTCTAACTTTCAAGTAAATAAATAAATCTTTTTTTTACAGGCAGAGTGGACAGTGAGAGAGAGACACACACAGAGAAAGGTCTTCCTTTTCTGTTGTTTCACCCCTCAGTGGCTGCTGTGGCCGGCACACCACACTGATCCGAAGCCAGGAGCCAGGTGCTTCTCCTGGTCTCCCATGGGGTGCAGGGCCCAAGCACTTGGGCCATCCTCCACTGCACTCCCGGGCCACAGCAGAGAGCTGGCCTGAAAGAGGAGCAACCAGGACAGAATCCAGCGCCCCAACCGGGACTAGAACCCAGTGTGCTGGCACCGCAAGGCGGAGGATTAACCTATTGAGCCGCGGCACCAGCCAAGTAAATAAATAAATCTTTTTTAAAAAAATCGCATACCCTGTTGTCAAAAGCCACATGGAAAATGGAGGTGGGACTCTTCCTGCTCTTCCTTCATGCAGCCACACCCAGCCCCCACAGATGTCCTTTTGAGATCCACAGAGGCAGTGCCCTATCCACAGTGGCCTCTCTGTGCTCCTCACCTGCACGTCATCATGAGACCTAGCCGGGGTGGGGATGGGGAGTGGGCCCTGCTGATTGTGCCCACCTGGACTGCAGGAAGGGTTCCCTGATTGGGTATCGGCCAGGTGAACCTTGGGTCTTGGAGTCCTCGGGGATGCTGCTCAACTCATCAGCTGTGAGGGGTCCAGCCTGAGTACTGACCAGCAAGCAGAAGCTGGGCTGGCCCTGGCTTGATGTTTTCTGAGCTTAGGTCCGTGGAACCAAGGCAAGCAGGGCTTCTTCTGCTAGAACTCTCAGACTCGCTTCCCATAGACTCCTCCACCTTGCTAAAAGAAAATAAAGCCCTTTTCCCCATGAACACTGCCCTCAAGTGGGACTTAACTTTACAGAGACAATCTGACTCAGGAGACTGGGAGAAATGTTCTCGTGGGAGATGGCAGGTTAAACCCACAGAACACAAAACTGTGTGTGCAGCATGACACCAATTCTGGTTAAAAAAAGAAAAAAAAAAGGCCAGCGCTGCGGCTCACTTGGCTAATCCTCCGCCTGCGGCACTGGCACACCGGGTTCTAGTCCCAGTCAGGGCGCCGGATTCTGTCCCGGTTGCCCCTCTTCCAGGCCAGCTCTCTGCTGTGGCCCAGGAAGGCAGTGGAGGATGGCCCAAGTGCTTGGGCCCTGCAGCCGCATGGGAGACCAGGAGGAAGCACCTGGCTCCTGGCTTCGAATCAGCGTGGTGTGCCGGCCACAGCATGCCGGCCGCAGCGCACCAGCCATGGCGGCCATTTGGGGGTGAACCAACGGAAAAAGGAAGACCTTTCTCTGTGTGTGTCTCTCTCTCACTGTCTAACTCTGCCTGTGAAAAAATAAATAAATAAATAAATAAAAACAGAAGAGGAAGAAAGTCATTTGGGAGAAAGAGAGGCTCAAGGAATAAAGCACAAGATGTCATTTGACCGAGGGTCTGTGTTTGACTTAAGCCATTGATTCTCAAGGAGTGGACCCTGAGCTGGCAGCACATGGGAAAAGCTTTGGTCTCTATCTGACCCTAGATTTTTCCAAATCAAAGATTATGGGAGCAGAGCCCAGCCATCCTGATGCATGCCAGTATTTGCAGACTGCTGACTTGGGCTAACCCAACAGGCACCCTCACTCACTGGGCTAGGAGCTGGGAGGAAACACAGCTACTATTCTACGGGAGCTTGTGAAGCTGTAAGGAGGGCAAGGCTAGGGACTCAAGCAACAATGCACCAGGGAGGCCTAATGCATGGCTAACTCCAACCAAAGGAAGAAGGTCTGGAAGCATCCATGCCAAGGAAGAGTCAAAGGAAGAGAGAGACCACTGAGACAAAGAAAGGAGACCAAAAGAGAGAAACGTCAAAACCAGAAATAATAAATAACAATGAAGAACCAAGTCCCGGTTGGGCCAGGAGCTCAGCTCCTTCGAGTTCTTACTGGTTCACCAGCTACTTCTGTGAGGGTCTGGCCTGCCCTCCAGCAAGTCCCAGGCATCTGGGCAGGTGCTCATTTGCATGGCTGATTGAGCAGGTAAGCACTAGTGGGGAAAGCTGAAACCTCCCAGTAGCCTTTGAGGTTTCCAGGCAAACGGGAAATTGGTAACCAGCACATTTCTGTTCAACGTCTCTGCAAAAAACAGGTAACAAGCAGCCTCTCCATACCTCTGTGCCACCAGTACAGAGGGTGTGATGGCCGGGGATGCTAATAAAGTGTGTTCACTTTGAATAGCAAGGCCTACATCATCTAAGCAGGTATCAATTTAAAATGTTCCAGACCCTTCCCCACCCCCTCCAGTGGCATGTTTCACTGATGCTCATATGTGGTGGTGAGCCTTTACCCTCTTCACTCCCACTTTACAGTGCATTAGTTACCATGGAAATGAGGAGGCCCCACAGGGATGGGCATAGTTTAATTGACTGCTATAGAAAGTTATTTTGTGAGGCCAGTGTTGTGGCACAGCAGGTCAAGCTGCCACTTGCAACACCAGCATCCCATATTACTGTGCCGGTTTTGATTCCTGGCTACTCCACTTCTGACTCAGCTCCCTGCTAACGCACCTGGAAAGGTGGGAAAAATGGTCTGGGACTCTGCCACCCATGTGGGAGACCTGGATGGAACTCTTGGTTTCAGCCTGGTCCAGACCTGGCTGTTGAGACCATTTGGGGACTGAACCAGCTGAGAGAACTCTCTCTTTCTCCCTCTCTGCTTCTCCCTCTTCCTCTCCTTCTCTCTCTCTCTCCCTCCCTCTGTCACTCTTTCAACCAAATAAATTGTGGGGAAATTAGTTACATGAGGTAATTCAAAGATGGCGCCCAAACGAAGTAAGGTGGGCGGAATCCAAAGTTGTTTACCACCAAAACTAATTGGTTACGCAACATCAGGGGAGGTAACAAAACTAGTAACAAGTGTATAGACATTGGCTAGTCCTGTAAAAATTGCCCCATAAAATGACTGTTTAAGTGATTGGTTGGTCCTAAGCCCTGCCCCAATGACTCTGCAGTTTTGTGCTATAAAAGGCTCTGTTACACACAAAATAAACGAGTTCTTGCTAGACTTGACTCCCTGCTGTGTCTGATTGTCTCCGGGATCGGGAGGCTGGGGAACGGGTGAGCGACGCACTTACCTTTCCTCGGACCCAGTCCATCCTTATACAGGTGGACTAAGACCCTTCAATAAATAAATCTTTTTTTTTAATTTTTTAAATTTTTGACAGGCAGAGTAGACAGTGAGAGAGAGAGAGAGAGACAGAGAGAAAGGTCTTCCTTTACCATTGGTTCACCTTCTAATGGCTGCTGCAGCCGGCGCGCTGCAGCCGGCACACCGTGCTGATCCGAAGCCGGAAGCCAGGTGCTTCTCCTGGTCTCCCGCGTGGGTGCAGGGTCCAAGGACTTGGACCATCCTCCACTGCACTCCTGGGCCACAGCAGAGAGCTGGCCTGGAAGAGGAGCAACTGGGAACAGAATCCAATGCCCGGAGGGGACTAGAACCTGGTGTGCTGGTGTCGCAAGGCGGAGGGTTAGCCTACTGAGCCGCAGTGCTGACCCTAAATAAATATTTTAAAAAAGAAACTTCTTTTGTGCAGTGCTTGGGTTACATATATATATATATATATATATATATATATATACACACACACATACATACATACATATATACTTCAAAAAGTTCATTGGAATGGAACAAAAATGATTTTTGTGCAAAAAAGATTTTTGTACTTTGTATGTGTGTGTATGATTGTGAAATCCAGGATTTTAAGGAAATTCTAATAGTTTAAGGAACTTTCCAAAGTAAACAGTACACATATAGAAGTTTAAATTCTAGGAATGTAAGTCCAGCCGTGAGTACTACCTGGGCCACACAACGTAACTTGGCACACAAGAAGAGAATATTGGGTCAGAATGGAAAGAATGCTGGCAAGGCGGATGGGGCAGCTGGATTCTTGCCCTGGGCACAGCTCTGAGCCTGCACATTACAGCCTGGGTGGCCCAGAGCAAGCTATTTTATCTCCCCAAGACTATGTCCTCATCAATGAGGGAATTGAACACAGGGGTTCCTAAAGCACATTTCTGAGCACATGTCCTAAAATTCTAACAATCAATCATTTACCCGATTATAAGAAGACCACCATTTCATGACAAGGGTGAAATCATTCACCAATATCCAAAAGTCGTTTGACAAATATCCACATTCTGCTAGACTCTAACAGTAGGTGTATTCTGCAGGAAAGTTAAGATATTGAGATAGGTTTGGAGAATAAAGAGGTCTCATAGCAAGAAAATATAGTGGGCCATGGCAGAGACATGTCCTTGTCACTCATCGGTCAACTCTCTCACCTCTTAGAAAATCAAACACAGACCTGACCCCTAACGACAGTCTACAGTTCCATCAACCAAGCACCGGGCCCCAAATGATAGATTCCTTGTATCCATTTCAACAGATCCATGGAGGCATTGGAATTTATCTTCCTAAACCATACCTTTTTTCCTCTCCCAATTCAAATATCCCTGCCTGATAGACAATCATCCAGCTTTTGCATAATTACCCAAAAGGTCAGGATTGAGGAGACTACTTCAGTCTAGATGCTTCTCTAGTTGCTTTGGTCCCTGATGTAGCCTCACTTAAACACCTGGCTTATGATGACCTCGGCTGGGATGAGGGGAGATAGGATTTTGTTTCTTGTACCTATCCAGTCAGCTGGTTCAGACATATTCTTATGGCTGGTGCAAGAGCAGCAGCAGGGCAAGCTCCAGTATGTGTTTTTCCAGCTTCTGTGTCAGCTGTCACCTGGGTAAACAACCCATTGGCCAAGTCAAGTGACATGACTGAGTCAAGGGCCAAGGAGTGAGCAGAATGCCTGGCCCACAATGGGAAGAGGAAAGAACCAAGGCCATCACACAAGTGGGCTGCCACAGAGGGCGTCTCACATGCCCAGCTCCCACAGATGAAGACAACATGGATGGTGAGATTTTCATTGCTTGTTTTTTAAAGAGAAACATTTAGCATTATGGCAATTAAACATTTAACATTATAACATTTGTGGATTGCATTGAAAATAAACTGATTTTCTCAGAAAGATGAAAATTAGTAATATTTTGGTTAACATGTAGATAAAAGAGCTAAAGAGGATCTAGATTTTTTTTTGAAATGCTACATAATTTTGAAACCAGGTCATTTATTCTCTTTTTTTCTCTAAGGGAAGTCCAGAATTTCCTATGGACCAAGTGTGGTTAAAAGAAGGCAGGAGTCAAATTTGAATGCTTATGAAGTTATATATCCAAACAATTTCTAAGCACCCCATGTAGCTCCTGAAAATCAACTAATTTCAAAGCAGCCTTCTTTTTTAAAGCTTTCTGCAGTGGGGATAAAATTCAAATTTTTAGGGCAGAGAAGAAATGAATTAAGCCAATAAGCCCAGGTGATTTATCCTGGGCTCCCAGACTAAAAAGCAAAGATGCCAGTGGCAGGCTCAGTTGACTTGATGACACTCACATGCTTAGATGGCACCTTGCTCTCCCAACACCAGACATCTGACTGTTTCTGAGGGCTTTATAGACCAAACATTTGGAGACTTGACCACATTTTTCCATTTTCCATCTGGAATAGAATGAACACAGTCTGAGGTTTGTCTCCCAGACTTCCTAAGAAGATGACCTTGGATGCCTTTGAAAAGGCAACAATTCAAACCAGCACAAGCCGCATCTACTGTCCTCACCATTGGCTGCCTCACAGGCCTCCCCGTTAGACAGTCCAGGGCACAGGGGAGGGAATTAACATGGAAGAAATCAAGACGGAATGGGCAATTTGATTGTGTATGCCTGCTAAATGCTTGGCACTCTTTTTTATATATCAACAGAGCCTGAGATGCCATCGGCCCCCACTCTATTCTGAAGGCAACTGAAATCCCAGTGCGGTTAGATGAGTCACTCAAAGTCACTTGGCTGGTCAAGAACCAGGCATCTTGTTGTGCCCCTGGCGCCACTACAAGCATGGAGTCTGCCACACAGATGCTATCTTTCAAGCGTGCATTTAGACACACGTGAGTCAAGTCTGAAGAGCTGTGAGAAGGAGATCTCCCTCTGCTACATGTATGTGATGCAGGCACCTGCACACATGTGCATCCCATCCCTCTTCACAGCTCTTCTGCCCTGTCCACCCAACGGTCCCCTGGCTAAGTCAGGGACACCAGACAGAGCAACAAAGAGCTCAGTGGTGACAGAAGAACACCAAGTACCACCCCAGATCCCTCCTGCCAGGCTACATCCAGCTACTGCTGAGACTTGGAGGTCTGCTTCACAATAAAGATCCCAAAAGCAAAAACTCTCACATCCAATGGAAAAACCAATCAACTTGAGCTAATTCCCTTTTCCGTTGCTGCCGGCCCTGCTGGGAAGCGTGGAAAGAGGATCAAAGGGAAGAGGTTTGAAAGGACAGAACAAACACTTGTGCCAGAGGAGCTCTCCACATCCCCCCAGCCCAGGAGCTGACTAAGAACTGCAGGCAGCTTTCCGTATTCACGGGTCTGCATCCAGACACAGCCAAGCTCGCATCAAAAATATCTGGGGAAAAAAGTTGTGTGTGTACCAAACATGTAGAGATTTACTTTTTTCTCACCATTATTCCCTAAATGGCACATTACAACAACTACTTACATAGCTTTTACCTTGTGTTAGGTATTATAAGTCATTTAGAGATGATTCAAAGTACATAGGAAAGGTGGACATTTGGCCAAACCGTTACAACGCTGCCTAAGATACCTGTGTCCCACATCAGATGCCTGGGTTCAATTTTGGGTCTGGCTCTGGCTCCTGACTGCAGCTTCCAGACAACACAGACCCTGAAGCACAGCAGGTGATGGCTCAAGTAATGGAGTCCCTGCCCTGCACACGGGAAACCTGAATTGAGCTCCTGGCTCTTAGGTTCAGCCCCAGCCCAGCTCCATTGCAAATATTGGAAAGGGAACCAGTAAATGTGAGTGCTCTCTCGCTCTTTCTCTCTCTCCCCCTCACTTTCAAATTAAAAAAAAAAAATATAGGAGAATGTATGTAGGTTATAAGCAAATACTATCCCACTTTATATAAAGGATGTGAGTATCTATGGATTTTTCTATCAAGAGTGTCCTGGAACCAGTTCCCTGCAAACACTGAGGAATGACTGTACATAAATCATGGCCAAATAAAGTTCCAGATCCATGCCTAGGATACACCAAAGTAAAGAAAAAAGTCTGTCCTCTCCCAACTGGCCTCCTTTTCCATTTGAGCATTTCACTTTCAATCTCAGGCAACAAACCTTGACTTCTGTCCTTGCTTCATAAGCCACATGCTTACCGGTCAGAGAATTTCTAGGAGTTGGCTTCCTTTTCATAGCCAGTGTCTTGCGCTGAGCTATTGCACCTTGTCTGGCTGACCTCTGTGGAATTTCTTAGCTGTCCTTGGCTTCCGCCTGCCTAGGTGTCAGCACAGCTGGGCTGCAGCTGTGACAAGCACTCAGCAATCAACTGCACCCATGAGACACGGCAGCTCTGTGCTTCACGGCCACGGACTGGACAAAAGGGCAGCTGTGCTCGGGGAGGAATTTGCCTGAAACTGATGCTGCACACGTTCCTGGAGTCAGATGGCCCGCTGATGGTTGCACAATGGCGGGAAATGTCACCTTCCCTCTCTAAGCTCCAGTTTTCCTGAATTGGAAGATAGGAAAAAAATACACCTAATTTATAGCAACATGGAGAGGATTAAACTTAAAAACCAACTCTGCTGCTATTTGCCGCTTGTCTGGGCTAGATGAGACCAGGACGACACTGAGGGATAACGGTCCTCAATCATAGGAACACCTGCCCTTTTTGAGGGTAAATGCTCTGAGCTTGTCCAGATTTTGTTTTCTGGGCCCAGTGCTAGATGCCTCTGTCCCCTTCTCCCTTCAGTCTTCAGAGTATAGAGTTTTAAAGGAAGGTTGAACAGGTTGCTTGATATAGGAGAAACTCATCAGACAGTTAGTAGGATGGACGGTGTGCTGAGGACTGGGAGACCACCCTCCAGAAAGTATAGCCATTCTCGGGACGACAGACTACTTCTGCAGTCAGGTATTCTCAAGCAGTCAATTCACTTTCTTAGATGGAAAGGAACTGCCGACCCCCAAGTGGCAATACGGTTGGGTCAAGATCAACTTCCGGAGGATATTTCACTTTAGGTACCCACCCTGTTCTTGACATCACCCCAGATATTAGGGGCCTTTAGATGAGTAGCAACCCTGCCCATGAGGGTCCAAATCCACCCATTCATTCTTCCATCAACCAATCATTCATTCATTTGAATATACTCGTTGAGATTCTGCTATGTGTCAACACCTATGCTAAGCAGAGTGATAGAAGACTGCTGCTGCCTTACTAGAGCTTACATTCTCAGGATATAGTTACAGCAAAGAGAAGATAGTTTAGTGGGATTACATCAAATTGAGAAGTTTCTGTACTGCAAAAGAAACAGGAAAGTGAAGAGGCAACTGACAGAATGGGAAAAAATATTTGCAAACTATGCAACTGATAAAGGATTAATAACCAGAATCTACAAAGAGATTAAGATACTCCATCACAACAAAACAAACAACCCACTTAAGAGATGGGCCAAGGACCTAAACAGACATTTCAAAAGAGGAAATCCAAGTGGCCAACAGACACATGAAAAAATGTTCAGGATCACTAGCCATCAGGGAAATACAAATCAAAACCACAATGAGGTTTCACCTCACCCTGTTTAGAATGGCCCACATACAGAAATCAACTAACAACAGATGCTGGCGAGGATGTGGGGAAAAAGGCACACTAATCCACTGTTGGTGGGAATGCAAACTGGTAAAGCCACTATGGAAGGCAGTTTGGAGGTTCCTCAGAAATCTGAATATAGCCTTACCATACGGCCCAGCCATCTCACTCCTCAGAATTTATCCAAGGGCTATTAAATTGGCAAATAAAAGAGCTATCTGCACCTCAATGTTTATTGCAGCTCAATTCACAATAGCTAAAACATGGAATCAACCTAAGTGCCCATCAACAGAAGACTGGATAAAGAAATTATGAGGCCGATGCCACGGCCCAATAGGCTAATCCTCCACCTGCGGCACCGGCACACCAGGTTCTAGTCCCCTTGGGGCACCGGATTCTGTCCCAGTTGCCCCTCTTCCAGTCCAGCTCTCTGCTGTGGCCTGGGAGGGCAGTGGAGGATGGCCCAAGTGCTTGGGCCCTGCACCTGCATAGGAGACCGGGAGAAGCACCTGGCTCCAGGCTTCGGATCAGCACTGTGCACCAGCCACAGCAGCCATTGGAGGGTGAACCAATGTCTCTCTCTCTCTCACTGTCCACTCTGCCTGTCAAAAAAAAAAAAGAAAAGAAAAGAAAAAGAAATTATGAGATATGTACTCTGTGGAATACTCCATAGCACTATAAAAAAAATGAAATCCAGTCATTTGCAACAAAATGGAGGAATCTGGAAAACATCATGCTGAGTGAAATAAGCCAGTCCCAAAGGGACAAATATATGTTCTACCTGATCTGTGACAACTAATTGAGCACCTAAAAGAAAATTGTAGAAGTGAAACTAACACTATGAGAAGGAATTACTTGATCAGCCCTTGTCCCGACTGTTGAGAAACAGCTTACTATTTTATTCTTTTTAGTATTTTCTTTTTCTACTTAATACCATTGGTTGAACTCTTTACTTAACATGGAATTAATCTTAGGTGTTTAAATCCAATTGAAAATTGATCCTTGTTAAAAATATGAGTGGGAATAAGAAAGGGAGGAGATGTACAGTTTGGCACATGTTCCCTTGGACTTATCCCTAAGGGTAAAGCTAAACACTTGCCACAGGACTCAAAATCCCATTAAGTTGGCAGGTATCAATGCCATCTTACTAGTTAAAGTGATTAGTTTAAGTTCATAGCTGATCATAAAGATAGGAGTAAGTGTCAAAGGGGTCACATAACTAATACCAAGTGTCTGTTAATAATAATTGATACAATTAAAAAGGAGAGAAAGATCCAACATGGGAAGCAGGACACACAGCGGACTCATAGAATGACAAATGCCCTAAACAGCACTCTGGCCTCAGAATCAGCCCTTAAGGCATTCAGATCTGGCTAAAAATCCAATGAGAGCATTTCAGGCATGGAAAGCCAAGACATTGTGGCAAAAAGATTACCTAAATGAAAGATCTCTGTGAGTGAGATTCCCATGGAAAAAAGGGGCCATCAAAGAAGAAGGTACCTTTCTCTGAAGGCAGGAGAGCACTTCCACTTTGATTATGGCCTTGTCGAAATAAGGTTGGAGTTTGTGGACTCAAGAGGCTTCCATAGCCTTGGCAGCTCATGACAAGAGCCTCAGGTGATCACTGACGTCATAAATAAGAGTGTGAATTATTAAATCAACAACAGGAGTCACTGTGCACTTGCTCCCCATGGAGGACCTCTGTTCTTAATGTGTTACACTATGAGAATTAATGGTAAAACTAGTCTCCAAACAGTACTTTATACTTTGTGTGTCTGTGTAGTGCAAGCTGTTGAAATCTTTACTTAGTATAGAGTTGATCTTCTAAATATAAGATAATTAAAAATGAATCTTAATGAAAATGGGATGAGAGGGTGAGCAGGAAGTGGGACGGGAGTGGGAGTGGGAGGGTGGTTATGGGGGGGAAGAACCGCTATAATCCAAAAGTCGTACTTATGAAATTTCAATTTATTACATAAAAACTTTCTATTAAAAAAAAAGAAAATAGTTTAGAATCAACAGGTTAGAACCTAAACTCACAGGGGGAGAATAATTAGCCTTTCAATACAGCAGTCCAACAATGAGAATTAAAATCTATAATATTTTATATTTCTCTTGACCCAGTGAATCTACCTCAATAAATGTATCTGAATGAAATCATTCTATATATTAATCATAATATTTGTCCATGAAGACTATTTATAAGGTTTTTCATTGCTGTATTGCCTAGAATAGTTTTTTAAAAAAAGGAAATAATCCAAATAGCCAGTGGAGGATGAATTAAATAAATCATGATACATTCACTCTAATATTATGTGGTCATCAAAGGTTATGTTCTATACATATTGCTCATAAAAAAGTCATAAAACAATATATAGAATAATATGCTACTTCGATTTTTTAATAACATTGGGTTATATAGATGAATATAAATATCCCAAATAAAACTGGGTCATCTTCCAGCCTTTAAACTGCTCTTATCATCAAGACAGAATTGAAGAATAATGTTTTCACTGAATTTTTCTGATGTGTATGTCAACACTTTTTAATGATTATATTTTTCCATGCTTTCCTTTACCTAAATTTCTATTGCATACTATTTTTTCATTCACCACTCTCTTTTCTTCTTCTTCCTCACACTTTCTCTCTCTCTTCCCGGCTCTTCCATATTTTTCCCCAACCCTTATCTCCACATTTCTTGTACAGATCACTGGATTTCTCTCTGCCTGTCCCGATTTCTCTTCTACCAAGCTCCCCAACCCAAAAAATAAAGCAGAAAAAGAGAATAGAAATTCAAGCACTTATGACTCAATATTTTAACATCCTTCATGCATATACTATTAATATTAAATATATCTGAGTATTAAGATTTGGGATGATTTTATTTACTTATTCAAATTTTTCTTGCATTTTCAAAAGTAAACACAGTATTTTGCTAAATGGGGGGGCGGGAATCTCTAAATGATACAAATATATTGAACACTATAGCACTCAGAAGTCAGATCATTTTTCCCTGAAGAAGTACAAAGTCCTCTAAAAATATTGTTTAAAAAATTCCCACCATAATGGGGCAGGCATTTGGTATAGTGGTTGAGAGTCTGCTGGGATGCCCACAACCCATACCGACGGAGCGCCTGGGTTCCACCTTGGCTCTGCTTCTAATCCAGCGTTCTATCAATGTGCACCTGGAAGGAAACAGTGATGGCTCTGCCACCCGTATGAGAGCCCTGGATTGACCGCCTGCTTCCTAGCTTCAGCCTGGCCTAGCCCCAGCGGGGGCAGACATCTGGGGCGGGAACCAGCAGACAGAAAATCTCCGTATCTCTGCCTTTCGAATAAACTAAAACGAACAAATGAAATTCATGCCAGCAAATGGGGCGCTCCTTCCAGAGAGATCCAGGATGCCTACGATATCCTCTGGACGTCTCTGAGAACACCACGCCTCCCGTCAGGAAGCATCGAAGCCGTGTGGCCGCTGCTCAGCTCAAAGTCCCCACGTCCCCTTCTCCTGCTGAGATTTGCCCACCAGCCACAGGAACCACAGGACTCTCCATGTGACAAACACAGCGCGGAAGGGGGGCACTTAGACCAAGTGCGCTGGGAAGTGCAGGATTAACCTGCTTCAGAACAGCAGGCTCCTGGTGAAAATACCCATCTTACCCGCTCAACATTACCTCTACCTCTTACACACACACACACACACACACACAGACTGCAGCCCACTTTACCACACATGGCTCAGCGACCGTGAGCACCCTGAGAACACTCACGTCACACACCTTTCTCAGCCTCAAGCCCAGTTCAGGTGACACAGGGCCACAGGTCCCTCTTCATCTCCTCCCGTGACTTTGGGATTTTTCCCAGGCGGTGTTTTAGACCTAAAGGAACAAACCTCCTTGTGTCCTGCTGCACCCCTCGTCACAATCTCTGGTCAACACCGTCAGTGCCTTCCACGGACACAGCCACATGTAGCCACCTCCCAGAGCTGCCCAAGGCCTACTTCCCACGATGCCTGAGTTGAATAGGACTCCACACTACCCATTTCTGCGTAGCACCTCATGGCCTGGACCTTGCAGTCCTGATGCTTGTGCTCAGAATCTCATATGAACACTTTGTGGAAACAAGTATTTTCCCCCTTTTCAAAAAATATTTATTTGGTTCATATGAAAGGCAGAGTTACAGAAAGAGGGAGGGAGGGAAGGAGAGAGGAAGAGAGAGAGAGAGAGAGAGAGAGAGAGAGAGAGAGAGAGAGATCCTCCATCTACTAGCTCAAACCCCAAATGGCCTCAACAGCCAGAGCTTGGCCAGGCCAAAGCCAGGACCCTAGAACTCCATCCAGGTCTCCTACATGGGTGGCAGGGGCCCAGTCACTTGGGCCATCTTCTGCTGCTTTCCCAGACACATTAGCATGGACCTGGTTCAGAAGTGGAACAGCCAGGCTTTAACAGGCACTCTGATATGGGATGCTGGCATGGCAGCTGGTGGGTTAACCTGCTGTGCCACAGTGCCAGCCCCTCCTCTGCCTCTGCCTCTGCCTCTGCCTCTGGCTCTCCTCATGGGGATCCCACACTCCCAGACACTGGGGGGAACCAGCTCCCGACTCCTCCTCCATCTCATTTCTCTGTCTTGCACAAACCAGAAATCTTCCTGTTCCTTCAGCGACAGCCACAGCGAGGCCTGTGCATGAGCTCGTGCAAACACAGGCTCCAGAAAGTAGCCCGCCTTCTGGGCAGAAGAAAGTGAGACCCAGCCCTGATCCAGCCAAGCCCTTGCCACCTCATCTCTGGCCAGGGCCTCTTGGGTCTCCATGGAGACTAGAAGCTTTGTGAGGAACATCACACCAGCAGACCTGAAAGCAAAGATCTGCATGACAGACTATATTGCTAAAGATGGCCAACCATGGGTGGTGGACATTTGTAACTTCTTCTAACAGGATGCACCAGAAGTGATACAATGCAGCTTCCCAGGCCAAATCATAAAAGGTCATATAGCTTCCACCAGGCTTGCTCGCTCGCTCACTCACACTCTTGCTCTCCCTCTTTCTCCCTTCGCCCCTCCTCGACATGCACCTCTGGAGCTCTGAGCGGCCATGTGAGAAGTCTGACTGCTGGGCTGTCATCACGCTGAAGAGATCAGGAGAGAGACCATGGAGAGGAGAGAGGGACCCCAGGAGCCCCCGCTGGGCCCACCCAGCTGCTTATGTCCTCCAGACACTGGACAGAGTCAGGAGCCCAATCCTTGGCCACAAGGTTTGCTCCGGGTGATGCCACAGGCGAACATGTGCCGTCCCTGGCAAGCCCTGCCCGAACTGTAGATTCATGAGCAAAGCAAAGGTTGTCATTGTTTTAAGCCACTCAGTTCAAGGTGGCTTGTTTCACAGCCTGAAAACCTGGTCCCTGAAATTCCAGTTCCCCTTAGAACTGAAGTTAACTCTCTCTTATCCCCATGAGTAGTAATCTGGTGAGGATGGCTCCCTGGCCTGTGAGAGGACAGCAGAGAGAGAGAAGAGAGGAGAGAGGAGAGAGGAGAGAGGAGAGAGAGAGAGAGAGAGAGAGAGAGAGAGAGAGAGAGAGACCACAGTGCTACAGTGGAACATCACAGGCTTTCTTCTAGAACCTCCGAGATGTATCACAGTCATTTCTATGTGTGGAAGGCATAAGCAATCATCACTCTGGGAAAGTGGGACTTTGCACACTGACCTTCCAGTCACAAAGCGCCAGGGTCCCACCACTGGACTGTCTCTCCCACCAGTGGAGGCTCAAAGTCATTGCCTTCCTGTGGACCCTCTGGAGTTGACCTGGAGATGAAGAACTGAGAGTAACTTATTTAGAAAGAGATCCATAAGCACAGAAGAAGTAACACCTGTGTTTGTCAATTAGTTGACATTCTGGGCCAGTGGGGCTCAGCACTGCTGAGGAATGCCTTGGGACTGTGTCAGATATGCTTCTGTCCCACCCGAAGCCAAGGAAGCTGGAGGAATTTCCAACTCCTGCCTGGCCTGCCCCATGCCAGCCTTGAGCGTGCCAAGCAGAGCATGGCAGGCGTTTCCAGTAGCGAGCCACCCACAAGCACGTGAAGGTGAAGGTGAAGGGGGTTATAGACAGGCACCAGCAGTGTCTGCAAGAACCACTGTGAGACTGGACGAAGTGTGAGGGCACGGCAGAGCTGGTGGGAACCAGCCTCTGACTGCTTCCAAGAGGCTCTTCCAACAAGAAGTGTACAACAAGCACACAGGTCCTGAGGCAGGAACTTGGGAGATGAGGCCAGAGCATGCACAGCCTCCAGGCCACAGCCAGGACTTGGGATTTCACTCGGAGAAGAAGGAGACGCTGTTGCCTAGTTTGGAGAAGAATGACACAATCCAGCCTGCATTTTTAAGAGAGCTGCTCTTGCCCCTAAGCGGAGGAGGACAGTGAGGGGTGGATCACCAGACAGGAGATGGCCACAGCTCTGCAGGTCAGGAGTGCTGGTGGCTCCAGCAGGACAGGAAGGATGGAGGCTCTGAGCAATGCGCAGAACCTGATACACACTGAGGGCAAGCACAAACAGCAGGAACCAAAGGGACGAGTCGGGGTGACTGGAAAGCATTTTGTTTGAACTCCTGGAAGGGTAGATGTGCTGTTACCTGAGACAGGAAAGACAGGGAGGAGAAGACGTGGCTGGGAAAGAGGCAGCAGCTTGCCTCTGGATATGTGAGATACGAATGCCGGTTGCACATCTGAACAAAGATGGCAGATAAGCAATTGGATGGACAGACTTGAAGTTGAAGGATGAGGTCTGGGATGGACGCACACACTAGTGGACAAAAGTTCACAACAACCCCATTAAAGTGGTGGGCACCTCTACCTCCTTGGTGATCATCGATGAGCTTAGAGAGTTGCTCCCTGAAGTTGACGAAGAATCCTACTATCAGCCCTGTGGGATTCCTTTCTTGGTCTCTGGATGACCTAGTAGACTTCCTTTAGAAGGGGACAGTTCTCCAGCTTGTGCCCAGCTTCCAAATCGTCAGGGCCTGGGGCTGAGCCTCTGTGCCTACCACTCTTGCTTACCCTCATGGGTCTCTTGGTAGACACTCCTGAAAGGCCCTTTTGTTTCTAGTCAGCCCCTCTGGACAGGCAGCATCCCTTTGGCCTCAGGCACTGGCCTTTCAACATCAAAGCCAAGGACACTGGGGAAGGCAAGCTGAGCAGATGCTGTCCTTGCGCAATAGGGGGCCCCATCCAAAGATCGGGTTGCATTCCAGGACTATCTGTCAGGGGCTGATCAGTTTCACCACGCTCCAGCCCTCTGAGAGGATGGCTGGAGGGACACTCACAAGGCCCAGGGCATCTCCTCTGGAGGAGCCTCATTTGGAGCCAAGCCCAAGCGGTGACACCACCAGCCTCCCCTGGACTGGACCTCTGCCGACTGACCTCCTGGGACTAGAAAACAACACGTCTTACTCCATGCAGCCTGGACGTGCTTTCAGGGATATCAGCACAGAACCTGGATCTGCAACTTCTCTGATACTTGGATGAGCTTAATTTTCATGTTTTATGTGCAACATTCTCATCCAAGAAGGGCTGCCTTTCGAAACAGGAACACAGTGCATCTGCCTCAAACACTTGGCCCTTGAAAGTGCTCCAGGACTTGAAACCGTGATCTAACCCAGCCTGGGCTGCTCACACCTGCTTCCAGCGATACGGGAGGATTCTGCCACGTTGCTTGTACAGTGCCCTGTATTTTAAGCTGACTTCTCCAAAATTTTTTTCTTTTCCCAAAGATTTATTTATTTGAAATGTGGAGTTACAGAGAGAAGAGAGAAAGAGACAGACAGAGATCTTCCATCCCAGTGGCTGCAATTGGCCAGGGCTAGGACAGCCCAAAGCCAGGAGCCAAGGAGCTTCATTCACCTCTTCCTTGCAGGTCCAGGGGCCCAAGCACTTCAACCATCCTCTGCTGTTTTCCCAGGTGCACTGGCATGGAGCTGGATTGGAAATGGAGCGGACTCGAACCAGAGCCCATATGGGATGCCAGAATTGCAGGCAGTGGCTTAACCCACTGCACCACAGTACTGGCCCCTCTCCAAAGTATTTGAGAGCTCTGCTTCTTGAATGGTTTGAACTCCAGCCTCCTGGCAGTTTCTGTATGTCTTTACAAAAACGGTAAATCTTTTCCTCTTTTTGAAAGGTGTTTTTAGAATGGCTATTATCGAAAAGCCAAAAGATAGCAGATGCTGGCAAGTATGCGGAAGAAAAGGGAACCCCTATACACCTGTCAGTGGGAATACAAATTAATATGACCTTGGAGCTGGTATTGTGGTGTAGCAGGTAAAACCGCAACCTGTGACACCACCATCCCAAACGGGCACTGGTTCATGTCCTGGTTGCTCCACTTCCAATCCAGCTCCCTGCTAATGGTCTGGGAAAAACAGCAGAGGATGGCCCAAGTGTTTGGGTCCCTGCCAGGTATGTAGGAGACCCTGACGAAGCTGCTGGCTCCTGACTTCAGCCTGGCCCAGCCATGGCTAGTGTGTCTATTTGAGAAGTGAACCAGCAGATGGAAGATCTCTCTCTCTCCCTCGCTCTGTCTCTCCCTCTCTCCTTGAAATTGTCTTTCAAATAAATAAATAAATCTTTTAAAAAATTAATATGGTCAAGGTCAGTGCTGTGGTATAGTAGGTTAATCCTCCACCTGCGGCGCTGGCATCCCATATGGGTACCAGTTCAAGTCCCAGCTGCTCCACTTGCGATCCAGCTCTCTGCTATGGCCTGGGAAAGCAGTAGAAGATGGCCCAAGTGCTTGGGCCTCTGCAACCAAATGAGAGACCTGGAAGAAGCTCCTGGCTTCAGATCAGCTCAGCTCTGGCTGTTGCGGCCATTTGGGGAGTGAACCAGCAGATGGAAGACCTTTTTCTCTGTCTCTCCCTTTCACTGTCTGTAACTCTACTTCTCAAGTAAATAAAATCTTTTTAAAAAATTAATATGGTCGTGACAGAAAACGGTATGGATGATCCTCCAAAAGCTAAAAATAGATCTAACCCATGACTCGGCTATCTCATTTCTCTATGCACCCAAAGGAAATGAAATCAGCATACAAAATAGATTCCTCTATCCCCATGTTCATTGCAGTACTACTCACAACAACCAAGACACAGAATCAACCCAGGTGTCTGTTAATGGATGAGTGTGCATAGACAATGTGGTATACAATATGGAGTATTGTTCAGCCATAAAAAAATGAAATCCTGCTATTTGCAACAAAATAGATGGACCTGGACAGCATTAGGTTATGTGAAATAAGCCAGTCTCAGAAATCCATACTGCATGTTCTCTTTCCTCTATCCAAACACAGTCAGAACCCAGCAAGTTGTGGGGTTCCACAGCACAGCAGGGGCGTGCAGGGCACTCTCAAGTATCATATGCTGTTTATGGACCTGGGAGAGCAGAGCTGCTAGGCACCAAGCACAAAGCCAAGAAAATGGAACTGCTGGTTGCCTCTGCTGGCTGGTTTGTGCTGTGTACGTGTGTTGAAATACTGCACTGAAACCCACAGTCATGGACACGTATTTACAAAGTAATCAAAAATTTTTATAATATAGTGATAGGAAAAATTTTTAAGCAAATGAAAGTGCTTTGGGGCGATGCACATTATTATTTCAGGAGCAGGTGAGTTAAAATTTGGCTTCGTAAAGGAACTCTGCTTTGCTCACCCTATTGGGATGGCGGGACAGGATGGCATGGTAGGAACCCAGTGGGCTGAGGGGCAGGGCCTTAAAGGGCTCTGGTGCCTTGGGAAGATTCCCGGGCTCTGTTTCACCACCTTTAAGATCTCGGGGAGCAAACTCAGATGTCCCCAGGTACTTTTCCTGCCACAGCTGTGTAACAATTACCCAGAGTTAAAAACCAGAGATTTGTGGGCCATCCTCAGAGTGATTCTGTAGGGGATAAGTGAGCAGGGCCACCAATGTGTTCACATTTCTCTATATCGATGCCCTTGGGGTCCCAACCCAAAAGCCTCTGGACTTGTCCCTGTGACTGGTTTTGACCAATGGGACATTAGCAGATGTTACATGCACAAGCACACACATGCAGACACACATGTAAACACATGCATACAAACATGCACGTGGAAAGTATGAGTGCCTATGCTCTGCGGATTGCCCTCTTGCTGTTCTTCTCAAGTTGTGTGGCTCTGGGTGAATGAGCCCGAGATGGCCAGCTGAAAGCAGAGAGCACAAGGCCTTGTCACTTTGGTTGCCCCAACTGACAGCCCACTGAGCACCAAGCATGTGAGGAGCATGGTCCTCAGCCAAGCCACCAGCTGATCACAGTGTCTGAACCAACCACACATAGGTCAGAGGAGCAAGCCCAGGGCAGAGCCCCACAGCTGATGCACAACATTGTGAGCTAAATGCTTTAAACCACTAATTTGTGAGGCTTCTACTGCATATATGTAATGCATACAGCAAGATCATCTAACATAAATATTAATATAAGTAACCGAATGCCAGCAACTGGGTACCTTATAAAGAAGGGAGGCTTATTTCACTCAAAGTACTGGAGGCTGGGAAGTTCAAGAGCATGACACTGGCACCTGCTCAGCCCCTTTTCAGGGCCTTTGTTTTGCACCACAATACAGCACTGTCATCACATGGTGAGACAGAGCACTTGCTTTTCCAACATGGCCATTCCCATGATACCCCATCAATCCACTAATCTATGGCTGCATATCCATTTGCCATGACTCAGTCACCTTCCAAAGGCCCCATCTCCCAAGTTTCAGTAACAAGCACCTCTGGGGTTAGGTTTCCAACACTTGGAACTCAGGGGACACATTCCGTCTACAGCTCGCATACAAGTGTACTTCAAAAGTTCTGTGGAGAGTGGAGAGCGGCAAGATGGCGGAATAGGCAGGGAGCACACTATTAGTCCGGGGGAGAGACAGTTAATAAAAGTGGAGATACTGCAGGGTCAAGGAAGAGTAGGGGATGAAACAGCAGAGGAAACTCTTCCGGAACTAGTGATTCGCAGTGTACCTGCGTGGAGAGCGTGGGAGCCCAAGTTCGGGACACCAGCGGCAGACTCAACACACCAGCGCTGGAACACGAGGTAAGCCGAACCTCAATAGCCCGAGACACCAGCGGGCAAGCGGAAAGAGGAGGCTAGAGGGAACGAGGCTTGAAACTCCATGGGGAAAAATTCACCAGGCTAACTAGAAGAGAGAGAGGAAAAAAATAAAACAAGTGACCGATACGGACCCGAGTTTCTCTCTCTCCGCTCACCTCTCAAAGGCGAGCAAGACAGAGCAGGCGCCATTTTGGACATACGTCATAAGCAGGGCGACCTCAGGTCTGCACCGGCCCTGAGCCTAGCAGAAACAGCTGACTCTGGGGGGAGGGGTGAAATAACAGGAGATTAGGATCTAACTTGGCAACCCAGTGGGAGACTGCAGGAGAATTGGAGCCCACACTGAGGGCAGCAGAGATTCCCTGTGTGGTCCTTGGGAAAGAGCTTCCGATCTCTGGCTCCTGTGGGTATATCATTTGCCTGCTAACTACCTCCAATTATGTTCAGCTGTGCAGAATTACTTCCCTTTTGAATCAAAAAAAGAAAGAGAGATTTACCACACCTAACTTGGGAGTGTCATCTTTGACACACCCTCAACCCTGAGGAACCAAACATAGCTCTCAGTCCACACTCATCTCAAGCCTCTAAGGCTCCACTGAAAGCAGACAGTCCACTTAATCTAGAGCCATAGTGTAACAAGAAAAAACACGACAGTGAAGAAACCAAATATCTCCAACATGCCAAACAACAAACGCAAAAACCAAGCTAACAAGAACAAGGAAGACACTATGATGCCCACAAATGAAAAAGACACCCCGATTCAAGATTATGAAGATGATGAGATCAAAGAAATGCAAGAAGCGGATCTCAAAAAATTGATAAGAACATTAAGAAGTTCTCAAAAACAAATTCTTGAACTACAGAAATCCTTCATGGACAAGATAGAAAATCTCTCTCGTGAAAATGAAATATTAAGGAGGAATCAAAATGAAATGAAACAACTAGTGGAACAAGAAACTGTGATAGTGACGAGAAATCATAATGAAATGAAGAATTCAATAGATCAAATGACAAACACATTAGAGAGCCTTAAAAACAGAATGGGCAAAGCAGAAGAGAGAATATCAGACTTAGAAGACAGAGAACAGGAAAGGAAACAGGCAAACCAAAGAAAAGAAGAAGAAATTAGAAATCTAAAAAATTTTGTCGGGAATCTACAGGATACTATTAAAAAACCCAACATTCGGGTTCTAGGAGTTCCTGAAGGCATGGAGAGGGAGAAAAGATTAGAAGGCATTTTCAGTGAGATACTAGCAGAAAATTTCCCAGGTTTGGAGAAGGACAGAGGCATCTTAGTACAGGAAGCTTATAGAACCCCTAATAAACATGACCAAAAGAGATCCTCACCACGACACGTCGTAATCAAACTCACCATGGTGAAACATAAAGAAAAGATCCTAAAATGTGCAAGAGAGAAATGTCAGATTACTCTTAGAGGATCTCCAATTAGACTCACAGCAGACTTCTCATCAGAAACCCTACAAGCTAGAAGGGAATGGCGAGACATAGCCCAGGTACTAAGAGAGAAAAACTGCCAGCCCAGAATACTATATCCTGCAAAGCTCTCATTTGTGAATGAAGGTGAAATTAAGACTTTTCATAGCAAACAGAAACTGAAAGAATTTGTTGCCACTCATCCTGCCCTGCAAAAGATGCTTAAAGATGTGTTACACACAGAAACACAGAAACATGGTCACCAATATGAAAGAAGGTAAAGGAAGGAAACCTCACAGCAAAAGATCACAGGAAGCTCAGTTTCTCTTTGACATAGAATTAAACTCTGATGCTCTGTTAAAGCAATGTGTTAAAGTAATCTATTATGTTCTCTTGATGTCTGTTACATTCTAATTGTTCGAAAACAGCTGAATTTTTATTAAGAGCTATGGGTTATTTAAATATGTGCTTATTTTCAAAGATTTGAATAATCACCTTGTAACAATGATCAAATTTGGTCTATGTTATGTCATGATTTTAATGAATCTTATTTCAACCAGATATTTTGGATTTTGAGCCTTCTTGGCATTCTTGACAGGCATTCAAAAAATCAAAGTTTCAAACAATCTGGTCTCTAAAATTTCCAGTTAATCCTGGACTTTTTCCAGTTTGGGCCCAACTGAAAAAATCGAAGGACCTATGTCTCTCATCTTATAGAGACACCAACTAATCAGTCTATTTGGATTATATTAGAAGGACTGTCAAGATGTGATGTGGTACCAGACTTTAAGTTTCTATAATGGAAAATGCTATTAATACAAATGTTTGAGAATTAAAAAGTCTAATGATCTTGTGTTACTAGACATGATAGTTATCTTAATGAGAAAGCCCCAGAGGCCTAAAGGGTTAAATACTTGTAAAATCCTACAGGTGCTTTCAAAAATACTGTGAAGTAAGCAAGTGCTTCTTGTTGGTTGATGAGTTTATAATTTTAAACATGGCGACTTAAAGTCTTTTGTCATCCATAGTTATATATGATGTGCTGCTCATAAAACTAAAGCGTTGTTGGTTCTGTGTTTAGCTGTCCTCCTATAGGTTCCTATGGACTTTTTCCAGCCACTTCTATTGTATTCAGTACTTTGGGATGGCTCTGTAAACAGATGAAGCCAATAATGTATTAACAGTACCAACTGAGAGAAAGTATGGTTAACTGAGGTTACTAAAAACAAAAAGCAATTCAAATCAATTGGCAATCTACAAAAAGAGTTAAAGATTTTAAAAGCTATTATTAAAATTGCTATATTGGTCTATTATGCTATGTTATATGTGTGTACATATTGTATGTCCACATGGGGAAATTTTATTAAGAGTTTTATTTTAAATGGCTTATAGATAAGATTGTCCATAAATTTAAGCTGCTAAAATCAATCAAAGATACATTTTAATTCGTGTGACCTGAATCTGTGTATCATATGTTTTAAACTTGTTGGTAGAAAGAAACTAAAAACATTTTATATGGTTGTGCTTAAGTTTACTGGCTAAACAAACTACACCATGTTAGATATTTAAGAGGTGTTTTCAAATACATGATTCTTAAAATTTGTAGAAGGCATTGGACCTTCTGGTAAATGTTTTCTTAAGTTGTTATCTAATGGTTGAAACGGTTTGCTAAGTATTCATGTGATATTGCTATTGTCAGCAAGCGATCTAGGACTTGCTCCCTCATTTCTCTATTCTAAGCCCAACTTGTTCTTTCATTTCTCTATTCTCTTCAAGGTAGGAAACTAATTCTATTATGAAGGAATCTGTAGGACGCACAATTTAATCTTTAGACCTTATAAAAGAGATGGCTAACATTTTTCTGTAATAGCATAGCCAAAATAAGAACTTAAATAATAATCTCATAGCTAGATTCACTTCGCCATCAGTGAAGTATACAGTAAGTAGAAAAAACCTCCCTTTCAGATCAAAGGGAAAGAAAGTTTTAAAGTGAGAATATAATTTTCCTCATGGGCATTGTCTACCTTAGAAAAACTACTACAGAACATGCCTGTGACTATAGACTTGTAGTTCAGGCCACCGAAGATTAGAGATGGGACTTGGGCACTCCCTTGACTTGCATCCTCTGCTCTGCTTTAACAAAAACCAGGAGGAAAAGAAAGCTAGGCATCAGAAGCAATGGGTGGCAGGCCTATTAATAGCTGATCTGTACAGTGATCTGCCCTCAAGGAGACCCAACTGGCCAGTCCACTGCAGTGGCTTTCAATGTGGTAAGCCTGGACTTCAGCAGAAGTCAGCTTGTGAAGAGCCCTGGCAGCTCTGCCAAGAGTTGGATCACTGGAAATGGACCTGCCCTGGAGTCGAAGGATGCCCAGGTCAGAGCCACAGATCTTATTGGCTCTAAGCTGAAAAGCCCTTCACTCAGCCCAACTTCCAAAGTGACCACTGCAGCTGAGGGGATGGTCAAGTAGGGTCAGCAACATTGCAGGCAGAACTGTAAATTTCTTGTTAGAGATGCCACCTGCCTTTACCTGGCCAGCTCTCCTCCCAGGCCAGCCAAGTAATGAAAGTCAACAGAGTGCCTTCCCCTAGGAGGTTCACACCTCCCTTAGGATATACCCCATGTGAAGAGATAGATTGGTCTGGGCCTCTGAATTTACAAGGCCTAAAGCCCACCAGATTATTATCAAGCCCCTTCTATCAGGTTCTATTTGCCTCTCAATCAGAAAAATTACTTGTAGCTTAGACAGCACCTTTTTAGCTCCTCTAATAATGACTCTGTCCTTTGTTCTAGGCCCTGTCTAGTGCACTTGGGCTTCATTCCTTTGTAATCATAACCTCTACTCTACCATCAATGGCTCTACTCCCAACCTGTGTGTACTGATGGTCCTCTTCCCCACTTAATGCCGTATAATTGTTCATACCTGGTAAATGCCACTCTTAGGATCATTGGTTACTATCCTCACTCTGTCTTTTATGACCTTGTCTAAATATGATCAGAGTCGGCAAACTTGGAAGGCTTCCATAGCCTTGGCAACTCATGACAACAGCCTAGGATGGTTACTGGCACCATAAACTAGAGTGTCAATTTGTTGGGTCAACAACAGGTGCCACTGTGCACTTGCTCCTCATGTGGGATCTCTGTCCTTAATGTGCTGTACATTTTGATTTAATGCTATAACTAGTACTCAAACAGTATGTTTCACTTTGTGTTTCTATGTGGGTGCAAACTGTTGAAATCTTTATACTAAATTGATCTTCTGTATATAAAGAGAATTGAAAATGAATCTTGATTCAAATGGAAGGGGAGAGGGAGCGGGAGAGGGGAGGGTTGCGGGTGGGAGGGAAGTTATGGGAGGGGGAAGCCACTGTAATCCATAAGCTGTACACTGGAAATTTATATTCATTAAATAAAAGTTAAAAAAAAAAAGTTCTGTGGAGACTCACAGAATGATAATCACTTTAAGTAACACTCTGACCTCAGAATAGCCCTTAAGGCTTCCTGGTCTGGCTGAAAAGCCCATGAGAGCATTTCAGGCATGGAAAGCCAAGACACTGTGGTAAAAGAAAATGTCCTACATAAAGGATCTCTGTGAGTGAGACCCTAACAGAAAGAAGTGGCCATCAGAGGCTGGTGCCATGGCTCACTTGGTTAATCCTCTGCCTGCGATGCTGGCATCCCATATGGGCACTGAGTTCTATTCCTGTTTGCCCTTCTTCCAGTCCAGCTCTCTGCTGTGGCCCGGGAGGGCAGTGGAGGATGGCCCAGGTGCTTGGGCCCCTGAACCTGTGTGGGAGACCGGGAGGAAACGCCTGGCTCCTGGCTTCAGATCAGTGCAGTGCTGGCTGTGGCAGCCATTTGGGGAGTGAACCAACAGAAGGAAGACCTTTCTCCCTGTCTCTCTCTTTCACTGTCTGTAACCCTACCTGTAAAATAAAAATAAATAAATAAAATTAAAATGGCCATCAAAGAAGGATGTACTTTTCTCTAAAGGGAGAAGAGAACTTTCACTTTGCTTATGGACTAGTCTGAATACTGATGGAGGTTGTGGATTCAGAAGGCTTCCATAGCCTTGGCAGCTCACGTCAAGAGCCTCAGGTGATCACTGACGTCATACACAGGAGTGTTAATTGTTAAATTAACAACAGGAGTCACTGTACACTAACTCCCCATGCAGGACATCTGTTCTCAATCAGTTGTACTATGAGAGTTAAATGTGATACTTGTTCCCAAACAGTGTTTGTGTGTGTATGTGTGCAAATTATTGAAATCTTTATTTAGTATAGAGTTGGTCTTCTGTGTATAAAGTTAATTGAAAATGAATCTTAATGAAGAATGGTACTGGGAAGGGGAGAGGCAGGAGGAAGAGGAGTGGGAGTGTGGGTGGGAGGGTGGAAATGGTGGGAAGAATCATTATATATATATATACACACACATGTATATGCTGTATATATGAAATTTGTATTCTTTAAAAAATAAATTAATTAATTTGAATAAAAGAATGAAAAAAAGTTCTGTGGAAAGTGGAATGAAAAGATAAGTTTAATTTTGTTGCAAAATATGACATGGCACTGGGCTGTGGTTTTTCCCAGCTGGGTTTCACCATCAGTCTCCGACTGCCTGTCCTTCCCCCTCCCTCTCTTACTCATCTCTGCTGGTGACCTGGAAGAACCCAGGACTCTCTTACGGCTCCCAGCCTCCTTCCTCAAGACCCCTAAAATAATCCATGCACACAAAGGGTCCTCAAAAAGCTCACAGAAAATGGAACTATGCAGAGATTTCAAAATATTTTCCAGCAAAATAATCTTATCCTTTTTTTAAACAATTACTATTTATTTGTTTGAAAGAGTAACAGAAAGAGAGGGAGAGACAGAAAGAGATCTTCCATTTGCTGATTCAGTCTCCAAATGCCCACAGTGACTAGGACTAAACCAAGCTGAAATCAGGAGAAAGGGATTCCATCTGGGTCTCTCACGTGGGTGGCGGGGACCTAAGTACTTGAGCCATCATCAGCGGTCTCACAGGAGCAAAAGCAGGAAGCTGGATTGGAAGCACACATAGCCAAGACGCAAACCAAGCATTGTAATACGGGGATGTGGGCATCTCCAGTGGCAGCTTAACCCACTGCACCACAAGCCTGCCCTGAATTTATCTTCTAATTCGATTTTTTCATGAACTTTTTGAAGGTAAATGATAGCCACGGTCGGGCAAATCAGTATGTCCAGCTTATGACATAATTACTGGGGGGGGGGGGGGGGGTGTGCTCATGCATGTCTCCTAAAATCTATTTCCATAGCATATTAAGCCTGATGCAATATTTTGTATTTCCAAATGTTCTCCAGGCATACTTGATGGTGCAGTTGGGTCTGGGACCCCATGACATGCTTAGTCCCCTCCTCCTGCCAGGAGACCACCTGGTGAACACAGCTGTGACCTTGCTGAGGCGGTTGGGTGTGGTAAGGGACACACACTCTCAGTCCCTACAGAGAAAGGGGCCTGCCTGAAAGTGCTGGGGTGTGCTCTGGAGTCACAGAAAGCTGGGCATTTTCAGATTAAATCCAGAGACAGACTGATATGCAGAGAGCAGACAGGAGAAACAACCACAGCCTCCTTCCAGGTAGGTGTGGGCAGGAAGAAGGTCCACTTGGGTGTTCTGTCCCTTGGAGACATGAGCCTAGGGCTTACAGCCTACTCCCTACAGTGCTGGGATCCCACATCTCGGGGGGCCTTAAAGAAGGAGGTTGGGAGCCCCATGCAGACCCTTGGCTCTCCCAGGCAAACTGCAGAGATGAGATGAGTGTGTGGAAGGGGGAGGGAAGAACAGGCGGCCAGAGAGCAACTGTGACCCTACTCCTTCACCCCACAGACCGAGTTGGGGAAAAAAACATTGCTCTCACTTCAAAACTAGAAAATGAAACTCATCCAAAAATCTCAAGAAGAAAGCTTTCTTCTCATCAGGGGTCATCATTTTCCTGGACCAGGCCCTAAATATTCAAACAGGTATGTGGGATTTTTAAAACATTTAATTGACACCTGATAATTAGACATATTCATGGGGTACACTGTAATAAATCAATACATGCACACAATGCGCAGTGAAGCAGGGAGAGAGAGAGGGTGCACATCAGATATAAAAATACAGTTACAAGGAAAGAATGCACTCAAGTGTTCTATCACACAGTAGGGCGACTGGAGCTTAGAACAATTTATACTTCAGAATAACTGAGGGAGAGAACCAATAATTCTCAAAGGTCTCCTACACACAGAAGGCCTGCAGGATGAGAAGGGATCAAATAAGGTCTCTCCTTCGGGTGGAAATCCGAGGCAGCCACTTTCTGCAGAGCCAGCCCCACCCAGTTCAGCAGGGGCCAGAGGTATGCCAGCAGCCTATGTGTACTCATAGGCACACTATATGCACGCCATGTGCAGCTGCTCAGAACCAGCCCTGGATGCTGATGCTCCCAGGATGCATCTGCACTGATGCCTGCAGTGGTTGCAGGTGGCCCCTCAACCTCAGCCTTTGTACCTACTCAATTCTGCACACGTTGGCCCAATGTCCCATTCCCAGCTCCCTCCTCTCTCCTACAGGGCTCTCCCTGTGCTAAAACCACTTTACTCTACCCATGAAGAAGAAATCGATACCCTTGAGGAGCCACTCTCAACCCATGGCTGATGAGAAGTGGACTCAAGTGGTGTCCAGCTTCTCACCTCCCTGAGCTGACTGAGCCTCCATGTGGGAACCACTCCTGAGTGTGCTACATCCTCTGCACCAGTGCCCTGGAGGCCAGGCACCTCTCAGGATGGCTTCTGGAAACAGCTTAGGGCTCTACAAGTCCAGTGAGCCCCTGTTCCTCCCAGCATGATGGAACTGCTCCCTGGCCCTCCTCGTCCTCAGCCAGCAGGCAGGGAGTGAGTCTGGGGTACCCAGCAGGTTCCCAGCAGGCATCCACCAGGAATTCCATTCCCAGGCCTCATCCACACCTCCTCAGTTCCTGATTACCTGCCTCTCCTCATTCCATCCTTGGTATGTCCAGTTGGATGGCTACTCTTGCTTTTGCTTTTCTGGACTTGGTGCTCTGAGAGTCTGCTCTTGGGGTCTTTGTGCCTTTGGTCATTTGGGGAACAATTCCAGTTCCTTTCATCCTGCTCCAGGCATGGTGCCAGGTTGTGAGGACAGCCACAAAACAGCTATTTCTGATCTACTAGTGGATTTAAATAAGAGCCTGCACAATCACAACTCACTGTGACAGTTCCTGTGATGGGGAAGCAGAGTGTCACAGGAGCCCAGGAGGGGTCCTAAGAGTTAGCCATGGAGTTACTGTGGTGGTACAGTGGTTAAGCCGCTGCATGAGACCGCCTGTATCCCCTATTGGAGTGTTGGTTTAAGTCCTGGCTACTTCACTTCCCATCCAGCTTCCTGCCAATGCACTTTGGGAGGTAACAGGTGATGACTCAAGCGCTTGAGCCCCTGCCACCCACTTGGGAGACCCAGATGGAGTTCTTGGCTCCAGGCTTCAGCATGGCCCAGCCCCAGGCATTGCAGGCATTTGAGGAGTAAAACAGTAAATGAAAGATTCTCTCTCTCTCTCTCTCTCTCTCTCTCTCTCTCTCTCTCTCTCTCTCTCCCCCCCTTTCAAGGAGATGAAAATAAAGAAGTAAACATTAAGAAAGAATTATTCAGGGAAGAGTAGGAGGGGGAGAACTGTGTTTCTGGCTCAGGGAGCAACATATACAAAAGCCAGAGGGGGCAAAACACGCTCCAGTGAACCCCACGCTATAGAGGTGGCAATAAATACAGGAGCCTGGCGATATTTAATGACAGTCTCCTCTCAGCTGAAGCTAGAATTTAAATATTTAAGCTTGCAGATGCTTCGTTCCCAAGTGAGCTCAGTTTGCTTATGGACTCCTGCCTCTGAGTGCCTCCCTCTGCGGCCCTTCATCTCTGCAGGCGATAAACACTGCCGTGTGCAGAGCCATTTAGAAGGCATGGGCCAAGGTGCAAACAGTTTAATTGAACCCTTGATGCGTGGGCTGCAGCAGATTTGAACCCTGGGGGGATCATGAGATTCCACTGAGTCATTTTCTCTAGGTAGAAGGCAGAATGCTTGAGTCAAGCAGTTATAGAACCAGCAGTGGAAACCTCACCTGATTACCAGCTCCTCCAACTAACTGCCCCACGGGTTGGCCCTGTGCAGTCACTGCCCCAAAGATAGATGGGGTGAGCAAAGAGTTTCAGAAAATAAGGCAAGGGGGTCTCACCTCATCCACCTTCCCTAACAATTCCAGCTTATCTCTTCCTTAGGTTACCTCTCCCAGCCATGGCATAAGGCCCATCCCTCAGGTGCAGGGCCTGAAAGAGATTCAAGTGGGTACTGGATCTTGAAAAGCTTGAGCAAATGGCATCTTTTCTTTTTTTTCTAAGATTTATTTTATTTATTTGAAACACAGAGTTACAGAGAAAGGTACAGACAGAGAGAGAGGTCTTCCATCCGCTGGTTCACTCCCTACATGGTCGCAACAGCCGGAGCTGTGCTGATCCAAAGCCCAGAGCCAGGAGCTTCCTCCAGGTCTCCTATGTAGGTGCAGGGATCCAAGGACTTGGGCCCTCCTCCTCTGCTTTCCCAGGTGCATTAACAGAGAGCTGGATCAGAAGTGGAGCAGCCAGGACTCGAACCAGTGCCCATATAGGATGCTGGCACTGCAGGCCGGGGCTTTAAACCAGTGTACCACAGCACCAGCCCCATCATCTCTTTATTGCCGTATCTTCTCTGAGCTTGTCAAGTGGATGGGGCTGGGGAAGGAGTAAGGGGTTTGTTTGCTTGAGGAAAATGCAAAGCATGTTCTCTTAACCTGCAGAGATGAATACCAAGAGGCTGTGAGGGTGACGGAGAAAGATGGCAGCCTTGGGCTCCTCCACATTGGCTTGGATGGAGAGAGTTTGAGTAGGCACTGAGATTTCAATGAGAACTTGACATTTTCAAAAAGGTAGAGCTTCTCTATTCTCCCCCACACCAACACACACATGGAATTCCCCAGAAACAAGGAAGGTTCATAGTCATTAACAAATTCTTTGCCATGGGCATTACCAGGAGCTCATGAGGAAGATGGGTGCAATACAGGAGCCTGGAACAAGTCCTTTGGGGTGGTGCAAGTATGCAGGTGGTGATCTGCTGCCACTGGGGTATAAACACAGCACCCTGCCTGTTTTCCAGACCTTTTCTCAGATGAGCTGCTGGATTTGGGGGAAGAAAATGCTCTTGCATCCAGAATCTTGTACCAATACAAAGGCGCGGCCGCTGCTGCTGTTGTTGCGGGTGCTGTTGCGTGAGGGACAGAACTTTCTCCCAACCAAGACCCAACACAGGTACCAAACAGAATGTAGCTTCCATGGTAGAGATACGCTGATGAGACTCCAGTCCTGAAGCTCAGCTACACAGCTCCCTTGGGCGCCTGCACCCACATGGGAGACCAGGAGGGGCACCTGGCTCCTGGCTTCGGATTGGCTCAGCACCAGCCGTAGAGGCCATATGGGGGGTGAACCAGTGGAGGGAGGACCTTTCTCTCTGTCTCTCACTCTCACTGTCTAACTCTGTCAAATAAATAAAAAATATAAATAATAAAAAAAGAAAACCAGATAGAAGGCCATTTGTAGACTTTTTTAGACATATAAAACTTGAGAAAATACATCAGCAGTAGGTCTTCACTACAAGAAATGTTTAAGGGAGTTCTTTAAATGGAAGGATTCTATTATGAAATGAAAATTTATATCTACTTAAAGAAATGAAGAGTAAAAATGGTAAAAGAATGGGTAAATATAACGGACTCTTATTTTAAATGAATTTAAAGTGGTTGGCTATATAAAGCAAAAATAACAACAAGAAATTCTGAGGTGCTGAAAATGTGTATTCATAAGATACATGGCAATAATAACAGAAGATGAGGGAAAGAAAAGAACATAGACTTATACTGTTTTAACTTTCTCACACTGTTTTGAGGTGGAATAAAAATATTTGGAGAAATACTGTGACAAAATAAAGACATATGTTGTAAAATATATAGCTACATAGTGTATTATGTTGATCAACAGCTACATAAATATAGATAAAAACACCAAGCTAATTGTAGATATAATCACATCATTAAAAATACTCAATATATCCAAAAGTAGACTTGGGGGGGGGGGGACAAAGAACAAATGAGACAAATAGAAAATAATTAGCAAAGCGATACACTTAAATGAACTATGTAAACAATTACATTATTTTTTTATAATTTGAAACTGTGAGGGGACAAAGAGGGATCCAATTTGCTGGCTTCATCCCCAGCTATCTGCAATGCCCCGAGATAAGCCAGAAGCCAGGAATTCAGTCCAGGACTCCAGCAAAGGAGGCAGGCACCGACTACTTGAGCTATGCCGTGCTGCCTCCCAAAGTGCACGTTAGCAAGAAGCTAGACTCAGAAGCACAGCTGAGACTCAGACTCAGACATCACAGTGTGGGAGGTGGGCATCCCAATCAGTGGCTGAACATCCAGGCCCAGTGCCTTCCCTTAATTATACTAAATGTAATTGTCTGAACCATATCTATTGAAAAGGAGAAATTTTAAAATTTGCATGATTTACATAAGAAATACACTTCAAATATAAAGACATAGACAGGTTCAAACTAATAGGATACAGAAAAAATTACCATACAAACACCTTAAGAAATCTAGAATGCTGGATTAACATTAGACAAGAAACAGACTTTCCAGAGTGTAGAATAAGGACTCTTACTAGGGGTAAAAGATCATTACATAATGATAACAGGGACAATGCAGCAAGGAGATATAACAATCCCACAGGTGTATGTGCCTAGCAGCATAGCTTCAAGATACACCAAACGCTCATAAAATAGAAAGGAGTATAGACAGATTCGTAACCCTATTTGGACACAATATCACTTCTCTCTCAGTAAACAACAGAACAGTAGACAGAAAAGCAGTCAAAGAAAGAGAAGACCTGTATGACACTATCAGACTAATTGAACTAATTAACCTAACTGAACTTTATAAAACTTCCATGCAACAACAGCAGAATATATATTATTTTTAAGTCCACATGAAGCAACCATCAAAAATGATCTCTTGGGGCCAGTGTTGTGGTGCACAGGGTTAGGCTGCCACCTGGGATGCCAGCATCCACATTAGAATGCCAGCATCCCACGTTAGAATGCCAGCGTCCCATATTAGAATGCCAGCATCCCATGTTAAGATGCCAGCATCCCATGTTAAGATGCCAGCATCCCATGTTAAGATGCCAGCACCCCTTGTTAGAATACCAGTTCAAGTCCTGGCTGCTCTTCTTTCACTCCAGCTTCCTGCTAATGTGCCTGAGAAGGCAGCAGAAGATGTTCTAAGTACCTGGACCCTGCCGCCCATGTGGGAGACCAAATGGAGGTCCTAGCTCCTGGTTTCAGCCTGGTCCATCACCAGCTGTTGGGGGCATCTGAGGAGTGAACCAGTAGATAGAAGCGCCCTCTCCCCCTCTCCCTTCCTCTCTCTCTGTGATTCTGTCTTTCAAATATTTATTTATTTAAAAAATAACAATGTTCTGGGCCATAAACAAATTACAGCAAAGTAAAAGAACTGAGTCCATGCAAACCATGTAGTCTATCTACAAAATCTACACTGTCACCAATAGAATTAAACTAGAAATTAATGACAAAAAGAGATTCTGAAAAACTTTAAGTATTTGAAAATTAAGCAAAGAATTGAAAATGAAGAGGGAAAAGGAGAGGGAGGGAGGAAGAGAGGGGGAAGAGAGAGGGAGGTAGGAAGAGTGAGGGAGGGTAAATTGAAGAGGAAGAGAGAGGAGAGCAAATAAAATGTGTGTGGGAGAAGGATGGAAACAGGCAGGGAGAGCGTAGCACGACCTGAAACACGAGGGTACTTCAGACACTTCGTGGGAAACGAAATTGAAAAATCAGTTTATTTTCATGCAAAAAGTTTTTAGATCCATGCATGGAAGAGGTCTTGAAAAAGTCCAGGGAAAACACCTTTGGCCGTGAAGATAAGGGTCCCAGCCTCTCCATCCGGGAACATCTGCTGTGCTTCCCAGAGCTCTGGCCAAAATCAAGCCTGCTGCTCACAGCACCGCGCTCTCAGTCTGATTCCTTCTCCTGCCCTGTCTCGTCCTGCCTGCTCCTCCTTCCTCCCTCCTGGGGTTAAACTACTTGTGTCCAAGTGCCTGTCTCAGACTCAAGACAGCATCTGTTACTGCAGGCGCAGAACCTCAGAACTGTTTGGCTTTGTCAAGAGCCACCGGGGAACAGCCACACTCTCCAGGAAGAACCATTCAATTTGGTTACTCTCAAGAGAAAAGACGAGATGCTATTTCTGGGAGAGGGAAGAGGCAGGGTGAAGACTGCCCTCACAGGGCGCAGTTACTGCTTTTGCATTTTTTCCACTGACATTCGTGCCAGAGGAGCCAAGAACATGTGGCCAGGCAGCCAACAGTCCCCGAGTTATCTAATTCCCAGGCCTCCATCACACACACACACACACACACACACGGTGAAGTGCCTAAAATGGGAAATCAAATCGCGACAAATTTATGACACATTTTGAACCTGGATTGTCCCCAGCCAGTCTTTTTCCAAGAGGAGACAGCTGGGGCCACGTGCCATGGAACCTAATGGCCCCACTGACTCAAAGCAGGCAAGGACGGTTAACCAGCCCTGCCCCGAGCAGTTCCCCACGCAGCAATGGCCGCCAAGTCTTCCTCCCCTCCTTGCCTGTCCTGACCTCTGCGGTGAGTCACCTCTGCAGCCTCTAGCGTGGCCACCAATCCATCAGAGAAAAGACAGCCTCTCCCTTTTAGGAGCAAAGCATCTTCAAAGCACTGGTTTGACTCCTGCAGTCATTCAGAGTCCATTTGGAGACGCCTGGAGGGATTCCCAAGGGAGCTGTCAGGGACGGTGTGGCGCTCTTCCACGCCTTCTACCCAAGGTCGTACCCCTACAGGGAGTCTCTGTGTGTAGATTTGGCAACAGCAAGGGCACAGAGATGAGGAAAACCCAGCTTCTTCCTCAACAAGATGTCAGTCCCCCAGGTTGAATGACAACCAACAGAACGTGAAGATGACCCTTGGGCTTTTCCAAAAACAGCTTTCTTCTAGCACCTCCTTTACAGTCTGTGGGAGTGTGTGGAGTGCTGTGGGTCGTGGAAACCGAGTGCATGAGAAACCAAGGGATATGTCCAAGGGTTCTTTAAAAAGTCCATCAGAAATATGTGCTACGGGAAAGCTAAGCGTGGATTTTTTTTTTTTTTTTTTGCATCAAAATTAACTTGTCTTTTAATTTCATGTTTACCATGAACTCTTTGAAGTACCTTTACAGGCCAGTGGGGAACGTAATGAAGATGAGAGCGTGCTCTTTTGGAGAAAGGAATCCTGGGAACGCTCTGCGTGTTCCTGGACGATCCGCACTCACAGCAGGACCTCCTTCCGAACATGAGGTGGAGCCCACACCTGCACCGCAGCTGTCAGCAGCCAGAGGTGTCTGGGCAGCAACTCACCCAGCACTCATGTGTCTGCAGAGGCTGTGGTGTCCACACTTAACCCCAGTCGCGACACTACATGAAAGGCATGGAACTCTTTTTTACTGAACAACTGAAGCTGACCCTCAGATAGATGCTCTGATTAAAGTCAGCATATGATCTAGACTCTCCCACTCCTGGCCTTAAGATACCCCCCCAAGGGCCAGCACTGTGGCATAGAGGATTAAGCCACCACCTGCAACACCAGCATCCCATATGGGTATGGGTTTGTTTCCCGTTTGCTACACTCCCAACTCAGCTCCCTGCAAATGGCCTGGGAATAGTAGCAGAGGCTGGCCAAGTGTTTGGGCCCCTGCACCCATGTGAGAGATCCAGATGAACCTCCTAGCTCCTGGTTTTGGCCTGGCCCAGCCCTGGCCATTGAGGCTATTTGGGGGATGAACCATCAAACAAAAGATCTCTCCCCTCACCTTTGTCTCTGCAACTCTGCCTTTCAAATAAATGTGTTAATTTTTAGGAAGATAACCCCCAAGGTGTCCTAAATATCTATATACATTCACCTAGGCTTCTCCATTCTTAAGAGTTTGCTCCATTGCAAGATTCTCGTCCCAGCACATTGCCATGGGGAGGTGGATTAAAGATGGTTGCAAAGCCTCCAACATTCCCCTCGCCAAAGGTGGGCTCCCTCTTCGTAAATGTGGGCTTAGTGACTCACTTGTCCAAAAGAATGTGGCAAAAATGCTGTCCTGGGAATTCTGAGGCTGGGCTGCTAAGAAGTCTCACAGCCTCGGTTGGGTCATGGGTAATTTCTGCCCTTAGGCTGCCCCAACCCACAGCCCAGCTACCATGCAGTGAGAGGCCCAGGTCACTCACCAGTGCTCTAGCGACGGCCCCAGGTAACAGCCCTCATCAGCTGCCAGCCATGGAAATGAGGCATCTTGGACACGCAGCCCTGTCAAATTTGCAGACAACTGCAACCCCAGCTACCTTCTGACTGCACCTGCGCAAGAGACCCTGGGCATAACCTGCCCAGCCAACCCACAAAAGCATGACAAATAGTGATAAATGAGTTTTAGGTCCCTGAATTTTGGTGTCATTTTTATCCAGCAAATTGATAACTAGAAGCAACTGGTGGGGACCTCATTCCCCGCCCCGCCCACAGGGAGGGGGCAGTTCCCCTTGCTGCCTCCTTTCAAAGCTGTTTACTTCTCCAGGAGGCCTGGAGAATTCTGGACAGAGCCCTCACTTTCAAACTCCTGCAGAACGCGACACCTGCCATGAGAGTCAAGGGAAGTGAGCAGACTCTCAAATGCAAGAGCTTCATGGCCCGAAGAACCTGAAGCTCAAAGAGACAGGGGCTAAGTTGGTGACAGGGCCAGGGCCAGGGCTGCCTCTCCTGGCTCCCAGCCCCGTGCTCCAGCTCCAGCACCATGCTGCCTGCCATCTGTTCTGGAACAGAGCAGGCAGAGCCTTCAACACAGGTTCTGCCAAACTTAACTCTTTTCCTAGCCAAGCTGCTCTAAGGACCACAGCACCACTGCTTGCAATATGACCTCTGAGTTAATCTGCCTCCACAAGTTCATTGCCTTGCTAAATGGCACCCTTTCTCCAAACATACATGACATCTGTTTGAGCATCTGCTGTGTGCCAAGAGATGAGTTAGCCCTACCTAGAAGGGACACAAGCATGAATAAAATAGTCACCTCCCTGAAGCTATCAACCTAGGCCAGCTCCCAGACACAGTCTGCTACAGTTGTCAGGAAGTGAGTACTGAGGCCAGTGCCACGGCTCACTAGGCTAATCCTCTGCCTGCGGCACCGGCACACCGGATTTTAGTCCTGGTTGGAGCACCGGATTCTGTCCCGGTTGCCCCTCTTCCAGTCCAGCTCTCTGCTGTGGCCCGGGAAGGCAGTGGAGGATGGCCCAAGTGCTTGGGCTCTGCACCCGCATGGGAGACCAGGAGGAAGCACCTGGCTCCTGGCTTCAGATCAGCGCAGCATGCCAGCCATGGCGGCCATTTGGGGAGTGAACCAACAGAAGGAAGACCTTTCTGTCTGTCTGTCTCTCTCTCAATAACTCTGCCTGTCAAAAGGGGAAAAAAAAAAAAAAGGAAGTGAGCACTGAACAGCATTCTCTATGAAGTGCCATGGACACGTAAATGGGCCAGTTCTGGAAGAGCAAAACAAGGCTTCACAGCCTAGCGGCTTTTGAGCTGTCTTTAATGAATAAGCCGGAATTGGGGACAGAAGGTAGATATGGAATAAGAGTCCTGGAAGAAGGAAGTAGGAGACAAAAATTTAGTGTGCTCCAAGTCTAAAGCATGTCTCAGACCTCCAAGAATCCAGATGCCATATGAGTCACAGTCAGGGTAGAGGGAGATGGAAATGAAAGACCATGGGCTTACACATCACGATAAAATCCGGAGCTGATTCTCTGGGATAAATCACCCACTGTATACCAGTAACAGGATAGACCTATTTTGTACAATAGTAACTTTGTTTTTTTAAAGATTTATTTATTTATTTGAAAGTCAGAGTTACACAGAGAGAGGAGAGGCAAAGAGAAAGAGAGAGGTCTCTCATCCGATGGTACACTCCCCACTTGACCGCAATGGCTGGAGCTGTGCCAATCTGAAGCCAGGAGCCTCCTCTGGGTCTCCCACATGGGTGCAGGGGCCCAAGGACTTAGGCCATCTTCTACTGCTTTCCCAGGCCTTAGCAGAGAGCTGGATCAGAAGAGAAGCAGCTGGGACTAGAACCAGCATCCATATGGGATGCCGGCACTTCAGTCCAGGGCTTTAACCCACTGTACCACCTTGCCGACCCCATACAACAGTAACTTTGGCAGTGGAGAGAATGCGTTACAGTCAGCTTTTACTGAGTGACAACCACTTCAAAATCACATTCTTGCACCTGTTATTTGGAAAAGTATGGCTGGCCTGGGCTGGGATCCACTGGGTTAACCTCCAGACTGAATGGAGTCCAATTCTGATCCACTTATCACTCGTCCTCCTCAGACCCAAAGCTACCTGAACACTTCTTCTCATGGCAGCAGTGAGAAACTAAAGGGAGAACCTGACTATGCGAATGCATTGCAAGCCTCTGCCTATGTCATACTGGTGAGCATTCCAACCTGCCAAGGCAAGTCACATGACCAAGTTCCCCACCCCCACCCCATCAAAGAGCTACTTACCATGAGGTCATGGCGAATGGATGGATGGCCGATTCTATTACAGAGGAGAGGAGGATTGGAATCAATTCAATCTACTGCAAGCCAGGAATAGCAGAAAGAAAGGAGACCCATGGAGAAGCTCCATGCAAAAGTAAGTCCAGGTAAGAGGAAATGAGCCTGGGAACAGAGCCAGTGGTGTGAGCAACAGCAACAGGAAGGAGACCCGACAGGAGTAGGAGAGAAAGCAAGTAGAGAAGTCCCTATAACTCCAGTTCAACATCCAACAGTAGGTGATCAGGTGCATGAGATCAGGGACCCAAAAGCAAGGTTCAAGCTTGGGGTGCAGTTACTAAGGAGTTCTAGATGGAATGTAGTCATTGAGGTCAGGCAAGGCACTTTAGTGGTCAGCTCAAAATCCATGCAGGGGCTTAAGGAAGAGAACTGGGGTAGAGGCAGCAGTGTGAGAGGTTGAGTCTAGATCCGCCCTGTACAATCTCTAGCCACGTGTGACTATTAAAATTAATTAGAGCACAGGTGAACTCAAAAGGCTTCCATAGCTTTGGCAACTCATGACAAGAGCCTAGGGTGATTACTGATGCCATAAACAAGAGTGTCAATTTGTTAAGTCAACAACAGGAGTCACTGTGCACTTACTCCTCATGTAGGATCTCTGTCCTTAATGTGCTGTACATTGTGAATTAATGCTATGACTAGTACTGAAACAGTATGTTACACTTTGTGTTTCTGTGTGGGTGCAAACTGTTGAAAGCTTTACTTAATATATGCTAAACTTATCTTCTGTATATAAAAAGAATTGAAAATGAATCTTGATGTGAATGGAAGGAGAGAGAGAGCAGGAAAGGGGAGGGTTGTGGGTGGGAGGGAAGCTATGGGGGGGTGGGGAGCCATTGTAATCCATAAGCTGTACTTTGGAAATTTATATTCATTAAATAAAAGTTAAAAAAAATTCAGGTCTCCAATTGCACCAGCCACATTCTCCAGGCTCAACAGCCTCATGCAACTAATGGCTGCCATGCCAAACAGCACAGCTATACATTTCCATCACCACAGAAAGTCCCTCTGGGGGCCGGCACCGTGGCTCACTAGGTTAATCCTCCGCCTGTGGCACCGGTATCCCATATGGGCGCCGGCTTCCAGTCCAGCTCTCTGCTGTGGCCCAGGAGGGCAGTGGAGGATGGCCCAAGTGCTTGGGTGCCTGTGTCCGCATGGGAGACCAGGAAAAGGCACCTGGCTCCTGGCTTTGGATCAGCACAGCGCCAGCCATAGCAGCCATATGGGGAGTGAGCCAACGGAAGGAAGACCTTTCTCTCTGTCTCTCTCTCACACTGTCTATAACTCTACTTGTCATATAAAAAATTAAAAAAAAAAGAAAATCCCTCTGGACAAGGCAAAATAATGACTTGAGCCATGAGCATTTAACTGAAAGAATAGCAATTGGGTGACCTACAGGACAGGTGGGGTATAAAGATTTGATTCAGAAGATAGTGTATCAGGTTTGGGCCATAGGAATGTCTACAGCAGCTTGTCAGGACTCTGTTTGTGGATCCTACCTACTCTCCTTTGCCAGGGACAGTATAGCTAAACGCCAGCATTCACTTCTGCTTCCTTCCCAAGGAGCTCGGAAAAGCAGAGTTCAGGCCAAGGATGGCCAAGCTAAATTCACATCCAGCATAAAACTTAGCTGACAACTGCACTAAGTATGCTATTGCACACTCGCTCACTTCATGTGCAATAAACACCTGATTGCTACTAGGACCTCATGCTACACAGAAAAAAAAAAAAAAAAAAAAAAAAAAAAAAAAAAAAAAAGAGGGCAGGGTTTCTGCCTTCAAAACATTTGCCATTTAAGCAAAAGGACAAGAGATAAACAAGATACTATGAGTACTACCAGAGTTAGGGAACTATGAGATCTTGGCTGAGGTCAGTCTCTGGCTGCCCTAGCCCCTTAGACATATCCTCCAGGTCCACTAAGCCATAGTTTTCTTACCAGGGTAAAATGAGAGTGTTGGTTCCCATCTGCTAGAGGAAATGTAGCACAGCAGTTCAACAAACACACTTTGGAAACACACAGCTAAGGTTCAAATCCTGGCCTCTCCACTGACCAGCTCTGGAGTCTTCAGTGAGCTTCTTAAACGCCCTGTATCAGTTTCCTCATCTGTTTGTTGTTGTTGTTGTTTTGACAGGCAGAGTGGACAGTGAGAGAGAGACAGAGAGAAAGGTCTTCCTTTTCCTTTGGTTCACCCACCAATGGCCGCTGCGGCCAGTGCACCGCGCTGATCCAAAGCCAGGAGCCAGGCGCTTCTCCCGGTCTCCCATGCAGGTGCAGGGCCCAAGCACTTGGGCCATCCTCCACTGCACTCCCGGGCCACAGCAGAGAGCTGGACTGGAAGAGGAGCAACCGGGACAGAATCCGGCACCCCAACTGGAACTAGAACCCGGGGTGCCAGCACCACAGGCGGAGGATTAGCCTAGTGAGCCACGGCGCTGGCCCATTTCCTCATCTGTAAGGTGAGAGTCATGTGGGGCACAGAAGAATCACTTGGTCCATGATAAATACTCAACAGACATCACTGCCACCCGGATTTCTATGTGAGGGAATGTGGCTGGGTACTAGGGAAAGGCTTTCTCGAAGTCAAGAGGAGACAGGAGCCTCTGAGCATTGACCAGAAACAGCCATCTAAGGCCTGCCCCCCCCACCCAAACGTCCATGCAGCAAAGGGAGTCGGCTGGGGAGTGCATCCTCCACTGGAACCTCCGCTCCTTCTGACCCTCTCTTCCTGCACAGCCTGCTTCTCTCCACACCCAGCCCGTCCACTCTCCTTTCTTTCTCACTCCTCTCCAGACCCATACACGAGTTCCTGACAGGTTCACAAATCACACCTGAGTGGCAGCTGGGCGTTGCCCAGCCTCCCAAGGGTTGGTTCCTGTGGAGCCACCCCCTTAACTAAATCCACCTCACCTGAGAGGTTCATGGTCTCCTGACGCTAAGCCTACGAGTGAGGACTGTAAGAAACGCTCACGCCCACACTCGAGGGTACGTTCCTCGGCTGTGTAGTCAGCCTTTATCAACCTGGCGTAGAAAAAGGACCTTAGATCAAAATGCAGGAAGTGTGAATCAGGTTTGGGATTTACTCAATAACAACCTACAGATGTTGTGTCATTATTGAACAGACGTTCCACGCTAATTAATAGCCATTGGGGAAACTGGGGGTAGATCTTACCTCTATACTTTACCTGCACATTTTAAGAATATAGAATAAAAAGCTTATTTCTTTTTTTTAACTTTTATTTAATGAATATAAATATCCAAAGTATAGCTTATGGATTACAATGGCTCCCCCCCATAACTTCCCTCCCACCCGCAACCCTCCCCTTTCCTGCTCCCTCTCCCCTTCCATTCACATCAAGATTCATTTTCAATTCTCTTTATATACAGAAGATCAGTTTAGTATATATTAAGTAAAGATTTCAACAGTTTGCCCCCACATAGCAACACAAAGTGAAAAAATACTGTTGGAGTACTAGTTATAGCATTAAATAACAATGTACAGCACATTAAGGACAGAGATCCTACATGATATTTTTAAAAAATTGATTAATTTCTCCTCCCTCTCTTTTTCCCCACTCTTATATTTAACAGGGATCACTTTTCAGTTAAAATTTAAACACCTAAGAATAATTGTGTGTTAATTACAGAGTTCAACCACTAGTACTAGAACAACAACAACAACAATTACTAAAAAGGATAAAGTATTATATTGTACATCAACAGTCAGGACAAGAGCTGATCAGGTCATTGTTTCTTATAGTGTCCATTTCACTTCAACAAGTTTCTCCTTTGGTGCTCAGTTAGTTGTCACCAATCAGGGAAAACAAATGATATTTGTCTCTTTGGGACTGACAATTCACTCAGCATGATGTTTTCCAGATTCCTCCATCTTGTTGCAAATGACCGGGTTTCATTGTTTTTGACTGCTGTGTAGTATTCTATAGAGTACATGTCCCATAATTTCTTTATCCAGTCTACTGTTGATGGGCATTTGGGTTGGTTCCAGGTCTTAGCTATTGTGAATTGAGCTGCAATAAACCTTTAGGGTTTGCCAACTTTGATCTTATTCCAATAGGGTCATAGTCAAAGTGGAAGTTCTCTCCTCCCTTCAGAGAAAGGTACCTCCTTCTTTGATGGCCCCGTTCTTTCCACCGGGATCTCACTTGCAGAGATCTTTCATTTAGGTTTGTTTTTTTTGTTTTGTTTTGCTTTGTTTGTTTGTTTGTTTGTTTTTGTTTTTTTTCCAGAGTGTCTTGGCTTTCCATGCCTACAATACTCTCATGGGTTCTTCAGCCAGATCCGAATGCCTTAAGGGCTGATTCTGAGGCCAGAGTAAAAGCTTATTTCAAAAGGCAAAACAGGGAGGCTTTCGGGTGTGTAGATGGTAATCCTGGGGCTGGGGAAGGCAGAGCTGCTAGACTAGAAAAAAGGAAACAGCTAAAGTCCAAGCAATCATGCAAAGGCCACTGTGGTCAATGGGCCAAGGTCCACAAAAACAGGCAGGAGGGTAGGACTCCCTGGGATTTGCCCAGCCAGAATCCACTCACCTGCCCCTTTAGTAAAACCATACTCTGCCAAGCATTATGGATTTTGTGGGACCGCATCCTACTTTGGATACCGGGATCTTCAGGTGGATGGATCAAATGAGTGTGAGATTCAGCTTCAAGCAAACATCAGGGTGAGCACACAGTCAAAAGATACGCTCTCATTCAAAGGTCTGTAATTCTATGAACTTAGAAACTATATCTCAACAGCTCGACTTCAAGGATCCCAAGGTGAAATAGCTAAAATCTTAGGACAAATAACCCACGATTCCATCCAACTCTAAAACCCTCTCTCTACTGGGACTCCAGCTGCTGCCATTCTTAAATGATAGTCCCCATCCCTGTTATAAAACATGACTGATGCTGCTTCCAAAAGAGACAAGAACCCAGCAAAGCAAGTTTTGGTCAAATCCATCCGGCTTTAGCATTCAGCAACTCAGCAGAAATCCAGGTCAGTCAATCAGAATGCAGTCTGAAAGCCTGCTTTTTGGACATGAGCACCAGCCAACACGGGGAGAGAGGAAAGAAATATGAGGCATGATGGCGGAGCCTAGCGCTTAAAGAATGGAGCAGTCGGACGCTTGGCGGAGATGGGGTATTTTGAAGTAAACATATGAAATTGAGCAGTTTCCTGGTTTCTGTCAACCAAAGATTAGGAGGCAGAAGTTAAACGCAGCCATTTTTCCTCTCCACAAATGAAATACTGTGTTCGGGAAGCTTTTTATAAAACATTCTCTGAATAGCTGTGATTCACAGACAACGCTCCTGCACCTTGAAAACAGATCCTCTGGGTGTATTAGGAGGGCAACAGCACTAATGATTTCCAACTCAAAACACCCACAAAACAGAAGGGCAATCTGAAACGAGAAATGAAACAAAACGCTGGTACTGCAAGAGGGTGGGAGGATGGTCGGTTCAGGCGTTTTTTGTTTTTGCTTGGTTAGTTGATTAGTTATGTTGTTTCCTTTTGGTTAATGGTTTAGTTGGAAATTTTTAAGGTATTTCTCTTGACTCTGTGACCAAATTGTAACCTCCTTGAAGGACAATCCCACGGATCCTATGTGTCATGAGCCCAGCCTAAGCACAGGGTCCTACTTACCAAGAGGCACCCCTTAAATAATGTCAGCAATGACAAGGGTCCCTTTGACAATCTGCGTACTGCTTTGCCAACAGCACCCTCTGTAGGACAGGTGGAGTGCCTGTGCCTTGGATCCAGGTGAAACAAAAGGAACAAGTCTTCAGAGCATGGACTTCTCTCAAAGTCAGAGCCAACAGCCCCTGACAGCCCTATTCCTCTCCCTGTGTGGTGAAAGCACACTTGGATCCAGACCAGATGGTCTCATCCCATTCAATCCACATCTGCTGTGTTTGTGACTCACAGAGCCAATTACCATAGAAATACAGAGGAGGAGGCTGGTGCTGCTTCAGTTTCATGTGACACAAACAATGACAATCTTTGACCTTTCTCTTAAAAAAAAATTACCTGCATCTGTGTATAAAATAAATACAAAATAATGAAATATTTCCCCAAAGGAAGGGAGCCAACAGCAGGCAGGCAGAGTGTGGACACGGTCTTGGTTCTTCTCTCCTCTCTTTTGGTTCACAAGGCAGCCCTGAACTTTCCCACCTGCACTTCTGGGGTCTTGCCTCTTTGAAGCAATGCATCAGGTGCCGCCTGCAGCTTTACTGTTGCAGGCTTCATGGCTGCCAAAGGTAGGGACATCCATCACCGTGCACTAGAAATAGCCCAGTGACTGCTGGAGCTCAGAGGCTAGAAGACAGACACCATATATTTTTTAATGTAAATGATTGCTTCCTGTCAGAAATTCTGGAGCAAGGTTGCTATTATGCATCACAGCAGGGAGGACCTCTAGAAGATTCCAAGAGGTAACCTTCACCTCGGTGCCAGGTTCTTAGCACACAACCCAGTTCTGGGAGAATTTGTACTGTAATGCAGCTGTGCCTGTTTGCCCTGGAGCTCCCCAGTCATCGTCACTCAAGGCTGGGAGAGTGACACAGCCCCAGTGGTGGGGGACTTGTGAGTCAGGTGTCAATGACGTTATTATACACACTGCGGGTGGGGGTGGCCCTGGTTTGCTCCACTCAAATTTCCTCCTCTAGCATCTGCTGGCATGATCCAGGAGGAATCTTACTTTCACCAGGATAATGACTCCTCTATGTTCTCCTGGCCTCCCAGATGCTAAGAACGGTTCCCACAGACCAGGATCAAAAACAACAGGTTGTATTGATGAGTAATACAGAAATGTGAGTGAGTCACATGTACTGCTCACTACTCATATGGACAGAAAACAGAGACAAGGCTTCTGAAACTCCTTTTTTATCTTAAACTCTTTTCTTAAAAAGATTTATGTATTTTATTTGAAAGGCAAGAGTTACAGATAGGGAGAGGGAGAGAGAGAAAGGGAGAGAGGGAGAGGGAGAGAAAGGGAGAGGGAGAGGAAGAGGGAGAGGGAGAGAAGGAGAGAGGGAGAGAGGGAAATAAGGAGAGAGGGAGAGTGGGATAGAGGGAGAGGAAGAGAGGGAGAGAGGGAGAGAGGGAGAGAGAGAGAGAATCTTCCATTCACTAGCTGATTCCCCCAGATGGCTGCAATGGTCAGAGCTGGGCCAATTTGAAGCCAGGAGCCAGGAGGTTCTTCTGGGTCTCCCATGTGGGTGCAGGGGCCTAAGGACTTGGGCCATCTTCTACTGCTTTCCCAGGCCATAGCAGAGAGCTGGATCGGAAGTGGAGCAGGTGGGACTCAAAACTGGCACCCATGTGGGATGCCGGCACTGCAGGTGGTGGCTTTATCCGGTACGCCATAGCGCCGACCCCGCCTGAGACTTCTGCTTGCAGGAACAGCAGCCCAGATAACTAGATAACCATGCAACTTCCCAAGATCTGAGAACCAGCTCCTTTAAAAGCACCAATGCTCTCACAAGAGGGCTGTGAAGGCTGACCCCCACTTGCTTGTGCTTTGCCCCTGGGTGCCATTAGCAGGTGCTAACGATGTCAAACAGTCTACAGTCTGTTCTCCAAGGAGAAAATGAGGGACTGGAGGAGCGTGCACAGTAGTTCAGTTCATGGAGCCTGGAGTCCATGTATACCACATTACAGCAGGAACACTAGCTGATGGTCATAAGAATGAACACGAGCCATCACGGGAGGTTTGCCCTCTGTAGAGCCTCCGCCCCAGACCCTCACGGGCTTCAGAATGCCGTCTCTCCTAAATGCTCCCAGTGTTTCACCACACAAAAGTTGCACTGGCATTTGAAGGCACACAAGAAAAACGTATGAAATGCCGTGTTCTCAGAGAACACTGCGATGCTGCTGTGTTCACCATTGCTTTTACTCAGTGAATAAAAATCACATGTTGAGGGGCCAGCGCTGAAGCTTAATGGGTGAAGCCACTGCCTGCAGTGCCGGCATCCCATGTGGGCATTGGTTCGAGTCCCAGCTGCCCTACTTCCGATCCAGCTCTCTTCTGTGGCCTGGGAAAGCAGCAGAAGATGGCCCAAGTGCTTGGGTCCCCGCATCCGCGTGGGAGACCCAGAGGAAGCTCCTGGCTCCTGGCTTCAGATCGGTGCAGCTCCGGCTGTTGCAGCCCATTGGGGAGTGAACCACTGGATGGAAGACCTCTCTCTCTCTACCTCTCCTCTCTCTGTGTGTAATTCTTTCAAATAAATAAATAAATATTTTTTAAAAATCACATGTTGAGCAATTTTTTTAAAATAAGGATCAGATTAACATGCTTAGCCTCAGACTGAAAATCCCTGCGAGTCTCCTTGTGATGATTGCTATTCTGTACACCTGAGGACATTGATCATTTAACCACAAGCTAAGCAATCTGCAGGCCAGAGTCTTTGGCAAGGTGTCCTCTAGATCCAGTGCTGGCAAGCGCATGCCCCAAACCAGGGGAGGCTGCATGGGAAAGGTGCAGGCCCCCAGGACCCTGCAGGGGATCCAGCTGTCCAATCCAAGTGGGGGGGGGGGATGCTTCCAGGGCACACCAGTATTAGTTGCAGTCACCTGCCCACAGGTAGGAGGGGAGAATGGGTTTTTCTTTTTTGTGGGGGGCGAGAGGGGATTATCTACTAATAGTTTACTAAAACATGAAAGAAAAAAATCAAAGATCCCAAGTGTTCCCCTCTAAATCCTCTCTTTCCAGACCCAGAGCTTGCAGCACCAGCTTACTCGCGGCTGCACGCACATGCATTTCTGGTTCTCAGCATCTGTGTAAGCAGTGGTTCTCAAAATGCAGGATCAGCAGATGGGGATGGTACAGTGGTTGAGTCACTGCTTGGAGCGCGTCCCACGCCAGAGCCTGGGTTCAGTCCCATCTCTGCTCCTGATTCCAGCTTCCTTCTAATGTTCACCCTGGGAGGCAGCAGGTGACGGCTCAAGTCATGGGTCCCTGCCACACAGGGGACACCTGGATTCAGTTCTCAGCTCCTGGCTTTGACCCTACCCAGCCCCAATTCGTTTGGGAAATGAATCAGCAGATAGGCTCTCCCACCCCACCCCAACCTCTCAAGTAAACAAATCATTTTAGTTTTAATGTAGCATCAGTGCAGGCACTGGACACAGTGGTTAAGCTGCAGCTGGGGACACCCACATCCCATACAGAGTGCCTGGTTCAAGTCCCAGCTCTGCTCCTGATCCAGCTTCCTGCTATTATGTATCCTGGAAGGCAACAGATGATGGCTTAACTACTTGGGTCTCTGACCCACATGGGAGACCCAGACTGAATATCAGGTTCCTGGCCTCAACCTAGCCCAGCCCTGGCTATTGCAGGCATTGGGGGAGTGAATTAGCATATAAAAGATCTCTTTCCATCCATCTTTCAAATAAAATAGTTTTTTAAATGCAGCATCATCAGAATCACATGGAGGGCTTGCTAAAACACAGACTGTTGGGCTAGGTGGTCTAAGAAAGTAAGTCATACCAGCTCATGGGAGCCAACTCAAATTTTCAGTTACTTTGTAAGCCATCATTAAAAAACAAATCCCAACACTATATGATCGAACAAAATTAGGTCAAATACAAGTTACATTAAAAGCACTTCCTAAGGATTTTACTACTATTTCTTCCATCTCTGCTTTTGAGGATGTCTATATCTACTGCATCCATATGACCGAAATGGTAGAGAATGACTCACTGCTGCGTGTCTCCTCCTGCAGTGGTATCCTGTTGTGGCCCGGAATTGCCCACAGCAGAGGTAATCCCACCAAAGAAATGGGCAAATGCTGCAGGTCTGGCCTTGACCCATTACTTTGCTGATTGTTTAGACTTCAGAACTTGACGGAGAAAATTTTGATAATACAGATTAAACTTGAAAGTGCATCAGCCTGTGGCTTTTATGTTGTGAAAGGGGACGGAGGTAAAGAAAAAGTCTTCCAATATTTGAAAACTGTTATCTTATTCAGCAAAGAAACTGCTCATCATCGATAAACGAGTGACATTCTGACATACGACTTCACTTTGTTTGACTTTCTTCTTATTCTTTAACACAAATGGAAACGTCAATCAACATTCATGTCCAAACAACATTCATTCATCAATTGGAACTGTAGTTTGTGTCTGATACAAGAATCTGGCCAAAAATAATAAAAAACATCAGTAAAAATCAATTAGCTATATAAAATTTATAGCAACAAATACCGAATATTTTATTATTATTTATAAATTGTGTGCTACACACCTTGTAACTCAGCAAGATAATAAACTTGTGTGTATAAATACATATACACTCTTTTTCTCAGATACCCAGCTATTAAACTGCCTGCACATCCCTGCCTGCCACTACACCAGAGCTCAGGATTCAGTGGAATTGAGGCAAGGCCCAGAATTTGCCTTTCTGGGAAGTTCCCAAAGGGATTCTAGCATTGCAGGTCTAGAGACCACTCTGAAAATCTCCAAGTAGAAAGAAACAGAGGCCACCACCACGAGTCTTCCTGTGCATGGATGGACCATCCGCCTCCTGGACTAAGTCACCTGATCTGTTATTAAACAAATACTGACTTCCATTGCAGGAGACATTACAGTTTAATTCAAGTAGTCAACATGTGCTCAACAGATGACAAATCCTAAGCAAAACAAAGAAGCACACACTCCATCTAACCAGCGGCCACCTCACCACTGAGACATGAAGGGAGCTCAAAGAGCGACTCGGTCAACAGATCGACCCCCATCATTCTGCCAAATCCCCACTGTCGTATCCCAGGAAGACTGTGCTGAAGTGCCAATATTCACCTGGGAAGCGCAAGAGGGGACCCAAAGGACATATTACCCTGAGCAACCACCTGCTTTGTCCCCCATCCCAGGTCAGGCAGCCCTCCTTCCCTGTACACTTGACTCTGCTTCTTGTAGAAACCAGTCCTGGAGTCAGCGCTGTGGTGCAGTGGGTTAACGCCCTGGCCTGAAGCTCCAGCATCCCATATGGGCACCAGTTCAAGACATGGCCGCTCCACTTCCGATCCAGCTCTCTGCTATGGCCTGGGAAAGCAATAAAAGATGGCCCAAGTCCTTGGGCCCCTACACCTGCATGGGAGACCTGGAAGAAGCTCCTGGCTCCTGGCTTCAGATCAGCACAGCTCTGGCCATTGCGGCCAACTGGGGAGTGAACCATTGGATGGAAGACACCTCTTTCTCTCTCTGCCTCTCCTCTCTCTGTGTAACTCTTTCAAATAAATAAATAAATATTTTTAAAGAAAGAAAGAAAGAAAGAGAGAGAGAGAGAAAGAAAGAAAGAAAGAAAGAAAGAAAGAAAGAAAGAAAGAAAGAAAGAAACCAGTCCTTTAGTACACACAGACATCCACTGTAACTCTGGGGGTGCACAGCCTGCGTTAGAAGCCCAGCACTGCTGTGTGATGTTGCAGTAGTTACTAGACCTCTCTGCCCTTCCATTTCCTTATGGAAATTGAAATAATATTAATCCTACTCTAAAGAATTCTTTAGAAAATTCAGTGAGTTTATTGAATTTACCAAGTACCTAGAACAACAGGTGATCTATGGAAAAGTGCTGAGTACATCAACACCTCATCTTTGTCATTGGCTTGTACATTTGAATTTATAATTCCTATTTTAATGAACACAATAAACACCTTTGGATACACCATGAACACAAGACCCAAAACATTGATGATAATATACATCTACCCATGTGCTTCCTCCCAGTACTCTGCCCTACCTCTCTACAATCAATACCACCGCAGGTTCAACGTTTACTTTCTTTTTTTTTTTTTTTGACAGGCAGAGTGGATAGTGAGAAAGAGAGACAGAGAGAAAGGTCTTCCTTTTTGCCGTTGGTTCACCCTCCAATGGCCACTGCAGCCGGCGCATCATGCTGATCCGAAGCCAGGAGCCAGGATCCAAAGCCAGGAGCCAGGCGCTTCTCCCGGTCTCCCAAGTGGGAGCAGGGCCCAAGCACTTGGGCCATCCTCCACTGCCTTCGCGGGCCATAGCAGAGAGCTGGCCTGGAAGAGGGGCAACCGGGATAGAATCCGGTGCCCGACCGGGACTAGAACCCGGTGTGCCAGCGCCGCAAGGCGGAGGATTAGCCTGTTAAGCCACAGCGTCGGCTTCAACATTTACTTTCTTATGTTGTCTACAGCCCTAATTCACATGCATTTCCAAAATAAATGTTGCTTTCTTTTAGTTGTGCTTAATTTTACTAAAGGGGTACATAATTTCCAAGGACTTCTTAAAACTTGCCATTGCATTTTGTTGAGCAACAGAGCTGTCACTTACATGAACTACAGCTAATGTTTAATACTTTCATGAGACTCACATGAGCTTGATCCCAGGCAGTGAGCCCTTCCCTCCAGACCAGGTCTAAAAATTCACTTCGCCATCAGCAAAGTATACAGTAAGTAGAAAAAACCTCCCTTTCAGACCAAAGGGAAAGAAAGTTTTAAAGTGAGAATATAATTTTCCTCATGGGCATTGTCTACCTTAGAAAAACTACTACAGAACATGCCTGTGACTATAGACTTGTAGTTCAGGCCACCAAAGATTAGAGATGGGACTCGGGCACTCCCTTGACTTGCATCCTCTGGTCTGCTTTAACACAAACCAGGAGGAAAAGAAAGCTAGGCATCAGAAGCAATGGGTGGCAGGCCTATTAATGGATGATCTGTACAGTGATCTGCCCTCAAGGAGACCCAACAGGCCAGTCTACTGCAGTGGCTTTCAATGTGGTAAGCCTGGGCTTCAGCAGAAGTCAGCTTGTGAAGAGCCCTGGCAGCTCTGCCAAGAGTTGGATCACTGGAAATGGACCTGCCCTGGAGTCGAAGGATGCCCAGGTCAGAGCCACAGATCTTATTGGCTCTAAGCTGAAAAGCCCTTCACTCAGCCCAACTTCCAAAGTGACCACTGCAGCTGAAGGTGTGGTCAAGTAGGGTCAGCAACATTGCAGGCAGAACTGTAAATTTCTTGTTAGAGATGCCCCCTGCCTTTACCTGGCCAGCTCTCCTCCCAGGCCAGCCAAGTAATGAAAGTCAACAGAGTGCCTTCCCCTAGGAGGTTCATACCTCCCTTAGGATATACCCCATGTGAAGAGATAGATAGGTCTGAGCCTCTTAACTTACAAGGCCTAAAGCCCACCAGATTATTATCAAGCCCCTTCTATCAGGTTCTATTTGCCTCTCAATCAGAAAACTTAATTGTAGCTTAGACAGCACCTTTCTTAGCTCCGCTAATAATGACTCTGTCCTTTGTTCTAGACCCTGTCTAGCGTACTTGGGCCTCATTCCTTTGTAATCATAACCTCTACTCTACCACCAATGGCTCTACTCCCAACCTGTGTGTACTGATGGTCCTCTTCCCCACTTAATGCTGTATAATTGTTCAAACCTGGTTAATGCCACTCTTAGGATCATTGGTTACTATCCTCACCCTGTCTTTTATGACCTTGTCTAAATATGATCAGAGTCAGCAAACTTGGAAGGCTTCCATAGCCTTGGCAACTCATGACGACAGCCTAGGGTGGTTACTGGCGCCATAAACTAGAGTGTCAATTTGTTGGGTCAAGCCTCTAAGGCACCACTGAAAGCAGACAGTCCACTTAATATAGAGCCATAGTGTAACAAGAAAAAACACCACAGTGAAAAAACCAAATATCTCCAACATGCCAAACAACAAACGCAAAAACCGAGGTAACAAGAACAAGGAAGACACTATGACACCCCCAAATGAAAAAGACACCCCAATTCAAGATTATGAAGATGAGGAGATTGAAGAAATGCAAGAAGCAGATCTCAAAAAATTGATAAGAACATTAAGAAGTTCTCAAAAACAAATTCTTGAACTACAGAAATCCTTCATGGACAAGATAGAAAATCTCTCTCGTGAAAATGAAATATTAAGGAGGAATCAAAATGAATTGAAACAACTAGTGGAACAAGAAATGGTGATAGTGATGAGAAATCATAATGAAATGAAGAATTCAATAGATCAAATGACAAACACATTAGAGAGTCTTAAAAACAGAATGGACGAAGCAGAAGAGAGAATATCAGACTTAGAAGACAGAGAACAGGAAAGGAAACAATCAAATCAAAGAAAAGAAGAAGAAATCAGAAATCTAAAAAATACTGTCAGGAATCTACAGGATACTCTTAAAAAACCCAACATTCGGGTTCTAGGAGTACCTGAAGGCATGGAGAGAGAGAAAGGATTAGAAGGCATTTTCAGTGAGATACTAGCAGAAAATTTCCCAGGTTTGGAGAAAGACAGAGACATCCTAATACAGGAAGCTCATAGAACCCCTAATAAACATGACCAAAAGAGATCCTCACCACGACATGTCGTAATCAAACTCACCACAGTGAAACACAAAGAAAAGATCCTAAAATGTGCAAGAGAGAAACGCCAAATTACTCTCAGAGGATCTCCCATTAGACTCACAGCTGACTTCTCTTCAGAAACCCTGCAAGCTAGGAGAGAATGGCGAGACATAGCCCAGGTGCTAAGAGAGAAAAACTGCCAGCCCAGAATATTATATCCTGCAAAGCTCTCATTTATGAATGAAGGTGAAATAAAGACCTTTCACAGCAAACAGACATTGAAAGAATTTGTCGCCACTCGTCCAGCCCTGCAAAAGATGCTTAAAGATGTGTTACATACAGAAACACAGAAACACGGTCACCAATATGAAAGAAGGTAAAGGTAGGAAACCTCACACCAAAAGATCACAGGAATCTCAAACCATATATTAGAAAGTATCTTTGGCTAATGGCAGGGCAAAGTTACTCCTTCTCAATAGTCACATTGAATGTTAATGGCTTGAACTGTCCAGTTAAAAGACACCGATTGGCTGATTGGGTTAAGGAACAAAACCCATCCTTTTGCTGCTTACAAGAAACCCATCTATCCAACAATGATCCATACAAGCTGAGAGTGAAAGGCTGGAAAAAGATATATCACGCCAACAGAAATGAAAAGAGAGCGGGCGTAGCCATCTTAATATCGGACAACATAAACTTTACCACAAAAACTGTTAGGAGAGACAAAGAGGGGCACTATATAATGATTAAGGGATCCATTCAACAGGAAGATATAACGATTATCAACGTATATGCACCTAATTACAGGGCACCAGCTTATTTAAAAGATTTGTTAAGGGACTTAAAGGGAGACTTAGACCCCAATACAATAGTACTGGGGGACTTCAATACTCCACTCTCAGAGATAGACAGATCAACAGGACAGAAGATCAACAAGGAGACAGTAGATTTAAATGACACTATAGCCCAAATGGATCTAACAGATATCTACAGAACATTTCATCCTACATCTAAGGACTTTACATTCTTCTCAGCAGTACATGGAACCCTCTCTAGGATTGACCACATACTAGGCCATAAAGCAAGTCTCAGCAAATTCAAAAGAATTAGAATCATACCATGCAGCTTCTCAGACCACAAAGGAATGAAATTGGAAATTGGCAACTCAGGAATCCCTAGAGCACGTGCAAACACATGGAGATTGAACAACATGCTCCTGAATGAACAATGGGTCATAGAAGAAATTAAAAGAGAAATCAAAAATTTTCTGGAAGTAAATGAGGATAACAGCACAACATACCAAAACCTATGGGATACAACAAAAGCAGTGTTAAGAGGAAAGTTTATATCAATAGGTGCTTACATCAAGAAATTGGAAAGGCACCAAATAGATGAGCTTTCAAGTCATCTCAAGGATCTAGAAAATCTGCAGCAAACCAAACCCAAACCCAGTAGGAGAAGAGAAATAATTAAAATCAGAGAAGAAATCAACAGGATTGAATCCAAAAAAACATTACAAAAAATCAGCCAAACGAGGAGCTGGTTTTTTGAAAAAATAAACAAAATTGACACCCCATTGGCCCAACTAACTAAAAAAAGAAGAGAAAAGACCCAAATCAATAGGATCAGAGATGAAATGGGAAACGTAACAACAGACACCACAGAAATAAAAAGAATCATCAGAAATTACTACAAGGACTTGTATGCCAGCAAACATGGAAATCTATCAGAAATGGACAGATTCTTGGACACATACAACCTCCCTAAATTGAGCCAGGAAGACATAGAAAACCTAAACAGACCAATAACTGACACAGAAATTGAAACAGTAATAAAGGCCCTCCCAACAAAGAAAAGCCCAGGGCCAGATGGATTCACTGCTGAGTTCTACCAGACATTTAGAGAAGAACTAACTCCAATTCTTCTCAAACTATTCAGAGCAATCGAAAAAGAGGGAATCCTCCCAAATTCTTTCTATGAAGCCACCATCACCTTAATTCCTAAGCCAGAAAGAGACGCAACATTGAAAGAGAATTACAGACCAATATCCCTGATGAACATAGATGCAAAAATACTCAATAAAATTCTGGCCAATAGAATGCAACAACACATCAGAAAGATCATCCACCCAGACCAAGTGGGATTCATCCCCGGTATGCAGGGATGGTTCAACATTCGCAAAACAATCAACGTAATACACTACATTAACAGACTGCAGAAGAAAAACCATATGATTCTCTCAATAGACGCAGAGAAAGCATTTGATAAAATACAACACCCTTTCATGATGAAAACTCTAAGCAAACTGGGTATGGAAGGAACATTCCTTAATACAATCAAAGCAATATATGAAAAACCCACGGCCAACATCCTATTGAATGGGGAAAAGTTGGAAGCATTTCCACTGAAATCTGGTACCAGACAGGGATGCCCTCTCTCACCACTGCTATTCAATATAGTTCTGGAAGTTTTGGCCAGAGCTATTAGGCAAGAAAAAGAAATTAAAGGGATACAAATCGGGAAGGACGAACTCAAACTATCCCTCTTTGCAGATGATATGATTCTTTATTTAGGGGACCCAAAGAACTCTACTAAGAGACTGCTGGAACTCATCGAAGAGTTTGGCAAAGTAGCAGGATATAAAATCAATGCACAAAAATCAACAGCCTTTGTATACACAGGCAATGCCACGGCTGAGGAAGAACTTCTAAAATCAATCCCATTCACAATAGCTACAAAAACAATCAAATACCTTGGAATAAACTTAACCAAAGACGTTAAAGATCTCTACGATGAAAACTACAAAACCTTACAGAAAGAAATAGAAGAGGATACCAAAAAATGGAGAAATCTTCCATGCTCATGGATTGGAAGAATCAATATCATCAAAATGTCTATTCTCCCAAAAGCAATTTATACATTCAATGCAATACCCATCAAGATCCCGAAGACCTTCTTCTCAGATCTGGAAAAAATGATGCTGAAATTCATATGGAGACACAGAAGACCTCGAATAGCCAAAGCAATCCTGTACAACAAAAACAAAGCCGGAGGCATCACAATACCTGATTTTAGGACATACTACAGGGCAGTTGTTATCAAAACAGCATGGTACTGGTATAGAAACAGATGGATAGACCAATGGAACAGAATAGAAACACCAGAAATCAATCCAAACATCTACAGCCAACTTATATTTGACCAAAGATCCAAATCTAATCCCTGGAATAAGGACAGTCTATTCAATAAATGGTGCTGGGAAAATTGGATTTCCACATGCAGAAGCTTGAAGCAAGACCCATACCTATCACCTTACACAAAAATTCACTCAACATGGATTAAAGACTTAAATCTACGACCCGAAACCATCAAATTATTAGAGAGCATTGGAGAAACCCTGCAAGATATAGGCACAGGCAAAGACTTCCTGGAAAATACTCCAACAGCACAGGCAGTCAAAACCAAAATTAACATTTGGGATTGCATCAAATTGAGAAGTTTCTGTACTTCAAAAGAAACAGGAAAGTGAAGAGGCAACCAACAGAATGGGAAAAAATATTCGCAAACTATACTACAGATAAAGGATTGATAACCAGAATCTACAAAGAAATCAAGAAAATCCACAACAACAAAACAAACAACCCACTTAAGAGATGGGCCAAGGACCTCAATAGACATTTTTCGAAAGAGGAAATCCAAATGGCCAGCAGACACATGAAAAAATGTTCAAGATCACTAGCAATCAGAGAAATGCAAATCAAAACCACAATGAGGTTCCATCTCACCCCGGTGAGAATGGCTCACATTCAGAAATCTACCAACAACAGATGCTGGAGAGGATGTGGGGAAAAAGGGACACTAACCCACTGTTGGTGGGAATGCAAACTGGTTAAGCCACTATGGAAGTCTGTCTGGAGATTCCTCAGAAACCTGAACATAACCCTACCATACAACCCAGCCATCCCACTCCTTGGAATTTACCCAGAGGAAATTAATTTGGCAAATAAAAAAGCCATCTGCACATTAATGTTTATTGCAGCTCAATTCACAATAGCTAAGACCTGGAACCAACCCAAATGCCCATCAACAGTAGACTGGATAAAGAAATTATGGGACATGTACTCCATAGAATACTATACAGCAGTAAGAAACAACGAAACCCAGTCATTTGCAACAAGATGGAGCAATCTGGAAAACATCATGCTGAGTGAATTAAGCCAGTCCCAAAGAGAAAAATATCATTTGTTTTCCCTGATCGGTGACAACTGAGTGCCAAAGGGGAAACCTGTTAAGTGAAATGGACACTATAAGCAACAATGAACTGATCAGCTCCTGTCCTGACTTTAGATGTACAATGTAATACTTTATCCTTTTTAGTATTTGTTGTTGTTTTTGTTGTTCTAGTACTATTGGTTGAACTCAGTAATTAACACACAATTATTCTTAGGTGTTTAAATTTTAACTGAAAAGTGATCCCTGTTAAATCTAAGAGTGGAGAAAGAGAGGGAGGAGATGAACAATTTGGAACATGCTCAATCGGACTGGCCACAAATGGTGGAGTTAGAAATGTGCCAGGGGATTCCAACACAATCCCATCAAGATGGCATGTACCAATGCCATCGCACTAGTCCAAGCGATCAATTTCAGCTCACAATTGATAGCTCTGATAGGTCTAAGAGTCAAAGAGATCACACAAACAAGACAAGTATCTGCTAATACTAACTGATAGAATCAAAAAGGGAGAGAAAGATCCAACATGGGAAGTGGGATACACAGCAGACTCATAGAATGGCAGATGTCCTAAACAACACTCTGGCCTCAGAATCAGCCCTCAAGGCATTCAGATCTGGCTGAAGAGCCCATGAGAGTATAGCAGGCATGGAAAGCCAAGATATCATGGAAAAAAAAAAAAGACCTAAATGAATGATCTCTGTGAGTGAGATCCCAGTGGAAAGAACGGGGCCATCAAAGAAGGAGGTACCCTTCTCCGAAGGGAGGAGAGAACTTCCACTTTGACTATGACCCTATCGGAATAAGATCAAAGTCAGCGAACTCTAAAGGCTTCCATAGCCCTGGCAACTCATGACTAGAGCCTAGGGAGATTACTGACGCCATGAACAGGAGTGTCAAATTGTTAAATCAGCAACAGGAGTCACTGTGTACTTACACCCCATGTGGGATCTGTCCCTAATGTGTCGTCTAAAGCCAAGTGATGCTATAACTAGTACTGAAACAGTATTTTTATTCTTTGCGTTTCTGTGTGGGCACAAACTGATGAGGTCTTTACTAATTATATACTGAAGTGATCTTCTGTATATAAAGAGAATTGGAAATGAAAAAAAAACAAACTGGTGTTAAAATGGAAATGGCATAGAAAATTAATTAATTTGAAAAAAAATTATGTAGGATCTCTGTCTTTAATGTGCTGTACATTGCTATTTAATGCTATAATTAGTAATCCAATGGTAGTTTTTTCACTTTAAGTTGCTATATGGGCAAAATGTTGAAATCTTTACCTAATATATACTAAACTGATCTTCTGTATACAAAGAGAATTGAAAATGAATCTTTACATGAATGGAAGGGGAAAGGGAGCGGGAAAGGGGAGGGTTGCGGGCGGGAGGGAAGTTATGGGAGGGGGGAAGCCATTGTAACCCATAAGCTATACTTTGGAAATTTATATTCATTAAATAAAAGTTTAATAAAAAAAAAACCAAAACGAATTCAACAATCAGACAAAAAGCAGTGTTTTCAAGTAAAAAAAAAAAAATTGTTGGGTCAACAACAGGAGCCACTGTGCACTTGCTCCTCATGTGGGATCTCTGTCCTTAATGTGCTGTACATTTTGATTTAATGCTATAACTAGTACTCAAACAGTATGTTTCACTTTGTGTGTCTATGTGAGTGCAAACTGTTGAAACCTTTATACTAAATTGATCTTCTGTATATAAAGAGAATTGAAAATGAATCTTGATGCAAATGGAAGGGGAGAGGGAGTGGGAGAGGGGAGGGTTGCGGGTGGGAGGGAAGTTATGGGAGGGGGAAGCCACTGTAATCCATAAGCTGTATACTGGAAATTTATATTCATTAAATAAAAGTTAAAAAAAAATTCCAAAGATTCATAAAGTGTCCACACTGGAAATTGCTGCCAAGGTTCAGTGCCCCCATCCCCCCTCCTTACAGGAAAGAGCTGCAGCCAGAGAGGACTGTCGGCTCACGATGCCCTCACTCCACTGTCCATTGTGTCAATGGAAACGATATAGACTTCAGGGGCTGTCACCCTCAAAGTAGTTCCTGGCCAAAACTAGCCTAGACCCAAACCCTGGCGGGTCCTTGTTCTCCCCATCTTCATGCCAGGTCTCGCTCTTGCTCCACATCCTCTCACTGAGGCTGAGGGACCAGGATGGAGCCTGTCTGGGCAGGGCAGTGGGGAGGCGAGTGGCTCCAGTGGGAGTCTCCAGTCACACCTGTGCAGCATGAAAGTCCCGGGTGCCCAGCATGGAGAAGAGTGCCAAGACGGTGTCAACACACAGCAGCCATCTCAGCCTTGGCTCCCGACGACCCCTAGCGGGGTGGCAGGCAGTGGTTAGATTCATTCTGACAACATCTTCAGGGGTGCCTGGAATCATGTCTCTCACAGCACCTCTCAAGTCAGAAATGGCCTAAGATTACCGTTGTTTCTTCAAGGCAAAATGAGGGGGAAAACTCACAGAGACCTAATTTTGGTCCTCCATAAGGGCCTTTCATACAGAAGTCACATGAATCCCGCATGCCTCCTCAAATCAAATCCATCTGTCCCCACAAGATAATCACTCAGGGAAGGGCCCGTTGGGAAGCAGAGTGAGTCACCTGTTTTCACATTTGAGGACAAGACTTTTGTATGACACTGGGTTCTTGATGCGTGTACCTGTTAATATCTCTGAACGTTCTCTGGTCCCTCAGCATCCACATCCCAGAAGCACAAGTCAGCATGACTACCACTCAGAGGACGGAATATCCAAGGGGCAAAGAGGAACGGAGAGGAGGGGAGAAAGGCGGGAGGGCAGAAGGAAAGGATGAGCCTCCCCCAGGACCACATCCTCACCTCTTGGCTGACCATCTTCTCGGGACTGTGCCCCAATTCGGCGTGTGCCAGAATGGAGGCAGCAGGGGATCTGCCAATGACCTTGTGATCTTCAGCTGCTTGGTGAAGCCCTGACGTCACTCTTCTCGTTCACAAAATGAGCAGGTGGGGCTAGAAGATTTACAGTGTCCCAGGTACCTCTTCCTACGAGTTTGTGCTCAGAGCCACATTCATCAGCTGCCTATGTACACGTGTGTGGGCATGCGTGGACACACACACACACACACACACGCTCACAATCTGATTTCTCTGTGTCTACCTAGTGACCTAAGCTCTTAAATTTTATGTTGTTCTCACTACATCTCTACTAACCTCAGCATCTGCAGCATCAAATGGGTTCCAATAACCATGATACTGATGATAATAACATCGCTTACAGTGATCATATACAACCGTATAGCATTTTATATATAATAGTGCATAATAAGTATATTATGCACAATATATGCTATATTGCACGTATTATTGTATTTTAAAAAAGATTTTGTTTGAGAGGTAGAATTAAAGAGAGAGGGAGAGAGAGAAAGAAATGTCTTCCATCCCCTGGTTCACTCCCCAAATGGCTGCAATGGTCAGAGCTGGGCTGATCCGAAGTCAGGAGCCAATAGCTTCTTCCAGGTCTCCCACTTGGGTGCAGGGGCCCAAGGACTTGGGCCATCTTCCACTGCTTTCCCAGGCCATAGCAGAGAGCTGGATTGGAAGGGGAGCAGTTGGGAAATTAACCAGTGCCCATATGGGATGCCGGCACCACAGGCAGAGGTTTAGCCCACTATGCCACAACACCAACCTCTCCATGTGTTATTTTAAATAACGTTACATTAATGCCATCTATTATAAAACCATATATATAGCATAAAAGTAATATGTAGTATACGTTATATATTATTATAGACTGAATGCTTATGTTCCCCTACCAAGATGGGGGCTGGCACTTTGGCATAGCAGGTTAAGCCGCTGCCTGCAGTGCTGGCATCCTATTTGGTCGCTGGTTCAAGTCCTGGCTGCTCCACTTCCAATCCAGCTCTCTGCTATGGCCTGAGAAAGCAGTAGAAGATGGCCCAAGTTCTTGGGCCCCTACACCCACATGAGAGACCTAGAAGAAGCTCCTGGCTCCTGGCTCCTGGCTCCTGGCTTCGGATCGGTGCAGCTCCGGTCGTTGCCTCCAATTGGGGAGTAAACCATCAGATAGAAGACCTCTCTCTCTCTCTCTCTCTCTCTCTCTCTCTCTGCCTCTCCTTCTCTCTGTGTAACTCTGACTTTCAAATAAGTAAATAAATCTTAAAAAAAAAATTAAAGGTGGAGGGACACAGTTCCGGAGAGACAAGAAGAAAGAAAAGGAGGAAGATGCAAATGCACACTTGGGGGCAGCAGCTGATGGCTCAAGTGTTTGGATCCCTGCCACCCATGTGGGAGACCTGGATTGAGTTCTGCTTCCTAGGTTAGCCTCGATCAGCCCAGCCATTGTGGGCACTTGGGAACTGAACCAGCAGGTGGAATCTCTATTATCCATCCATCTATCATCATCATCATCTGTCTTTCCAAAATAATTTTTAATAGATTTTTTTTAACTTTTATTTAATGAATATAAATTTCCAGTGTACGGCTCATGGATTACAATGGCTTCCCCCTCCCACAACTTCCCTCCCACCTGCAACCCTCCCCTCTCCCGACCCCTCTCCCCTTCCATTCACATCAAGATTCATTTTCAATTCTCTTTATATACAGAAGATCAATTTAGTATAAAGATTTCAACAGTTTGCACCCACATAGAAACACAAAGTGAAACATACTGTTTGAGTACTAGTTATAGCATTAAATCAAAATGTACAGCACATTAAGGACAGAGATCCCACATGAGGAGCAAGTGCACAGTGGCTCCTGTTGTTGACCCAACAAATTGACACTCTAGTTTATGGCGCCAGTAACCACCCTAGGCTGTCGTCCAAAATAATTTTTAAAAAGAAGAAGAGCAAGAAACAAGAAGAGCAGAGGCCTTGGGTGAAGAGAGATCAGGGACTTGGGGAGCAGTTGCTGGGCAGGAAGCGATGAGGAAGAGCAGCAGGAAATTAGAGCCCCTTTAATGTTCTTTGAGTGACACTGGCAAAGGTTGGAAAAGCATGTACTTTTAAGTTTTTTTTCTGTTAGACTGTGTTTCTTCAAATGTGACAAAGTATGAGACTGGGCCACTGGAAGTCTTGGACTTTATGTGGGTTGTATAAAATAAAACCACCCCATTTTTCATGCCCAGCACATGTCTCTGAACACATGTGTGTCTGTGAGTGTGCATGTGTGTGCATGAGCTGGGCCACAGAATCCCTGTCTACCCTCGGGGCCTTCTGTGGGAGTGTGGAGGTAGGTGTGGAGGTCCATAGAACGAGCCCTGTGTCCTGGGCCCACAGTGTCCATGCTGCCCATCAGTTTCTCTTTACTACAACTGAATGCCTACAACAAGCAACTGATGAAGGAAGGTTTGTTTCGCCTCACAGTTTTGGAGACTCCCGGGCTGAGACTGGGCAGCCCCATTGGTTTGGCATCTGGCGAGAGTGGAGACTGGCGGAGGTGGGGGAAGAATCGCAGGGTGAGGCAGGAAGCAGAGAACAGCTGGGCCTGACCCAGCTGTTACAACACTCGCACAAGAACCTGCTGAGGACTCACTTTCAATGACCCAAGCACCTCCCTTTCGACCCACCCCCTAAACCTCGTAACTGAATCAGGTCTCCACCCTCCTGGGACCATTAACCTATGCCTCTGGGTATTAAACATCTTCAGGAGCCGAGAATCCAAACCATCGCACCTGGGGTTGGCACATCTCCACCTGGGAACCCACAGAGGGTGGTCACTGCTTGTCAGATGACCAGGCTTTTAGGCCGCCTGCTCCCTGGCGTCCCTTCCGTTTCCAAGCAAACACACACTGAATTTTGATGAAAATCTACAACATGTTTTCTTTTCATGGCACTCAGGGAAGTGTCCCAAAGCAACCAGGTGGGCAGGTGAGGAGACAAACCTTTATCTGGCCATCTTGCATGCTATGTTACACAGGGCTCTCTAGCAGGAGTCCAAGAGGGTTCACCTGCACTTTCTGTCTGTCCCCCTCTTCCCTGTGCTATTCTCGTGGACCTTCTTAAAGCCCTTCTCCATCTTGGGTGGGGCCCTCAGATTTGTCGGGGACCCCGAAGATAACAAAGTCCCATTCCCATTCTTTTGTACCTCATAGACTCTGTCACTTCAAGCTTTGGCTTGGTTTCCAAGGAATCTTCTGCTCTTTTCATGGGAAAGGAGGTAGCTCTGATCCTGTGGATGGGCCCATTGGGCAGGAGGGAAGGGTAGGAGGAAACCACTGTTCTTGAAATTTGGTTTGATTTCTCTCCACCTGCTGTGGGTACAACTGCTATCCTCTCAATTATCAAAGACCAACATTCTTTGCCCATTTGAAAGCTGGACTGCAGAGCTCATGCGCTTGTGTTTATATGAGAATAATTATTCCTCCTACTGGCAGAACTTGAACCCTCTTAGAAATTAATAACCATGGGGGCCGGCGCTGTGGCATAGCAGGTTAAGCTACCACCTGTAGTGCCAGCATCCCATATGGGCACTGGTTCAAGTCCTGGCTGGTCCGCTTTTGATCCAGCTCTCTGCTATGGCCTGGGAAAGCAGAAGATGGCACAAGGCCTTGGGCCCCTGCACCTGCGTGGGAGACCCAGAAGAAGCTCCCGGCTCCTGGCTTCAGAGGTGCAGCTCCAGCCATTGTGGCCAACTGGGGAGTGAACCAGTGGATGGAAGACCTCTCTTTCTTTCTTTTTCTCTTTCTCTCTCTCTCTCCCTTTGCCTCTGCCTTTCTGTAACTCTGCCTTTCAAATAAATAAATCTTAAAAAAAGAAAAAAATTAATAACTGTGGATTTTTTTGTACATAAGCTGCAGTCCTTCCTCCCAGGCCTGCTTTTCATTGGGAAAAAAAAAAAAAAAAAAAAAAAACCTTCACATTAACTGAAAATCCCTCTGCTTGGGCAATACATGTTGAATGGCGTCATTCTCAGATAGGCTCTTCCTGTTTCCCCAATAGACAGCAAGATACTCAAATTGCACATGTTGAATCCAGCATTTACCTGTGAGTGCCTCAAATTTCTGCCCTCATTCCATCATGGCTCCCTCCCTGTCCTACCCTCTTTCTTCTCTTCCCATAGCCTCCAAGACAGGCCCTAATGTCCTCCCAGTATACATTATACCAGAGTTAGTCTGTGTGTCTAATAGCACACAGCCAAAGTAGTCGCATGCCACCACTGAGATTAGGTTGTCAAAGGCCAGCTTCTCTACCGAATTCCTCTCCCCTGAACCTTCGTTGTGATGGGGGGTCATTCTACCAGCCTGATGGAGACACCACATGGTGGGGAACTGAAGGCTCCACCCCCAGCCTCACAAAGCAGCTGGGAAAAAGACCCTCCCATGCCAGTCAAGCCTGGGGCACAGGAGAGACCCTGGACCAGCACCATCCAGCCTGGTCACTCCCTGATCTCTAACACTCAAGACTCTGTGGGAAACCACCCTGCACACACTGCTCAGTAAGCTGGCTTTTCTTTACCATATACAGCACATCTTTCCAAACCAACAAACATCCCTTTGGAACAGTTTTGCAATAATTGTGTGTGGTACAACAGAATTTATATACCTAATCCATTCAGTGTGGCTTTTCAGCTACTTCCAGCTGGTCTAAAACACACATCAGTGAATAACCTTGGAGCTAGGTCTTCAAATAGATCTTTAGTAATGTCCTTAGGATAAATTTCTGGACAAATAAAGGTTAGGAAACAAAGAGTTTTTGCGCTTCAAAGGTTTTGCTATTCATTGTGTTCCAAAATGATTACATCATTTTTTTTATGATGCATGGTGGTATCTGAGCAGGTCTGCACCCCCACTAACATTATGGATTATTCAAATATATTTAGGAAGTGTTTTCTCTTTGTTAAATGCTGTTATTTTAAAATATATGAGTCCTATATATTATTTGTTTCAATTATGAATGAACTCATGTTACATCATATTTTATAACTGGCTATTACTGATACATAAGATAATTATAGATATTTTTCTATATTTGATTTCCAGCCATATTTTTACCTTTTGTATTATAGTTTAATTTTCAGCTGATTAGTTTTCCAAATAGAAAATCATGATTTGTAAATAAAATTGTCATGTCTGAGTCTTCCGTTCCAAAACCAGTCCCTGTTATCTGTCACGCCGCATTGGGATAGAACGTGTAGAACAACACTGGGTTACAGAAAGGACCCTGGCCGTCTTTCCTTGTTTCTGTCTTTAAGGAGAATGTCTCCAAGCCTTCTCGGGTGAAAGTGACGTTTTGTCTTCCTTTAAGGTTGGGTTAATCAGTCAGCAACCTCTCAGCTGTTCCCAGCAGCATAAAGTCAAACTGGCGTGTAGAGTAAGGTTGGATGCAGCCAGTCCCCTCTCTCCTCAGCCTAACTCCGAGGCCGCCTCCCTTCCTGGTCCCAAGGCGGCTGCCAGGGGCCTCTCAGGGCTACAACTTTTGCTGTTCACACAGAGAAGATGGAGAATCTCCCTCCAGGTGGATATTCTCCCAGGAGCCAGAAGAAATATCCTTGTGTCACACTGACCCAAATGAGCAGTCACGTGTCAATTCCTGCACAGGTCACTTGTGGTGAGGCCGGACTTAAGCCACTTTGAAAATAGGCAGAGTCAGGGCAGGTGTTCGGCCTAGCCATGAAGATCCCACCTGGTACAGCAGGTTAAGCCTCTGCTGGGGACACCCACATCCCATATCAGAGTGCCTGGTTTGAGTCCCAGTCAGTCAGTGCTTATAATCCAGCTTCCTGCTAACGAACGTGGGAGGCAATCCGCGGACTCTGGCCCAAGTACTTGGGTTCCTGCCACTCGCGTGAAAGATCCAGATGGAGTTCCTGGTTCCTGGCTTTAGCCTAACCTAGCCCTAGCTGTTGTGGGTGTTTGCAGAGTGAACCAGCAGAAGGAAGCTTTGTCTCTCCCCTTCCCCTCGCCATGCTCCCCTCTTCCTCCTCCCCTCCTTCCCTCTCTCTCTCAAATAAATTAAATAAAATAAATCTTCAAAAAGATACCCATCTCTGATATTGGAGTGCTGGGGCTCCATATCCACCTGTGGCTGCTGACTCCAGTATTCCCACTAACATGCACCCTAGGAGGCAGAAGTGATGGCTTAAGGAATCGGACTCCTGCCACCCATGTGGGAGACCTGGATGGAGTTCCTGGCTCCTGGTTGCTGTGATCAATTGCAGAATAATGAAATAGTAGATGGGAGTGTATTCTCATATTCTCTCTCTCTCTCTCTCTCTCTCTCTCTCTCTCTCTCTCTCTCTTCCCCCTCATTGTGGTTCTCTGAATCTCAAATTAACTAATTTTTAAGATTTTTTTTACCTAAAACAGACACTGAGTGACCCCGAACAGTAAGTATCCCCTATAATCATCTTTGTCACATTAAGGATCCATCCATCTCCTGCCAGTTCAAAGAGTTTTATCAGAAGTAGATATTGACATTCATCAAATGCCTCTTCCGCATCTATTTTCGCTTTTCTTGGACCTCTTTCAAGATATTTATAATTGCTTCAATGCTTCAAGATCTTTCAAAGCAATTCTTCTTAGCATCTCTTGTAATGCCTTGCAAAGCTTTTATATACAGGAGATGTTCAATAAATACCCCAAAAGTTTTAAAAGACAACCCAACTAGGATACGCTCCCCTGCCCCGTCCCCACCCTAGGAATCTCCTGGCCACTAGGGACTTCTAACAACTCCAAAGCTGCATGTGAGCCAATAGCCAGCAGGACAGCTTTCAGAGGGGAGCCTTGTCCCAGTCTGTGACGACAGAAACATCCTGAGCTGCCTTTTAGCCTGCTTTCCAACCAAGGTAAGCTTGCAGTTTCCTGGGCATGGCTGGCAATTCCCACCACTGGCTCTCCTCAAATACCCCGACCTGTATCACCATGTGCACTTGCTGCTGACGAACGTACCTTCCATGTAATCTGTGTGTGATCTGCATTGGTGTCAACCTTAGCACCACACTCGTGCTTGGTGATGATATCTGCTGGAAATTACTTCCATCAGAAACATTTTGAAATCTCACCTTTCTAGCCAAGAACTTCTAAGGTCACCAGCTGGGCCTATGCAAAAACATCCATACATGTGGGATGAGGTGACAGCTTTATTTTCACCTAGTCGTCTCCATATGTGTCCGTGCTCTGCTCTCCTTTGCTGGGAAATATCTAGAGTGCTTTATTTGAAAGGCAGAGAGACAACAGAGAGAGAAATCTTCTATCCGTTGGTTCACTCCCCAAATGGCTGCAACAGCCAAGGCTGGGCCAGGCAGAAGCCAGGAGCCAGGAGCATCTCCCAGGTCTCCCACATGGGTACAGGGGCCCAAGGACTTGGGCCATCTTCTGCTGCTTTTCCAGGGGCATTAGCAAGGAGCAGGGTCAGAAGTGGTGCAGCTAGGACTTGAACTGGCACCCACATGGGATGCTGGCACTGCAGGCGGCAGCTTAACCCACTACACCACAGGGCTAACCCCCAGATCATTGTTTTAATGTGGTCACTATAATCTCATCCATTGAAAACATTTTTGGAGCTCAAACCTGAGTTTGCTAACAAATAATGCAGGCGGAGACACTCAGCTTTGGCCACACCACCATGGGCCCTAAGTTGCTTCAGTTCTGCAAATAAGAAATTCTCCAGTGAGAACTGGGAGGGGTAGGCATATCATTGGCAGAACTAGGTGTGGGTTACATAAACTACTGACTGATGTTTGAAGGTGAAGGTCACTTCACTTGCCCATTGTTCAGACCCCAATGTAGAACTGAGAACAATATTTTTCTATAACTCTAGATCTTACATACTATCTCTAGGGCAGACACTGGGTAAGTCTGAATTCTCATGAGAAATACAAACCTACACTTTGTTTCATGGTTGTCTAATGCATGACTGTCATTTCAGCTCACTGCCATGAATAAGGGAGAGAGTACAATGGCAGAAGGGGGTGAGGGTGGAAGTGAAAATGGGACTCTAATTAATAAATGTGCTTATAATTCTTTCTTGTTTCTGCAGATCAGTTCAAGTTTGCCTTCCTGGGTGGAGTGAAAGTACACGGGCCTTTAAGCAAGCATTTGATAAGTTCAGAACCGCCCACCTGAACATCTCAGGTAGTGAAGTAATACCATCATCATCCTAATATTTTTATTTTGAAATTTAGTAATGGGGCTGGCATTGTGGCACAGCAGGTTAAGCCATCATTTGTGGCACTGGCAGCCAATACAGGCACCAGTTTGAGTCCTGGCTGCTCCACTTCCAATCCAGCTCCCTGATAATGTGCCTGGGAAAGCAGTAGGAGATAGCCCAAGTGCTTGGGCTCCTGCACCCACATGAGAGACCTGGAAGATGCTCCTGACTTCTGGCTTAGGCCTAGCCCAGCCCTGGCTGTTGCAATCATTTGGAGAATGAATCAACAGATGGAAGATCGATCTATCTTTCAAAAAAATAAAAATTTAAAATTTAAAAACTTAAATACATTTTAAAAGTTCTAGGATCTTTGCTTGGGGTTCATGTTTTTAAATTTCTTTATTATGTTTATTTATTTGAAAGGCAGAAACAGGCAGAGATCTCCAATTTGTTGGTTTAGTTCCCAAACACCAACACCAGCCAGGGCTGGGTCAGGCCAAGTCCCAGAGCTAAGAATTCAACCCAGGTCTCCCCCATGGGTGGCGAAGCCCAAGTACTTGAGCCATCACCCGCCGCCTCCTTCCAGGGTATACACTGGCAGAAAGCTAGAATCCAAAGCAGAGCCAGAACTTGCTCTTTGATGTAGGTGGCATGAGTCCAGAGTGGAGTCTTAAACCACTGTGCCAAACACTCACCCCCACCAACAATTTTGCATCAACCACTCCCTGAAATCTGTTAGTGCAACTCCTTTCTAGAATACAGCTGTCCTGTTCCTTGCTCCTTTTGCCAATATTTAAGGTCTTGTGACTTTTCCAAGGCTTTTTCAGAGTCACCCAAAGTTGTACAATCAGTAGATTCACAGAAGTCAAAGCTGCCCTCAGCATCCCCCTTCCTACAGGTGAGAACCCAGACTGCCTCCAGCCTGACCAGGTAATTCACCTACGTTTACACACCTAGTGGCTACCCTCAGTAGCACCGGAACTCTGGCCTCTCCATTTTAAGAGCAATACTCTTTCTATGGGACATCAAGACTATTATTTGGGGCTGGCACTGTGGTGCAATAGGTTAATTCTCTGCCTGCGGCGCCGGCATCCCATATGGTTTTAGTCCTGGCTGCTCCTCTTCCAATCCAGCTCTCTGCTATAGCCTGGGCAAGCAGAAGAGGATGGCCCAAGTGATTGTGCCCCCACACCCATGTGGGAGACCCAGAAGAAGCTCCTGGCTCTTGCCTTCAGATCAGCACAGCTCCAGCTGCTGTACTCTCCGAGGAGTAAACCAATGAAGGAAGACCTCTCTCTCCCTTTTTTGTATTTCAATGGTTCTTTATTTCAATCAAGTTTAGAAGAACAATATATAATATCTTTCTCTAAAAGACCACAGTTTCCAACCCACCCTGCACAAATGGAGGGGATGCAAAATATCTGACAGTCATTCTGAGAACCTCTCGTTTGGAGTACTTTCCCAGGTAAAACTTACCTCCCTCTCACTGTAACTCTCTCCCTCTCTCCCTCTCACTGTAACTCTACCTCTCAAATAACTAAATAAAATCTTTTAAAAAAAAAAAGACTATTACTTTATCAATGGGTAATCAACCAAGCTGGAACCAGGGAGTTTTGCCATAATCATCCAACAACCCAATATGAACTCTTTGGAATCCACAGACTCATTATCTGTGTGTTTCTGCCAATTAACCATGAGCCATATTTGCTAGCAAAGATGCTAAGTCATTTCCTGGGAGGAATGAAGCAAATGTGTCATTTTATATTCACAGCTATCCCTAGAGATGGACATACATGATATTGTTTCCGCAATAGTAATTGTCTCAACCTTTTGAGAACATAAAAGAGATTAGGGTTAAACCTACTCCCAACTGCGTGGCTAAAAAGACAAAAATTTTGCTCAACAATCTAAAAATCCCAATTCAACTGTGATCCGGGAAGCAAAGATCTGAGAGTTTTAAACAAAATGTTTCCTGTTTTGGAGCACAGAATGAGGAACTCTGGCTTCTATGGAACCTTGACCAGAACCCGGCAGAGGTTGACTCCGCAATAAACCCCCATCCCAAATCCTGGGATACACTTCTAGGAGAGCTGTGTTCTAAGCTGCTTATCAGTGTGGTTTGGTCCACTTTAAAAGACATGCTCATTCTTAGGCATCCGTCACCCAAGGCAGGTAGCTGGAGGGTTTCTATCCATCATCTCTTGCTTTCAGTCTCTTGAATTTGGAGAGTTAGGATGTCCATGGGTGTGGGACAGTTAATGGGACTAAGATGCCTTTGGGGATACAAAAGCATTTTTGAGAATCTCATAAAAGCCATGGACTCTATTCCCGGGGGGTGGGGGGGGAGGGACAGCCATACAAGTATGCAATTACAATCCCTAGACATCCATGGACCTTTCTGGAATCCACCCATGGACCTACCATCCTCCACTTGGGGTCTGGGATAGCAACCAGCCAGGGCCTAAGAAGAATGCCCCCTCTGCATAACACCCCAATCTACATGACTGTGCCTCACAGTCACGTGATCTAACCTGCGGCTCCTTTAAGTGGGTATTTCCATTTTGAGATCCAGAAGCCTTGAGAAGAGTATTGTTGAAAGTTGGTCTTTTCAGGTCCTGCACCTAGGCGCAGTAGGTTAACTCTCCACCTGCAGTGCCGGCATCCCATATGGGCACCAGTTCAAGTCCCTGCTGCTCCACTTCCGATCCAGCTCTCTGCTATGGCCTGGGAAAGCAGTAGAAGATGGCCCAAGCGTGGTGGAATGAGAAGGCCATGCCAAGGTGGCCACTGGCAAGCGAGCATCAGTTACTCAGGAATGGCTTTGGAAACTGCCTGGCAACAGGCTATGATTGGATGGCTTTGGAAACCGCCTGGTAACAGGCTGTGATTGGATGGCTTTGGAAACCGCCTGGCAACAGGCTGTGATTGGATGGCTTTGGAAACCACCTGCCAAACTGTGATTGGTTGGGGCATAGACCGCCCCTTGACAGGATTGGCTTGTCTTGGCTATATAAGCTGTTGTACCACCTGAAATAAATGAGTCTGCAGGCTGCTTGCCTCAAGCCTGCTTTCACCTGATTCCCGGGGTCTGTGTGGTGACTCCACGCCTCGTGCCCCTACCATGCTGCTCCTCTCAGAAACGAATCCACTGCAACATTGTTGAGAAATCAACAGCAACACCCAAGTCCTTGGGCCCCTGCACCCACATGTGAGCCCTGGAAGAAGCTCCTGGCTCCTGGCTTCAGATCGGCACAGCTCCGGTTGTTGCAGCCATTTGGGGAGTGAACCAATGGAAGGAAGACCTCTCTCTCTGTCTCTCCCTCTCACTGTCTGTAACTCTACCTCTCAAATAAAATCTTTAAAAAAAAATAAAGTCGGTCTTTTCTCAATTATACTATTAAGGAGAAGGCCTGTGTTTCTCCTCATTCAGGCCAGAAATGTGGGTGAGAAGTATCCAAGAAGGTTACTTTGGAGAGGACAAGATCTATCTCTGTGATCCAGTTACTGTATGTGTGGAGGATATTCTTCTTGGAGAACCAAGTAGCATCAAGCAGAATTTTTCTGGTTCTGAAGGAACGCATGTCTCACAGCGAACCACGAAATCTCCTGACATTGGTAAAGCTACTCTGACAAGTATCAGCCCCATCATCAGAAGCTGTAAGATTGTCCTTGTAATTTGGCTTACTTTCCTCAATGACCTGCCTTTCATGAAAAAACAGCTTTTTTTTCTGGATTTTGTTTCCATCACGCTCACCTGGAGTGCATACAGGCTGAGCTCACTGGCAGGGCTCCAGAGGTCCACACTTCAACTTGCACCTGCCTCTAGGTAGCCACCTGAGTTAGTTACCGTCCCCTCCTGCAGCTGAGTGGAATCGAGTCACCTAAAAGGCTTCTTCTTCAGGACACTTTTTTCCCTAGGAGAAAGTATCTCTCTGCCACTGTCCCGGGCTAGCTCAGAACTTCAGAAAAGCAGCTGAAATCTGGGGATCATAAAAACAACAGCAGATGTGGTGCCCATTCTGTGGACCCGCCCGGCAGAAAGGAATCGCAGGTGGGTTAGATTGAAAAGCCATTGGTGCCAAAAAAGCCTAAACTCAGGTTGAATGGCAAGACTGTAATAGATAGCAGGGGTCCTGAATGGGCGGAGTCAGTTTTCAGGTCTTGGAGGGAACAAGGGTACAAATCAGGACTTTGTGACAGGAAACATGGCAGAACCTGTCATAATAACTTACAGGCAAAGGCTCTGGGCACCAAACAAGACAGGAAGGGCAGAACTGGACAGATAGACAAGGTAGATTCGCAAATGAGCCCAGGAAGAGGAGGGGAGCTGAGAAGAAGAGCAGAGGAGAAGAGCTGCTAAAGCTCTGAGTCAGGAACCACACTGAGAGAGGCCAGGAAAAAGGCTTATTATCAATGCAAGCAAAACGCAGTTGAGTGTCAAAGGTAGACTATCCCAGATGTAACATTCTACTTGACAAACACTCCTGTCTCCAGAGAAGTTCAAGAGACATAAGAGACTAAAGCACCAGCCCTACTTGATATATGGACTGGAGTCAGGCATTAGAAAATATCAGAGGGGGCCGGCGCCGTGGCTCACTTGGCTAATCCTCCGCCTGCGGCGCTGGCACACCAGGTTCTAGTCCCAGTCAAGGTGCCGGATTCTGTCCCGGTTGCTCCTCTTCCAGTCCAGCTCTCTGCTGTGCCCGGGAAGGCAGTGGAGGATGGCCCAAGTGCTTGGGCCCTGCACCCGCATGGGAGACCAGGAGGAAATACCTGGTTCTTGGCTTCAGATCGACGCAGCACGCCGGCTATAGTGGCCATTTGGGGGGTGAACCAATGGAAGGAAGACCTTTCTCTCTGTCTCTGTCTCTCTCTCTCTCTCTAACTCTGCCTGTCCAAAAAAAAAAAAAATCAGAGAGTAACCTAGTGAGCTCAGCTTCAATGGATGTTTCCGAGATTCCCAGAATCGGCAAACAGCGTTCACCGAATCTATCCCCCAAGTATTTTCAGTTTCAAAGCAAACATTAATGAAATAAGTCTATATTTGACTCAAAAATATCTATAGGATCCCAGTGGGTTCTGCAAATGCTCATGCAATACTCACATTTGGAAAAAATAATACCCTTGCCTTCGTTTCTGACATTAAGTAGATAAATTGAATGATGTTAAATACACATCAGACTTTAATCACTTCAACTCAGAAACTACTCCACACAACAATGTCCAGAGAGCTTTGGGGGTAGCCAGCAAGAATGGATAAGGTAGGCAAGATGATCCTAGGAGCCCTGTCCCCTGTGGGGGTTCCCATTACGATGTTGCTTGGAAATCCTGGATGTAGGTTGATTTCATTGACTATCTCCCAAACTCCTCAAACGGATACTCAGTCTCCACTTACATAAAACCGCCCTGAGCCTCAACAGGGACTGCCAAGTTCTGAAGGAAACCCAATCTGTTTGCATCATCAGCTAACTTGTACCCTCCACACTGATCTGATTCTTCATGGCAGTTCATCCCTAGAAGGCTACAGCTATAATTGGATCCACAATAATTGTTCTTCTCTTAATCTGGTTTGCAAAAGATATGCTTAGCATCAAGAAAACCATCCAACTGTGTTCCCCGACCTGTGACCAAAGGTGGGAATTAAGTACAGGAATCACTTTCCTCTGGTTTCTTTTGGAGGTTCCTTGGCACAGGAAGGTTTATTGAATGTGAGTTTCCAGTTTTCATATATTTTGCGATGAATTTCACTAATGTGTATAGTGCTAAAGGCAACGTAAGCATTTTTAGGAAAAAGCAAAAGAATAAGTGAGACAAAAAGAGCAGAGGCAGAGAGCTTCAGGTTGAGGAGGAGATTTAAAATGTTTTGTGCTTCATGCTCAGTATTTACTTTGTATTTTTTTCCATGTAGAAATTTTTAAAAGTACACAAAAGCAAGATGGGAAATGCACAGAGAAATTTCTCACAGTTCTACCACCCAGAGCCAAGAGAGTTAATGTCGCCCTATTTCTTTCCTGTCATTCTATGTAAGTTGAACACAGTTGAGATGAAACTGTGGACAGCATTCAGTATCCCATGAACATTTTTGTATTAAACAACTTTCCATGTCGTTAAAGTATAACATAAACATTATTCTTAGAAGTCACATAATATTCCATGGCATGAATGCTCCATGATTTACCTGCCTGTAATCTTAATGACAGCAATTTACATTTCCAACTTCTTACTTTTATAAATAGCTCTGAAATGGCCTTCTTTGGGTATTTAGCCATAAATCTGGGCTGCATTTAGGATTATGAGTATGTCAAAATACTCATGGAAAATGCATATGATGAAAAAACTCTGCACAGATTTCAAAGTTTGTCTTTTAGTTCCATTTTCCGGGAACTTTTTAAAGTACCCTTGTATAACTTGAGGAAAGATTCTTAAGAGAAAATTTACAGAGTCAAAGGAAAAGAACATTGTTAAGACACCTCATGCATGTCGTGAAATGCTAAGCAAATTGTTTGGAAAACAGATCAATAAAGCAAGTGGCCTAATAAGTCTAATAGACCTGCCCAGCCGTCTGCTGTCCACCCATCCATGAGAGTCAGTCAGTTTGAGGTAGACATTACTCAATAATCAGAAGTTAAAACAATGCTTCCCCGTATTTTCTGAGTTTTATACAGGAACTTTGCAATCAGGAAAATGCTGAGATTTTTCAGAGTTGTGCAACAACAGTGCTTCTGAAGCAGTAGTAAAAGAAACAGCGGCCCTACCATCTCTGTACAGGATGGTTTATAAGGCCTGTCCAAAGCAGTTCCTTGGCCGGGGCCGCAGCTCACTAGGCTAATCCTCCACCTGCAGCACCAGCACTCCGGGTTCTAGTCCCGGTTGGGGCGCCGGTTCTGTCCCGGTTGCTCCTCTTCCAGTCCAGCTCTCTGCTGTGGCCCAGGAAGGCAGTGGAGGATGGCCCAAGTGCTTGGGCCCTGCACCCGCATGGGAGACCAGGAGGAAGCACCTGGCTCCTGGCTTCGGATCAGCGCAGCGCACCAGCCGCAGTGGCCATTTGGGGGGTGAACCAACGGAAAAAGGAAGACCTTTCTCTCTGTCTCTCTCTCTCTCTGTCTCTCTCTCTCTCTCTCTCACTGTCTAACTCTGCCTGTCAAAAATTTTTAAAAAATAAAATAAATAAAATAAATAAAAATAAAGAACAAAGCAGTTCCTTATCTGATCTGTCTACCAGTGCTTACGCCAGGCAGCTCAGATAGCATAGTCAAACCCCATTGTATGGGTGAAAGACTGAGGCTCCCCAGAGCTTACGCCTCTTACTGAGGAAATGGCTAAGGAAGCCTCGTGGACTGAGTGCCAGGGTGGAAGACGTTGCCATTCTTTATTTTCCGCTCCTTTCACTCAACGCTTGCTCTTGCTCTCACTGGTACGAAAGGCACACGCTGCTATGGAAACAGAGCCTGGGTAGCCACCAGGATAGCACAAAGCTGGAGAGTAAGATCAAGTGCATCGCTGCCAATGTCCCACTGTGCGGTGCCTGGTGAGGGACCAGCTGTGTCCTGAGACTCTTTCCCCTGACCCTGGAGAACGTGAAGGTGGGATGCTTTCGTGGCACGTGGTTCTCCCCACCAGGGAAGAAACAGCCGTTGGCTGGAGAGCAGTGGTTAGATTTAGGGGACCCGGGCCAGCCCCGTGGCTCACTTGGCTAATCTTCCGACTGCGGCGCTGGCAACCTGGGGTTTTAGTCCTGGTTGGGGCGCCGGATTCTGTCCTGGTTGCTCCTCTTCCAGGCCAGCTCTCTGCTGTGGCCCGGGAGGGCAGTGGAGGATGGCCCAAGAGCTTGGGCCCTGCACCCGCATGGGAGACCAGGAGGAAGCACCTGGCTCCTGGCTTCAGATCAGCGCAGCGTGCTGGCCGTAGTGGCCATTTGAGGGGTGAACCAACGGAAGGAAGACTCTTCTCTCTCTCTCTCTCTCTCTCTCTCACTATCTAACTCTGCCTGTCAAAAAAATAATAATAATAATAATAAAATAGATTTAGGGAACCCTAGAGGCAGGGCAATGAACTGTCATCACCCGTCATTTATGGGGACCCTGGACTGATGATGACAAGTCTCTACCATCTCAGGTATCTCTCGCTAATGAAAAACATCCTACTATACTCACACGTTGCTTAAAAACGGGATTATGTCCTGAGAAATGCATCAAGACGTGATTTTGTCACTGTGTGAGCACCACAGAGTATACTTAACACGACAAACATGCACCTAGGCTAAACGGTAGAGCCTACTACTCCATGGTTACAAACCTGTACGTGAGGTGGTACTGAATACTGAAGGCAGTTGTACCACAATGATCAGTACTGGTATGTCTAAACACATCTAAACAGAGAACAGGTGCAGTAAAACTATCAGGCAATAGGGAGTCTTCAGCTCCATTTACAATTTTATGGAACCACCCTCAGCTCCATTTTAATCTTAGGGGCTCACCATCACACATGCAATTGTTTTGTTGACTTAAACACTGTTAAACAGTGCATGTACCTAAAATGTGTACAGTCCTTTCAACCTCTTCAGAGACAAGATGCTGTCTCCCATTTTGAGCCACATGGCAACCTGGTAAGGTTGGTGTTGTTACCCCCATACAGAGAGGAAACTGAGGCACTGTGTGATAGAAACTGATGAGATGCCCACAGTCTCTGTCTCTTCAACCCAGGTACTTAAGACTACATTTCCCAGACTCCCTTGCAGTTAGGATGGGCCATACATTTACAGCTAGAAGGGATGCGACTCATTTGAGGCCAAGCCACGCATATTCCTGTGGAATCCCCATGTTGTCTTTCTTCATTTATAGATCAGTTAAGTGAAGAGGAAGCTGAATTTCAAGGAAATTTTGGTCCATGGGAGGAAGCTGGATCCCAGGGTCAGAGAACAGAGGAGAGCCACCTGACCCTCACTGGGGGAAAAGCAAGCATTATGGTGTGCATGTGTAAGATATCACACGTTAGCTGTTGCCGCACTGCCTAGCCTAGCCTAATACAGACTGATGGACTCAAGAGGACATGTGGAAGACCCTCGGGTTACACCCCGCCCCCCGGGACTCCCACTGTGCGGCACTCAAAGACAATCAGGGCAGGTTTCTCTGCTTCCTGCTGGAGTGGCCCACGGACCAGAGGCTGGAACCATTGGAGGCTCCCTCCCTCGCTTTTCTGGAGACTGACAATGTCTGTGGCCTGGGACTTCACCTACGGCTGGTGGCCAGAAAACCTAAGCATGGCTTCTCATGTGACCGCAATGCTTCCTCATACCAGCGTGGTCGGCTTCGGGAAGAAGGCACCTCCAGAGGTGTCACTTCTAACACAGACATCAGTGTGCCCAGACTCAGCGGAAAGGACCACAAATCGTACTTCTCAATGGCATGCGGCATGGGAGATCACAGGGAGAAGTACAGTACCCCAAACGTGGCCAACCAAGACACACAGTGATTTTTCTAAAGCCTAATCTAAAAGACTTTTTATCACATTTCCCTTTTATTGTAGAGTGTGTGTCTGTTTAGGTATTTTATTGAAAGATTCGTGAGACAACAGTTTCCTGCGACGAATGAGACCGGACATGTAGGATGGAGGAAAAGCTTGCTTTTCATTACATACATTTTCACTGTTTGAATTGTTTACCATGTTATTTTCATAATATTAAAGATAATTTTAAATAGATGAATGGGGGTATTCTAAGATGATTATACACGATTTTTCTTTTTTCTCTGTTGAAATCATTAAACTTTTGGAGGCCAACCAAATGATGCAAATGAGGAAGAAGGGAATTTTTTGATTTTCAATTGAGATGCCAATTTTCATTTTGTACTCACTAGATGACAATTTGGCAAAATCAAAATCATATTTGCACATGCAAGAAATTCTTAATTTCTCTCCATCACTGCTTTCTATTCTGGCTGCACATTCAAATCACCTGGTACGCTTTATAAAAACAACATTCCTAGGCCCAACTTTTTTTTGAGAGGGAGACAAACAAAAAGAGAGAGAAAGAGAGCTCCCGTCCACTGTTTTACTCTCCAAATACCTGCAACAGCCAGAATTGGGGTGAAGCTGAAGCCAGGAGCCGTGAACACAATGCACATATCCTCTGTGGGTGGCAGGAACCCAATTCTTCAACCCATCACATGCTGCCTCCCAGGAAGCTGGAGTCAGGAGCCAGAGCCAAGTATCCAACCCAAGTACTCCAGTGTGGGGATGTGGGCATCTTAACTACGAGGTCAAATGCCTACTGCACTTCCAAATGTCAGTCTGAGGTAGTCACCCAGGAATCTGTGAGTTCAGCCTCTCTCCCTATGACTGACACCATCGGCCCAGCCCTGGTTTTTTGTTTTGTTTTGTTTAAGATTTATTTATTTATTTGAAAGTCAGAGTTATAGAAAGAGAGGAAGAAACAGACATAGAGATCTTCTATCTGCTGGTTCACAGACAGGAGCTTCATCCACGTCTCCCACGTGGATGGCAGGGGCTCAAGCATTTGGGACATCTTCCATTGCTTTTCACAGACAGGCACATTAGCAGAGAGCTGGATTGGAAGTGGAGCAACCAGGACACAACCCGGCACCCGCATGGGCTGCAGGCATCACTGGCAGTGGCTTTATCTGCTATGCCACAGTGCTGGCCCCCAGCCCTGGGTTTTTGAACTTGGCTTTGAGGGGGAAAAATCTAGATATGGAGCCACGTGGTCAGTAGCCTTGCTGTTCTGGGTGTGGGCCACAGGCCTGCAGCATCACCTGAGAGCTTGTTGGGGATGCAAATTCTCATGCATATTTAGGATGCTAAAGCTACCGCTATTAGAATCTACAGCATTTAAAGGTCCTCAGGTGATTCCTGGGCATGAGGGTTTGAGAAGCTCTGACCTAAAGGCTAGAATTCCAAGAGCAAGGAGCAACACAGAGGAAATTCCCCCATCTTCATAAACTGTGTTTGTACTTGGAGGAGATGAGTGGAAAATCATACCAATAATCATATTACATGTATCATTTATTTGTTTTAAAATAAATGATAAATAAACTATGAAAAACTGGTGACTTTTAAGATCATGAGTAAACTGTTTGCTTAAAATTAAAAATTGGGCTAGCAGTAAAAGTTCTGGTTAAGACACATCTCACATCAGAGTATCTGGCTCCTGACTCCAGCTTCCTGCTAATGTGGATCCTAGGAAGCAATGGTGATGGCTCAAGTATTTGGGTCCCTGCCACCCACATGGGAGACCCAGATTGAGTCCCTTACTCCTGGCCTTGGCCCCAGCCCAGCCCTGGTCATTGTTGGCATTTGGGGAAAGAACCAGAGGACGGGCTCTTTCTCTGTATGGCTATCTCTCTGCCTCTCAAAAAAAAAAAAAAAAAAAAAGAAATTAGATGTTGATCCTTGCTGGCTAAGAGGAAAGGGAGTGTGGGGCATACGTCTGCAGGTTTAGGTAAGGTGTTAGGAAAGGCCCCACTAAGAAGACAGCAGCTGAACAAGGGCCTCGAGGCAGTGAGAGAAGGAGTGCAGAAATCGGTGATGGGAACTGTCGGCAGGGGGACTGCCAGTGCAAAGGCCCTGCCAGGCAGCGTGGCCAGCACAGGGGAAGAGAAGCGAGAACCAGGGCAGATGACCTGGGCCCTCCTGCAGTGGACTTCATCTTCCACTCGGAGGGAGATGTAGGGCCTGAGAGGGCGTTTGGGAGCACTGGCATTCATCTAACTTGTGTATTCAAAGCATCGCTCTGGCTGCCGACTCGGAAACAGAGTGTGGGCCGCAGTAGAAGTGGGGGGCCCAGTAGCAAAGCTGGTGCAGCCATCCAAGGAGGGTGCAGTGGCTCAGGGCAGGTGGCAGCAGCAGAGGCCGTGAGAAGTGTCAGTGGCCCATGGCCTGCTCTAAAGCAGCCTTCTGTTTCCCTCTCCCCACCTCCAGGAGGTAGGGACAAAGCTGCCATTGTCTATGACTCTGCCAACGTGTCCCCAGGGCTGGGAGGGTGGGGTGGGGGGTTGTGATCTGTACAAAGCAATCTGTCCCAAAGCTGCGTCTTTTTCCCCTGTTTGCATCAGAGCCTGCCGCTGACGAAGGCACCGTCTGACTGTGTCGTCCGCAAAGGTTAATGTGCCATGTTGTTTTACAGTTCTATATAAAGCACCATAATGGTCGCCAACGGGGGAAATTAGAGTCCCTGCGAAGCACAGAAGTCATGAAAAACACAGCTCCGGCTCCAGCAAGGTTGGGAAGAAGTCCTGGGGTGACTCACCCGCAATTTCTCTTTTCACTCATTCATGAGCTGAATGATTGCCATTTATCTCTATCAGCCAAGATAATTAAGTAGCACAATTCGGGTAGGAAGCAGGCCTGGAGGGACAGGGAGCAGGCAGGGAGGGGGCAGGAAGCATCTCCACGAAGTTCTACCTATTACCACATGGATCATCTCACTGCCCACACAAACTCATTAAAATGTTCCTTCCTGAAAGTTCACCCTAGTCCAAACTCAGACGCTTCTGGCCACCGTGGCCCATTCTGCGCAGCCTGAGTCCGTGTTCTCAAGCACCTGAGCTTGGAGTGATGACTCAACAGGAACAGCTCTCCCAGAAAAGGGGCAGAGAGATGCCCAAGGACCAGCTGCTACCCTGCAGGAGTAGCCAAGCACAGTGGGGCGGGGCGGCCCAAGATGTGGAACGTTCAGATCTCATTTCACATAACATCTTTGATTTTATAGACTCATCACCGTTTGCCAACAGGCTAATGGTACTCATTGATGGACCACAGGAAGGTGACATCCGAGTGACTTGTTCAAGGCTATACGACTAATCAGTACCAGACCAATAACTGAAACACGGAGCCCTTTGTCTCATAGCAAGTTCTCTCTCATGACCTGATAATTCAAGATGAGCTTCTTTAAGGCCATGGGCTCTTTATAATCTGTCAAAATTAGTGCTTTCCCAGGAAATCACAAACCCTTATCCCAATATCTAATGTGATACCTTGACAGGGGTTAAGACACAAGACCCCAAATATGGTACCTTGGCAACTGGGAAAGCAGCAGCAGCTGGCAAAGTCTCTGGCCTTCTCTCGCTGTTCTCTGAAGCAGCACATAGTAGAATCCTCTGCCTGCCTCTAAAGTGGACCGTCAAAGTCTCATTCCAGAAGGGTCCTCCCTAGACCTGGATGAAAGAAACCAAAGACATGGAGATGTCAAGAAGATTTTAAGCAAAAAGACCTTGCTGAGTTCCTGCCAGCTTACTGGCACTGGCTCACACCCTTCCTGTCCCATCACCCTTCTGTGTGGCTGTTCACTCTCCATCAAATGTGAACTTAAAAATATACGATGTCTGCGTTGTTGCTCCTTCGGGTCTTTATTTTCCGAAGCTCTCATGACACATAAACCTTACATTCAACAACCGTGTGTGCCTTTACCTTGTTAATCTGTCTGTAAGAAAGGCCTCGGCCTTGAACCTTGTGGAAAATGATAAGGAAAATGATACACTTTTCTTTTTTTTTTTTTACTTTCTTTACTTTCTTTTTTTTTTAACTTTTATTTAATGAATATAAATTTCCAAAGTACAGCTTATGGATTACAATGGCTTCCCCCCCCATAACTTCCCTCCCACCCGCAACCCTCCCCTTTCCCGCTCCCTCTCCCCTTCCATTCACATCAAGATTCATTTTCAATTCTCTTTATATACAGAAGATCAGTTTAGTATATATTAAGTAAAGATTTCAACAGTTTGCCCTCACATAGCAACACCAAGTGAAAAAATACTGTTGGAGTACTAGTTATAGCATTAAATAACAATGTACAGCACATTAAGGACAGAGATCCTACATGATATTTTTTTAAAATTGATTAATTTTCTATGCAATTTCCAATTTAACACCAGGTTTTTTTTTTTAATTTTCAATTATCTTGATATACAGAAGATCGATTCAGTATATACTAAGTAAAGATTTCATCAGTTTGCACCCACACAGAAACACAAGGTGTAAAAATACTGTTTCAGTACTAGTTATAGCATTACTTCACATTGGACAACACATTAAGGACAGATCCCACATGAAACATAAGTACACAGTGACTCCTGTTGTTGATTTAACAATTTGACACTCTTGTTTATGGCGTCAGTAATCTCCCTAGGCTCTAGTCATGAGTTGCAAAGGCTATGGAAGCCTTTAGGGTTCGCCAACTTTGATCTTATTCCAACAGGGTCATAGTCAAAGTGGAAGTTCTCTCCTCCCTTCAGAGAAAGGTACCTCCTTCTTTGATGGCCCCGTTCTTTCCACTGGGACCTCACTTGCAGAGATCTTTCATTTAGGGTTTTTTTGTTTGTTTGTTTGTTTGTTTTCCAGGGTGTCTTGGCTTTCCATGCCTAAAATACTCTCATGGGCTCTTCAGCCAGATCTGAATGCCTTAAGGGCTGATTCTGAGGCCAGAGTGTTATTTAGGACATCTGCCATTCTATGAGTCTGCTGTGTCTCCCACATCCCATGTTGGATTGTTCTCTCCCTTTTTGGTTCTACCAGTTAGTATTAGCAGACACTAGTCTTGTTTGTGTGATCCCTTTGACTCTTAGACCTATCAGGATACACTTTTTTAAAAAAAGTAATTATTTATTTTTATTTGAGAGGCACAGCTACAGACAGAGAGAGGGAGAGACAGAGAGAGAGGTCTTCTATCCGCTGGTTCACTTCCCAAATGGCCATAAAGGTGGCCAATCTGAAGCCAGGAGCCAGGAGCTTCCTCCGGATCTCACGTGGGTGCAGGGGCCCAAGAACTTGGGTCATCTTCCACTGCTCTCTTAAGCCATTAGTAGAGAGCTTAATTGGGAGAGGAGCAGCTGGGACACAAACCAACACCCATATGGGATGCCGGCACCACAGGAGGAGGTTTAGCCTAATATGCCATAGCACCGGCACCAAATGATACAATTTTCTCCCTTACAGCTCTTACTTTTTAAAAACAAATTTATTTATTTCAAGGTGAGAGAGAGAGAGAGAGAGAGAGAGAGAGAGAGAGATCTTCCTTCCACTGATTCACTCTCCAAACGGCCACAAACATCAGAGCTGGACCAGGCCAAAGTTAGGAGCCTGGAACTCCTTCTGGGCCTCCCACTTGCATGCAGGGACCCAGAGATTTGGACCATCTTCTGCTACTTTTCCCAGGGCATTAGTAGAGAGCTGGATAAGAAGTGGAACATCCAGGATTCAAACAGGCACCCATGTGGGTACCACACTGCAGATGGCAGCTTTACCCTCTGTGCCACAATGTGGCCTCACAACTCTTACTTTTATCAAGAGGTATTACTGGAAAATTACGTATAATGTTCTGACACGCCTTCCCCCTCTTCCAGGAGGACAAGCTTTCTTTACTTTTCTGGACACAGTGGGCTGGTTAAGATTGTATTATCCTTACTATTTCTTTGCTCTGTTTGCCAATTCTGCCTGGTAGGGTAGCGAGGGCAGAGACGGGAGGAAGGATTCTGATCTTCATGAATAAATAAATCCATAAAGAGAGAGAGAGAGAGAGAGAGAGAGAATCTTTCCTCCCTCCCATTGAAAGAGACTCCTTCCTTGACCAAATTCCTGGCAGGCTCCTCTGAGCCCTCTTTGTAACTGGGCCTTGGCCTTGCTCCTCTACAGGCCTGTGTGATTCAGTAAGAATCCCACAGTTTGGGAAGAATCCCCCCACCCTTAATACCTGACCACCCCAGGCTGCCTTCAGAAAAACTTCTAAGCCAGTTCATGGAGAACCGCCCTGCCCTTGATGTCTCCTGCCTCTCGGTAATTTCTCATCCACTGACGGTCATTCTGCTCCTTCCTGGGATGTAAATGCCCACCTGCCCTGCTGTATTCACAGGTGGACCCAGTCTCTCCCCTGTCGCAGCAGTCCCGGCCACGGTAGTCCTCAATAAAGCCTTTCTTGCCGCTTGAGCAAGTACCAGGATAGTTTTTTTCTTTAACAAAAAGCTCATGGGGAAATGAAATTAAAAGATAATTTGGGGCCGGCACCACGGCTCACTAGGCTAATCCTCTGCCTGCGGCACCGGCACCCCGGGTTCTAGTCCCGGTTGGGGCGTCAGATTCGGTCCTGGTTGCTCCTCTTCCAGTCCAGCTCTCTGCTGTGGCCAGGGAGTGCAGTGGAGGATGGCCCAAGTGCTTGGGCCCTGCACCCGCATGGGAGACCAGGAGAAGCACCTGGCTCCTGGCTCGTAGCGGCCACTTGGGGGTGAACCAACGGAAAAAGGAAGACGTTTCTGTCTCTCTCTCTGTCACTGTCTAACTCTGCATGTCAAAAAGAAAAAAGATAAGTTGGTGCAAAAAAGTTTGAATACAAGCATAGTTTTTTCATAACATGAATTTTCTGTAAACTTTCTGAAGACCCCTTTTTTATGGGAGGGGTTTGGAAGAAAATACACCAAACTAAGTACAGTGATTATTCCTGGAGTATACCCGACTTTATACTTTAGGAACTCTTTAAAATGTTATTAGGTAAGTTGTATTTATAAACAAAAAAAATAAAATAAAATGAAAGTACTGTAATCTGGGGTTTGAAGAAGTCAACAGCTGTCACTATCAGACATTGTTTAAGTTTCTTAGCTTCTTAAATAAAATGCTATTTTTCAAGAAGTTTACAAGTCTTTTTTTTAAAAAGATTTTATTTACTTATCTATTTGAAAGGTGGAGTTACAGACAGAGAGAGGGAGAGACAGAGAGAGAGGTCTTCCATCCACTGGCTCATTCCCCAAGTGTCCACAATAGCCAGAGCTGGGCTGATCTGAAGATAGGAGCCAGCAGCTTCCTCCGAGTCTCCCACGCAGGTGCAGGGCCCTGAGCACTTGGACCATCTTCTACTGCCTTCCCGGGCCATAGCAGAGAGCTGGATCGGAAGTGGAGCAGCTGAGACTCGAACCAGCACCCACATGGGATGCTGTGACAGAGGCGGAGGATTAGCCCACTACGCCACAGTACTGACTCCAAATATTATTTTTTTTAAAGGAACAAGAGATGCCCTGCCCATAACTGATCAACCAAAAGGGTCTAACATGAGGCTGAGGCTTTTGAATGAAAAATATTTGAGTCAGGTTCTGCCCAATCCTCCTTTGGGACAGCCAGCTGACCAGAGAGAGTCATTCACTAGGGACTGACAACCCAATCAGAGAGCTAAGTGCTTAAGGAGACAGAAGGTATAGTCAGGAAGTGAGCAGGACAGAGTAAAACAGAGTCAGTGGCTATTTGAATATGCATAGGGCTGATCAACCGTGTGAACAAAAAGAATCATGCTTCCACGGCCCCCAGGCTCCCAATGATGACCGCCATGCACTGCCTTCTTCCAAGAGAATGGAATGGATTCTCTAGGCAGCCACCTGCCTTCACCTTTGTCTGAAACTGAATGGAAAACCAACACGCACCCGAATTGCAGTCATAGTTCAAAGCGATCTCCTCGCACCATTAGAGGGAGAAAGCCTGATTCTGCCCTTCTCTGGTCACTGCCAGCCAGGGCTGACTGGACCAGAGCTCAGACTGCTATACAGAGAGAATCAACTTGGCCTGGCTTCCAACTGACAAGAACCCAGACTTGCACAACTCACACAACATGGACTCCTTGGGGCCCAGAGACTTGGGAAGCCACCTCGTAGATGAGGAAACCAGGAACCAGGCAAGACACGATTTTTCATCATCCCCTTTTTTCTATACCGTACTGTTAAATTATCAGAGTGAGATGCAGAGCTAATTTTCTTTAGAAATCTGTGTCATCAGAAAAACTTCCACTTCCAATACTTGTGTATGCCTGCATGAGCGAGTGTAGAAATCCATCATTCTGTTTTGGCTCCCACTAGGGAGAGCCAATATGTGAGATCATATTTTATGTTTTTTTCTTTAAGTGCTGTGCCTTGGAGATCTGGCAGTACTGAAAGATGGATCTACTTCATTCCGCACAGCCTGAGTTCAATCATCTTCCTTTCGATGGCCTTCCAGGTTGTTTCCAGTTCGTAGCTATGCTAAGGATGCTTCCTCTCTAACCCCTATGGTCCAAAACGCAGCTCATGGAGACAGTGTCCCCCACACACACCTAGAGAGGAGGCTACCTCACCGCAGCCTCCCCTGCCTCCGCTAACTGCCATGTAGTCCTTTCAGGTTGCTCAGGCCACAGACCTGACACTCAGCCCTGACCCTGTATTCAAAGACCCTGTGTTAGGGAGTCAGCTGGGATCCGTTTCTATGGAAGGAAACAATCTAACTGCCCACTGGCAGACAAATGGATGAAGAAACTGATGTATATACACAACGAAGTATTATTCAGCCTTTTAAAGGGAGATCTTGCCAGCTGCCACAACACAGATACATCTGGACAATATCTTAAGTGAAATAAGCCAGACACAGCAAGGAAAATATTGTAGCATCTCACTTATATACGGAATCTTTTTAAAAAAAAAATTAAGGTGGGGAGGGTAGTATTGTGGTGTAACTGGTTGAGTTGCCACCTGTGACACTGGCATCCCATATGGGCACTGGTTCATGTCCCGGTTCTTCCACTTCCGATTCAGCTCCCTGGTAATATGCCTGGGAAGGCAGCAGGAGATGGCCTAAGTGCTTGGGCCCCTGCACCACCCATGTGGGAGTCCCAGAAGGAGTTCCAGGTTCCTGTCTTCACTTTGGGGAGTGAACCAGCAGGTAAAAGATCAATCTCTCTCTCTTTCCCTCTCCAACTCTGCCTTTCAAATAAATAAATAAATCTTTTTAAAAAAAGTCAAATATACAGAGAGAGAACAAAATATTGGTTCCCAGCAGTTATAGGAGAAGAAATGGGGAGACACATGTCAAAAGATACAAGGCAGCGGAAGTGTGGGATGAACCAGTCCAGAGAGCTCATGTAGAACGTCGGGACTACAGGGCATGAAAACGCATGGAAACCTGGATTCCTGCTAATAGACCAGATCTCAGCTACTCTTGCCACAGAAACAAAAAGGAGTGGGCAACTACATAAGATGATGGCTATGTTAATTTGCTTCACTATCGTAACCATTTTTGCTCTCTATATGCTTCCACAACATCACACGGTATACCTTAAGGACATACAACAAAATTCCCTAAAAACAAAACAAAACAAAAAACACCACAGAGGTAGGAATTTGGCCTGGTGCTTAAGACGCCCACATCCCACAAAGGAGATCCTGGGTTCCTTTCCTGGTTCCAGCTTCCAATTCCAGCTTCCTGCTAATGTAGACCCGGGGAGGCAGCAGTGAGGGCCGGCTAGTTAAATCCCACCACCCACGTGGCACATCCAGATTGAGTTCCCAGCCCTGGGCTTCAGCCCTGGCTCAGCCCGGCCCATGTGAGCATCAGGAGCGAGAAGTAGCAGATGGCAGTGTTCTCTCGCTCTCTCTCTCTGCCTCTCAAATCAATAATTTTAATTTAAAAAAAAAAAAGTAAACACTTGCAAAACCAGACCCCTTTTACTCCATCGACTGCTGCCATCCTAGTCCAGGCCAAGAGCAACAGCCCCCTGAGTGGTGACCCCTGTCCCTACCCTGTTGCCTCTGCCACAGATGCTGGACACAGCAGCTGGGGAGACCTTGAACTTGTCAGACGGTGGAGCTTCCCTGCTCCAAACCTTAGAAAACTCTGCTTTTTTTAATGGCAACAGCCAGATCCTGAGTCCAGCGAGGCCCCTGAAGTCGGGCGTCCTGTATCCCCGCTGACCGCCTTTCCTACCGCTCTCCCTTGCTCCAAGCACACCAGCCTCCTTGCTGTTTCTCAAACACAACAAGAACACTCCCACCTCAAGTGTCTGACCTCGGGCTTCACCCCAAACACCTGCCATGATTCACGCCCTCACTTCCTTCCAGTCTTTGCTCAGATCTCGCCCGCTCCATCAAACCTGCCCTCCCCGCCTTAAGTAACACTCAAGGCTGTCCCTTCACTCCCGTGCCCACCCCATCCTCAGCACTCTGGTTCTCCCTTACCTGTTCCGCTTGTCGTTTGTCTCGCACACACTCTTATCCTGCAGAACCTAGACAGCGCACGTATAAATTCTGTTCCTCGCTCACTGTCTGCCTCTTTGCTCACTGATCGCTCCCAGCCCCTCCGAGTCTGGCACAGTGTAGGTGCCGACTGGATATCTGACGAAAGAATTGATGAGATTTTCACAATCAGTCATCTGCATGTGTGTGATATTCCTCTAGAAGATCTGTCTCTGAGTGAATCTGCTGGGTCACAGACACTGCCAAAAGCATAACACAAAAAGATGTCATCAATGTACACTTGTGTCCCTACCCTGAATAGTAACTGCTAAAAACAAAATCTCGTGCTGTTTTAATGTTTCCTGCGCATGTGCTGGTAAGGTTGAGGGTCTGGTCTTTAGCCATTTATATTTCTCTCCTTTGAATTTACCTTTTTGTGTTATCACAAGTTACCCATTTTTTGAGATTCTACTTGGCAAGGAAAAAATTGTGCAGGCTTGGAAACGGGCAAGAGAGACCCGTAGGTATTCCCTTTGGTACTCTGGCATTACCCAGGGAACCTTCCTGGGATTGCCTGATTCTACAAAGATGTGTGCCTTTGATTGCATTTCCATTGATTAAGCTATTTTACAAGTCTGTAAGGACCCAGTTCAATTGAAGACAACTGCTAGCAATGTAAATGGTTCCAGTCCTTAGCTATGCAAATGAATTTTGTCCCAAAGTGAATATAGCTCTCTAACTCAAATTCTGATTTGAATCTCTTTTAATGATGGGCTCCTTCAATAATTAATGAGCTAAATAAACTCTTTGACATCTGTTCACTTCATATTGGTATAAAAAGACATGTTCCTAACTTCTTAAAGGTTATCTTGGCAGCCTTTCCCCTAAGAGCCTGTGGAATTCAGCTGCCCTTGCCGTCGGAGACCAGGGAGGGGTTTGAGAATTTTCTGCATCAGTGATACCAAGAATTAATGTTCAGCTTCTGACGTCCAAAGCAGGGTTTGAATTCACAGCATGATCATGGGCTCTAAATCCAGGCTTTGTGGAAAGAGAGGGATTTTTCTAAATTTCTTTATCTCTGTCAAGAGCCTGGAGGAGCTAAGGGAAGTGCGTACAGACAAGGAAGAGCACAGGGTGAGGCCTGGTATCCTGTTCAGGAGGAGCAGCTCTTCATTTAATTGCTCTGGGCTGAAAGAGTCAAGCCACATATATGAATTAAAGGCAACAGGACCTCAATCTCATTCCCTACCTGGACCATGGAAGGAGGCAGCCCCAGGCTTAGCCTCCAGCCCCAAGCTGGGGTGGGCACCATCGAGGCAGTCCAGTACACAAGCAGCAAGGCAAGAAGAAGGAGGCTGGACTTAAACCCTCCCAAGAAGCCTTTGGCTCTCATGTGGCTAATGAAGACAGATTTTTCTTTTGAATTGATTTGAGCGATAGACAGAGATGCACAGAGAGGTAGACAAAGCTGCCACCCCACAGGCTGGTTCACTTTCCCCATGTGCGCAACAGCCAGAACTGGGCCACTCCAAAACCAGCAACTCAATTTAAGTCTCCCAGCTAGGGGACAGGGACCCAGCCACTTGAGACGTCACTGCTGCCTTCAGGGTCTACATTGGCAGGAATCAGGAATCAAGAGCAGACGTGGGATTCAAACCCAGGTGCTCCACCATGGGATGTGGCCAGGCTCACGGGTGGCCTAACCACTAGACCAAACATCCACCCCATGTGTTGACAGATTTAGCAACTAAAAACACGAGATGCTTAATTAAATGAACATTTTTGGAAAAACAAGGAACAACTTTCTAGTGTAATGATGCTCCCATGTAAAATATTTGCGATAAGCAGTATTTGGGATGTACTTAGGCTAGAAAATTACTGGTTGCTTATGTAGAATTTTAATTCAACTGGGCATCTGCGGTTTCTGATGCGCCCTACACGGGGCACTGAGGGAATCCAGAGGGGATGCAGAGGTACCTGGGTGGCCAGGTAGGGGACGTGCTAAAGAGCACTGTGACGAGAGCTGCAGGATGGGCCCCAAGACCTGTGAGACACAGGTAGAGCCCAGGCAAGGCTTTAGTGAGGACAGTAGTGGGACTGGTCACCAGAAAGAGGCACAGATATTGACCAAGCTGGGGGAGGGAGAGCCCAGCCCTCAAGACAGCAATGCCTGCCTCAACCCCAGATGCCAACAGAATTGGAACAGTCGGAACCAGATGTCACATGAACTGAGACAACCCAAGGGGAGATCCAGAAGACAACACGTGAATCTGTGTTGTCACAAGGCCACACAGGCCCTAGCCTCACCCCCACCCCCACCCCCACCCTGCTGCATCTTAGAGAAGACATCAGGATGGAAAGTTGGGGCATTTTATCCAAGTGAGACTGGCGATGAGTTAACGAATCTGTTATATGAACATGTTCCCACCAAGCTTGCTGTAGGAAACAAAATTATGGAGGCAGAGGAAGACAAGAGGTAAGATCAAGCTTATAGCAATAAAGTAGGACATATTCTGTCTGCACTTTGAAATGTATAGTAATTTTGTGATTCCACCATATCCATTTTTTAAATGATCATTGAACTCCCATGTATTGCAAATATTTTCTGGTTATTTATGTTGTTTTAAGGTTTGGCTTTATACTGCCATGTGTTACACAGAAGTGTTCATTTGGCTGGCGCCGTGGCTCAACAGGCTAATCCTCCGCCTTGCGGCGCCGGCACACCAGATTCTAGTCCCGGTCGGGGCGCCGGATTCTGTCCCGGTTGTCCCTCTTCCAGTCCAGCTCTCTGCTATGGCCCGGGAGTGCAGTGGAGGATGGCCCAAGTGCTTGGGCCCTGCACTCACATGGGAGACCAGGAGAAGCACCTGGCTCCTGGCTTCAGATCAGCGCGGTGCGCTGGCCTCAGCGCACCGGCCGCGGCAGCCATTGGAGGGTGAACCAACGGCAAAAGGAAGACCTTTCTCTCTGCCTCTCTCTCTCACTGTCCACTCTGCCTGTCAAAAAAGAAAAAAAAAGAAGAAGAAGTGTTCATTTGATGTAATCAATAGAAACCTATCATTTATGTCTTCTGCATTTCCCTGCTTCAAGATTATTAAAGAATGTTCCTATACTTTCTTGTAATGTCTTTTAGTTACAACTTATGCATTTGGCTTTAATTTGTCATATGTAGCTTCCTAATATATTTTTATATCACATAGGGCAATAATCCTGTAATGCTCCTCTTAAAAAGAAATTGGCCAACTCAGTCTACTTATCATAACTTATTGGTTAATTCAGGGACAATTAAAACATGTACAGAAACATGACACACCTCTTCACTCGCTTGGATTTCTGCTGGAGCATTTAATGAGGGTTCATCTTTTTTACGCAGATCTTACACATTTGTCACTTGTCACCACTATTGGGTATTTGATAGCTTCATGGTTATAGAATCCTATTTTGTCTCACATTTTCTAGTTCATTACTGCTGATATTTAACCAACCTCTAGACTTTTTTTACATTGATTTTATAGTAGACTCTTTTATAGAAACCTAAGTTCTAATAATTTGCCACTTGATTTTCTTAGGTGTTCTAAGTTAACCATAGAATGTTTGCCTCTCTTATCACACCAGCCTCCAGTGTGATGTAACAGCAGTGGTAACTGTGCTTTGACTTGTTTCCACAGCAGATGTAATACCGCAGTGTTTGGTAGACACTGTGTATCAAGACGCTATCTTGGATGTGTTTTGTCAACACCTGGCATCAGTAGATACCTGTTACCCTGTGCTGCCTCTCTCTCCCACCTGGGGCCAAATGCCTCTTCTTGCTGCTTCTCGACAACCCACCCAGCTGCTCCAGCGTCACCTCCGCAATCCCCTGGACAGGTGACCCCAGGTAGCCCTTCTCTCCGCATGCCCCACGTCAAGTGTGGAACTCTCTAGAACCAGCACCCTTGGACTGTGCCCACCTTTTAAAGAACTCACCTGAGCATGTTTTGATTGGGAAACTCGACTTCCAGAGGATCTGCTCTCCTTTCTGGCTTTTGGCCCTTCCTCCTAATTTCAGACACATGTAGTTTGTCCAGAGTTCTCACGGAAGTGTTTCAAGTCTTTCTTGCGGTTTCCAGAGACCTGGTGCAGAAGACAGTGTGAATAACAGGTGTGCTCATTCTACTACCTTTAGCCAGCCTCCTTCTTGCAGACAAGCTTTCTCACCCCTTTAGCAAGGGCTCCTACCACCCCCAGCACGTCATGAGGCACTGCTGGCACGGAACCCCTTCCTTGACTCCTGCAGGGTCCTGGGGATGGAAGAGGCTGTAGGGGCCCCTTTGACCCACCATGAAAGCTAATTACAGCTGGCCTGTTATTTATGTTGCTGCTGAACGTGGCCCTCAAAGTCACCTTCTCCATCAGCCTAGGTCCGGGGCGATCGTAAAAAGAAAGTGAATATTTCAAGCTGATGGCTGTCGTCACCGAGGTCTGCTTTAGACGCTCAAATAAGCTGAGATCTGAGCTTGACTGTGACCTTCCTAAAAGACTTCTTGGGATAAAAACTGCCCAAGAAAAATGTCCCCACGGGTCTTTCAGCAGCTGACTCTGTTACCCAAAGGACAGTGACGCCAACATTCTAGGTTGATTAGGATTACTTCCTGATCTTCAAAATGCACGATCACAACTCGCCCCTTTTCTGACGTCCTTGCAGTGTTTGACGACGCCTCGGGTAGGGGCTACACTGCCTACTTTGGGGCCAGTTAGCAGAAAGCATTTCTGTCCCATTGGCCTCCCTCTCCTGGAAGCCATGGTTGAGTCAGACTCAGAAAGAGGAACTCAGAAAAGACAGTCAACAAATTCCTTTTACTCGCTTGCATGAAAGATTAGCGGCCAGATGTATAGACCAGCAGGATTCTAAGACTTAAAAGTCCTCTCTCATTGGCTTCTATGGGAACCATCTTTTCACTGGGTTTACACTGCAAACTTGACCATCTGAACAGCTTCAGAGACAGTCAACAAATTCCTTTTACTCACTTGCACTAAAGATTAGCGGCCAGATGTACAGGCCAGCAGGATTCTAAGACATGAAAGTCCTCTCTCATTGGCTTCTATGGGAACCATCTTTTCGCTGGGTTTACACTGCAAACTTGACCATGTGAACAGCTTCAGAGACAATCTGGCTATGCAGGGTGCAGGGTCCGCAGTGGAGATGGCAGCTTGCTGGAAAACCAGGTCATGCATAGAAAAACTTGGAAATGCCTGGAGTGGGGAGACTGAAAGTCATCTCCGACATGGAGAAAAGGAAGCCGGGAGGTTCTGACTGATATGACCAGGACTTTGCTGCCACCTACCCTCCATCCCTAGATCTGACCTTGCCTCCAACGCCACACAGCAGCCAAGCACCGCTGCCATCCAGAGAGATGCCACACAGCGCAAGACTGATTCCTACAGCACGGCCCTGAATCTCCTCATGGAAACCTGAAGCTACCACAACACTCAAAGAACGGGGGTGGCCCAGGGCGGGCCCAGGGCTTGTGTGCCATCACGCAGCAAGCTAGCAGTATCTTGTCTGCATCTGGACAAGTACACCCAGGGGCCCTCCCCAAGAATGGCAAAGAATTAAAGCTCGTGGTCCAACAAGTGATCATGCACATTTGTCCAATGATAAAGGAGACGCCTAGACACAGAATACCAGAGTGACTCATTTCCACCTGTGTGCTTTAGCTTGGAATCTTCCAGAAGCAGACCCTGAAATGAGAATTTCTTTTAATTTATTTGAGAGAAAGAGAGAGGGCGCACCCATCCATTTGTTCATTCCCCAAGTCCCTGCAACAGCCACGGTGCCAGAGCCAGAAGCCAGGAACTCAATCTAGGCTGCAGGGACCCAACTATTCAAACCATCACCTGTGCTGGCAGGAAACTGTGCTGGTAGGAAACTGAAATCAGGAACCAGAGCAGAGAATTGAACCGAGGCTCCCAAGCAGTGTCTTAACTGCCAGGCCAAACACCCATCCCTGAAATGAGAATTCAACTGTATGTGCAATCGTGTGTCACTTAATGATGGAGGGTGCCATGCCACTCAGCAAGTGTGCAAACACCATGGTGCCGGTGCTTTCACACAACACACAGAGGCTCTGTGTGAGTCCAGGTGGCATAGCCTACTGCCTCTAGGACCACGCTGAACAAAGCAACATGAAATTACACCAAGCCCAAGGCAAAATGATGCAATCAAGAGATACGGCATAAAGGAGATGGATGAGTAATATGCCGTTTCACAGTAAACTTTTTCAATAAGTAGGAGTACACTCTAAATGACAATTAAAAGTATAACAAATACACAACGCAGTAACATATTATCCGCACCAAGTATTACGTGCCGTGAATGCTTGTACGTGCTATACTTTTAGACAACACAAGTGCAGTAGATGTGGGGACACCAGCATGAGCACATAGCACTATGCTGTGACACTACAAGGGCTATGATGTCCCCGAACAGGAAGTGTTCCACTCCACAGGAATCTTATGGCACCACTGTGGCATGTGCAGTCTGTCATTTCAGAGGCGACCCCAGGAAGCCCCGCTGGATGGGTGGGGAGGTGTGCAGGGCAGGGAAGGCTGAAGGATGTAGAACTGACAGGGTTACCGCTGTTGGCCGCGGAGGACCAGCTACGACAGGGGCCCTGGGCGACGGTGTCTAACACAGCTCAGAGTTGAGCCCCCTCCAGGACAGGAAGTAGGGGGTCTTTAATCCATCAATCACCAACCACCACCATTGTGGGCATCAGCTTCCAGCCCGCCCAGCTTTGTCCAAGCACACCAGAGAGCGCCCTCAAGTGGAGGCTGGAGGTATTTGCAGTAGGAGAGTAGGTGCCAAGGGCAAAGGAACAAGGCACCAACTGCTTCTGCAGCTCTGTTCCTTCCTCTCCGTGGGCTCTGCTGGGCTGGCTTTCTGATGCCTCTCGTGGCCTGTCTACCCCACCTCTTCCCTTGGAAGCACACAGCTCCACACCGTTTCTGGGACGCCACCTGGCGTCTAAGCAGCGACTTGCTCAGGCTGCTTCACTCACTGTCCCGCAGCCTCCCCAGCCGTGCCCTCCCTCCGTCGCCAGCATGACCACAGACTCTGGCCTCCAGTTCACTCTCTGCCATCACCTGGAGGCATGACTGTGCGGAGCCATTCCTTACTCCAGAACTTGCCATCGCTTCCGACTCCCTGTGCAGTTCCATCCAGCCCTCCAAGCTTCCTGGGCCTCCACAGTTCACACTCAGCACAGCTTTTCCATCCAGGCATCCTGCCTGTCTAGCCACTAAGACAGGGACAGAGTTGTCACCAGCCCTTTGCTTACATGGCTCCTTTGCCCAGGGACACTCTCCTTCCATCTGTCCATGCAGCAGTGGGTAAGCCAAGCCTCACCTCCTCCAGGAAGCCTACCTTCGCGACAACGCAGTTGCACTGTGGCCCCTCACTCTGAGGCCCAGAGGCAGGCCTTCTGTGCCACCCATGCCAACTGTGAATGTACCACCCTGTGCTGGCACTCGCTGCCTGGGCCCATCCAGGGCAGGGCAGCCTCTCACTTTCCTTCGCCTCTAGCAGGGGAGGGCAAGCTCCTGGACTTGCACTGATAGAGAGGAGACTGCAGACACCTATGGCAGACACCTGTCTTCACCCCTGCACCGCTTCAGCAGGCCGGTGCCTGGGACGTGGTAGGCACTTGATAATCAGATACTTGGAGAATTAAAACTAGTCAGGGCCGGTGCTGTGGCACAACGGGTTAATGCCCTGGCCTGAGGTGCTGGCATCCCATATGGGCACTGGTTCTGGTCCCTGCTGCTCCTCTCCCGATCCAGCTCTCTGCTACGGCCTGGGAAAGCAGTAGAAGATGGCCCAAGTTCTTGGGCACCTGCATCCACATGGGAGACCCAGAAGAAGCTTCTGGCTCCTCCTGGCTTTGGATCACCCCAGCTCTGGCTATTGCAGCCATCTGGGGAGTGAACCAGCGATGGAAGACCTCTCTCTCTCTGTCTCTACCTCTCTCTATAACTCTGTCTTTTAAATAAATAAAATAAATCTTTTTTTTTTTAAAAAAAGATTAGGGTCATTCAAAAATTATTAAAAAAAAAAAAAAAAAAAAAAAAAAACCATGAACCATGCCCCTGGAATTGAGGTCACCTGAAATCAAAGCGTTACTAGGTGCCTTTCGATAGTTTCAAAGTTTTAAACATATTTTTGTGTTTTTCTTTCGACCACTCTGTCTCACTGCAAAGGCCACTGTATGTCCCCCAAAACTAATTTAGAAGAGCATTTTATGACTTCATTATTATTTTTCCTACAATAAAAAAATAACCTCTGAAAGGAAAAAACAAACTGGGGTGGCTTTTTAAAAACTTTTTCTTCCTTGTTTGAAACTGAAAGCAGCCAGATACACTCAGGACCCAGCATGCACAGTTGCCGTGGTACCTTGTCCTGTGAGGGGCCTGAGATCTCCCCATGATGCAGTTCTCTGCAGACTCACGGGGCCTGGGCAGGTGTATAGTTCAAGGAGCAGGAGCCCAGAGCAGCAGCTCTGCACATGACAATGTGACGAGAAACAACAGAGACAGACACAGATACCAGAGATCCCTAAGCAAAAAGTGTAGCGAGACCCCAAGGAAGAACCGGAAGGGAGCCCTGGAGAGAAAGACAAGGAGAAAGGGATTCCTAAACAACACTCTGGCCTCAGAATCAGCCCTCAAGGCATTCGGATCTGGCGGAAGAGCCCATGAGAGTATAGCAGGCATGGAAAGCCAAGATATCATGGAAAAAAAAAAAAAAAGACCTAAATGAATGATCTCTGTGAGTGAGATCCCAGTGGAAAGAACGGGGCCATCAAAGAAGGAGGTACCCTTCTCCGAAGGGAGGAGAGAACTTCCACTTTGACTATGACCCTATCGGAATAAGATCAAAGTCAGCGAACTCTAAAGGCTTCCATAGCCCTGGCAACTCATGACTAGAGCCTAGGGAGATTACTGATGCCATGAACAGGAGTGTCAAATTGTTAAATCAGCAACAGGAGTCACTGTGTACTTACACCTCATGTGGGATCTGTCCCTAATGTGTAGTCTAAAGCGAAGTGATGCTATAACTAGTACTGAAACAGTATTTTTATACTTTGCGTTTCTGTGTGGGCACAAACTGATGAGGTCTTTACTAATTATATACTGAAGTGATCTTCTGTACATAAAGAGAATTGGAAATGAAAAAAAAAAAAACAACCTGGTGTTAAAATGGAAATGGCATAGAAAATTAATTAATTTGAAAAAAAAATTATGTAGGATCTCTGTCTTTAATGTGCTGTACATTGCTATTTAATGCTATAATTAGTAATCCAATGGTAGTTTTTTCACTTTATGTTGCTATATGGGCAAAATGTTGAAATCTTTACCTAATATATACTAAACTGATCTTCTGTATACAAAGAGAATTGAAAATGAATCTTTACATGAATGGAAGGGGAAAGGGAGCAGGAAAGGGGAGGGTTGCGGGCAGGAGGGAAGTTATGGGAGGGGGGAAGCCATTGTAACCCATAAGCTATACTTTGGAAATTTATATTCATTAAATAAAAGTTTAATAAAAAAAAAAGTGTAGCGAGACCCCAAGGAAGAACCGGAAGGGAGCCCTGGAGAGAAAGACAAGGAGAAAGGGATTCCTTCTCCACCCCCAGGCCCTGCTTCTCCTGCGCACTGGCCTTCCCAGCTTCTCCACCACCCTCGGAGGCAAGAGAGTGCAGCTGGGGCTCAAAGTCCACCTTGCACCCCCACAAACACACCAGCATCTTCAGAAAGTTCAGGGAAGATGTGTGCTATGAAAAAAACAAATAGCTGTGTGTGGCTGTGGGTAATTTTGTACCCAAGTAAACTTACTTCTAATTCCATTTCCTATGGACTTTTTGAAGTGCCTCTATACACACACCCCACTCCCACGGACCATGCCTTAAGAGGTGGGATCACATTATGCACATTGGGCTGTGACAGCTGACCCCTGTGGGTGACGGGCGAAGGGAGGTGAAGGAACTCACTTGGAGCTGGAAGCGCACCCCCAAAATGCACCTGCAACACACTTCCTGCAAAGGAAACCCAAGGCGCAGCCACCCATGGGAGGAAGCCTAGGGTCCAGACCCATGTGCTGTAGCACCTGCAGGAGCCGGGATGAGCGGCAGACTGACAGACAAGTCTCCAGCCCACTGTGAACTCGGTGTGGCTTTGGACCAGGGTCAGCAGGTTTTTTCCATTAAAGGACACATAGGAAATACTTTGGGCTTTGCAGCAATCCTGCAATCTCTGTCACATATTCCTGCTATGTTTAAATAAAGTCCTTTATGGGATGGGCACTTGGGATAGTGATTAAGCCACCAATGGGGACACCTACATCCCATATCCAAGTGTCTCGGTTTCAGTCCAGGTTCTGCTCCCAATCCCAGCTTCCGGTTAACAACCATTCTGGGAAGCAGCAGGGGATTGCTCAAGTCATTGGATTCCTGCCACCCAGGTGGGACATGTGGATTAAGTTCCTGGCTCCCAGCTTTAGCCTGGCCCAGCTGGGGCTGTAGCAGGCATCTGGGGCACAGCCATGGGTTGGAAATATTCCTGCAAGCACCACTACCACCACCCCCCGGACAGGAGGGCTCCCCATCCTCTGTTTTGAGCCCTGGCTCATCCCTGGGGCTCCTTGGTTAACATGACGCAGGAGTGCTGGACGCCGGGCTCAGCCACCCCGAGGACCCCGTGCACTCTGGCCAACCACCTGGCTTAGCTCCATCTCGGACCCCAGCCCGGAAGAGCTCCCCTCACCCCCAGTGTCTGCAACCTCAGCTCCCAGGTGCCTGTGAGAGCTGAACAGCCCAGCCAACACCTTCCTGAACTCTCCAGGTAATTTATCACACGGCGAAAATTACGACAGCAATTGTCAAAACCCAAGGCCCCCGGCCAAAAGCTCAGAGGAGGTCCCACCAGCTCTCACACCCACAGGCTTTGGCTATGGCCGTTCAGCCAGGGAAGCCGCCCACCTGCTAACCCTGTCCATCCCCGCTGCCTGCTGCTGTGCTGGAAGCTTCCACGCCTGTCCCACGTCCGCGGATGTGGACAGCAGGCCACCCACCCTGACCCCTGGCTGACTCTGGCCCCGTTCTCCCGCACAGTGGTGGGGGAGAGCTGTCCACGCTGGCCGGGCACTCAGGCAGCCAGAGATCCCAGTCCACAGGGCGTCACATTACGTGCTGAGACCGGGGACAGCCAGGCTGCTGGGTCCGTCAGTGCGCCTTCAGATCACTATTCATTGGCTGTGGGACCTAGGAGGCTGGGAGCCTGGCACCGGCTGGTGTCTCGTTGTGCCGGGGCCCTGAGGGCACAGGAGGGACCCGTAGCCTCTTCTGATCCAGCTCTCTGCTATGGCCTGGGAAAGTAGTGGAGGATGGCTCAAGTCCTTGGGCCCCTGCACCAGCGAGGGAGACCCAGAAGAAGCTCCTGGCTCCTAGCGTTTGATCAGCGCAGCTCTGGACATTGCAGCCATTTGAGGAATGAACCAGCGGAAGGAAGACTTTGCTCTCTCTCTCTGTAATTCTACCTCTCAAATAAAACCCTTTTCTAAAAATGTAGATTTTAAGTGTTCTCTCCACGAACAGAAACTAAATAGTGAGATGACAGTTATGGCAATTAGCTTCCTTTAATCATCCCACAATATGTACATATAACAAAACACCACACTGTGCCCTCTAGTCTACACACAACTATTATTTGTCCATCACAATTGGGTTTTTCTTAAAGAGGCTTTGAGAGGTGTAATGGAACTTCATTTCACTGCAGAAAAGCTTTTCCTCTTGGCCTTAAGAGAGAGTGTTCAGCCAGAGCTGGGGGGCCTTCCACGGTTCCAGGCTTTCAAATTATGATTCTATTATTAATCATTCTCTGCCTCGGTCTTATTTTTCTTAATTTCTAATTAACACACAACTGTCAAGCTGGAGAGTATGTCAGAGAGTTCTTAGAAACTGAATTAAAAGAAGTTTATTTTGGTACAAAAAAACTTTGCAACTCATGAATATGAGAAGTCTTCAAAAAGTTCATGGAAAATGCATCTTATGAAAAAGGAATTTCAAGAAAACTTTTGCACCAAACTAAGTGTATCTTTTCTTTCTGTTGTTCCGTAAACTTTTTGAGGTTCCTCGTACTTATTGAGGCACAGTGTGGTATTTCAATACAAGCATCTAGTGTGGAATAAGGTCAGGGTGATTGGCATAACCATCGCCTCAAATATTTATCATTTCTTGGAGTAGGGATCTAGCTTTTGGGTTCAGTGATGTTCCCTATGGATTTTCTGTTTCTAATTTCATTGATTTTGGCTTTAATTTTTATTTTCTTTTTCTCTTCATGCTTCAGACGTAATGTGCTCTTCTTTTTCAGTCTCCTGATAGCAAGCTTAGTGCACTGATTTCAGATCTTTCTTCAACAATATCAATTTCTCTCTAAGCATTACTTTCACTGCATCTCACAAATCCTGACAAGTTGTGTTTTTATTTTTATTTAATTTGAATTATTTTTAAATTTCTCCTTAAATTTCCCCACTTGATTCATTTGTTGTTTAGAAAGTGTTGTTTAATGTCTGAGTACTTGGGGATTTTTCCAGATCTCTTTCTGTTATTGATTTCTGGGCCTCAACACCAGAGTTTCTAGTTCCATAGGCCTGAGGTTCAGGGTTAGCAAATTTATAAATAAAAATACAGGATTCCAAGTTTGATTTCAGTGGAACAACAGGTTGCTTTTAATATTTAGTATTGGCTGGCGCTGCAGCTCAATAGGCTAATCCTCCGCCTTGCGGCGCCGGCACACCAGATTCTAGTCCCGGTCGGGGCACCGGATTCTGACCCGGTTGCCCCTTTTCCAGGCCAGCTCTCTGCTATGGCCCGGGAGTGCAGAGGAGGATGGCCCAAGTGCTTGGGCCCTGCACCTCATGGGAGACCAGGAGAAGCACCTGGCTCCTGCCTTGGGATCAGTGCAGTGCGCCGGCCGCAGGGCGCCAGCCGTGGCGGCCATTGGAGGGTGAACCAACGGCAAAGGAAGACCTTTCTCTCTGTCTCTGTCTCTCTCTCTCACTGTCCACTCTGCCTGTCAAAAAAAAAAAATTAGTATTATTACATAGGACATGTTTATACTAAAAAAAAAAAAAAGTTGTGTTCACCTGAAGTTCAAATATAACTGGGCATCCTGTATGTCATCTGACAACTTTACAGAGCTGGGTCCCGAACATTTGCTTTTCAAATGAGTTCCCACTTAACACTGATGTTGCTTGTCCAGGAACCACACTGGAAGAACCACTGGGGAACTCATACACCCGTCAGCCAATTTCAGTTCAACCATGAAGACTGAACACCGGGTTTCCCAGCCTGGAGACAAGCACATGGGAACCATCTCCCGATGCCTGAGGGGCAGGGAAGGGGGTGCCTTCAATACCTCTATCTTAGCCAATGAGGCGTGAGTCTTAGCAGCTCAACCTGAGTGATTATAGTTAGGTCATCAACAGAGCTCATCCTCTTGGGACAGTGGAACTTTGGACGTTGGTGCCGCTGGTTTTGTGAAAGGAGACACTGGCTTCCTGCTGACAGGAAGTTGTCCTTTCGCATTGGCAATCAACGCTCACCTCTGTTTCCTGTTGCAGTGCCTCTCTGATGGCTAGGAGGCTTCCTACCTCCCTTTCCTTAAAGTCACAGGGCATGAGCAGCACGCATGGGCCTAGTGGGTGATCCTCCCTCGCTCTTTGCCAAGCTGTCATTTAAAATCAAGCTTCATCCAATCCAGCTCTCTGCTATGGCCTGGGAAAGCAGTGGAAGATGGCCCAAGTTCTTGGGCCCCTGCACCCACGTGGGAGACCCGGAAGGAGCTCCTGGTTCCTGGCTTCAGATCGGCACTGTTCCAGACATTGCAGCCAGCTGGGGAGTGAACTAGCAGATGAAAGACCTCTCTCTCTATCTTGCCTTCTCTCTGTGTAACTCTGACTTCCAAATAAATAAATAAATATTTTAATTTTTTTTTAATTTAAAAAATAACAAATAAAATCAAGCTTCATTCCATGAGTGAGAATCCCAGCTTGGTGTGGGGTAGTTTATCCTCATTTATCTTCCAGAAGAATTATTGTTCTTTGCCACCAATTGTATGTTTTTATATGTATGAATCATATATAATGAGAAGAAAGTAAATGATAAAAAAAGAAAGCAAAAACAGCACCTGCAAGTAAAATCGACAACTGTTTATTGGGTGATAGCAGTGTACGCGGGCTCCCCGTCCTTTCTCCCTCTCTTTCAATCCGTGACAATGAATACTGGCTCTCGAGTAGAACTGAAGTGGGAAGGCAGACATAGCTAATACGCAGAGGAGCTGAGAGACCGCCGGTGCCTCTGGGCTGAAACCCCGCACGACACAAACCCCACCCCCTTCCATGCCCCCCCCACATGGCTGCATGCACCTGAGCCTCACGCGCAGGACTCCACGCTGACCATGTACGTGTTGCAGCCGCACATGGAGACAACATGATACCTTCCTGGAGATCGTCACGCCCCAAACGCTGCCAGATCTGAATATTCAACTAGGGCCCCACCCCCTAATCTATAAGAGGATAGCTTCGATTTGGTGGAATCAGCTGCCTTCCTTCCTCATGGAGAGAGGTTGTCCGTGCCTCTATCTATGTCTCTGCTTTGAAGTCTTCTCTGGCACTGAGACAAGAACTTGGAATAAACCCAGCTAGGGACCCAGTTCCCCATGACAGAACCACCTGAGGAGGCTTCAGTCCCCAGCTCCTAAGTTCCTCTGCCAGAAATGCTAATTAGAATGGTTGTGGGTGTGGCCTGACCGAGGGCAGTCTGGACAGCTCCCCAGATGGTACAATCACTTCAGCAAACTCTTGAGTAGTTTTTATTATTAAAATTGAACTTACAGTCAATTCTCATTATTCACAGCAGTTATGTTCCATAAAGTAACTATGGAAAATGAATTAGCATACACTGAACCTATGCTCCTAGCAGAAATACACAGCTAGGTTTCTGCCAGCCTCAGGTAGCAACATTTCGGTCAGCTGACCTACATGTCACCTTGTTTTGTGCATGCTCCTGTTGAAGAACACCATATGTAATATACATTGCTGATTCATGAACATTGAACTCATAGCCACAGCACTGTAACAGGCCAGGACAAATCCTATCAAACACTCATATTTTCTCCATAAGGCACATTGCAATTTCTTATACACTGGAACACTAGACCTCAGTAGGACACTTGGGGGCTATCTTGAACAAAGAAATTATTTTCTAAAAGCACCAAGAGGGGCCAGCATTGTGACACAGCAGGTCCTACATGGGTGCAGTTTGCACCCTGGCTGCTCCATTTCCAATCCAGCTCCCTGTTAATGTGCCTGGGAAAAGCTGCATAAGATGGTCCAAGTGCTTGGGCCCCTGCCACGCATGTGGGAGACCTGGCTCCTGGCTTCAGCCTCCCTCTCTGTAACTCCGATTTTCAAAATAAATGAATAAAACTTTAAAGCACCAAGAAAGTGACACTAAAAATACAGTAAAAGAGCATTTGTTTACCGTACGAGAGCTGATGCAGGAAGGGAGAGTGTTATGTTGTTCAACCTCATGCTGGGAAGGTCGGCATCACGCAGCTCAGATTCCCCACCCTTGTGCACACCTCTGAGAAAAACCGCAAGAGCTGCCACAAGCATGGCTTGCTGAGGCCGGGAATCATCCCACTTTTCATTCCTGTATTGAAATACTTGAGGCGGGCTAACTTTACAAAGCAAATGGGTTAGTTAGCTCACAGTCCTGGAAAATTCAAAGTCCAAGATCAGGCACTCCCACGGGTTCTGCCTCTGGTAAGGGCCTCGGGCAGGAACCCGTGTGGAAGGAAGAGGTCACACCCTGAACCAGGAAGCCAGAGGGTGATGCAGGGGTCAGCTCACTGTCATGACAATTACTCCTGGGAGAGTTCAGGGGTCCCATGAGAATTATTTCAATCTCATCCAAGGGCAGCTCCCTTGTTGACCCAAGGAGCTCCATCTCTTAAAGGTCCCACCTCCTGACACTGCCACACTGAGGACCACGCTTCTAATCTGTAAACCTCTGGGGGACACATTTAGGCCACATCCAAATCGTAGCAAACTGCAAACGTATTCTAGCAGATAGGCCAATTCACAAGCACAAAATCCACACATAATGAAGACTGACTGTACACCCACCCTCAGACCCAGCAATTCCACTCCTAGAGAAGTGAGTGCATTTGTCTACCAAAAGGGCTGGTGCATAGCGGATAAAGCTGCCACCTACAGTGCCAGCATCCCATATGGGCACCGGTTCCAGTCCCAGCTGATCCAGTTCCAATCCAGCTCTCTGCTATGGTCTGGGAAAGCAGTAGAAGATGGCCCAAGTCCTTGGGTCCCTGAACTCACATGGGAGACCCAGGAGAGATTTTTGGCTCATGGCTTTGGATCGGTGCAGTTCCAGACATTGTGGCCAACTGGGGAGTGAACCAGCGGATGGAAGACCTCTCTCTCTCTCTCTCTCTCTCTCTCTCTCTCTCTCTCTCTGCCTCTCCTTCTCTCTCTGTGTAACTCTGACTTTCAAATAAATAAATCTTTAAGAAAAAAAGATAAGTGCAAAAATGTCCATAGGAGCTTTGCTCATAAGAGCCTAAACCTGGAGAAAACTCAAACAGGAGAAGGAAGTGGGGCACAGTCATATGATGACACGTGAATTAGCAACATAAAAGAACTAACTACAAATGCGATTAACACATTGATGAATCTTCAAACATGAGGTGGATCAAAAGATGCCAGACACAAAAGACTGTAGACATTACATAAAATGTAAGATCAGGTGAAGCTAATACATAGTGATAAAAAAAAAAGCATACAGACATGATACACATTAACCTAATTATATCAATAGTCACTTTGATGGTCTAAACACATCAATTTAAAAACAGATTTTCATAGTGCAAGAAAAAATAAGAGCTAACTATATGCTGTCTATCACCACTTTAAATATAAAGACATATATACCTGAAAATTAAAGGATGGGAAAGAAATAACATGCCAACCTTAACAAAAGGAGAGCTGGGGTAGATACACTCATTTCAGATAAAGCAGACTTGGAGAAAATTATCAGAAGCAAAGAAGAACATTACATAATGATAAAAGGGTCAGTTTCCCAAGAAGACATAACAGTCCTTAATGTATGCCTAGCAACAGAATATCAAAATGCATGAGGCAAAAATGAGAGAACTGCAAAGAGAAATAGATGAGTCTACTACTGTAGTTGGATATTTCAATACCCCCTCTATCAGGAATGGTCAGATCCAGCGGGCAGAAAATCAGCAAGGACATAATTGAACTCAACAGCGCCATCAATCAATCGTGTATAACTGACATGTATAGACTGCTTCATCCAACAACAGCAGAATACACATTCTTCTCAAGCTCACCAGGGATATTCACCAAGCTAGACCACATTCTGGACTATAAAACACATGTTTAAAAAATTTTAAAGAATATAAATCATGCCATGTCTGCTCTCAGACTGCAACAAAATTAAACTAGAAATCAATAACAGAAAGAAAGTTGAAAAATTCCAAAATGGCTTATATTTGGGATCCAACTCCATGTTTTTTAAAAGATTCCCTAGGTGGGGCCGGTGTCGTGGCTCACTTGGTTAACCCTCCAGCTGCAGCACCAGCAACCCATATGGGCACCGGGTTCTAGTCCCACTTGCTCCTCTTCCAGTCTAGCTCTCTGCTGTGGCCCGAGAGGGCAGTGGAGGATGGCCAAGGTGCTTGGGCTCCTGCACCCGCATGGAAGACCAGGAAGAAGCACCTGGCTCCTGGCTTAGGATCGGCACAGCGCTGGCCATAGTGGCCATCTGGGGAGTGAAACAATGGAAGGAAGACCTTTCCCTCTCTCTCCCTCACTATCTATATCTCTATCTGTCAAATAAAAAAAAAAGATTCCCTAGGTTTGGGACTACTGTTGTGGTACAGTGGGTTAAGCTGCCACTTGAGACACCTGCACCCCATATCAGAGTGCTGCATTGAGTGTGTGCCCAGGGAGGTGGCGGAAGATGGCCCAGGTCCTCGGGCCCATGCCATCCGTGGGCGAGACCAGGATGGAGTTCCTGGCTCCTGGCTTTGGCCTGCCCCAGACCCATCTGTTGCAGCCATTTGGGGAATAAGCCAGCATATGAAAGACTTTTCTCTGTTTCTCTCTCTCTCTCTCTCTCTCTCTCTCTCTCTCTCTCTCTCTCTCTCTCTCTCCCCTCATCCTCTCTACCTCCTTCCCTCCCTCTTTCTTACTTTGTCTTTCAGATAAAGACATAAATACATAAATCCTAAAAAAAGACCCCAGGTATGACAGTTAGCTTTATATGTCAAATTGGGTAGGTTATAATGCTCAGTTGTTCTGGACATTGCTTGCTGTAAAGCATTTTTTAAATGTAGTTAACTTCTGAATTCATAGACTCTGAGTAAAAGTAATTACACTTTATAGAGTGCCTGGGCCTTACCCTATCAGTTGAAGGTCTTAGAAGCAAAGACAGGTGTCCGAAAGAAGAAGGAATTTGGCCACAGCATTGCAACATAGAAATCGCACCAGAGTTTCCAGCCTGTAGCCTGCTCTGTGCATTTTACACTGAAGACTGCAACATTAGCTCTTCCCAGAAGCTCCAGCCTATTGGCGTGTCATCTGGTTTACATGACTTTAGTCTGGTTTGCACTATCATAATTAAATACCTGAGGTTGGGCAGTCTTATGAAGAAAGGAGCTACATTTAGCTTAAGGGCCAGCATCTGGTGGTAGCCTTTGCATTAATTTTGTGTTACTAGCTGCTGGCACTGTGGCATAGCTGGTAAAGCTGCCACCTGAAGTGTCAGCATCCCATATGGGCACCGGTTTAAGACCCGGCTGCTCCACTTCTGATCCAGCTCTCTGCTATGGCCTGGGAGAGCAATGGAGGATGGCCCAAGTCCTTGGGCCCTGCACCCAAGTGGGAGACCTGGAAGAAGCTCCTGGCTCCTGGTTTCCGACTGGCTGAGCTCTGGCCATTGTGGCCATTTGGGGAGTGAACCAGTGCATGGAAGACCTCTCTCTCTCTCTCTCTCTCTCTCTCTCTGCCTCTGCTTTCAAATAAATAAATAAACTTTAAAAAAATTGTGTTACTACAACAAAAAACAAAACACCTGGTATCAGCTTTTGGAACCTCAGGTTTTGGAGGTTCGAAAACATGGCGTCTACACCAGCTCAGTTATATTGAGTGCAAAATACAGATGGCAGTTGTGAGAGCACAGGTGATCACATCTTGACCCAGGGGCAGAGATAGGCTGGGTGGGGCCAATCTCAGGCTTCTATAGCAACTCTTCCCAAGAATTATCAAGGAGCCCCTAAAGAACCACCTCCGGGGGCACCCACAGTGACCTAGGGACATCCCCTTGGGCCCACCCCTTGGCATTACAAAGCATTTCTAAATACCCACATCCTGGGGACCAAGCCTCCAATGGACCCCTGGGGGACACTCGAACCACGCCCAAACCATAGCAGAGCCCCATGGTGGCACAGGATATCATGCGGCAAGAGGCAGGGACTGTGTGTATGTGTGTGTATGTATGTATTCTCTGGCCACTGTCTCCCAACTCTCCTCTCTTAAAAAGTTACTGGGATTTGCTAATGAGAGCTCCACCCTGATGACCTCATCCAACCCTACTGACCTCCCACAGGCCCCATCTCTAGACACCATAGTCGAATCAAGTTTCTGTTCTCTTAAAACCTCACAATGGGGCTTCAGTTTCAGCACATGAACCCTTTGGGACATGCTCAAACCACATCCAGATCATAGCATCTGTCCTTCATAGAGTGCCAGCACCCACAGTTGAATGAGCCAGTTCCTTAAAATGTTCCCCTCTTTCCCCTCCCCCCCCACCTTCTCTTGTCTCCTAATCTGGAGAGCTGGAACTAATATGGCAGGTGATAGGCAATGTATAGCCAACGTTGAAAACAATTGGCTCAGTGGGTTGGTAAGACACTGTGATGAAGCCCAACAATCAAACATGGAGATGAGAAGACAGCCCTTCTGCATTATGGAGGGTCAGCATAGTGACCAAGGACAGCATCCAACGTGGAGATCCATGTGGCCCTACAGCCCTACATGGTCAAGCCACTATTCAGATGGAGAACGAGCCTGGAGAGGCCAACACCATAGTAGAAAAGCCCTCCAGCCATCAAGGGGTCAGGGACCACCAAGGTTATTCCAAGGGTCATTTGGAGCTAACTGTAGGCTCAGTCAAGGCTCAGAGGAAGGGCAAGGCAGGATTTTCAGTGGTTTCCCTAGTGGACCTACAGTGACCTACAGTCACTTGCTATCTCAGGGCTGTGACTCAGCCCCAGCCCATCCTCATGAATGCACAGTCTCAGCTTGTATAGGAGACAGAATGCCAGAATCCTCTCATATTCACATAATCCTCCACTGGACAGAGGGCTTTCACACACATTATTAGCTCACTTCACCTTTAACTATCCAGTGAGGTCACCAGCAGCAGTACTATTATCCTCAATTTACAGACAAGGAAATTCAGGCTCAGAAATTAATGGGCCAAAGTCACAAAGCTAAGAAGAGGTTAAGTTGGGATTCAAACCCATATTCTCTAACTCAGAGTGTAGGTTTCTTTTTAGCTATTATCATCAATAAAAATAGACAGGATCTGTTGAGCATCTGTGTGTTTTGGGCACTTGCTGCATTTAATATCAATTATATCTCTTGATTCTCATAATCACACTAGTGGGTATGTTATCAGGATCACCAGAAGAAGAAACTAAGATATAAGGGCTTAAGAAATTTGGACAAACTCCTATGATATTCTTCTAAATGTGGTTATGGGCAACATTGCTTTACAAAAGGACAAACATGATGATGGGGCAGCCAGAAGGCCCTACTATACAGCCAAAGTAGTTAAAAGCTACATAGAGGGCCACACATATCACTGGGTAGAGTAGATTATGCCAGGGGGACTTTACTGTCCTTAGACCACCTCCCCATTTCCCAGCTTCCTCTCAATCAAATGAATTGGTCAGGAGAGCAGTATTCTCATCCCATACAATTCCTGTGGGTGCATCCACACATCACTAAGGGTAGCCCTTCACTCAAAGCAAAAATAACTCAGATGGGTGCTTTGACTCAGGGATATCTAAAGCGAAATCTGATTCCACCAGGATGCAGCACATCAACCTCACCTGCAAGAACATGGAAATCCTGTCCGATGATTTTCTCTTTAGTTCTCTACTTTGAGAAAAAAAAATTGGTCTTCACATCACTGATTATGGGACAAATGGCATCTTCTGTCTCCTGATAGGATGCACTGGGAAGGAAGCTCATGACTTCTGGAGCGTTCCTGCTAAACGCACATGGACAAATCTAATGAAGAGCAGCAGGCAAAACCACATTGAGGGCCACTCTACAAAATGACTGGCCCACTCTGAAAAAATGTCAACATCATGAATATCAAGAAAGATTGAGGAACTGCTCCAGATTAAAGAAGACTAGAGAGACATGACCCTGGATGGAGTCCTGAGCCACAAAATAGTTCTTCTCTTGGTGCAAAAGACACTACTGACAGTTGCCAAAAACTGAAAAAGTTCTGTGGATTAGCTAACAGGATTGCATCAGTTCCTGGTTTTTAAGAGTGTACTGTAGTTATACAACAGAATATCTTTGCTTCTAAGGAAATGTACACAAGTATTTATTGAATGGAGAGAAAAGAGAGATGTCAGAATCAGAGATTTATGATAAAGCAAACACATTAAATGTTAACATTTGGGATATCTGGGGGAAGAGCAAAAGAATTCCTTCGTACTAGTTTTGAAACATTTCCTCTAAGTCTGAAATTATTTCAAATAAAAATAATTTATTTAGAGACATCGGGCCTTCATGAGTAAACACAACAAAATTCTCAGTCCTCCTGGGGAAAGTATGAGTGACAGTCTGCAGAAAATGTCTCAAAATCGCATTACGGAGGTAGGAAGGAGCAGGTGGATCAGTCCACCAGCTCTTGTTTCTCTCTGGTTGAGGGTTGCTCCTGGGGCATCAACTCTCCAACGTTTTCATGCTGGTCTGTTCATAGATAGAGCACACGCCTACCACCAGAAGCCCTGCAGCTGAGACCCAAGAAACCATGATACATAGGAAAGCTGCCTACACGTGTCCTCTGGTGTGGACTGTGGGGATAGTGTCCACTACAGTGGCCCAACCTAACCCTTACTTTACATTAGAGCAGCCTCAGCCTCAGCCTCAGCCTGTCATCTATCACCCAAAAGGCTGTCTGGCACAGAACCTGCCAAAAAGTACATGCGCATGAGGTTGAGTTGATTCTATCCCTATATTTCTGGAAAACAAAGAAGCAGGTATTGTGAAGTGAAGAATTACAGAGTCCCAAATGAGCACAGAGGAAATGTTTTCGGAGTGGACTTTCCCAAGATTAGGTCAACTAGGGACTTTACAGCTAGGGCAACTGGAATTAATGGTACCATTTCGAGACAAGCCAGCAAGTCAGGTTTGCTACTGGAATCCAGGAGCACGCTGGCTTTCTAAATCCCCTATATATAAAGTTGCTTTTGAATGTCTACTTTTTAAATGCCTGGCTTCCCAAACCAGAAAAAAAGGGGGCGGGGAACTAAGGGCGGAAAGGAATAGGCAGTGGATCTTGAATGGGTTCCCCACAGGTTCTACTGCTGCCTGAGATTATGGCTTTGAGAGCAAGGAAGGTAGGAGAATTTTAATCCAGTTGATTCATGGAGTTAAATCAACATGCTTGCTGTTTTAGGAACAGAAATTTCACCAAAGAAAAAATACAAATGGCAAACAATCACATATATTAAAAAACTATAACATCATTAACTCTCAGAAAATGCACATTGAAACCACAATGAGATATCTATTATTACACACCTATCAGAATAATTAAAATTAAAAAAAAAAAACAGTGACCATACCAAATGCTGGCTGTCATGCAGAAAAACCGGATTCTCATTCACTCCTGGTGAGTGTGAATGGTATATCCATGCAGGAAAATAGCTTGACAGCTTCCTAGAATACTAAATATACAGAATGATGACAGGGAAGATGGCAGAGGAGGAAGCCCCAGAAATCTGTCCCCCACCTCAACGACTACACTGGCAGAATCCGTCTAATGTAACTATTTTGGATCTCTGGAGCCAAGGGTTTGCATCTTCAAAGGGAAATCTTGGATGATAAATTGTAGTTCAGTTTAGCTCATTTCGGCTCTAAGCATGGGTGTGCCTACTCATTCACCACCACCCAAACCCATGGCAGGAAACCATGTACATGTTCCAGGATCAGCTTACACACAGCTTGTGGGGGCCAGCGCAGTCTTCCAAATGTCAGAGGACGTTTTCTAATCATCGATTGTCGCTGTTGACCATGGAGGTGCAGACACGGAAGTGGCAACTATGGTTGCAACCATCCCCTTTCTCCAACTGAACAAACTTCCATGTATTTAAAGATCCATTGCCAGCCAGCGCTGTGGCTTAACAGGCTAATCCTCCGCCTGCAGCGCCGGCACACCGGGTTCTAGTCCCGGTTGGAGCACCGGATTCTATCCCGGTTGCCCCTCTTCCAGGCCAGCTCTCTGCTATGGCCCGGGAAGGCAGTGGAGGATGGCCCAAGTCCTTGGGCCCTGAACCCGCATGGGAGACCAGGAGAAGCACCTGGCTCCTGGCTTCGGATCAGCATGAAACACCAGCCGCAGCGGCCATTGGAGGGTGAGCCAATGGCAAAAAGGCAGACCGACCTCTCTCTCTCTCTCTCTCTCTCTCATTATCCACTCTGCCTGTCAAAAAATAAATAAATAAAATAAAAAAAATAATAAAGATCCATTGCCTATTTCCCTTTGCCCTTAATTTTTCCCTATTTTTCTGGCTTGGGAACCCAGACATTTAAAAAGTAGATATTCAAAAGCAACCACACACATAGGGGAATTTAAAAAGTCACTCTGCAAATCCAGAGAAAGGAGACAGCTCAAAGACTTGAAAAGAAGTTAAATGTACACCCCAGGCTGATTTCATACTACAATTAAAAAAGAAAAAGAAAGAAATCTTTTAGAAGGAGAAGAATCTGATATCTAGAGTTACCACTTTATAAGATGTAAATGTCCAAATGAGATTTAAATGTCAAAATTTCTATCAAAAATCAACAGGAAAAATTCATTCAAGGGGAAATCAATAGATTTCATCCCTAAGAAAGAACCTATAGCAGATTTACTAGACAAAGATTTTCTTAAACTGTCTTAAAAATTCTTAAAGTAAGACATGGACAAAGTCAAATGATGTATGAGCAAATGGAAACACAAAGAGAACATAAGAGCATTATGTGTTAGAAAACATGAAATATTGAAAGACAAAAAAGAAACCAAAAAGAAATTCTGGAGCTGAGTTGTACTTTTGGCACAGTGGTTAAGACACCTGCTTCCCATATCAAAGCACCTGATTCAAGTGCCAACCTCACTTCCCATCTAACTTCCTGCCAATTCACAGGTGATGGGAGGCGGCAGATGATGACTTAAATTCTGGTTCCTTTCACCCACAAAGGAAACCTGGATTGAGTTTCTGGCTCCCGGCTTCAACCTGGCCCAGTCTTGGCTATTACAGACATTTAGGAGAATGAACCAGTGGATGTAAGATATAGATATACCTTTCGGGGCCAGCGCTGTGGCACAGTGGGTTAACGCCCTGGTCTGAAGCACTGGCATCCCATATGGGCGCCGGTTCTAGACCCAGCTGCTCCACTTCTGATCCAGCTCTCTGCAGTGGCCTGGGAAAGCAGGAGAAGATGGCCCAAGTCCTTGGGCCCCTGTACCCACATGGGAGACCTGGAAGAAGCTCCTGGCTCCTGGCTTCCGATCGGCACAGCTCCGGCTGTTGCAGCCAATTGGAGAGTGAACCATCAGATGGAAGAACTCTCTCTCTCTCTGCCCCTCCTGTCTCTGTGTAACTCTGACTTTCAAATAAACAAATAAATCTTTTTAAAAAAAGAAATATTTTGGCCGGCGCTGTGGCTTAACAGGCTAATCCTCCACCTTGCAGCGCCGGCACACCGGGTTCTAGTCCCAGTTGGGGCGCCAGATTCTATCCCGGTTGCCCCTCTTCCAGGCCAGCTCTCTGCTATGCCCGGGAAGGCAGTGGAGGATGGTCCAAGTCCTTGGGCCCTGAACCCGCATGGGAGACCAGGAGAAGCACCTGGCTCCTGGCTTCGGATCAGCATGAAATGCTGGCCACAGCAGCCATTGGAGGGTGAACCAACGGCAAAAAGGAAGACCTTTCTCTCTCTCTCTCTCTCTCTCTCTCTCTCTCTCTCACTATGCACTCTGCCTGTCAAAAAAAAAAAAGAAATATTTTTTTAAATAGATATGTCTCAAATAAGTAAATTTTTTAAAGTTCTGAAGCTGAAAATTATAACTGAAATGGAAAATTCACTTAGATTCAAAGCAGATTTGAGCAGGCAGAATTAAGAATCAGCAGACTTGATGACAGAATAATTGAAATTATTGAATCTGAGAAATAGAAAAAAAAATGAGGAAAAGTGAACTAAGTCATTCAGATCAAATAAAATACAACCATGAGTCATATTAAAAAATTAAACACTCTAATTTTCAATCCTTATTCTGGTCAACTCCCTTTCCTTCACTTCTTCTAAGTCCTACTCATCATCCAGGACTTAACAAAGGCTTTATCTCCTTTTTTAAAACAATGATTTATTTATTTATTCAAAAGGCAGTGTTACAGAGAGAGGAAGATAGGGGAAGGGAGAGAGAGAAAGAGAAATCTTCCATCCACTGGTTCACTACCCAAATGGCCTCAACAGTCAATGCTGGACCAGGCTAGCCAAGAGCCTGGAACTCCATCCAAGACTTCCATGTGGATTTCATGGGCCCAAGTACTTGAGCCATCTCCTACTGCTTTCCCAGAAGCACCTATTAACAGGGAACTCAATGGCAAGTGGAGCAGCTGGGACTCAAACTGGCACCTATATGGGATGCCAGTGTTGCAGGTAGCAGCTTCATCCCCTGCATTGCAACATTGGCCCCTTTATCTCCTACTTAACCCTTCTGTGAGACCCACACTGGGATAAGTACCTTTCTCTGTACATACTTAGTGCACTGCTACCTAGCCAGCATTCCCTGCTTACTTCTATCAGAGAATTCATCCCATGGTATTGAAGTATCTGACCGCCTGAACACCCTGTATAGCTAGCTACATAACAAACAGATCAGCCAAAAATGGGCCTATCTGGGTGCAACCTCAGCTGGCTTGGGTGTCTGGGAGTTGACTTGAGGTCAGTGGATCCAGGTTAGCCTCAGATGGTATACCTCTGCTTCACATGGCTCTCACCCTCCTCCTGGAATCAGTGGACTAGTCTGGGCATGTATTTTTCATAGCACTAGCAGAGAGGCAAGAAGTAAACAGGCCAAGTCATCTTAAGGCCTACGCCCAGAATTGGCACACTTATTTCCACCTCACTATATAATCCTATGCAAGCCACCTGGTCTAACCTACTATCAAATACTGGAGACACAGACTCTACCTCTTTAGTGGTAGGTGTTCCAAAATTATACGTGCAGAGATAAACTAGGTACAAGGGTAAATTAAGAACGAGGACGTTAACGCAATCTTCCCCACGTCCCGCTGGTTAGGACTTCTGTCTTAGACTTTGTGTCTCCCAGGAGCTTATCATTATGCCAGACAGAATCAGTGCTTTAATCATTGTTTTTGAGTCTAGGTGAGAGAGAAAGAATGAATAAGCCAATTTTTCTTTTCTAGATGAGGAAATAGTTCCAGTGAGTTGGAGTGACTTGTCCAAAGTCACACAGCTGGTTCAAAGCAGATTTACACACACACACACACACACATCTCCACCTCTTTCTACCATCACAAGATCCATCGGCGGGCATTTGGTGCAAGAGTTAGGCTGCATCTCACACTGGAGGGTCTGGGTTCAAGGCCCAGCTCCGCTCCTAATTCCTGCTTCCTGATAATGTGCATCCTGGGAGGCAGCAGCTGATGGCTCAAGTGGTTGTGCCCCTGCCGCCAACATGGGAAACCTGGATGGAGTTCCCTCCTCTCTGCTTTGGACTGGCCCAACTCTAGCAGTCATAAGCATTTGGGGAGTGGAAGCAGCAGGTGGAAGATCTCTCTCCATCTTTCTGTCCCTGTCTCCCTTTCAAATAAATAAAAGGAAGGAAGATAAAAACTTTTAAAAGACAGAACTAATAAAACATGCCACAACTTGGATGAGCCCCAGCGTCACTGCGTTAAGTGAAAGAAGACACTAGAGGCCGCAGAGCATACAATTCCATTCACGTGTAACTCTGGGGGAGCCCCTGCAAAGGGAGTAGGAAGCAGAACAACGTCTGCTCCAGGTAGGGGGGAGTGAAGAATTGACTGGAAAAAAAAAGTGGTACAAGTAAACTTTCTGGGGTGAGGGAGCCGCTTTCCAGCTTGACGAGGGTGTTGATTACACAGGCATGATGTTTGTCAAAACTCAGTGAACTGTGCATTCAAAATAGGTGCCTTTTACTGGATCTAAATGACACCTCGATTTGAAAGGAAACAAAAGCTCGCGCCTTCTGTGCAGAGATGTCACCAGGAAATGGGAGCTGGCAGTCTCTCTGAAACTTAAGAAGAGCAGCCAGCAGCATTTTAAACATCAGATGCTTCTTGGAACTGTCACGAGAGAAGGGCTGTTAAACAGACAACTTTGAGGCTGGGACGAATCTAATGTGTCAAGATGCAACATCGAGAGCCCGGCCAGTGAGGGTTGTTTTCAAAGTCATGGACAATGTCACGGCCACAGGTTGGAATCCCTGGAAAGCAGGCTCTGGGATGACGATTAGCTTGTGGGAAGCCTTGTAAGGAGTGCTCTTGGGATTGATGCTTGGAGAAGGGAAGGGAAAGGAAGGAGAAGGGAGGGGAGGGGAGGGGAGGGAACAGGAAGGGGCAGAGCACAATGCTGAGCCACAGCGCAGTCTCAACAAGGCCTCAGCCAATTCCATGGAGCTCTTGCTCAACGGGCTCTTCAGAGCTGCCTCCTTGAGGGTCAGGGGGTCAGACCTCTATACCCTCATCAGCCAGCCTGTGGATGGGTGCAGGCTGCCCCCACAAGGAAGTCTGACCACAAGCCAGTCAATTCCCAAATGGGCTGACAGGTGACAGCTGTCTGCTGGCAACACCCCCAGAAGGGGGAGAATGAGAAATCCAGATGGTAGATCAAGCTAGTTCATCACAGAGCCCATCAGAGTCTCCACAATGAACTGACAACAAAACCTTTCTGACCTCTTTAGCACAAACCCAGCCCCACTCTTCCTGGCCTGTCCCCTTGGAAGGAGTGGGAAACACCCTGACATCCACCTGCTATGTGAATGATCAGCTGAACATAAAGATTAAGCCAAGGAAGTCCTAACTTTAGCAGCTGTTTGGAAACTTCCTTCCACTTCCCAAATTAGATGTCGGTATCAAAATCAAACCTCCAACTCAGGGTCTTCCTGCAAATGAGCCATGCCAGTCTCATTCTCTAGAGAATGTAATTCTTCCATTGCATAAAGGGAAAATCAATACATTGGCTAGAGGATATCTTTATGGCTATCACCTTTCTTTTAAAAAATAAACACTGTCAGATTATCCTTTTCCTGAAAAATGAGGCCAGTCTGGTCCTAGGAAAGTGATTGCTACATTCAGAACTAACAAAGATCCATGGATGTGCAAGCTGGTTCATTGAAACACCCACAGATCTCCATGGAACTAAGCCGTAACAGTGCCCATGCTGAAGGTGACATATCCTGAAGCCTCCCTTCCCCAAGGAATAATGTTGATTCTTCTTCCATCCTTGCCCATTTCTACATATTCCTTGTCAAAGGGCCTCCCAGGGAACTGCTGCTCACCCAGAAGCTGGGCTCAGTGAAATGAGCTACCAAGATGTAGCTCTTGCAGCTGGGAGGAGACATCAGTCCTCAACCCCTAGAGGAGGGAGAGTCGGCCACAGTTGGCAGGGTAGCAAAACATTCCATTCCACCTTGGGAAAAAAAATCTCGCTTTCTTCTTCTAGCCCTTGTGTAATCGCTAATGGTGCGCCTTTTTACCCTCAAGAGTGTCCTGGGTGCATGGTGAATTTACAGCCATCCTGCTTAGGTCTTGGACTGAAGGAATGACCTGGAGAGGAACCATGCTATCAGTCAGCAGCTGAACATCCACCTGGCAGCCACCCCAGAGCACGCTCCAGTCAATACACACGGAGTTCCCTTGGATTCAAGACACCAGCAGTGCTTAGGGGGCTACTTTTTCCTAATTCCACCCAGGAGGTTTGGAGCTGGGGCCCTGCTAAACCTTCCAAATGCCATTTCCTAAAAAAGTCAGGCTTATACCTTATAGGAGGGCCCCAAATAAATCCCATCTGCCTCAAAGAGTTAGAAGTAAGAGATCAAACTGCAAATTAGTAGAGGCCCATATAATGTCAGGAGGAGGAGTTTTTTTCTACACACTAAAGGAGGAAACTATAAAAGACAAATCTCATGACCTCAATTTTCTGAATAGCAAAAGCACACTCACAAAGTTAAAAGTCAAATTCAATTCAGTGGGAAAACAATGTGCATTAGGAAAGGCAATGGATTGACAGCTTTAATAGTAAAAGGTAATTAAAAAGTAACCAGAGCCTGGTGTTGTGGCACAGCAGGTGAAGCTGCCGCCTGCAACGCCAGCATTCCATATGGGTACTGGTTCATGTCCTAGCTGCTCCACTTCTGATCCAGCTCCCTGCTAATGGCCTGGGAAAAGCAGTGAAAGATGGCCCAAGAGCTTGGGCTCCTGTACCCACAAGGGAGACCTGGAAGAAGTTCCTAGATCTTAGCTTCAGACTGGCCCAGCCTGGCCAATGAGGCCATCTGGTGAGTGAGCCAGCAGATGGAAGTTCTCTATCTGTGTCTCTTCCTCTTTCTCTGTAACTCTGACTTTCAAATAAATCAACCTTGGAAAATAAAAAAAGGTAACCAGAGTTTTCTGTTTACTAATATTGCCAAAATGTGTAGCCCAAGGTTACTAACACATTGAAGCTTTAAAAATGAGTTCACCTATCATTCCCATGCTAATCCCTGGTGCTGATGAAACAATGAGTGATGAGCACTCTCTTAAGGTCTCGGTGTTGTTCTCTGTCTGGAACGCTTGGAGTCTATCTAGAAAGCCTTGTGCCTCTGCGTAGCCACAGAATCCTCACGGGAGTCAGCTGAGGGTGGATGGATGGGCATCCCTGGGCGAGCCGACAGATCCCAATGTTCCCAGACCTCACCTCGAAATTACCATATCACCCACTAGTGATCGCCTCTTGAGGAGTCTAATTCTGACTTCAAAAAAGTTGTCAAGTGCAGGGCTCCCCAAATACAGAAACTCACCAAAAATACAGCTCCCCACTGCCTGGCCCCCAAGCCCACTTCTTTCTGTTGGGCAGACTCCTCTCCCACTTCTCTCGGGATTGAGATTCAAGACAAGTTCCCCAGTCTGAAAGACAACGGAGGTCAGGGACCACCAACCAAAGTCATTCCCCTGCCTCTGGCTGCTCACCAAGAGCATCCTGCAGACACAGGCTCTGGATCCCAGGAGCAGTCAGGTCCTCAGGGGCGGAGGGGGAGGCCAGCGGGCAGTGAGCCCCTCTGGGTACTATGCTTACACTGATAGGTACACAGGCCTGGGTGGAACACTGGGGACAGACACCCCTTTGAGTTGACCCAACTTGACGGCTGGGAACATGGCACAAGGTAGCCAGGGGGAAGTGTTTAAGAAACAAACCCCACTTGGGGCCTGGTGGAGATGAACACGGGGAGGGACAGCTGGAGGAGATGGGGCTCCGGGCACCTGCATTTCCCTCCATCCATTCCCCACCTGCCATTGTCTCCGATTATGGTTTTTGCTCCCATCCATCTCACGTCCTTACATTAATCCTTCTCCTTGAAGGCAATTTTTCCAGGCTGTGTTTGCTAATTCCCCCTTTGGAGCAACACCAAGGTAGGTTCTTGAATGGCTGAGAAGGGAACTGAGCAGCAAAGAACAGGAACCCTCTGCTTCTGGAACCTGCCTCTCGTGAGACGCACCAGCTCCGACCTGCCGCGGGACCGGCTGCTTCCAGAGAAAACCACAGCCGTCAGGATGAGTGCTACCAGACAAGACACCAAGTATGGCTGTCAGCTCAGACATAGACACTGACGGTAGACGGGACTGCTCCACTGCTCTGCCGTTTAGTCCAATGACAAGGGACTTTCCCTTTGTTCCCTTCTATAAGAAATGAGGTGAACGATAAAGACGGCCTGGTGTGACCACCAGAGCCACCCACCTACCATGCCTTTGGCAGAAATTGCTAGGCCACCCATCCGACAGTATTACCTATATGTCTGCAACAGACTTCTCTAAAATAATAACTTACACAACTCATAATTCTGTGAGTCAGAAATCTGGGACTTGAACTGACACCCATATGGGATGCCAGCGTCATAGGCGGTAGCTTTACCTACTATACCACAACGCCTGCCCCATAAATAAATCTTTCCCCAAAAAAAATCCATTTTATATAGACTCCTACAACAGGGACTCGTGTCATTCCTTAGCCTCACACTACCTCCCTCTCCCTTCCTCTCTCCCATGGTTCCTCTCTCCAGAGCTTCAAGAAAATCCTGCCCTCTACAAAACATTTCTCTCTGTCTGGGCCTGATGGATTGTTTTATTCTCCCAAGAGCGCACTGTCTCCTCCATGATGGAGGGTCTCTGCCAGCACAACTCCAGGAAGCTTGCTAAGAGCCTTCTCGTGCCCCCAGCCTCCGCGTAGAGCAGCCAGACGCCCTTCCACCATGGCCAGGATTGTGCTAAAGCATCCGCGTGAGACCCTCAGAGAAGAACACAAGTCATAAAAAGCCAGCACCTGTCAACCCTCCAGACCCTTTGTCAGGCAGGCTCAACGACAGAAAGATGAATGACGAATCTGTCAGCTTCCAAGCCACTAAAGACCGAGAGAGAAGACCCCTGGACACTCGCCTGAGGCTGTTTTGGAATGAACCTCTGTCCAGAAAACCAGCACAACCATCTCCTCTTACAGGGGTCTCAGAGGCAGCACGGTAAGGGAGGGGCAATGAACAAGCTTCCATCTTCCAGGCCAACCAGGGAGAAGCAAGCAGAAAACCAGGTCTTTGCTCTGTCTCCTCTCCCAGGTTCAGTTCCCATCAGTCCAGACCTGTGACCCGCCCCGCCAGGTGGAAAGCAGGACGAAGTCAGCCTGGGCCTCACCCTCCCCAGAGCTGCATCCACGCCGAGCTGTTTCAGGACTGGACAGCGGCCACCTCCTCTGTCCTGGCTCTAAGCGTGGATCCGAGTCTTCCTTTCTGCTCCACAAAAACCACTGAGTTGTGTTGCTTGGTTGACTCTGGAGGGAAGTGGAGCGATATAACCAGTTTACAGACAGTATTTTCAGAAAGAGGAAGACAGTAAGTGTTCAGACACAGACTACAATGACCATAAGGCTTCCAGAAGCCTACGGCCTCGGGGGACGGGAGAGCCTAACTATAGGCTGCTATGGGAATGAGGTCTTGCACTGATGCTTTTTTAAAGATTTATTTGCTTATTTTGAAAGGCTAGAGTGAGTGTGAGAGAGAGAGAGAGAGAGAGAGAGAGATCTTCCATCTGCTGTTCACCCCCCAAATAGTCACAATGGCCAGGGCTAGGCCAGGCTGACACCAAGAGCCAAGAGCTAGGAACTCCATCTGAGTCTCCCACATGAGTGGCAGGGACCCAAGTACTTGGTCCATCTTCCGCTGCTTTCCCATGCGCGTTAGCAGGGAGCTGGATTGGAAGTGGAGCAGCTGGGACTCGAACTAGAATTCCAATAAGGGAGCTGGTGTCACAGGCTTGGCTTAACCCATTGTGTCACAACACTGGCCCCTTGCATTGATTCTGAGATGAATTTTTTTCCCTTTCCTAACAGCCCTAGAATTGGACTCCATCTCATTGAGAGGCTCTTTCCAACCACGCCTGCCGAAAGCAGGCGGGACGTCTAGCTGCTGTTCCCTGTGCATGCTTGAGTAACAAAAGCACCAGTGCCCACCTCTGCAGCGTGGGTGGCAGCAGCAGTGTGTGTGGAAATCCCAGAGCCACCCCAATGGCATGGAGAGAAAGGGAGAAGCATGTGTGTGTGGTTCTTCCCCAAGCAGAAATGGAAGCCAACTAGCTGTCACAACTGCAGAACAGCTTCAGCACCCAGAGCCAAGGCTCTTTTTTTTTTTTCTTTTTCTTTTTTTTCTTGACAGGCAGAGTGGATAGTGAGAGAGAGACAGAGAGAAAGGTCTTCCTTTTTGCCGTTGGTTCACCCTCCAATGGCCACTGTGGCCGGCGCATCTCGCTGATCCGAAGCCAGGAGCCAGGTGCTTCCTCCTGGTCTCCCATGCGGGTGCAGGGCCCAAGAACTTGGGCCATCCTCCACTGCCTTCCCGGGCCACAGCAGAGAGCTGGCCTGGAAGAGGGGCAACCGGGATAGAATCTGGCGCCTCAACCGGGACTAGAACCTGGTGTGCCGGCGCCACAAGGCAGAGGATTAGCCTGTTAAGCCACGGCGCCGGCCCAAGGCTCTTCATTCTTGTGTGGATTATGAAAGTCAAACCCACAGAACCAGAGAACGAGGGTTGCCAGAGGCTATGGAGACCCAGTGAACGGGGGAAGGGAGATATGGATCAAAGGTACAAAATCCCAACCAGACAAGAGGAATAAGCTTTAGTGCCCTGTTGCATAGAATGGTGACTATCAATAATGCTGCACCACATGTTTCAAAATTGCTTAAAGATTAGATGTTAACTCTTCTTATCACACACAAAAAACCTGAAGTGGTGAGTATGTTAATTAGCTAATGTAGCTATTCCATAAGGTATATGTGTATCATAACATCACATTGTACTCTATAAATATACAGTTATTGTCGATTAAAATGAAATTCAACAACAAAAAATGACTATGCTACCAAGGCTGTTGATGGCAGTAGAGGATGATAATGTCTGGGGGGTGGAAGAGCCGTAGACTTCAACAACTCGAATTCAAAGTGACTCAGAAAAATCAGGTCAATGCTAAGAAATCTAGACTGTATTAGCCCATGTATTTTGCTTATGTTTTCCTTTTGATGCTCCCCCAAGAGTATTCTCTGATACAAGTTTTCACCTAATTAAATCTGAAAGAACCCTTTCAAACGACTTAAAAATAAGATGCCAAAGAAAAGAGAATGCCATAATTTTCACTGTGGTGCTGTGTCTTCTTTAGCGAGAGTAACATAACAGTGCACGTTAGGATGAGGTTGAGTTAAAGATCCCATCAGACCTCTGACCTCCACGGCAACGCCCTGAACTGGGCCAGCAGCAGGCAGAATCCTGAGCCCCTCAGAGACCAGGTGTTGCCTGATTCCTGCTGCGGCTCAGTTCTCGGGAAAAGCCATGTTCCCTTTCCTCCCTGGGGGACAAGCGACACGGGAGGCTCCAGAGAAGATGCCTTTGAACAGTGGGAGAGCAAGTGTCCCCAAGGGTGGGATTTCAGCATTGATGCTTGGGTGCGCAATGACCCCTTGGAATCAGGCAACGTGGATAGGAGCAGCCACTGACAACTCAAGGGGCAGTGTGGGGAGCCAGAAGAGAATGCACTTGAACTTACGAAAGCCGGCTCCCGGCTGGCGCCCTCGAATAACCCCTCAGGGTCAGCTCACAGTCGATGCTTGACGGCCAGGGGCTGTGGCGGTGCAGGAGTGCACACGTGTGTGCTGTTTCATGTGTTCTGGATGAAAATGGGAGTGCCTCTTCGAAGGAGTCTTTGTAAAGACAACTAAAATTCACTGCAGACTGGTCCATTGTCTGAGCTCTGACACTGGCTACTTCTTTTTGTAAAAAGGAAAGAGAATTGTATTTGCTCTCTACTAAGCAAACTCCCCTTAGAAAATCACACTGCATACCTGGTTTATTTATCCCATATCTCTTGCAGGGCCTGCCTCCAAAACCACCCCAAGTTTCTTTCCCCACAAGAGACCATGGGAAACAAGCCAATCAATGACAAGACACTGGAATCAGAGAGAACTTTAAGTCTTGAAGGAATGTGAGGTCCACCTAATCCAACTCAACTGATTCCCTGGGAGAGGCGAGATGTGAGCCCAGAGAGGGCAAGAGCCCCCTGGTGGACACCCAGCAAGGAGTAGAGCTCAGATCCACCATCAACAGATACCCTGGGAAACTGAGGATGCCCACAAGTGCCCAGGAACACTGGATTCCAATTTATTCAACTCTAAAAGGCCGGCCCTACATTGGATGAGCTGCAAAGCCCTCACCAGCCTTTTGATCTTTTTAAACGTTTGTGAGATGAGGTCAGGGACATTCAAGCTTCATGAGACATTTGGAGTCAAACAGAAGCATTTTCAAATCCAGATTCACCCTGACCGTGTGTCCCTCTGCAAGTCAATTAACTTCTCTTCCCTGAAATGACCCAGGAGGTGGCACTGCAAGTGCCTGTTGTGGCCACACACGATACAAAGGGACCTGGGTTTTTTTTTTTTTTCTTCCAAAAAGAATTGGCTACATGGCAGTTGTATTTATTGAAAAGGGGCCTTCCTGAGGGCCTTGTATGAATTCCAGCTCACAGAGGTCAAGACCAATCTTCCCACGCATTCACACAAAGGACAGGGGATTTCCTCTTATTGGATAGAGCTGCCCTCGGCCTTAGTCAACAGCTGAGACACACGGAGCCTGGTTGTGGTGCACTGGGTTAAGCTACCACTTGCAATGCCAGCATCCCAGATTGGAGCACCAGTTCAAGTTCCAGCTGCTCCACTTCCAATCCAGCTCCCCAGTAATGTGCCTGGGAAAGTAGCAGGACATGGTGCCAAGTGCTTGGGTCTCTGCCACACACAGAGGAGAACTGATGGAGTTTCTGGCCCCTGGCTTCAGCCCCAATTGTCTCGGCCGTGTTGGGAGTGAACCAGCAGATGGATGATCTCTGTTTGTCTCTCTGTCCCTCTCTCTCTCTCTCTCAGTCTGTATCTGTCATTCTGGCTTTCAAATTAAATAGAATAATAATAATAATAATAAAAAGCTGAGACACAGCTCACAAGCAGTCTACTTTTCTAGTTCTGAAATTTACGCAATCCCTAAGGGCCAGCGCTGTGACACAGCAGGTTAAAGCTCCTGCCTGCAGCACCAGTTCGAGTCCTAGATGCTTCACTTCCAATCTAGCTCCCTGCTACTGTGCCTGGGAAAGCAGTGGAGGATAGCTCAAGTCTTTGGGTCCCTACACCAAGGGAGACTTGGAAGCAGCTTCATATCAGCTCAGTTTTGGCTGTTGTGGCCATTTGGGGAGTGAACCAATGGATAGAAGACCTCTCTTTCTCTCTCTCTGTCTTTACCTCTCTCTTTCAAATAAATAAAATAACTCTTCTTTAAAAAAGAAACAAAGAAATTACACAATCCCCAATTATCTTTAATTTTGCAGAATTCTATTTTGCATTTGGGTCATAAAGTGAGAATTTGTTGTTATTTTATATTAAACTATTTCAGAATTACAAACTTTTAAATTTAAATTTAAAAAAGCCATGACTACTACACAACTATACATATTTCAAAATAAACAAGAAACTTGTCATTATGGAACAAAATCCGAAAGTTGTTTGGTCTATCTGGCGCTTGATTTGTGGTTTAGCATAGTCTTTTTTTTTTTTAATTTTTATTTATTTGGAAGACAGAGTTACAGAGATAGAGAGAGTGAGAGAGTGGTTCACTCCCCAAATGACCGCAATGGCCAGAGCTGTGATGATCCAAAGGCAGGAGCCAGGAGCTTTTTCCGGGTCTCCCATGTGGGTGCAGGAGCCCAAGGCCATCTGCTACTGCTTTCCCAGGCCATAGCAGAGAGCTGGATTAGAAGAGGAGCAGTTAGGACTGAAACCAGTGGCCATATGGGATGTCAGCACTGCAGGTAGAAGCTTAGCCCATTGCGCCACAGCGCCAACCCTCTAGCACAGTCTTCTAATGTTTCTTTTTTTTAAGGTTTATTTATTTATTTGAAAGTCAGAGTTACACAGAGAGAGGGAGAGGCAGAGAGAGAGAGAGAGATCCTCCATCCAATGGTTTACTCCCTAATTGGCTGCAATAGCCAGAGCTGCATCAATCTGAAGCCAGGAGCCAGGAGCTGCTTCCAGGTCTCCTACATGGGTGCAGGGGACCAAGGCCTTGGGCCATCTTCCACTGCTTTCCCAGGCCATAGCGGAGAGCTGGATCAGAAAAGGAGCAGCCAGGACTTGAACCAGTGCCTTTATGGGATGCTGGCACTTCAGGCCAGGGTGTTAACCCACTGCACCACAGTGCCAGCTCCATCTTCTAATGTTTCTTAGTGACCTGTGTTGGATCTTGTGGGGAACACCACCACCCCACCGAGGCCAAAACCTTGGCAGCTCTCCACCTTCCGGTGGGAATGGGAATAATTTTAGGAGACATGGTAACAAGGAATCAGATGACACAGATTAAGCCCTGAGTGCAGTGCCAAGCAAAGAGGAGCGTGCCCAAAAGGCCACCTCCTGCTGGCGTCACCCAGCTGATTACCTAGTTCCTCCATTCACTTTCAACTACTGAACAGTTTTTTTCTAAAATTACAAATAACCATGGGAGACTGAGATCCTCTGGGGTCATTCCTCCACGTGGAGGTGAAGAGGTAAGGGCACCAGCACAGCTCGGGTTGGCCACAGAACCAGGGCGCTGCCACAACCCTGATCGTCCCCCAGCACATTCCCCATGGTTCCATGTTGCTAGCCTGCCCGTGCACACCCTCCTACATGTGTGTGGCATTGGGATTCCTCTGGGTCTGGACAAAAAGATGACATCACTGAGAAGGCAAGGGTGTGGTGGTTCTTCCTCCTGCCTACCGAGACCCACTAGGCTAGGGTCTGGACAGACGCTGGAAAGGAGCCCTTAGAATGGGGGCGTCTTGGGTTTAGATCTTTGGCGCCTGTCCCTTCAATGATACCATAGTGCCACCTCCATTGTGATGGTCACCAGGGCTTGAGGGAGTCTAGGGCCACAGACTTTAAGGTGGAAAAGTCTAGATCCCAGCCTTAAGGGTTTTCGGACTCAACTTGCAGAGTAACTTTTTTTTTAAGATTTGTTTATTTATGTCAAAGGCAGAGCATGAGACAGAGAGAGAGGGGGAGAGAGAAAGAGGGAGAGAGAGGGAGAGAGAGAGAGAGAGAGAGAGAATCTTCCAGCCGCTGGTTCACTCTCCAAATGGTCACAATAGCCAGAGCTGCCCCAGGCTAAAACCAGGAGCCTGGAACTCCACCTGGGTCCCCAGTGTGGGTGGCAGAGGCCCAAGCGCCTGGGCCATCACCTGCTGCCTTCCCACACACATTAGCAGGAACTGAATGCAAAGCAGAGCAGCTCCTTCTCAAACCAGTGCTCCAACATGGGACACCAGTGTCACAGCTGCTGCCTAACCCGCTGTGAGGCAACACCGTCCCCACTGGAGAGTAACATTTGTATCCCAACATTTTCCAGAATAAAGTAGGGCCAGCATGGGGTCCAGATCTTAGCAGGTGTTTCCTGGCCTCAGATCACATGAGCATGATGGCCAGAGTCCCATCCCAAGTCTAGAAGGTCACACCCTGGCTGGCTCCTGTGCCTCTCCAGCATCCTGCCTTGGTCCACTACTGACGCCTGTTCTCCAGTCCCACTGGCCTCATCTCCAGTTCCTGGAACACATCCCGCTCTGCCAGCCACAGGGCATTTGCACATGCTGTTTCCTCTGCCCCAAGTGGTCTCATCTCTGCCCCATGTAAACTTGCCTCCAACCCCTTCCTCAGGACAGTAGTCCCGGTCTGCAAGGCCTCCTTGGGCTTTTCCTTCCTAGCCCTCCCTGCAGGGCACGGGGGTGTCCACCTGCTCACCATCGTGTGCCTCGCACTTGGCACATGGCCGAGTACATACTGTATGCAGTAGGTGCTCAGTAAATACTGCAGGATGAATGGCTGAGTGAATGCATGAATGAATGAATGGATTTGGGGGCTGCAAAGGAGCTGCTGCCTTCCTCACTCCAGGCTTCAACTCCTTAGGGGTCCCCCGGCGTCTCACCTGAGCCGAGCCTGTGGAAAGGCCTGGATGGCTCCGTAGAGTCTCGGGCTGCAGAGGGGTCCCCACGCCAGGCCCCGCCCACACGGGCTCCAGTCCTGTAGTGCAGGCCCCTGGGGGTTCAAATGAGAAACTGGCTTCTCCAAAAAGCCCTGGGAGCCCTGCGCCTAAAACATGGCTGGGCTCATTGCTCTATCAGTGGGGAGCACGAGAAAACGGACTCCACCTGCGGTTGGCTAAAATCCCCATCAAAATGCAGCCTGTGTTTACCCTGGAACCAAGGCGATTTCCAGATCAATCCAACCCCACTTCACCTCCCCAGGCTACCAGACAACAAAAAAACGCACTTTGTGAGGAGCCCTTTAAGAGCAAAACTTCCTCAGCGGGAAATGACAGCTCCAAGGTGGAGATCTGGAGATAACCATCTCCCACTGCCCCAGGGAGTGCGGCAGCCTCCATCTTTGTGGCTTCTCTCCACTCCGCACGTCTTCCTCCCCATCTCCAGGACCCACCCAGCCAAGAGCCTGCAGGAAGAGTTCCGGAGGGGCTGTCCAACCCACTGGTCTCAGGCGGATTGGGGGAGCCTCCAGCTGTTCCCGAGAGCTCACTGTCGTCGGCTCAGTGACACTGCCGGGCTGTATAAATACTGCGCTCCCCAAAACAGCACCATGCAGATATTTCTGGGAGGCTACAGCTGTTTCTTGTCATGAATCAAGACACAGGTCTCTAAGAATAGCTTTTTACATTCCCGGAAGCAAAGTAAGTGAGGATCCTCCCTCGGCAGTCACTTGGGGGTGCTTCCTGGTGTGGCTAAGCTGGGTACCTGGCTGCGTGTGTCTGCACACACTGGGCAGAATCCCCTCCTAGTCCTCTGCCCGGGGCTGCAGCTGTCAGGGTTTCCCTCTGAGACCCCGCAAATGGGGTCCAGATCCAAGATCCTGGAGCAGAGATCAGAGGCCAAGGGAATCAGCCCCAGCCCCCAACACGGGCTTTGTCTCTCTGCCTTTGCGCTTCTCACGCCTCTTGATTCACTCAGGAAGCACTGACTGCGTGCAGGACACCAACAAATAATAAATGACCAAATAGGATGGCAAGCACCCAGGTGTTCAAGAATGCTCAGAGCGGCCGGCGCCGTGGCCCAACAGGCTAATCCTCCGCCTAGCGGCGCCAGCACACCAGGTTCTAGTCCCGGTTGGGGCACCGGATTCTGTCCCAGTTGCCCCTCTTCCAGGCCAGTTCTCTGCTATGGCCCGGGAAGGCAGTGGAGGATGGCTCAGGTCCTTGGGCCCTGCACCCCATGGGAGACCAGGAGAAGCACCTGGCTCCTGGCTTCGGATCAGCACGGTGCGCTGGCCGCAGCGGCCATTGGAGGGTGAACCAACGGCAAAAGGAAGACCTTTCTCTCTGTCTCTCTCTCTCACTGTCCACTCTGCCTGTCAAAAATAAAAATAAAAATAAATAAATAAAAAGAATGCTCAGAGCAGCACGGACATCACCCTAACCTGGAATCCCCCAAAGCAGACGGAGCCCGATTCCCCAATGAAATGCATGAACGGTAGCCACACATGGAGTCTCAGACGTGAAAACTGAGCCAAGAAGCCGGACCCAACAGAGCGTCTGAGCTCACGGATACAGAGTAACAAACGGGCAAGGATTCACACCTGCGTGTCAGATGCGGAAGCAGCGGTTACCTTCAAGAAGATGGGAACCAGATGGATTTGGGGGGGGCTGTTTCTGGGGTGCTGATTGTGCCCTGTTTCTTGAGCCAGCTGTTGGTGAATGCAGGTGTGTTCCATGTGAGACGGTTTGCTGAGCTGCGCAATTGGGATGTGTAGAAGACTCCCTGTGTGTGCCATTCGTTGATGAAATTTCTTTGTGGAGGCTGGTGTTTGGCCTACGGCTTGGGACACCTGTGTCTCACGCTGGCGTGTTTGGGTTCCAGCCCAAGTTCCGGCTCCTGCCTCCACCTTCTTGCTAATGTTCATTAGGGAGGCAGAGGTGATGGCTCAAGTAGTTGAGGTCTCAAAGTCCACATGGGAGACCTGGATTGGGTTCCAGGCTCCTGGTTTATGTCCTGGCCCAATCCCAGCTGTTGGAGGCATTTCGGGAGTGGATCAGTACATAAGAGCTGTCTCTTTACATATATGTGTGTCTCTTTTTCTACCTCTAAAATTTTTTAAGAAACAGTTTATTTTAAAAAATATATAAATAAAAGCAACTTGTGCAAGGTCCCAGAGCTAGGAAATGGCTGGGGTAAAAGCCAGGCGCAGGCGGTCCGGTTCCAGAGAGTGAGCTCCAGCACATGGCTGTGCCACCCCCCACAGATGGAAGCCAGAACACAGCGCTCGCTGGCATCCTCCTTTGGGCCTCCCCATCACTGTCCCTACCAGCTGACTTCCAACTACCAAAGTCTGGGGAATCACCAAGCCCTGTTTCAGAGCCCCCACCTGAAGATGGTTGCAGATTGGTTTTAAAATTCTGCAGCTCTCTCTTCCCTCGGCAAGGGAACTCCACGGTGCGTCTCCCAGGACTGCCCTGTGAGGCTGAGCCCCAGCTGCCCGGACAACAAACCCTCAGCCACCTCCCTGCCCTCCCCAACGAGCATTTCCTGGAATCACCTCCCACACCAGTAGCTCCAGCCAAGTCCTCCCAGGGTGCATTTCTGGAGCATCCGATTCAGGCAGGCCCCTGTCTTCGTCCATTGTCTGTGGCTGTGACCGAGCAGCACAGACTGGGTGACTTGTGGAGAAGAAAGGTTTGTTTGGCTTGAGTTTCTGAAGATTGGAAAGTTCAGCACCAGGAGACGCAACCTGGAGGTCGCTTTCTGTTGGCAGGGACCCTCTGCAGAGTGCGAGGCGGCTCAGGCCATCCCAGGGTGAGCCAGAGCGAGCTCCGGTCTGCAGCAACCTCGCGGCCTCGGTAATTCAGCAGTGGACTCATCCACGCATGCGCGCTGAGCACTCGCCACCCAACCACCTCCTGAAGGTCGCAGCTGGCCCCACCTCTTACTACCCCACCATGGGCGACTGTGGCTTGAATTTGTCCAGGACACACAAGCCATGGAAGCCCTTCTCAGACAGGCCTTCCCTGGTCACCCCCAGCTCCCCTCGGCCACACTACATTCCTTTCCACAAGGACTTTGCTGGACCACTTGTTTATTGTCTCTCTACCCCCTACCCTCACCTCCCACCTGGAAACATAAGCTCCAGGGGCCAGCTCACACCAGGAGCACTATATGGAGTGTTGAACAATGAGTGTGACAAGGGAGAAGACAATCCGAATACAGCACTGGGTTTAACCAATCAGCACCAATATAACTGGGGAAGCCCAACCCAATGTCAGCCCTTTCAAGAATAATTCGTGCCAAGGACATGATAGACACTCAATAAATACTTATTAGATGAATGGATGAACTGAGCAATCAATGAGCAAATGAAACCAGGCAGTTCACAGACAAAAAAAAAAAAAACACCCTAACTTAAAACCTCCAGTGACCTCCAGTGGGGCCAGTGCTGTGGTGTAGTGGGTGGGGCTGCAGCCTGAAGTGCCGGCATCCCATATGGGCACCGGTTTGAGTCCCAGCTGCTCCACTTCCAATCCAGCTCTCTGCTATGGCCTGGGAAAGCAGTGGAGGATGGCCCAAGTCCTTGGACCCCTGCACCTGCGTGGGAGACCCGGAAGAAGCTCCTGGCTCCTGGCTTTGGATTGGTGCAGCTCTGTCCATTGCAGCCATCTGGAGAGTGAACCAGCGCATGGAAGACCTCTCTCTCTCTCTCTCTCTCTGTATAACTCTGACTTTCAAATAAATAAGTAAATCTTTAAAAAAATCCTCCAGAATGAAAACCTCGCCCTTGCTGCCTCTCCTGAATCTCGTGTGCGACCACATGTGCTCACGCATGCATGGGAAATGAGATGGCCCCACTTCTCTCTTTCTGGTTTGGGGAGTGAGATGTCGGCTGCAAGACTGCAGAGGCCTCACGTTCCAGAGTCTCAGCCTGGACTCCACACAGGCCAGGACTCCGCAGAGAGGCCTGCGCAGGGACCACGAGCCACTTGCTCCATCCCTCCTGGAGCACAGCACACACCTAACCCTGTCCAGAGAGGACCCAAGCACCCCCAACCGACACTTCTGTCCTTTCGTTGATACCCCAGCCCAGCAGGCCTGGCAGGTGCCAAAGGAGCCTGGTAATCAGTCATCCATTATGATGGGGAGATTAATTATCAATCAAAAAACTGTTAGAAGCTAGAAACACTTACTAACTTGATTTGATCATGACATGGTATACATGTATCAAATTACCACTCCGCACCCCACAAATATGTACAATTAAAATAGTATAAAAGGGGCCAGCACTGTGGTGTAGTAGGTTAAGCCACCACCTGGGATGCCATCATCTCCTATGGGCACCCATGCAGGTTCTGGCTGCTCCACTTATGTTTTTTTAAAGGTTTTATTTATTTGACAGTGAGAGTTAAAGAGAAGGAGAGACAAAGATTGTCCATCCACTGGTTCACTCCTCAAATGGCTGCAATGGCCAGAGTTGAGCCAGTCTGAAGCCAGGGGCCAAGAGCTTCTTCTGGGTCTCCCATGAGAGTAGAAGGGACCCAAGCACTTGGGCCATCCTCTGCTGCTCTTCCCAGGACCTTAGCAGGAAGTTGCATTGGAAGGGGAGCAGCTGGGACTAGGACCGGCGCCCAATTGGGATGCTGCTGTTATGGGTGGAGACTTAGCCTGCTGCTCCACTTCTGATCCAGCTCCCTATTAATACCTGGGAAAGCAGCAGAAGATCCCCCAAGGGCTTGTACCCCTACTGCCCATGTGGGAGACCTAGAGGAAGATCCTGGCTCCTGGCTCCTGGCTTCAGCCTGGCTCAGCCCTGGATGCTGTGGCTATTTGGGAGGTGAACCAGCAGATGGAAGCACTCTCTCTCTCTCTGCTTCTGTGTGTAACTCTGCTTTTCAAACAAAGAAAGAAAGAAACCTTTTTTAAAATAGTAATTAAAGAAAAACAAGGGAGATTGTCCTGGACTCTCTGGGGCGGGCCCAGGAGTCTGTTAAAGTAGAAGCAGAAGACAAAGGCAGACAAGTCCATAGCCTGAGAAGGACTCGACTCACCATTGCTGGCTTTGCCACTGGCGGAGCCCTGTGAGCAGGAACGTGGGCAGCCTCAAGGGGCTGGGAGAGCATCCTGGAGACAGCCAGCAACGAAGCAGGGACCCCAGTCCCACACCTGCCGGGAGCTGATTCAGCCACAGTCTGGATGAGCTCAGCCCAGACTGTTCCCGCCAGTCCCCGGTATGAGCCCAACCTAGCCAACACCTTGATGTCAGCCTTGGCAGGCGAAGCTCTAGCTAAACCCACTGGAATTTCTGACTTGTGGAATCTTCCAGATAACACAGGGGTGTTGCTTTATTTTTCCAATGATTGACTGATTGATTGGGAAGTCAGGGTCACAGAGATCAGGTGTTGCTTCCAGCTGCTGAATTTGTGATGACTTCTGTGACACAGCAGTAGGAAGCTGATAGGGACAGCTCAGTTCTGGGGAATACTGAGGACCACTGACTGCAGGGAGCTGTGGTTGTGAAGACAAATCCCAACAGGGACCCAGCAAGCTGGGCCCACCTTGAGGAAGTGGCCGTGAGAGCTCCAGGCCAAGCGGCCACTGGATGCAGCCTGGGATCGGGGACATGCTGCTGAGAGTGAGACCTGGGTCTGTCTGGAGAGCTAACTCCTCTGTCCACCCTCCAGGCCACTGCCTGGCAGACACACAGACTCATTGTGGCCAAATCATCCGATTTGTCAACAGAATCCACCACCTGCAGTGCCGGCATCCCATATGGGCGTCAGTCTGAGTCCCAGCTGCTCCACTTCCAATCCAGCTCTCTGCTATGGCCTGGGAAAGCAGTACAAGATGGTCCAAGTCCTTGGGCTCCTGCACCCATGTGGGAGACCCGGAGGAAGCTCCTGGCTCCTGGCTCCTGGCTCCTGGCTCCTGGCTTCAAATTGGCGCGGCTCTGTCCCTTGCAGCCACCTGGAGAGTGAACCAGCAGATGGAAGACCTCTCCTCACCCCCACCCCGCCTGTCCTTCTCTCTATGTGTAACTCTGACTTTCAAGTAAATAAATAAATCTTAAAATAATTAAACAAATAAATAAAAATAAATAAATGTTCAAATTCAATTTAAAAAAAAAAAAAACCCTGTGCTGGCCAGGCTTGTGGAGAACCAAGACAACAGAGATGCACATTCTGAGCCGGCTGTGACCTATACGGCAGCAACTGTGTGTGTGGCCAGCCTGAGACAAAGGCACGCGCAGGCCACATGTGGACCAGTGACACACACTCACCCAACACGAGCTCACATCAGCGCAGCCAGTTCCCCCAGATGACACGTGAGGAAGGCTTCCAGGGCAATCTCCTGGAACAGTCTCTGGTTTTGTAAAACACTCAATGCACAAGCTCCCAACAGCCTTAGCAATGGCTCTGGCTCCAGGAGATCCCGCACACCGTGGCAGCATCACGCTGGTCTGGAATAGAAGAGTTGGAGTCACCGCTGACAGCTGGGTGTGAACTGAAATGGAGCAGCCATTCTCCACCAGTGTCTCCCAGAAACTTGTAGAGAAAGAGTTCTCCCCTGCCTGGCCCCCCTTCCCCAAGCAGAAACCCTAAAGACTTGACCCAATATTCAAGGTCACCCTAACGTGTGCTTCGCTTTCATTGGCCTAGAAGATCTTCCAAGGCCGTCGACATTCCCGGAGTTGACTGGTCAGAAACAACAATGCACCAAGAGCATCACCCTTCTGTTGCCTGGGTTCCAACCACAGGGAGGCCCCTCTGAGAGTCTGCAAAACCACGTGACCACGTGCAACGCGGACCTGTACTGTGACACTGATCATTGCTTTCCCCAAAGCACCCAACTGTCTGGGAGGAAAAAAAAAAAAAGATAAAGAAATCCCCAGCAACTCAACCACTGCAGCATTTAAATTTCCCAAGCATGATCACCCATGTCTCCACCACGTCGTTCGCTCTGGCATCTCGCAGCATACATGGAGCTAAGAAAAGAAAACGACAAAGAGCGCACAGATGATCCACTCCAAATGCTTTACTGCTCCAGAACCCTCACTGAGAATTACACAGCAGCAGAAAAAGTCATCAGACTTGAATAGGAAGAATTTGAGTAAAAATATTGAATACTTTGTACTTTAATCTTCAATTTAAGCATGATTTTTTTTTTCCCCGCTCGGCATTATCACCGGAGAGGCCTGGTCATTTCCTTGGTGGTTTGGTTTGCTTCGTTTTATTTGCAGGCTTAAAATTTAGCCCAGTCTTTGAAAACTCTCTCCAGCTTCTGGCCAAGCAGGACTTTGCCGCTCACTTTGAACTTGCCAGCCAGGAAAGCCTTCTGCGGGTTCATTTTGCCCAAAACTAACTCCATAAAGACAGGCTCCGGGATTGTGAAGACCGTGTCTACGGGAAGCCTAGCAGGCCCAGGATACATGTCCCCAGGCCCATTCTTCAGGTCAATGGTCCACTGCAGAACCGTCTTCCCGTGTTTGGTGATGTCCAACTGAAAGATGGCATTGACCTTCTTCACCAGCTGGGCCCCCACGTCCTTGATGTGACGGCTAATGTCCTCGCACACCGGGAAGCTCTGGAATTCTGACAGCTCTGGAGGGTGCACCATGGCGGGCTCGCGAGCTGAACCCACAGCCTTGACCCGGCCTGCCCGAGCTCCATCCCCTGCTTTGATCTTGGGTTGATGGTCAATTCTCTTCCACATCTTACTGTGCCGGTCCTCTTGACCTTGCCGTCTGGTTTGGGAGCAGCTGTGGCCAGATTGACACCCACAAGTGAGATTGTGACATCAAAGGCAAGGCCTGAGCAGGGGCTGAGGTTGGTTTGTGTGCTGCAGTTTTATTGGCCCAACAGAAATGTGACATGGAGTGAGGTAGTGAGGTCAATGTGAAGCAAACACACACACACACACACAGAGCAATCAGGGGTGTTAGTACCACAAACCCAAAGGGCCCGGACCCACAAAGCAGACGAGGGAAACAAGGCCCAGACGTTCGTGAGTGGCATCGATTCTTTCCAGTGCAAGTTTCTCCAGATAGTAACCCTAACTGACAGCAGTTTTTCCGATTCCTTTGGAAGTGGATAATCCTCGAGATGCAGATTCCAGTGCTGGATTTGGCTTTATCAGGTTGCTGTTTGGAGAAGGAAATGCTTTTAGGCTAAAGCAGCTGATTGGAGAAGGAGTCAACACCAGGGCCTGCATCAGAAACCTTCCAGACATACATAGAGAGAAAGTAAACATCCCTGAGGTCACCAAAAGGTGCTGCCGGTCTCAGCTGACAATTGCAGGTAAGAAAATAGCCCGGGGCCGGCGCTGGGTGTATCCGTAAAGCCACCTGCAGTGCTGGCATCCCATATGGGCGCCAGTTCGAGTCCCGGCTGCTACACTTCTGATCCAGCTCTCTGCTATGGCCTGGGAAAGCAGTAGAAGATGGCCCAAGTCCTTGGGCCCCTGCACCTGTGTACAGAGACTCCTGGTTCCTGGCTTCGGATCAGCACAGCTCTGGCCATTACAGCTAACTGGAGAGTGAACCAGTGGATGGAAAACCCCTCTCTCTTTCTGCCTCTCCTTATCTCTCTGTGTAACTCTGACTTTAAAATAAATAAATAAATCTTTAAAAGGAAGGAAGGAAGGAAGGAAGGAAGGAAGGAAGGAAGGAAGGAAGGAAGGAAGGAACTAGCCCTTCCTAGGCCAGGGCGCTGGAGGCTAAGCGTTGTACATGTATTAGCACATTTAATCCTCAATACAAACCTCTGGGGTAGGTGCCATTTCTATTCCCATTTTACAGACGAGGAAGCTGAGGGAAGGAGAAATGAAGTGCTGAGCCCAAAGCTTCGCTGAGCTCAGTGAGCACGGACTGCATTACAAACACACCGAGCTGGTATTCAGAGAAGCCAGAGGCAGGATGGCTCTAGAGTCCTCTTCATTTTTTTACTTTTTATTTTGAAATAATTTCAGCCTTCCAAAAAGTTTGCAAAAATAATCCCAATCTGACCTGCACTCAGCTTCCCCAAATGTGAGCATCTCTATAACCACAGTGCAATGATCCAATCTGAGCCATTAACATGGGCACAATACTATTAATTATTAAAGTTAACCATATTCAAATGTTCCCAACTGTTCCACTGATGCCCATTTGCTGGTCCAGAATTCAGATTCTGGTCCAGGAGTCCACACTATGTTTTATTGTGGGTCTGCCTAATGCAGACTTCTTCATGTCTACTGCGCCCTTGCCTCTTTGGGAGAGCATCTGCCAATCACTGAGACGGTGAGAGTTTCCTGGTGGCCAGGTTGTGCTTGTGCATTTTTGGCAGGAATGCCACAGAGCTGCTCTTGAGCCCTTCCCAGCGCGTTCCATCAGTGCTGCCTGCGACTGTGTCCCACTGTCGCTCACGCTGACCTTGATCATTGTCAAGGCGGTGGCCACGGCAGAGTGAGGGCTTTTTCCTTTGTAATTAGTAAGTGTGAGGGCCCTTCCGAATGTAGTGGAGAAATCAGCTGCAAAGATGATGCCCATTGCCCTGAACGTTTTGAAGCATACTCCCTCGTATCTTCTGGAGAGATGGGAGAGACGCTTTGGGACTTTGCACACATGTCCTGTTTTGCAACAGGCTTTGACAACCATGCCTGCGTCACATGTGGGCCAAGTGGTCCTTAGGCCTTAGGTCCCACCACCCCTTCTGTGACTTAAACATTGGAATTCAGCTTGAAGGAAGGTTTGCCTCTTCTTCTTATTTGGTCACTTATTTATTTATCTCAGAATGTGTTTATAAATATTTTTCCAGTAGGTTACAATATATTGTAATTCACGTTCTAGCTCAAACTATCCCAGATTTGGCCATTGGGAGCTCCACTGAGTTGTCACTCATGCCCTTTCCCATGCCAATCTGCTCTTTTAAGAAAAAAAAAGATTTATTTATCTACTTGAGAGGCAGAGTTATAGACAGAAAGAGGGAGAGACAGAGAAAGAGAGGCCTTTCATCCACTGGTTCGCTCCCCAAATGGCTGCAATGGCTGGAGCTGGGCTGATCCAAAGCCAGGAGCCAGGAGCTTCTTCCAGGTCTCCCACATGGGTGCAGGGTCCAAGCAGTTAGGCCGTCTTCCACTGCTTTCCCAGGCCACAGCAGAGAGCTGGATCAGAAGTGGAGCAGCCGGGACCTGAATCAGCACCCGTATGGGATGCTGGCATCACAGGTGGAGGCGTAACCTACTATGCCACAGTGCCAGCCCAGCCAATCTGCTCTTACACACACAGTTAGATGGAGCTACATTGAATGGAGTTCCTGGTAGCTTTGTTCCCTCTGAGAGGAATGCAGAAGAATGAAAAAGGCTCTGGTACATTTGCAAAGATGGCTGAGCTGGTGTTATCAACTTCCAGCTCTAACACAAAGCCAAGTTTTTCCCATGAGGCCAGCACATGTGGACAGCATCCGCACGGTATTTAGCCTAGCAGCAAAGACACTCACATCCCACACTGGAGCACGCTGGTCCATTTCCGGAGTCCTGACCCCAGCTTCCTGCCAACGCAAACCAGGAGGCAGAGTGACGGCTCAAATCATTGGATTCCTGCTCCGCATCTGAGACACCTGGATTGCACGCCATGCTTCCAGCCCTGACCCAGCTCCGACCATTGTGAACAACAGGGAAGTGAACCAATGAATGGGAATTTTGTTTGTCTCTGTCTCTAAAATAAAAACAACAATCACCATCACACTGCAATCGCCTACAGCCCCTGTGCGCTTCTTTCCCCTCCAGTTGCCATTGAGACCTAAGAATCCATTTGTGGCACATTTGGGGCTTTTGGTTTCTCAATTTTGCAAATGCATTCAAGGAATATGAGAGGCTTAAAGACGTGATCCCACCCTCACCTCAAACTGCCAAGCCATTTTCTTAAATAGGATGCTTTTCGTTTCAAATAACAACCACTACCATCAAGACAAATAACGGCTTCACCCCGTGGTTTCACTGGGGGTGCCCATACCAGCAGCACCAGTATCAGCAGGGAACAGGTGTGAAATGCAGGTTTTCAGGCCCCGCCCCAGATCTGCTGAGTCAGTAATCGTGGGGGTGGGACCAAGCAGTTATCAGTCAAGGTTCCCCAGAGGAACAGAACCAGCAGGATGTATCAGAGTTGAAGGCTGTGTGCAGTGAACACCCACACACCCACCAATATTCTAGGATTGACATTTTATTATAATGGCTCATATCCCTCCATCTCATTTCTTATCCATTTCAAAGTAAAGCGTCTGCATTATGGCCCTTAGGCGCTCGGACATGCAAAGCATTTACTTGAATGCAGTATTTGTCTACAATCTTTTAATGTAACATTTATGTACAAAGAAATGCACAAATTTGGGGTCAGTATTGTGACACAGCAGGTTAAGCTGCAGCCTGCGATGCCAGCATCTCTTATCGGGGTACTGGTTCAAGACCTGCCTATTCCACTTCCAATCCAGCTCTCTGCTAATGCACCCAGGAAGACAGCGGAAGTTGACCCAAATACTTGGGCCTCTGCTACCCATGTGGGAGAAGAATGGATGGATTTTCAGGCTCCTGGCTTCAGCTTAGGCCAACCCAGGGCATTGCAACCATTTTGGGAGTGAACCAACACATGGGGGAATATCTCTTTGTCCCTGTCTCTTCCCTCTCTCTCTCTCTCTGTCATTCTGCCTTCCAAATATATAAATCTTTAACAACAAAAAAATGTAAAAATCTTAGGTGTATATTGCTGAGATTTAACCAGTACATACACCTGAATCAAACAAACTTGAATGATGAGAAGCTGCACACCATGTGACCCTTTAGCCCCCACAGCTGCTGGCTCCTGGCTTCAGATCGGCACAGCTCCAGCTGTTGCAGCCAACTGGAGAGTGAACCAGCGGATGGAAGACCTCTCTCTCTCTCTCTCTCTCTCTCTCTCTCTCTGCCTCTCCATCTCTCTGTGTGTAACTCTGACTTTCAAGTAAAATAAATAAATCTTTTTTAAAAATTGCTATAGGCCAGTGCTGCAGCTCAACAGGCTAATCCTCCACCTGGTTCTAGTCCTGGTCGGGGCGCTGGATTCTGTCCCGGTTGCTCCTCTTCCAGGCCAGCTCTCTGCTATGGCCCGGGAGTGCAGTGGAAGATGGCCCAAGTCCTTGGGCCCTGCACCCGCATGGGAGACCAGGAGAAGCACCTGGCTCCTGGCTTCGGATCAGCGCGGTGCGCTGGCTGCAGTGCGCCAACCACGGCGGCCATTGCAGGATTAACCAATGGAAAAGGAAGACCTTTCTCTCTGTCTCTTTCTCTCACTGTCCACTCTGCCTGTCAAAAAAAATTGCTATAAACATTCATGTGCAAAATTTTGTGTGAAAATATGCTTGTCTATAGATTTTTTTAAAAAATATGGAAGTATGTAACAGCAGAGCCAATCATTATCATTATTATTAACACTGCACATTACTACTATTATCATTATTACTATTGTTAACATTGACTGCACAAAAACAACCTTACAAACACTGTCAGAAATCCTTTTAATCCTCAGAATATTCTGCATTAGAACCAACACAGTTCCCATTTTACTAATGAGGAAAGTGAGAGGTTGGGTAACTTGCCCAAAAACACAGAGCTACAACTTGGGGCTTCAGAGTTTATGCATTTGGACATTTTGAAGGCATGACTTCTTTTCAGAATGTTTGTTGTTGGTCTATCCTCATACATTAAGATGTAAAATCCTAGAGTGGCAAGATGGCGGAATAGGAAGGGAGCACACTGATAGTCCGGGAAGAGACAGTTTAATAAAAGTGGAGATACTGCAGGTTCAAGGAAGAGTAGGGGAAGAAACAGCAGAGGGAAACTCTTCTGGAACTAGTGATTCACAGTGGACCTGCATGGAGAGCGTGGGAGCCCACAATTCAGGACAACAGCAGTGTAATCAACACACCAGCGCTGGAATGTGAGGTGAGCCGAACCTCAATAGCCCAAGACACCAGCAGGAAAGCAGAAAGAGGAGACTAGAGGGAACGAGGCTTGAAACCCCGTAGGGAAAAGTTCACCTGGCTAACTAGAAGAGAAAGGAAAAAAAAAAAGTGACCAATATGGACACAAGTTTCTCTCTCTCCGCTCACCTCTCAAAGGCAAGCAAGACAAAGAGCAGGTGCCATTTTGGACATACGTCATAAGCGGGGTGACCTCAGGTCTGCACCGGCCCTGAGCCTAGCAGAAAAACCTGACTCTGGGGGGGGGGGGTGAAATAACAGGAGATTAGGACCTAGTGAATGTGTGGTGCTTATGAACTGAGACTGAGAAAAAAGAGACGGGGTGGGAGAGAACTCAAGGAATTCACGTGAGTACTCTCCAGAGACACTACAATTTGGTAACCTTGGCAACCCAGGAGACTGCAGGAGAATTTGAGCCCACACTGAGGGCAGCACAGATTCCCTGTGTGGTCCTTGGGAAAGAGCTTCTGATCTCTGGCTCCTGTGGGTATATCATTCGCCTGCTAACTACCTCCAATTCCACTCAGCTGTGCAGAATTACTTCCCTTCTGAATCAAAAAAAGAAAGAAAGAAAGAGAGAGAGATTTACCACGCCTAACCTGGGAGTGTCACCTTTGGCACACCCTTAACCCTGAGGAACCAAACAGAGCTCTCAGGCCACACCCATTTCAAGCCTCTAAGGCTCCATCAAAAGCAGACAGTCCACTTAATACAGCCATAGTATAACAAAAAAAAACACCACATCGAGGGAAGAAGAATCCAAAGATATCTCTACAATGCCAAGCAACAAACGCAAAAGCCGAGAAAACAAGAACAAGGATGACATAATGACACCCCCAAATGAACAAGACACCCCAAGCCAAGATTATGAAGATGATAAGATGGAAGAAATGCAAGATATGAATTTCAAAAAATTTATAACAAGAACAATTAGAAGTGTTCAAAAACAAATGCTTGAGCTACAGAATTCCTTACTGGACAGAATAGAAAATCTCCATCGAGAAAATGAAATCTTAAGGAGGAATCAAAGTGAAACACAGAAACTAGTAGAACAGGAAAGTGTGATAGTGAAGAGAAATCAAAATGAAATGAAGAACTCAGTAGATCAAATGACAAACACATTAGAGAGCCTTAAAAACAGAGTCAGTGAAACGGAAGAGAGAATATCGGACTTAGAAGACAGAGAACAGGAAAGTATACAGTCAAACCAAAGAAAAGAAGAGGAAATTAGAAATCTAAAAAATATTGTTGGGAATCTACAGGATACTATTAAAAAACCCAACATTCGGGTTCTAGGAGTTCCTGAAGGCATGGAGAGAGAGAAAGGATTAGAAGGCCTTTTTAGAGAGATACTTGCAGAGAACTTCCCAGGTTTGGAGAAGGACAGAGACATCCTAGTACAGGAAGCTCATAGAACCCCTAATAAACATGACCAAAAGAGATCCTCACCACGACATGTTGTAATCAAACTCACAACAGTGAAACATAAAGAAAAGATTCTAAAATGTGCAAGAGAGAAACGTCAGATTACTCTCAGAGGATCTCCAATTAGACTCACAGCAGACTTCTCATCAGAAACCCTACAAGCTAGAAGGGAATGGCGAGACATAGCCCAGGTACCAAGAGAGAAAAACTGCCAGCCCAGAAAATATTCATATCCTGCAAAGCTCTCATTTGTGAATGAAGGTGAAATAAAGACCTTTCATAGCAAACAGAAATTGAAAGACTTTGTTGCCACTCGTCCAGCCCTGCAAAAGATGCTTAAAGATGTGGTACACACAGAAACACAGAATCATGGTCATCAATATGAAAGAAGGTAAAGGAAGGAAACCTCACAGCAAAAGATCACAGGAAGCTCAAAGTATATATTAGAAAATATCTTTGGCAAATGGCAGGGCAAAGTTACTACTTATCAATAGTCACATGGAACGTTAATGGCCTGAACTGTCCAGTTAAAAGACCCAAATTGGCTGATTGGGTTAAGGAACAAAACCCATCTATTTGCTGTTTACAAGAAACACATCTTTCCAACAAAGATGCATACAGACTGAAAGTGAAAGGCTGGAAAAAGATATACCATGCCAACAGAAATGAAAAAAGCTCAGGCTAAAATTTGTGTTACCTTATTTAAATTGTTATCCTAATTTGGAGATTTTTAACAGTTTATTTCAAAATGTAAATCAAGGACATAGGCAGATGGAAAATGTTACAAGTATACTAATCTATTTCTCTTTGACGTAGAATTAAAATCTGATTCTCCATTAAAGCAATGTGTTAAAAGTAATCTATTATGTTCTCTTGATGTATGTTAAATTCTAATTGTTCAAAAACAGCTGAATTTTTATTAAGAGCTATGGGTTATTTAAATATGTGCTTATTTTCAAAGATTTGAATAATCACCTTGTAACAATGATCAAATTTGGTCTATGTTATGTCATGATTTTAAGGAATCTTATTTCAACCAGATATTTTGGATTTTGAGCCTTCTTGCCATTCTTGACAGGCATTCAAAAAATCAAAGTTTCATACAATCTGGACTCTAAAATTTACAGTAAATTTTGTACTTCAGTTTTTCCAGTTTGGGCCCAACTGAAAAAATCAAAGGACCTATGTCTCTCATCTTATAGAGACACCAACTAATCAGGCTATTTGGATTATATTAGAAGTACTGTCAAGATGTGACGTGGTACTAAATTTTAAGTTTCTATAATGGAAAATGCTATTAATACAAATGTTTGAGAATTAAAAAGTCTAATGATCTTGTGTTACTAGACATGATAGTTATCTTAATGAGAAAGCCCCAGAGGCCTAAAGGGTTGAATACTTGTAAAATCCTACAGGTGCTTTCAAAAATACTGTGAAGTAAGCAAGTGCCTCTTGTTGGTTGATGAGTTTATAATTTTAAACATGGCGACTTAAAGTCTTTTGTCATCCACAGTTATATATGATTTGCTGCTCATAAAACTAAAGCATTGTTGGTTCTGGGTTTAGCTGTCCTCCTATAGGTTCCTATGGACTTTTTCCAGCCACTTCTATTGTATTCAGTATTTTGGGATGGCTCTGTAAACAGATGAAGCCAATAATGTATTAACAGTACCAACTGAGAGAAAGTATGGTTAACTGAGGTTACTAAAAAAAAAAGCAATTCAAATCTATTGGCAATTTTTTTTTTTCGACAGGCAGAGTGGATAGTGAGAGAGAGACAGAGAGAAAGGTCTTCCTTTTTGCCGTTGGTTCACCCTCCAATGGCCGCCACAGCCGGCGCATCTCGCTGATCCGAAGCCAGGAGCCAGGTGCTTCTCCTGGTCTCTCATGGGGTGCAGGGCCCAAGCACTTGGGCCATCCTCCACTGCCTTCCCGGGCCATAGCAGAGAGCTGGCCTGGAAGAGGGGCAACCGGGACAGAATCCGGCGCCCCAACCGGGACTAGAACCATTGTGCCAGCGCTGCAAGGCGGAGGATTAGCCTGTCAAGCCACGGCGCCGGCCTCAAATCTATTAGCAATTTACAAAAAGAGTTTAAAGACTTTAAAAGCTATTATTAAAATTGCTATATTGGGGCTGGCGCCGCGGCTCACTAGGCTAATCCTCCGCCTTGCGGCGCCGGCACACCGGGTTCTAGTCCCGGTCGGGGCACCGATCCTGTCCTGGTTGCCCCTCTTCCAGGCCAGCTCTCTGCTATGGCCAGGGAGTGCAGTGGAGGATGGCTCAAGTCCTTGGGCCCTGCACCCCATGGGAGACCAGGAGAAGCACCTGGCTCCTGCCATCGGATCAGCGCGGTGCGCCGGCCACAGCACACCTACCGCAGCGGCCATTGGAGGGTGAACCAACGGCAAAAAAAGGAAGACCTTTCTCTCTGTCTCTCTCTCACTGTCCACTCTGCCTGTAAAAAAAAAAAATTGCTATATTGGTCTATTATGTTATGTTATATGTGTGTACATATTGTATGTCCACATGGGGAAATTTTATTAAGAGTTTTATTTTAATTGGCTTATAGATAAGATTGTCCATAAATTTAAGCTGCTAAAATTAATCAAAGATACATTTTAATTCGTGTGACCTGAATCTGTGTATCATATGTTTTAAACTTGTTGGTAGAAAGAAACTAAAAACATTTTATATGTTTGTGCTTAAGTTTACTGGTTAAACAAACAACACCATGTTAGATATTTAGGAGGTGTTTCCAAATACATGATTCTTAAAATTTATAGAAGGCATTGGACCTTCTGGTAAATGTTTTCTTAAGTTGTTATCTAATGGTTGAAACTGTTTGCTAAGTTTTCATGTGATATTGCTATTGTCAGCAAGCGATCTAGGACTTGCTCCCTCATTTCTCTATTCTAAGCCCAACTTGTTCTTTCATTTCTCTATTCTCTTCAAGGTATGAAACTTATTCTTTTTTTTTAACTTTTATAAAATGAATATAGATTTCCAAAGTACAGCTTATGGATTACAATGGCTTCCCCCTCCCACCCGCGACCCTCCCCTTTCCCTCTCCCTCTCCCCTTCCATTCACATCAAGATTCATTTTCAATTCTCTTTATATACAGAAGATCAGTTTCGTATATATTAATTAAAGATTTCAACAGTTTGCCCCCACATAGCAACACAAAGTGAAAAAATACTGTTGGAGTACTAGTTATAGCATTAAATTACAGTATACGGTAGGAAACTAATTCTATTATGAAGGAATCTGTAGGATGCACAATTTAATCTTTAGACCTTATAAAAGAGATGGCTAACATTTTTCTGTAATAGCATAGCCAAAATAAGAGCTTAAATTATAATTTCATAGCTAGATTCACTTTGCCATCAGCGAAGTAAACAGTAAGTAGAAAAAAACCTCCCTTTCAGACCAAAGGGAAAGAAAGTTTTAAAGTGAGAATATAATTTTCCTCATGGGCATTGTCTACCTTAGAAAAACTACTACAGAACATGCCTGTGACTATAGACTTGTAGTTCAGGCCACCGAAGATTAGAGATGGGACACAGGCACTCCCTTGACTTGCATCCTCTGGTCTGCTTTAACACAAACCAGGAGGAAAAGAAAGCTAGGCATCAGAAGCAATGGGTGGCAGGCCTATTAATGGCTGATCTGTACAGTGATCTGCCCTCAAGGAGACCCAACAGGCCAGTCCACTGCAGTGGCTTTCAATGTGGTAAGCCTGGGCTTCAGCAGAAGTCAGCTTGTGAAGAGCCCTGGCAGCTCTGCCAAGAGTTGGATCACTGCAAATGGACCTGCCCTGGAGTCGAAGGATGCCCAGGTCAGAACCACAGATCTTATTGGCTCGAAGCTGAAAAACCCTTCACTCAGCCCAACTTCCAAAGTGACCACTGCAGCTGAGGTGACGGCCAAGTAGGGTCAGCAACATTGCAGGCAGAACTATAAATTTCTTGTTAGAGATGCCCCCTGCCTTTACCTGGCCAGCTCTCCTCCCAGGCCAGCCAAGTAATGAAAGTCAACAGAGTGCCTTCCCCTAGGAGGTTCACACCTCCCTTAGGATGTACCCCATGTAAAGAGATAGATAGGTCTTGGCCTCTTAACTTACAAGGCCTAAAGCCCACCAGATTATTATCAAGCCCCTCCTGTCAGGTTCTATTTGCCTCTCAATCAGAAAACTTAATTGTAGCTTAGACAGCACCTTTCTTAGCTCCTCTAATAATGACTCTGTCCGTTGTTCTAGACCCTGTCTAGCGCACTTGGGCCTCATTCCTTCGTAATCATAACCTCTACTCTACCACCAATGGCTCTACTCTCAACCTGTGTGTACTGATGGTCCTCTTCCCCACTTAATGCTGTATAATTGTTCAAAATTTCTCTACAGACAAACCCCCCTACCTACAAAAGATGAGTGACTTTTCTCCCAGTCTTGGCTGGAATCAGCTTTCCGATCTGTTGGGTGTTCCCTAATAAACCCTTTCCCTTTAAAAAAAAAAAAAGAAGAAGAAGGAGGTGCCTTTCTCTGAAGGGAGGAGAGAACTTCCACTTTGTCTATGACCTTGTTTAAATATAATCAGAGTTGGCGAACATGGAAGGCTTCCATAGCCTTGGCAACTCATGACATGATGAGCCTAGGGTGGTTACTGGCGCCATAAACTGGAGTGTCAATTTGTTGGGTCAACAACAGGAGTCTCTGTGCACTTGCTCCTCATGTGGGATCTCTGTCCTTAATGTGCTATACATTGTGATTTAATGCTATAACTAGTACTCAAACAGTATGTTTTACTTTGTGTTTCTGTGTGGGTGCAAACTGTTGAAATCTTTACTTAATATATACTAAATTGATCTTCAGTATATAAAGAGAATTGAAAATGAATCTTGATGTGAATGGAAGGGAGAGGGAGTGGGAGCAGGAGAGGGGAGGGTTGCGGGTGGGAGGGAAGTTATGGGAGGGGAAGCCATTGTAATCCATAAGCTGTACTTTGGAAATTTATATTCATTTTATAAAAGTTTTAAAAAAAAGGTCACCCAGCCAACAAGTGGAGCAGAACCTCATCAGGAATCCAAAATAACCATGCACCTTAAGGAACTGATGGATAATTAAATTACCAATGTCGGCCGGCGCCGTGGCTTAACAGGCTAATCCTCCGCCTTGCGGCACCAGCACACCGGGTTCTAGTCCCGGTCAGGGCGCCGGATTCTATCCCGGTTGCCCCTCTTCCAGGCCAGCTCTCTGCTATGGCCCGGGAAGGCAGTGGAGGATGGCCCAAGTCCTTGGGCCCTGCACCCGCATGGGAGACCAGGAGAAGCACCTGGCTCCTGGCTTCAGATCAGCGAGATGCGCCGGCCGCAGCGGCCATTGGAGGGTGAACCAACGGCAAAAAGGAAGACCTTTCTCTCTGTCTCTCTCTCTCTCACTATCCACTCTGCCTGTCAAAAAAATAATAATAATAAAAATAAATAAATAAATAAATTACCAATGTCACCAAAAAAAAAAAAAAGATGTAAAATCTTTCTTAACTAAAACTCCATTCTATCTCTATTTTTGTTGCTTGGTATTTCTACCACTAATGGAATCCTAATATGGATGGTCAATAACCACATGTAAAGGTGTTCAACATCATTAACTGGTAAGGATTCGCAAACTAAAACTATAATGAGAGGGGCCAAACTGTGGTGTAGTGGGTAAAGCTGCTGCCTGCAACGCCAGCATCGCAAATGAGCACCAGTTCGAGTCCCGGCTGCTCCACTCCCAATCCAGCTCTCTGCTATGGCCTGGGAGGGCAGTGGAAGATGGCCCCAAGTCCTTGGGTCCCTGTACCTGTGTGAGAATTCCCAGAGGAAGCTCCTGACTCCTGGCTTTGGATCGGCACAGCTCTGGCCATTGTGGCCATCTAGGGAGTGAACCAGCAGATGAAAGAGTCTCTCTCTCTCTCTCTCTCTCTTTCTCTCTCTCTCTCTCTCTCTGCTGTGCCTCTCTGTAACTGCCTTTCAAATCAAATAAATAAAACTGAAAAAAAAATCTACGATGAGATATCTCTTCACACCCATTAGCACGGCTAGAATTGGAAAGACTGACAATGCTGAGCGCTAGTGAGGATGTGGAGCAACCAGAACCCTTGCACACCGCCAGTGAGTGGCCCTCAGCACAACCCACGAGTCACGTCTCAGCATTAGTGAAAGAGAAATTAGAACATGCTGCGTCTACAGAAAGACACGCAACAGATGTTTCCTGCAGCGCTGCCCATTGTCCACCGACAGGAGACTGGATGCACACACATAATGTAATCCCAGGATGGAACACTGTAGGGTAGTAAAAAGGAACCACCCACGGATTCACCCCGTGACACAGATGAGGCTCAGATGCATTATACTGAGGGAGAGAAGTGACCCAAAGCCAGCCAGTGGGTGCAGGACTGGCCATGCAGAATGGGTTTACTGATAAGGGCCAGAGAAGAGTTTGGCAAGGATTTTTCTGAGAGAGGGGTGATTGCTCTTCTCTCTGTCTTCATTGCAGGGGTGACTTTACAACTCTATAGGTTCATCACCACTCAGAGCTGTGCAGTAAGGAAGGTAAAGTTAACTTTATACGTGATACCTCAACAAACCTGACTTTAAAAACAAAAATGTGTGCTGCAACTGGTACAGGCTCTCTCTAAAGCAGAGATCACACTGGATTTTTTTTTTAAGAGTTCTTCTATCAATGCTAATTGCTACCACTGCAATGCGATGCATAATTTAACTTTTTGGTGACTTCTTACCTGATAATTCTCATTACATTCAATATGCAGAGAAACAAATGATCTCAAAACTTCAGCAGCCGGTGCCGTGGCTCACTTGGCTAATCCTCCGCCTGCGGCGCCAGCACCCTGGGTTCTAGTCCTGGTTGGGGCGCTGGATTCTATCCCGGTTGCCCCTCTTCCAGGCCAGCTCTCTGCTGTGGCCCGGGAGGGAAGTGGAGGATGGCCCAAGTCCTTGGGCCCTGCACCCACATGGGAGACCAGGATAAGCACCTGGCTCCTGATCAGCTCAACGCCAGCGGTAGCGGCCATTAGAGGAGTGAACCTGCAGAAGGAAGACCTTTCTCTCTGTCTCTCTCTCACTGTCTATAACTCTCTCTGTGTCTCTCTCTCTCTCTCTCTCACTGTCTAACTCTGCCTGGCAAAAAAAAAAAAAAAAGTCATAACTTTTGGGTGACTTCTTACCGGATAATTCTCATTATATTCATTGTGCAGAGAAACAAACGGTCTCAAAATTTCAGCAGCGTACAACATGAAATGTCTTATTTCCCACAGGGCTATCGGATGGCAGGGGTCAGCTGGCCTGGACAGCTCTCCCAGGACTTTCATGTCTCTCATCCACCCTCTGGGGCCAGGCAGGCAGCCAGGCGATGCTCTTCCTATGGTGGTGTCAGGAGCCAAAAGAGCAGCGGCAGGACCCAGGGCCTCTCAGGGCCCGTGGGTGGCACTGGCTCACTGCCATTCCTACCACGAATTGGTGACAAAAGTGACTTTTGGAGTCAGGCCCAAAGTCAAAGGTAGGGGACAGTCATTCCACGCACAGGCTGAAGGGCAGGGTGGCGGTGGGGGGAGGAAGTAGAAACAATAACACAGTCTGCCGCACCTACAGACATAGAAAGAGGGAGATGACGTCACTTTTTAAGATCCAGCTCTCTGGCTTTTCTTACACAAGGAGCGATCTGTCACCCTGGACCTGCGTCTACATCCGGCAGCAATTATCCAGCCATGAAGTTGGCAGGCAGGCCCCCTCCCCCATCTCACCATCATCACCCGCTGGACTCCGATGACCCCCTTCCCAAGGCTTCAGTGTTCTGAGGAGATGTTCCAGAACTTCGGAGGTCCCTTCTCTTCACCGGATTTCACGAGGAATTCTGCAAGGATTTAGACAATGAGGATATTCAAAATCCCTAAGCTTTGTCTCCCATCCATTCATTCAACAACTGTTAACTGGGCACCTGCTCTATGGAAAGCACTAGATGAGGCACCGCTAAGCACACACACACACACACACATACACTCACAAGTGTGAGACTGGAGCCCATGTGCACTGCGGGGGGCAGGGGTGATGTGTAAGAGGGTGCAGCTCTGTGGAAAACGTGGTGGTGGCTGCTCAAAGCACTCACCACACAATTACCCATCTGACCCAGTCCCACTCCTGGGGTTCTACACACAACAGAATTGCCAGTGGGATCTCAAACAGGTATCTGTGCACCCAGGTGCATAGCAGCATTTTCCCCAAATGCTAAAAGGTAGAAGCAAGACAAATGTCCACTGACAGGTGAATGGCGAACAAAATGTGCCTTACAACCTTTTTTTTAAGATTTATTTATTTATTTGAAAGGCAGAGTTATGGAGAGGCAGAGGCAGAGAGAGAGAGAGAGAGAAAGAGAGAGAGAGAAAGTCTTCCATCCTCGGGTTCACTCCCCAAGTGGTCACAACAGCCAGAGCTGAGCCAATCCAAAGCCAGGAGCCAGGAACCTCCTGGGTTTCCCACATGAGTGAATCCTTGGGCCATCTTCCACTGCTTTCCCAGGCCATAGCAGAGAGCTGGATTGGAAGTGGAGCAGCCAGGACTCAAACCGGCACCCATATGGGATGCCAGCACTGCAGGCGGTGACTCCACCCACTACACCACAGCACCAGCCCCTACCATTTAACCTTATAAAGGAATGAGATCTTGATAGGGGCTGCAGCTTGGATGAACCTTGAGGGCTTTCTGCTGTGAAATCAGCCAGACACGAAAAGACGAGCACTGTATGGCTTCGCTTACATGAAGTACCTACACCAGTGAAATCCATAGAGACAGAGAGCGAAACAGCAGGGGCCAGGGCCTCCAGGGAGGAAGAAATAAGAGTTATTATTTACTAGCTACGTAGTTCCAGTGTGGGAAGACGAGAAGTGTCAGGAGATAGAGTGGTGTGGTTTCCCAAACAATACGAGTGCGCTGAATGCCACTGTGCTGCACACTTAAAATGGCTAAAATGCTAAATTTTATGTTTTGTGTATTTTGCCATGATTAAAAAAATACACAAGTAAAATAAATGTCAACAAATCAGCTGATTGCCAGGAGGAGAGGAAAAACACAATTAATTAGCTAAGATATGAGGCAACCTGTTCTAAGCACCATGAGAAAGACACACAAGGGTGTTTTCAATAGTTTGTAGGGGGCAAAAAAGGAATCAAAAGATGACTTGTCTTAGCACAACACAATTTTGAAAGCCGTGCATATGTTGTTTCACTATAGTATTTCCATGAACTTTTTGAAGGCCCCTCATACATGATGGCTTCAACGGGTGATCCCAAGTGCTTTGACACTCCTGCCTTCAAAAAGTGGATCTCATTCCCCTCCCATGATGGACTACACTTAACGATTTCTTCCTAACAATTTCCGTGTGTGAGGAGGTGAGGGCATATGATGCCCCAAGACCAGGACTTCCTGTGGCTTCCTGCTTGCTCTCTGTTGAAGTCAGTCAACTCTCGGTGAAACCAGACACAACAAGCTCAAGCACCGCCTCTCAGGGAGAGGTGCTCCTGGTGAGGAACAGAGGCCAGGCCTATGGCCATGCGAGGGGACCACCCTGCCACCAAATTCTCCAGCTCCAGTCAAAGCTGACGTCCACCTGCCCAACAGCTCAGCTGCAAGCCGAAGGGAGACCCGAAGACCGAGCCACCCAGCTAACCCTCCCAAAGTCCCGACACATGGAAATTAAGATAATAAATATCCTCTTCTGATAGGTTTAGTGGCAATTGGTTGGCAGTCACCTAGAACAGATACAGTACACACACACTGATAAGATAGTTCGGGAAGAGAGAGACGGCCGCACAAAGTGAGCAGCTGTCAGAACCAACTGGTCAGCAGAAACTAGACGTCTAGATGGAAAAGATTCTATAAAGGAGAAATTTGGAGATTTAAGACCAGTGCTTCTGTATCTATGTTGTCCAAAGCACTAGCTCCTCAACATATGTGGTTACTGAACACTTGGCATTTGGATGGTGTGACAGAACTGAGTTTTCAATTTTATTTTGATTACAATTAACCTAGTCATATATGATTTCCCATCCTCATTTTGGGGAATTACCCCAACATGGGCCTACCCCAGGAAGGAAGTTCCGTGGCTATCTCATAGATGCTGCTCATCTTGAATTATTGAATTACTCAAAACTCAAATAAAAATTCATTTCTTGGGGCAAGCATGTGGCAGAGGGGTTAAGCTGTTGCTTGGGATAATAGCTCCACCCCATACTGGAGATCCTGGCTCTGAGTCCGAGTTCCACTGCAACTTCTTATTGAGCCACTCCCTGAGAGGTAGCAAGTTATGGCTCAGTGGTTGAGTCCTTACCACTAATGTGGGAGACCCGGATGGAGTTCTGAGCTCCTGGCTTCAGGGTGGCCCAACCCCATCTGTTGTGGGCATTCAAGCTGTGAATCAGCCGATGAAAAATATCTTTCTCTTGCCTCTTTCAAATAAATAAAACTTAAAACTAAATTAATTCCTAAAACTTCTAGTAACTCACTTCAGACTATTCTACAGGTAGAAAAACGAACAACTCCCAGTGGTGGGATCTAGCTCGTGTCAGGGAATCCTCATTTACAGACACAGCTAAAGGCCTGAAGATTTACATAATTAACTAGTGCTGCTGCACTGATCTCTGAATGGGACACATGCGTACCGAAGTGGATGAGTACTGGGCAATTTCAGAATTAAATTGTATATGAAACAGTGGCCTGTAAAGTTTATATCCCTTGCCAAATCATCTTTGATGGATAAAAGATATCTTAGTCATCAAATGCCACGACAACACTGCATAACAAACCACCCCCAACAATAAGCACTGATTTAGCTCAGAGTTAATGGATCTTGATGTAGGCTGGGCTCCGCTGTGTGATTCTTCTGGCCCCCTCTGGCCTCACATGTCTGGCAGTTGTCTATCAGCTGTGGCACCAGGGGTGCCCCGGGCCATGTAGCACTTGTCTCCCAGGCTAATTAGGCACACTGTCATGGAGAAGGCAGAGATCTGAGCAGATAATCCCTACTACATAATGCTTTCCAAGCCTCTGCACCTATTGGCCAAGGAAGATCACATGGGCAATCCCACAGTCACAGTGGGAGGGCACTGCTGGTCACACAGCAAAAGGTACAGATAGGAAGAAGTGAAGAATCCAGACCAATTATGCAATTAATCTACCACACCTGTAGGAGGGAGACATCACCGAGCTACATCAAACTCATGTATTAATATATTCTTAAAATGCCAACAATTCATTTATTCTTTTAAACATGTAAAACAAGGGCCAGCGTTAGGTGCAGTGGGGTTAGGTTGCTGCCTGTGCCGTCAGCATCCCAAATGAGCTCCAGTTTGAATCCCTGCTGCTCCACTTCTTTTTTTTATTTGACAGGCAGAATGGATAGTGAGAGAGAGAGAGACAGAGAGAAAGGTCTTCCTTTTTGCCGTTGGTTCACCCTCCAATGGCCGCTGCGGCTGGCGCATCTCGCTGATCCAAAGCCAGGAGCCAGGCACTTCTCCCGGTCTCCCACGTGGGTGCAGGGCCCAAGGACTTGGGCCATCCTCCACTGCCTTCCCGGGCCATAGCAGAGAGCTGGCCTGGAAGAGGGGCAACCGGGATAGAATCCGGCGCCCCAACCGGGACTAGAACCCGGTGTGCTGGTGCCGCAAGGCGGGGGATTAGCCTGTTAAGCCACGGCGCCGGCCGACATTGGTAATTTAATTATCCATCAGTTCCTTAAGGTGCATGGTTATTTTGGATTCCTGATGAGGTTCTGCTCCACTTGTTGGCTGGGTGACCTTTTTTTTTTAACTTTTATAAAATGAATATAAATTTCCAAAGTACAGCTTATGGATTACAATGGCTTCCCCCTCCCATAACTTCCCTCCCACCCTCAACCCTCCCCTCTCCTGCTCCCACTCCCTCTCCCTTCCATTCACATCAAGATTCATTTTCAATTCTCTTTATATACTGAAGATCAATTTAGTATATATTAAGTAAAGATTTCAACAGTTTGCACCCACACAGAAACACAAAGTATTAATTACTGTTTGAAGACAAGTTTTACGGTTAATTTGCATAGTACAACACATTAAGGACAGAGATCCTATATGGGGAGCAAGTGCACAGTGACTCCTGTTGTTGATTTAACAATTGACACTCTAATTTATGACGTCAGTAATCACCCGAGGCTCTTGTCATGAGCTGCTATGAGCTGCCAAGGCTATGGAAGCCTCTTGAGTTGACAAACTCCAACCTTATTTGGACAAGGCCATAATCAAAGTGGAAGTTCTCTCCTCCCTTCAGAGAAAGGTACCTCCTTCTTTGATGGCTGATTCTTTCCACTGGGATCTCACTCACAGAGATCTTTCATTTTAGGTGTTTTGTTTTGTTTTGTTTTGTTTTTTGTTTGTTTGTTTTTTTTTTTTTTGCCACAATGTCTTGGCTTTCCATGCCTGAGATACTCTCATGGGCTTTTTAGCCAGATCCGAATGCCTTAAGGGCTGATTCTGAGGCCAGAGTGCTATTTAGGACATCTGCCATTCTATGAGTCTGCTGTGTATCCCACTTCCCATGTTGGATCATCCTCTCCTTTTTAATTCTATCAGTTAGTATTAGCAGACACTAGTCTTGTTTATGTGATCCCTTTGACACTTAATCCTATCATTATGATCAATTATGAGCTTAAACCGATCACTTTGACTAGTGAGATGGCATTGCTACATGCCACCTTGATAGGATTGAATTGGAATCCCCTGGCACATTTCTAACTCTACCATTAGGGGTAAGTCTGAAAGAGCATGTGCCAAACTGTACATCTCCTCCCTCTCTTATTCCCACTCTTATATCTAACAGGGATCACTTGAGAGTTAAATTTAAACACCTAAGAATAATTGTGTGTTAATTAAAGAGTTCAACAGTATTAAGTAGAACAAAAAAAAATACTAAAAGGAATAAAATAGTAAGTTGTTCCTCGACAGTCAGGACAAGGGCTGATCAAGTTATTGTTTCTCATAGTTTCTTCAAAGATCTTCTGTGTCAGCTGCAGGCCAGAGGTCGGAGCCTTATCCAGAAATCAGGGTCGGAGAGGTTTGAAGCTGCTGCACACAACAGCCCAGGCCTTGGGAGCTGAAGGAAGAGCCCCACCCCCTCAAGGTGAGCCCACGGACGGGGCAATTCTGGGGGCTGTAACTGCCCCTAGAACCCGGCACCAACGTCTCAAGTGTGAAGAAAACACTGCATTGTCACTTCTGCCTTCTGAGACGTCCTTAGGGTTCCGGCCAACCCCAGGAGCCTGCCAGCAACATCATTTCCACTGAGTTGGCCTGGCACTGTAAGAAGCCTCTGTACCATACTGAGTGTGGCTGTCGTATTTAGAAGCAGCCTCATTAAAACCTCAAGCTTAGGGGTCGGCACTGTATCGAAGTAGGTAAAGCCGCTGCCTGCAGTGCCGGCATCCCATGTGGGTGCTGGTTCAAGTCCCAGCTGCTCCACTTCCCATCCAGTTCCCTGCTAATATGCCTGGGAAGGCAGTGGAGGATGACCCAAGTGCTTAGGCCTCTGCACCACATGGGAGACCTGGAAGAAGCTCCTGGCTTTGGATTGGCACAGCTTCAGCTGTTGGAGCCATTTAGGAAGTGAACCAGCTGATGGAAGATTTCTGTCTCCATCTGCCTCTATGTAATGCTGCCTTTGAAATAAATAAATCTTAAAAAAAAAAAAAAAACACCCTCAAGCTTAATCTAGGGAGTAAAGTTGTGGCGCTACACTGAGTACTGGAGGGATACGTCATTTGAACTCAATTTTTCCCACACCCCACCCTGGCGTGGCAAGTCTTCAGTGAGCCCACTAACCCTGCATTTGGACACAGTTGTGAGGTCTGCCAAGGATATACCACTGACAACTTGAGGAAGAGCCAGGTGCAATTAATCCTAAGAGCTTCATCAGTGCCCACATCTAAGTGAACTCAGTAAATCAAAAGCACTGTGCCCACGAGACGAATATCAATAAATTCTCCCTGCAGTCCTGAAAGATTGATCACCCTAAACAAGGTGGGATGGGGGTGGGGAAAACCAGAGGACCAAGGTCTCTGCCACTTAAGCAAGAGAGAGGCCGATTTGATTTGCAGTTATTAACTAAAGGTGGTTATTGTGTCTATATACACGTCCCAGAAGCTCCAAATGTTAAGGTAGGGAGCAGTTCACAAAGATCCCATCTAATTACCCATTTAGAAATGCAGTCTTTCCACAATAAAACGTTGAATCTCAAATGGGAAAGGCTGCTCACCAAAGCCATTATTTAGTGCACGACTCTGTTTATATTGTAGCAGGATTCGTGTACGAAGACAAGACATCAAGTTCTTTCAACAGGAAGTAGTCATTTACTATGCTGGCATTAGGACCAGGTGGAATTTCTTGTCCCAAAGCCTGAGCCTGGAACAACAAGCCTATATATGGTTTTAGCTTCTTTGTCTCCCTTATTTGGCTACATGCATATATTTGATTGGATATTATCATGCGGCAGCCATAGGAATTGATATAATAATGGGCATGTGTACATCATTTCTGAAGACTTTTTTTTTTTTTTCATACACACACTGAGCCATCTGCTGTCTGGCAAGGGTTAACATCACTGCTCTGTACTAACAAGCAGAACCTGACATGGTTACAATGAGCAGATGGGAACCACAGTAGAAGCTCTCATAGGCAAGCAGATAGCAACCACACTTCATTCCCAGGACAGAGGCTCCCTTTTTTTGCTTTTGACCTTGGGAAGGCCTCTACCACAACTTTAACCCTGTCAGTTAGAGACAAGTTTAATTAAAAGACAAAGGCCTCTGCCACAATGTGACGTTCAAGAACGGCCTAAACGAACCTATGGTGGAAGGAGAGAGCGGCTACGTTGTGGGTAAGGAGGGCTGCAGAGGAGAGGAGACTTCCAGGCGTGACAAGTGTGTACATTTATCAAAATCCACCGTAAGGGTGACCTGTACTGATGCCAGCAACTGATTTTGAAATGCACCAAAAATAAGATGGACTGATACATGGAAGAAAGACTTTTTAAAAAAAGGAGAAAAAATGTTAATTGTGGAAACAAGGTGGTGGATATATAGTTCACCAAGTCAGAGGTAGATGACGACATATTGGCTGGGGAAGAGATAGGGAAGACTTTACCGGGTATAGAGAGCATCTAGAAGTTACTGTCAATTGAAAGGAAGTTATCAATATGCAGGCCAAACCCTGAAAACATTTATTGGGGCTCACTCTATTCTTTAAATTATATTAAATGCAACCATCCATTGGGTCCAGTTTCTGGACAGTTACCAGTGCGTGCTATGGGACTACCCTAGACTAAGCACTTTTGCAAGCAATATCTACAGCACACCAAGACTCTCCCTCTACCCTCTTCTCTTTTCAACAGCCTTGTACCTGTCAGCTATTACATAATGTGCTATGTAACAAACCACCACAAAACCCAGTGGCTCCCAACAACAAACAATTCTTTCTTGCTTACACGTCTACAGAGTGGCTAGAGACTGGTCCATTCGGCTGGGCTCCGCAGGGCTAAACTCCAGGGTCCATGTGTCTCTCACTATCCTTGGACCAGCAGGCTGCCTGCTGACCAATGCAACACAAGAGAGCAAGACGCCCTATGCAAGCACACGTCAAGGTGTTGCCTGCATCATCTCTGCTAACATTCCATCATCCAAAGCCAGTAACACAACGAATCCAAAAAAAATCCCAGGAACCTATCCACCCAGCCATAGACATGGTGGGTCTACCCCAAGCTCCACGTCCATCATTGCAAGAGATTGTAAGCCTGCTTTGGTCCCAGAGTCTAGCGATATGAGCTAGAGCCCGCTCCCCAAAACCCCTGTCTGCTTGGATGGACTCCCCGGGTCTCAAGAGTGTCAGAGGCCTTTCTATTTTGCCTCTGCGGCTCCCCACAAGGCAGAATCCCGAGGGGACAATTGCAAACATCTGTCCAAGAGAAGGAATGCAGGCCACTTATTTTTCTACTTTAGGAGAAGTCAATTAGAGTTTCAATTTCCTCAGTTAAATGTCACCTTTTTACAACATCCTGGAGGGAGACTTGGCAGCTCTGTCATTAGGAAAAAAAAAATAAAAAATGTCTTTCAGGGAAAGGCTTATTGTTGAAAAAGACACAGATGGGTCCAGAGATAAAAGGATGCTCTCAGGCTGTCTCCGTCTCCCAGGGCTCCCTGTTTCTATTTTGAGCCGAGCACTCGGCTTCCCTTGTGGCCTCCAGTGAGCCTTTTGCGTCTCCCCGCAACACTTTTCCACCGCCGTTTGCAGAAAGGGCTAATAAGGCCTGACGCTGGACAACGCATGCAAAGGGCTCCGTGGCGCTCAGAGGGAGGGGAAGCTTCCCGAGAGGAAAGCTCTCAGCCTGTTTTTTTCCCCCTGATCTCCAGATATTTTCCGGATCTGGTCCCCCTCATTAGAGCATCTGGTCCTTTCTCGGAGAAGTGAGGTGAAAGCCAGAATAAATGGGGCAGAGAGGATCCCATCTCTTGCCTCTGCTGCAGAAAACAAAAAAGCTATGTCAGGTGGAGTGATGAACGATGAGTAGTCTTCACTTGCTAACACTTTGTACCCTATTTTCAAATGAAGGAGCACATTGTTGGCACGCCCGAAAGGTTAAACGCTCCCACTTCATTGCTGCAGTCGCTAATTGGTGCTTTATCTCAGTTTCTGCAGAGGGAACTTCTTGTCCACAGAACCCTTCCAGAAAGCCTGGTGAGATTTTTGAGAGCATCTTGAGTTTCCAAAGTTAGATCATAAATCACTCCCCTGTTTGTAGGTAGGTATTGCACCAAAGACGACTCCATCTGTTGACTGCAATTTTTTTTTAACTATGTAAAAAAAATAAGTCAGATTAATGCATTTTGACATGCTTTTTAAAAAATATTCTTAAAAGTCTTTCCTTTTGGGTGATAAGGGGACTCATTTTCTCCCCTCATCTGTAGAATAGGAATTTCCACCTTTCCCGAAATACTGGGGGAGAGGGGCAAGGAGTGGGCATCTGGAATTCTCATCACGCAGCCCACGTGAGTGCCAAATGGTTCTACTTTGGGAAACAGTTTTCAGTGCCTAAAATCGCTAGGCACTTTTGTCGGGTCTATCTACAGACGTGGAATTCTCGGCTTCTAGGGGATATTGCTAGAGCTACATCCAACCGAAATATCTGCGTGTTTTCATAAAAGACACAGACAGTATCAGAATGTTTTTAATCAGCCAAATCTAGAAGCTACACATACGCCTATCAACAGTCAAATGGGTAAACTGCAATGCACTCACTATGAACAGTCTACAGATACACACAACCTGGTGGCCACATCAACATCATTTTGAGCAAAAAAAAAAGTCGAGCAAAAAGGGAGCCATGGTAATGCTCCAGTTCTTGATATGGGTGCTCAGTGTCAGTTTTTGCTTTTATTTATTTTTAATACTTTATTTTTTTATTTTTTGACAGGCAGAGTGGACAGTGAGAGAGAGAGACAGAGAGAAAGTTCTTCCCTTGCCGTTGGTTCCCCTCCAATTATTTTTATTTATTTGATAGGAAGAGTGAGATCAAGAGAAAAGGGTAGGGGGAGGGTGGAGAGCACTTAATTGCTAGTTCATTCCCCAAATGTCCACAACAGCTGGAGCTGGGCCAGGCCAAAGCCAGGAGCCAGGAACTCCATCCAGGCTTCCCACATGAGTGGCAGGGACCCAGGTACTTAAGCCTCCCAGACTGTACATCATCAAGAAGCCAGACTGGAAACAGAGGCAAGATTTGAACCTGGGCACTCAGCTATGGAATATGGGCATTCCAAGCAGGGGCTCAACCTCAATGCACCTCAATGCCCATTCCTGGCCATGTGTTTTTAGGTGTGTGCTGCTCTCTTGTGTATATAGTCATCCCTCGGTAGCCAGAGGGATTGGTTCCAGGACCGTCTGCAGATAGAAAAATCTCCAGTCTCTTACAGAAATGGCTTAGCATTTGCATATAGCCTACACAATCTTCCTGCATGCTTTAAATCATCTCTAGGTTATTTATAACACCTCACACAATGTGAATCTGAATACATAGTTGTACCCTATTTTAAGGCAATAACAGCAAGAACGAAGAAGTCTGTACATGTTCAGTACAGGCACAATTCTTCCTTGCTATTTCCGATCTGTAGCTGATTGAATCCACAGACGCAAAACCCACAGAAACAGAGGGCTGACCGTATTATGCTCCAATGAGAAGGTAAATGTGTATTAACCCACTGTTAGAAAAAAAGTTAAAATGGGAAGTATTGGGGGAACATGTCCACCCCTCACTCCAGCCCCCAGGGAGAGCAATTCTGTGTCAGCTGGAGCTGCAGAGGGAGAAGGAGCCCCACTCGCCCCTCACCCACATGTGGCCGGTGTGGCTCCTTTTCTCCCCGTTTCTGAGCCCTGTCCTGACCCCTCTGTCTTGACCGCCCTGACCCCACAGGGAAGAGGCAACAATCCTCTTGGTGTCTGGCCAACCCTGTGGATCTGCTCCACAGACCCGGGCTCCCTTCCCACCAGGCATCCCAAATCTGTCCTTGGGGAGGACACAGGAGCCTTGTCTGGCAGGCCCCCAAACCATACTCTCTAGTCCAGTACTGCCAGCCACAGGAATTGCTGTTCCAGCCACAGAGACGCTACCTTGAGCTCCAATGTCCATAGCTCGCACCTGTTTCCCAACTGACGCCTAATGCTGGGGTCTAAGGCAATGACGGCTGTCCCTGTGGAACAAAACCACTTGGGTAATTAGAAGAAGATTAATCAAACTCCCTGCTGTAGTATTTCCCTGTACTAACTAAGGAAACTGCCTTGATGAGCACTCTCCTTGGATGGGGAGGTAGAGCGGCATTCACGTAAGGTCAGAATTTATCACTCTACTGGGTTAGGCATCACAGCCACCGGTCGCTATAAATGGGGAAAGGTGGCCGTGTTATTTTGTAGCCCCTGTCATCAAGATGTGCACTCCAGATCTCTCCTGTTTAGACCTGGACTTGTGACTTGCCTTTTTCTCATGTGACAATCATGAAAAAAAAAAAAAAAAAGCAAAACGAAAAGGCTTAATAATGCCCTCTCCTGCTGTTGGCAACCCTCCCACCACCAAGCCTGGGCTAGCCTACTGGAGCACGGGAGGCCACGTGAAGCGAGGCCCCAGCCATCCTAGGCAAGGCCCCAGACATGGAGACCTCGCAAGACCATTGTGCCTCACCTGAAAAGCCCAGATGGGAAGAGCCACCTGGGCAACCCACAGACTCTTAAAATAAAAACATACATGACCACTGTGCACCTAGTGGAATGTCAAAAATCCAGACATGCCAGCACGAAATGCTGGCACGGACGTGGGGCAGCGGGAGCTCTCATGCATCACCACTAAGGATGCGAAGTGGTGCGGTCACCTTGGACGATGGCTTGGAGTTTCCTAGGAAACTAAATAGACCCTTGCACACATGGCAGCAATCGCGTGTTCCTTGGGATTTACCCAAAGTGGTTGAAAACTTACAGACATACAAAACCTAATATTTATAGCAGCTTTAGTTGTAATCGCCAAAAGTGGGAAGCAACCAAGAGGTCCTTCAGTAGCTGAACCGATTAATAAAATGGTGGCACCTTCAATCAGTGAAATAACTATTCGGCATTAAGAACAAATGACCTATGAAGCCATGGGAGAATGCTCACTGCATATTACTAACGGAAAGAAACCAATCTGCGAAGGCTACATACTGTAGGATTCCAATGACATGACATTCCAGAAAAGGCAACTCCGCGGAGACAACAGCGCAAAGAGCAGTGTTTGTCAGGGGCCGCAGGGAGAGATCGATGAGTAGGCAGAGCTTGGGGTATTTTTAGGGCAGGTTACTGCAGCGGTGAATACAAGTCATTACACATTGGTCAAAACTCACAAAGTGTGCAACACCAAGAGAGAATCCTGATGTACACCAAGGATGAGGATGTGGTTGATAATGGTGTTTCATTGTAGGCTCATCCATTGTAACAGATCTGTCACCTGGCAGGGGGTGTTGGGAGGGGAGGCTGTGTGTGTGTGTGTTAGATCTGTCACTCAGGCACAGGATGTTGGACGGGAGGCTCTGTGTGTGTGTGTGTGTGTGTGTTAGATCTGTCACTCAGGCATGGGGTGTCAGAGGGGAGGCTCTGTGTGTTAGGGCAGAGCGTCTGTGAGGCTCTACACCCTGTGATTCATTTTTCTGTGACTCTAAGACTGCTCTACAAATCAAATTCACTAAAAAGCATGTGTTCTAAGCCACTGCATTTTGGGGTAGCTTGTTACCAAGCAGAGGCTAACGGATGCACTGGGTTGTAGGGAGAGAATCGAAAGGGAATCAAATCTTTACCAGCCCCATTGCTGCCAGTTTGACCTCTTGCTCCCTCTGAGGCCTGACAGCAAACTTCCAAGTTTTAGGAAGTGGAGCACAAATCAAAACATCCCAGTGTGCCCCATAAACATGTATAACTCGATAAATAAAACAGAATGGAAACAAAAAGTAGCTATGCAAACACGCACACACACACGCAGTGAGGCATGAGATAATACAATTTCTGTGTTCACTCTGAAAGAAAGGAGTGCGAGACAATGAAGGGAATGTGAGACAAAGCTTTGATTCGAGCAGGTCAGCCTCCACCCATCCTGCTCCAGTCACCAGACTTAGCCTGGTCCCAGTCATCAGCACCAGGGAGGGAAGAAAAGGCAGTACTGAAATGAAGGATTCTCCATGAGCATTTGTCATGCACCTTGGCATGAGGGCACCTACCCCCCTCTGCAGTCCCCTCCCCAACCACCTTGCTCTCTGCCTTCCTCCTTCTACACCAGCAAACACAGGGTTGGGCGCAGTCCCTTCTGAAAAGACTCCGATGCTGACAGCCAACGATGTCCCTGGATATCAGGGCCAATTTTCCGAGAACACTGCCTTGGAAGGCAAAACAAGAAAATTCCCTGCACATGAAAAACTGGAGTTGGGGTCCTGAGGTCAGATTCCAGCCCCAGCAAGGTTTGGGTCTTGGCTGGTGAGCAAGCTGAAATCCTCTTCTAGCTCCACAACAGATGCTGGGAACCCAGGAGGAGGGGGCTGAAGCGTAGCCTATTAGCAGAGGGAGCAAGAAAGGGTTTCAGATCAGTGCAACCTCCTAAACTGATAAGAATTCCATCGAGGCTGTTAATTAACTGTAAGCCATATGCCTCTTGTCTTCAATGTTTCTTAATTCAACATGAAAATGACAACTCAATTACACACTGGTCCTGAGACTGAACCTGGGAACCTGAGCCGTTTTATTCCTAGTCTCATCTCCCACTTGTAGGACAACCAAAGGATGTAAAGAACCTGACCTGGGGCCAGTGCAGTGGCAAAGTGGGCTAAGCCTCCACCTCCAATGCCAGAATCCCATATGGGCGCCAGTTCGAGTCCTGGCTGCTCCTCTTCTGATCCAGCTCTCTGCTGAGGCCTGGGAAAGCAGGAGAAGATGGCCCAAGCACTTGGGCCCCTGCACCCACGTGGGAGACCTGGAAGAAGCTCCTGGCTCCTGGATTTGGATTGGCCCAGCTCCGGTCGTTGCGGCCATCTGGGGAGAGAATGAATGGATGTATCTTTCTGTCTCTTCCTCTCTCTGGAACTCTACCTCTCAAATAAATAAATAAAATCTTAAAAAAAGAAACTTATTCTGGAGTATGAGACAGCTCCACCCACCCACCTGAAGGGAGGGAGCCAATAGAGAAACTAAATCTAGTTTAAATCAAAGCCTCAAGTAATAGGCTTCCCTAAATTCTTCATCTATGGCTTTATGAGTCAACAAAAGTAAGGCATTGGGCTCAAACAAGAATACTTTTTACTGTACTGCAAAGTCCTTTAAAAATGTACACGTGTGTGTTAATCTCTCATTCCCCCATTCGAAGACATAGTATGATCCTGAATCCTCTTTAAAATTATATTGTGCTTTGGCCAGCGCTGCAGCTCAATAAGCTAATACTCCACCTGTGGCACCGGCACACCGGGTTCTAGTCTTGGTCGGGGCGCCAGATTCTGTCCCAGTTGCCCCTCTTCCAGGCCAGCTCTCTGCTGTGGCCCAGGAGTGCAGTGGTGGATGGCCCAAGTGCTTGGGCCCTGCACCCCATGGGAGACCAGGAGAAGCACCTGGCTCCTGCCTTCGGATCAGCACAGTGTGCCAGCCGCAGTGCGCCAGCCACAGCGCGCCAGCCACAGCAGCCATTGGAGGGTGAACCAACGGCAAAGGAAGACCTTTCTCTCTGTCTCTCTCTCTCACTGTCCACTCTGCCTGTCCAAAAAAAAAAAATTACATTGTGTCTTTTAGCAACATCAATAAAGTGGTGACAAAGCAGGCACCTGTCCCAGTGTTCAGGACACCAGGAAAGATGCCCACAGCCCGCCTGGGAGTGCCTGGGTCCCAGTCCCAGCTCCGGCTCCCGACTCCAGCCTTCCGCTAATGCAGACGTAGGAGGCGGTGCTGATGGCTCCAATAGCCGGGTCCCTTCCACCGATGTGGGAGATCTGGATTGTGTTCCCAGCTCCCAGCTTTGGCTCCAGCCCAGCCCTGGACATTCTAGGCATTTGGAGAGTGAACCAGCGGATGGGAGTCCTCTCCCTTCCTCTCTATCACCTCTGTCTCAATCTCTATCATCTCTATCTCTCAAATAAATAAAGTTTTACAAGAAAAGCAGGTGGATACCACTCTGAGTGCTAGTGGGGTTGCAAAAAACGGTAAAGCCTTTCCCTCCAGCAAGTCTGCTGGTAGACGTTTATAGCACAAGAGCAGGGAAAATCACCTTTATACCAGCCATGTTCTTAGTCATAGACAACAGAATTCACTCTGGTCTAAGAAGATCGGCAAAAGAACCATGAGAACATTCACAAAGCAGGTTGCTGAGGTGGGAAAGGGCTCCTCCAAGCAGGCCTGGGTTTGAGATAAGCTAAAAGCCTCACATGAGCATGTGTCCGTGTGGACATCCAAGACCAGCCGCTGTTATGAGCCTATAAGTGACGCCCTGGGATACAGAGGCTTCCTCAGAACTGTGATCCTTGGCACTGACATCTCGGGCTGACTGTGCTGTCCTGGTTGTGGCTGCAGGTGTGGGTGACCTTAAAGCTGGTATCTCCAAGAACAGGCAGACCGTGAACATGTCCCCACACACTTACATGCCTAGGCACTAAGTGTGAAACAATTCATTGCCGATGTTAAAAGAAAAAAAAAAAAAAGATTCCATTGAGCAACCCTACAACCAGGATAGGGGAAATCACTAACAAAGTCAGCCCTTGCCTTAATAAGTTGGGTACAAGCCCAACACCGTGGCACTTGTGCCAGTTTCTGGTTGAAATTGTAACAATGCTAGAATCAAGTGCTGGGGCCAGCACTGTGGTACGGTAAGTTAATCTTCCACCTGCAGTATCGGCATCCCATATGGGCACTGGTTTTTGAGTACTGGCTGCTCCTCTTCTGATCCAGCTCTCTGCTATGGCCTGGGAAAGCAGTAGAGGATGGACCAAGTGCTTGGGCCCCTGCACCTGCGTAGGAGACCCAGAAGATGCTCCTGGCTCTGGCTTCTGATTGGCTCAGCTATGGCCACTGCAGCCATTTGGGGAATGAACCAGCACATGGAAGACCTTTCTCTGTTTTTCCCTCTCACTATATCTCTACCTCTCAAATGAATAAATAAAATCTTTTAAAAAAAAAAAAAAAGAAGAAGAAGAAGAACCAATGCCACTGTACCTTGGTTCAAAGGAGGGTAAGTTACCCACAAAGGTGGCAACGCCTGTGGACCCCCACTGCCGGCAGCTCTGGACTGTATGTTGTCACCAATGTGTCCCAGTGAAGAGCCCTGGAGTCTTCCAGGACATCTACAACACTGTTGGTGTAGGACCTGCCCCTGTGGGCAAGCGAGGGCTGGCACGATGCTCACCTCCGCCCCAGTCAGCATCACAGCTAAAACAAAGTCTGCCGAACTCTGCGAGGAAATCCTGCGTACAGCTCTTCCCGGGATCAGCAGGGGCTTCAATCTCAACAGTGTGTCAACTGTGCAGCCTGGGCCTAGATTTCTGCATGCTGTGCATCTTCCATGAACTTTTTGAAGATCCCTCATACGCACGGATTTTAAATGTTTTCAGCGAACCTTACTTCTCTCTTAATTCCCTTTCCGTGAACTTTTGGAAGTACCCGTATATTCTTAGTTAAGACTCAATATTCCCCAAAAAGAGCCAGTGTGGCAGTGCTGGGTTCTTCTCTGATGCACAGACCCTGGGCAGGGCAAAAGAAAGAGCCCTTTCTTGGCTCTGTTTCCCAAAGTGCCTTTGACTCTGATACATCAAGCATAACTTTGGAAAATCTCTTGAGAAGAAAATACTTTGTAGTTTGGAGAGAGTGGGAACATTCTGGGCTGCTCTTGGGGCAAAACATGCTACAGGAACTCAGGCAGTTTCCCCTTTAATTGTGGGTGTAACACTTGTGGGTAAAAATAAAGAGCTGATAAAAAATGACAACTAAAATATGGTTTGGGGATTTGCAACAAGATTTTTAAAAATCAGCATGTACATTCAAAACAGACACATGAGAACACAAGCTATTTTGCCACAAGCTACTTCGCCACACAGTTAGATGGTGGGTTTGCAACAACAGTGAGTCCTGGAGGCTGCCTCCTCCAAGTAATTGTTCCGGCTCCCAATTTTGCTCTGCTACAGCTGATTCCAACTGCATGCTTAGAGTAGCTTGAACCATAATTGCTCATGGGTCCTAATCTGTGAGTGCAGGTCAAGGCTGGTTTGGATCAAGGGCACCCAATGGGCTCTGGCCACACCAATTCCTCTCATCCCCTTCCCTGCAAGGAGTAATGGCTTTCAGTGTTGCAGTTCTCCAGGCCCTCAATATCCTGTGTTTGTCCTCTTGAGCGTCTCTCATCTCTGTAAGAAGTCCTTTTGTTAGAGTCTCTTGATTCAGCTAAGATGGATTCTGCTTCCTGGCTGACACTGTTGAGAGACCAAGCCTTTGGTCAGTGCAGGATTTAGAAAACCAGATGGTATTCCTGACAAAATCCTCCAAGAGTTTCCCCAACATTGAGCCACCTGATATTTCGAGAACAAATCCTGTGGATTGGACCATTTGTCACTTAGGTATTGCATTCAGCGGCAAGTAGAACAAAAAAACAAGCAATGGCTTAGATAAAAGGCTGGCAAATGTTGTCCCAGAGGGTCAGACAAAATAGCAAATATTTTAATTAAGCCTGTAAACCTCATAGTTTCTGTCTTGCCATTATAGTTTGGTGGCAATCACAGACAACATGCAAACAGAGGAGTCTAACTGTGTCTATTGAAACTACATTATAATGGGGCCAGCACTGAGGCACAACAGGTTAGGCCACTGTTCAGACTGTATCCCAGATGGAAGCCAGTTCAAGTCCCGGCTGCTCCACTTCCCATCCAGCTCCCTGCTAATGCGCCTGGGAAGCAGCAGAAGATGGCCCAAGTCCTTAGACTCCTGCATCCATGTGGGAGACCCAGATGGAGTTCCAGGTTCCTGGCTTCAGCCTGGCCTGCCTCCAGCCATTGCAGCCATCTGGGGACTGAACCCGTGGATGGAAGCTCCCTCTCTCTCTCCCTCCTCCCTCCCTCATGCTTTCAAACAAATAAACCTTGCTCTTAAAAAAAAAAAAACTATATTATAAACAGGTGTCCAGGCCTTGAAGTATTGTTTGCCAACCCCCAGCTTAGACCATTAGTGGCCTCAGTGCATGGCTGTGGTGCTGGCTAAGCAAGCTGCTGGCTGGTATTGCAGTCATCTCAGGCTTGGGGAGTCCAGGGGACCCATTTCCAAGGTGGTTCATTCACAAACTGGCGAGCTGGTGCTCGAGTCAGTTCCTTCCATGTGTGGCTCCTCGCAGGACTACCTGAGCATCCTAATAGCATGGCACCTGGCTCCCCCTAGAGAAGCAATCTGAGCAAACCAGGTTGAAGTTGCAGTGCCTTCTCCAACCTGCTTTTGAGGTTGCACATCATTCATTTTTCTGTGTTCTTTTGATCTCATAGATCAGCTCTGATTCAAATACAGAGGTGACAATCAACTATAGGGTGACAATAGCAAGGGTCCAGAGGGGAGGCTGGCAACCACACCACTGAAAAGCCTGCGCAGCTATAGTACCTGCTGCACACCCAGAGAACAAGAAAAGGGACAGGCATGGGGCCAGCACTGTGACATAACGGGTTAAGCCACCGCCATCCCATATGCATGCTGGTTTGAGTCCCGGCTGCTCCACTTCCAATCCAGCTCTCTGCTAACGCACCTGCGAAAGCAGTGGAAGATGTCCCAAGTGCTTGGGCCCCTGCATCATGTGGGAGAGCTTCAACTGTTGTGGCCATTTGAGCAGTGAACCAGCAGATGGAAGCTCACTCTCTCTCTTCCTCCCTGTATCGCTGCCTCTCAAATAAATCAGTCTTTTTAATTAAAAAAAAAAAAAAAAAAAGAGGGGCCAGTGCCGTGGCTCACTTGGTTAATCATCTGCCTGTGGCGCCGGCATCCCATATGGGAACCAGGTTCTAGTCCCGGTTGCTCCTCTTCCAGTCCAGCTCTCTGCTGTGGCTCGGGAAAGCAGTGGAGGATGGCCCAAGTGCTTGGGCCCCTGCACCCGCATGGGAGACCAGGATGAAGCACCTGGCTCCTGGCTTCAGATTGGCACAGCACCGGCCGTAGCGGCCATTTCGGGGGTGAGCCAACGGAAGGAAGACATTTCTTTCTGTCTCTCTCACTGCCTATGACTCTACCTGTCAAATAAATTTAAAAAATTATAAATAAAAAAAAGAAAGAAAGGGATAGGCAAGCAGGGGCCCAACATCTTTGGAAGGGACAGGCTCCCATCAAAACACTTTCCTAACCAGCACTGTTATCCATTCCCAAAGGCTACAGTCTCTTGACTCGTGGCAGCTGGGACAGCTCCTAGCAAAGAAGATTCTCCAGCCTGTGGAGTTGAACAGGTTAGGAGACCTTTGTAGCCCACAAGGTAATAGCCCTGGGGGACCTCACGCCCAGTGGCTGTTAATGCTCACACGGCCATAGGCACCTGCTGTGAACCAGGCTGGTCCTGCAAGGCCTGGCTGCTCCACCCCAATGTTCATGACACCTTGACTTCATTTCTGGGCCAGTCAATGCCTACCCAAGAGACCTGCGATTCTCAATCCCAGCACCATCCAGAACACCTCAAGAGCTTCTAAACATTCTCAGTTGCTCACTTAAGCCTAGATCTGCCAATCCAGAATCTCCAGGGTTGGAGCTCAGGAATTAAAAATTTCTGAACGAATCTGCTGTTGTGAGGGCTTCTAGCAAAAACATCAGATTTCTTCTGATGCTACTGCAGACAGAATCACACATTCTGGACACTACATGACACTGGCAACTAATTGGCAGCTTGTGGTTCACCAAACCCAGAGCTCATTCTCACATTTTTCTTCACCTAGGTCTTCCCTGATCTGAATTTTGCCAAGCTTTTTTCTTAATCCAAATTACCTTGTTTAACTGTTTTATTTTGAAAATATGCTCTAGGGACAGGACAGACACTGTAGCACTATGCATTCATTTGTGCGATGCCAGCATCCCATATAAGTGCCAATTTGAGTCTCAGCTGCTCCACTTCTGATCCAGCTTCCTGTTAATGAGCCTGAAAAAGCAGTGGAAGATGGCCCAGTGCTTGGTCCCCTGTATCCATGTGCAAGACCCAATGGAGTTCCAGGCTCCTGGCTTTGGCCTGGTCCAGTCCTGGATGTGATGTTATGGCCATTTGGGCAGTGAACCAGCGGATGGAAGATTCTCTCTCTCTCTCTGGAACTCTGCCTTTCGAATAAATACTTAAAAAAGAAGAAGAAGAAGAAAATGTGTCCTAGATCCTGCCAACCACTGGATGACCTCAGCTCTGTCCAATCTGTCTGGAGCAGCACAGTGTGGCTCCCCCAGGAGCTCCCACAGCACCCCTGTCCTCGATGACTTCTCAGGCTTTCCTAGTAGCTTCTCTAGGGTCATAAGAGCATTCCCTGCACACCCAATGAAGGCATCTTAGGCCTCTGCTCCTCCCTGGCCTATATCCCCTGTCCACAGAAACTGTTCCAGAAGACGCGTCAGTTTTCTTCTGGAGAAAAGTGGGACAGGGGGCCAGCACTGTGGCGCAGCAGGTTAATGCCCTGGCCTGAAGCGCAGGCATCCCATGTGCATGCTGGTTCGAGTTCCGGCTGCTCCTCTTCCGATCCAGCTCTCTGCTACGGCCTGGAATAGCAGTGGAAGATGGCCCAAGTCCTGGGCCCCTGAACTCACATAGGAGATCTGGAAGAAGCTCCTAGCTCCGCATTGGCGCAGCTTGCGGCCAATTGGGGAGTGAACCATTGGATGGAAGACGTCTCTTTCTCTGCCTTAACTCTCTCTGAATAACTCTTTCAAATAAATAAATAAATCTTTAAAAAAAGAAGCAGCAGCAGCAGCAGCAGCCAGCGCCACGGCTCACTTGGCTAATCCTCCGCCTGCGGTGCTGGCACCCCAGGTTCTAGTCCCGATTGGGGCACCGGATTCTGTCCCGGTTGCTCCTCTCCCAGTCCACCTCTCTGCTGTGGCCCAGAAAGGCAGTGAAGGATGGCCCAGGTGCTTGGGCTCTGCACCCGCATGGGAAACCAGGGGAAGCACCTGGCTCCTGGCTTCGGATCAATGCAGCACGCCAGCTGTAGCGGCTATTTGGGGGGTGAACCAATGGAAAGGGAAGACCTTTCTCTCTGGTTCTCCCTCACTAACTCTGCCTGTCAAAAAAGAAGAAAGAAGGAGGAAGAAGAAGGGAGGAGGGAGGCGGGAGGGGGGGAGAAAGGGGGAGAACAGGGGAGGAGGGGGGAAGGAGGAGGAAGAGGAGAAGAAGGAAAGTGGGGCAGAACAGGAACTGGGTAGTTCCTCCTCTTCTGGCTCCTCCCCCTAGGGGCAGGGTGCCCTTGGGCAATACACTCAGTGGCTCTGTGCCTCGTTGTCTCTGTGAAATGGGGGCTCTGATTGCACTGTGTTCATAGGGTCACTGCAGGCATTAAATGTGCGACTTCACGAGGTCTGCTCAGAACAGCATCTGGCCGATGTCGAGCGTGGCACAGGTGCTGTCCATAACGCCAGCACCCTCCTCCTCATCGCTGATTACTGTGGTTATTAGCACCATTATTTTTCTCCCTCTTTCCATGAACTTTTTGAAGTTCTTGTATTTTTAATTCCCTTTTGTCTGCCTACTTCAGGTTTGATTTTCTCTTCCTTCCTCAGATCCCTAAGACAGAAGTCTAGATTCTTAATTTTAGCTCTTTATTCTTTTCTAGTACATTGATTTAATGCTATAAATTTCCCTGTAAGCAATACTTCTACTTCATCTCCAAAGTTTCAGAAGTTGTATTTTCACTTTTAGTTCCAAATATTTTAAAATTCCTATTAAGAATTCTTCTCCGACACATGGATCTGTTAGGAAATATAGTTGCATCTGTATTTGAGGAGTTTCCAAATAATTTTCTAAAGTTGATTTCTAGTTTAATACCTCTCTTGTCTGAGGACTGACATTATATGATTGCTATTTTAAAAAATTTATCAAGGTGAGTTTTATAATCCCAAATGTGGTCTATCTTGGTGAATGTTCCATGTAAGCTTGAGAAAAATGTATGTTCTGCTGTTGGTGCACAGAATATTTTCTAAATGTCAATTAGATCAAGTTGATTAATAGTGCTACTCAAGCCAACTCTATCCTTATTGATTTTCTGCCTGCTTGATCTATCAATTACTACCAGAGAGATGCTGAAGTCTCCAACTGTAATAGTGGATTTGTCTATTTCTTTTTTTATTTCTATCAGCTCTTGCCTCATATTTTTCATTACGTCTTCTTGGAGAATTCATCCACTTTGTCCATGATAATTTTAATCATTCTGATCACTATTAGCATAGCTACTTCAATTTTCTGGATTGGTGTTAAAATGGTATATCTTTCTCCAACTCTGCACTTCGAAGCTATAAGCAAGTTTATCTTTAAAGTGGGTTACTTGTAGAAAATACACAAATATAGTTATTGCTCTTAGGTTTAGAATATACATTTTAAACTCATCTAAGTCACCTTCAAATAAAACTACACTGCTCATGACATTCAAATACCTTAAAAGATCTTTAACTCCTCTCTCTCAGCCTTGACACACTGTGTCTTTCAGCTCTTCTTTCTATAGGCTGCATCACCAGATACATTGTTACTATGATGACTTGAACCAGTTAACTTTGAGGTCTTGTAGAGTCTTCAGATTGGCTTCCAAAACCAACAAACTACTCCAAGGCCCTCTGGAGTGCAGTTCAGTTCAACATCTCAAGAGCTCCTGTCACACAAAGCACTGTGCAAGGCAAGCAAGGCAGATTCCATGTCAGCTACTCCGACTCCCACGTCTTACAGACCAGGAGAGTACAGCCCAAGTCAAGGGAGTGACTGCTCACGGGCTGATCTGAAGGGAGAGAAACTACAGCCAGACGCCCTGGTCCTCGGCTGGATTCTATTATGAAGGATAAAAATACTACGAAAGACATTATTAAGTTAGCAGACCAAAATAGAATACGGACAATAAATCAGAGAAATGAGCATTAAACTTACTGAAGATGATATCCATGCAGAGGTTATGTAAGAAGAGGCTCCTATTCTTAGGAATACACACTGAGGAAGGGTGAAGGGCATGAGAGACAGAACTCACCCTCAAATACAAATGGGTCAGGAAAAATATGCACATTTTATTAAGAGAGATGGAAGGAATGACAAGGCAAATGGGTCAGAATGTTGGCACTGGGAAAATCTGGATAAAGTGTATTTTGGGGACTATTCTTGTAACTTTTCTGTAAGTTTGAAATTACTTCCAGATAAAAGGCTTTAAAGGAATCCTTTAAGCCCATTATTATAATAAATTGTAAACCTATGTGCCTGGAAATCCAGGGATTTTTTTCTCCCCCTATTTTTAGTGTCTTCCATATCTCTGACCCCCAAATGCCAAAGTCTAATTTATTCTGATTGTTTGTATAGACTGGTTTTCTGAGTAGTGAGTTTGCTAACCTGGCCAATCCCCCTCTTGGGGACGGAGGGGCACCTGGGTCAGCCTGCTGAGGGGACATGGTTACCAGAGTCCAAGACCACGATGAAAGTCAAGGCGTTTGCTCTCCCACCAGCAACACACAGCCACTGCCCTGCTCTCTGGGATTCCACCTCCGGCCAGGGAGGGCTTCCTCCGGCTTTATTTGGAAGCATATCTCTTCAGCACGGAGTGAGAAACGTGGGAGGAGACTTCTTGTTATCAGTTATTCACATGGTATTTCTGTTTCCTTAGTTGAGCAGCAAAACTCACAAGTGCCAGAAAGAAAGCCTAACCCTGAGAAGAGCCACGTGCCTACGGAGGCCCAGCAGGTCTCTCCAAGGGCCTCTTGCTTCTGGTCTGACATGCACACAGCCATTGTGACCACAATCCCCCACCCCAACCTCTCCCTGCACTGTGGCACCATCGGCTCAGCCGCTGGCATCCTGCTGCACCTGCTCTTCCAAAAGTTCACCCCCACCCCGCACAGCAACCCAGGGAGAGGGTGCGGCCACTGGGCAGACTGGAGAGCCTCAAAGGCCAAATGAACTGACCACAGTTCAACCTCCAGGAGCTCACGCAAGACAGTTAGACAGACCTGGGCTTCTGACCCCATATCACTGCTCTTTCTGACCTTCTGCTCACATGGAGCTGTGGGTAACACCAGCTTCTCCTACGTCGTGTACAGAGCACCCCCTAAAACCCACTGACTCAGAGTGGCTCCCCCACCCCACCATTGAACCACAAAGAAGGCAAAGACTGGGTCTGTACTTGGCCCAGAGGAGAGAGGGGAGACCTTTCACTCAACTCCAAGAGAGAGGGACAGGGTCAGAACAAGGACATCCACAGTGCCATCACACATCCGAGAGGCACGCATCAAGCAGCGTGAGCCATCCCTCAAGAGGCCCAGCTCAGCGCCTCGTCCTGCACTGTGGTCGTCACAGGGGCAGCACAGTGGGAGGGGTTCACAAGGGCAGGAGCTGTGGACCAAACGCCCGGCTTGGAACCTTGAGTGCAGCTCCTCCTGATGGGGCGGTTTGGGTGCAGTCCCCCCAGGGGACAACCCTCTGTGGGTGTCTGGCCTTTCTTCACACCACCGGCCATCCTTCTTGCTCCGTGATTCTGTTTCTGGCCCACGCTTACGCCGCCTCAGCCGTGAAAGCAGAGGGGACTTGCGTTCTCCGGCCTCTTTGGAAGCATGACCCACTGCACGTGATGATGTCGTCACCTGGCCCTGTGTCCCCTGCAGGGACAGGGCTCGGGAGCCAGCACAAACATGGACACTGGCCTTGAGCTGTTGCTGGGAGTGGCAAGGCTCAGTCCCGCCCAACCCAGGGTCCTGCCCTCTGCCGGCTCCCACGATGCTGCTGCAGGCTGACTGCTCACCTGGCAAACAGCTCCTGGCAGTGCCTCCATCTCCCCAAGTCCCAGCGTGTGTGATGGGAACACTGAAAGGACCGTGGTGGCTACAAGAGCTGACCTCGTCCATGGCTGGTACTAGTTTCTGGTTGGATGCTCAGATCAGCTGAGTTACTTTATCCACTCCTGTAAGCAAATGTTTCAAATTCAAAAAAATGACAAACAAGACTAAAAAAAAAAAAAAGGGACCCGAAGCCCAGGCTGGGTGAGGGAACAGACCTACAAGGTTCCCCGAATGAACTGTAGATTCAAAGGCTCTGAAATAACATAAAGGCACCATGACTGGGAAACAGAGTCGGTACTGGCAGCTTTCGAAAACATACCAAAAACAAGAGAGGGGACAGCAAAGCAAATATGTTAAAAAAAAAAAAAATTCAGTTTCAGCATGATGGGTTCCAGAGACTGCCAACAGCGCCAGCAGGATGTGGCCCCAGAAAACAGTCTAGAACAGAGAGATGATTGAACAGATGGCTGTGAGCCTGTAGAACAGAACACAGAGATCTCTGGAAGCCAGAAAGAGTTCACAAACAGCACCTGGACTGTGCTAATATATATATATATATATTTTTTAAGATGATCATTGGATTAATCACCCAAATTCTCTGAAAATAGGAGAGCCTGATTCCAGCCAGAATAGGCAACGTGGGCTGGAGGAGTGTGGGTTGAGTGAGAACATAAATAAAGCATCTCTTGATGGGGAAGGAGGATTTCTAGCGTAGTGCCAATTCTATTCTGGCTACCATGGTGAGCCAGGACCTAAAGACACAGAAAACACATCTATCTGAAGATGACAGTGCCTGGAGGAGTGCCCAGCATGACACGGGAAATATGGCAACAGACCGTGACTTCAGGCCGAGCCCAACAGGGGTACCACTGAGTTCTTCCTTTGGCTCTCTGCAAGGTTACAGAGTAAACCCAGGGTTCTTTGTTTCAGGTAGGCTCAGGAGCTGCCGACGTGGTGTGGCTGCAGGGGTGGTGACTGTCCACACTGGGTGAAGTTCACGCTCCCTTGTTTAGCCCTTGCAAGCATGTTCCAAGGGCCAGGTTGTGTCTCCACGTGGATGGGAGAAGAAAGGTGTGGAGGCTGAAGAAGCTGTCCTCAGGTTATGCAGCAGGTCGCCAGCACAGCCAGGATTCCACCCCACGGCCTATGCAGACCCCAACACTGCTGCCCACATTGAGGACCCTCGTCACAGCACAGCGGCACAGGTGACAGTTCTCAAGGTTCCCACGCTCACATCCCGTGACAAACCACTCAGGAATTAGAACAAAGCTGCCTGTATGAGGTGGTGGGCGGGTAGGGACTCAGAACACATTAGCCAGATCCCTGCAGTGCAGGCCCTGCTCACCTCTGAGGCTTTGCTTCTGTCCCTATCCCCAGATCCAGGGCCACCGGCCTGCTGGCGGTTGTCTGAATGCCTCTTCTTCACACCTTAAGGCAGCTGTACCTGTGGTCTTAGCTTCCTCCATCACCTGCTGCTGTTGCCAGGCCAGCCCCTCCTCTTCCTGTGGATCTCCCAATCTCTGGGAGCCACCTTGTCAAACCCACAACTGGGCCTGCTCTCTGCCGGCTGCAGCTCGCTACCACCCCCAAAGCGTGCCCTGCTCCACAACATGGCCTCTCACTCACTTCCCCCAGGGAAGAGTCAAAAACAAGTGATTTTTAAGGCTTCTACAAATGCTGAGTACATCATCCAAAATTAATGCACTAATTTATATTTAACAAACCCTAAAATACCATCACGAAGCGAGACACTTTCATAATGGAAATTTAAGGCCCTGTTTCCCAGAACTGCTAACAATTGAGTAACTGGCATCTGTGCCCCAGGAGAGAGAGAAGGCACGGCAAAGCCTGCAGACGGCGGCGTCCTCTCTGAACAGCGGCTCCCTTCTCTTCTTCCGTACAATCTGGGGGAGGCTCTCCTTTTGCTACCCTTCCGTTTTCTGAGATAAGATGACTCAAGTCTATTTTTAAAGGACCCAAATCAGCAATGAATTGCAAATTAAGAACTGTGCTTGGCAGAAAATCCGACAGATCAGTGACAGAAAGATCCCTTCTCTGGCTTTGGAGTTAGCAAAGTGACCCCAGGCAGGAGGAAACGGGGCACTTGTGGAACCATCTGTTCCTTATGGCAGAGTCAATGGCCTATCAAACTCTGACTCCGTCAGTTGGCACCACCCACCGTCAGGGTGCAGTTGCTGGAGAAAACCCCACCAACCACGGGGTGGAGCTTAGAGAACCCGGGCCCAGGAGATGACTTTATTTGGTCTATGTTTTGTGTAGCCACAAGAGCTTAGTGTCCTATAAAGTAAACCACGGGAGGCAAGATTAACTGGAGTCTGCTACCCCGAGCCATTGGCACGGTGCTGTTTAAAGCTTTGGGCCCACGGTCTGCCAGGGCTTCTCAGAAAAGCCATACATGGTACAATCCTCCTCTCCCATCCTCATTCAAATGTTGTTTTAATGGACAATAAACAGCAAGTTTTATAAGTAAGCAGAAAGCAGCAGTTTGACCAATGCTAGGAGGAACGTAAAAGATTAAGCGTTTTATGCTCTGTAAGTAGAACTGCACCCGAAAACCTAATTTTAGCCCCACAGAAAGAGTTGGAAATGACCTTCAAGGGGAAAGTAACCCCCATCTGCGTCTGGCTGTGGGTGTGCAGAGGGTCTTCCTGAGCTGTCGCTGTCTCTCCATCACCTTGCCCTGTGTCCAGACGGAACCCCTAGAGCCAGTCTTCAATGTATTCCCTGCGGCTTCTCTGATCCTGAGAACTGGAGTGATCTCCAGGACGATGAAGAGCCTACTTCACGCCAGTGCTACCAACGTCTTCTGACATCTGCCTTGTTCCCTGCATACTGGGAGGGAGGGAAGATTTTTAAATTAGTCCACACAAAAGAGTACCCCCTCCATACACAGACTCAGAACTCCTGCTCCAACGCTAAGACTCCCAACATCACAGCCCACTTTGGTAGAAAAGTCATTGTCTAGAATGCAACTTATATCCATTGCTCCGATTTTTGTTCCAGGGCCAAGGGTCTCTTCCGTATCTGGTAGAAAGTGGTAGAAAGTCAACTGGTAGAAAGTGAGAGTCTAGAATGCAACTTATACCCATTGCTCTGATTTTTGTTTCAGGGCCAAGGGTCTCTTCCGTATCTTTCAAGTATTCAGAGGTTTTTTTTTTTTTTTTTTTTTCCCTCCAGAGCAGAGTGTCAGTTCCTTCAGCTCTTTTCTGCCTTAATGGTGGTCAGACTCTTCAGCAATGTTGACCACGTGCTGCTGCTCACACTGAGGGTCCCTGTCCCACTGAAACAGGATGTAGGCACTGGGCTGGGAGCACAGAGGGTCTTTATCACATCACCCCCACCCAGGCAGCAAGCATGTTAGCTCTTTACCCATGCAGTCCTCGTTACCCCTGTCCACAGCTGCTCTGCAAACATCAACTGGAGGTGATTAAATGCCACGGCAGGAAAATATATGACAAATCTGTTCAGGCCGAGCCCTGTAGCTGAGTTTATAAACGCATGGATTCCAGCCATTTCAGAGTGAACTTGCATTCGCTCTGTAAAACCCTACTTAGAGAACTCAGGCGGGAAAATCTCTTGGGCCTCACTGACCACAGAGCTGGGGAGCTGAGTGGGCTTCGTGTCTGGGGTGTGGAGCTTTCAGACCTATACAGATTGAAGCCACTGTGTGTGACACTGAGCCATCGGCACTGGTTCAGAATCTCTGTGATCTCCGCACCCTTTTTGAACTCTGTATTCCAAGTACTTGAACAGGCATTGGAGATTTGACTTGATCTTTTGGTTTTTGTTTTTTTCTCACATTTTCTAATGTTTTCATTTGAAGTAGACCACGGGGAAGACTAGAGGGACTCGGGAGTTATTGTAAAGGTCAGAGGTAGCCAGAGTTTCACACTGCAAAACTGCCAAGTAAGGCTGTCCCTTCTATGGCTGAGTAAGAAATATTTTAAGAGGAAGAACTGCTTATGTGAGCATGAATATTTTATATAGAAAACTGTTAACATGATGTCTGTCAAAAATAGCCACTGTGGATGCACCATTAATAGATAAAGCTTCACCGACTGAGAAACTCCTCCTGCAGCACTTCTTCACACAGCTCCGGGAGGAGAGACGGCCGTGCAGCTACAGGAGAAGCAGCTTTCTAACACGCTGGGCCTTCCTCCCACCTCCCGGAGATGGGCAAACCGGACGTGGCAGCCACACTTGGTCCCAGTCAGCACAGTCCGACCATTCTGAAACTGGACTCCCTTCCCAGTTATACTCCCCTGGCCGCCTACCTCACCTCCAAGTCAAATGTCATGGCTGTAAGTTACCACATACAGGCTCTCACTGCGCAATCAGAGGCCGAGTGGGCCACCCAGCACGGTCCCCTGAAAAGCAGTGTATGTATATCTAGGAAGGGGCCGATGTGTTGCATTTCTACAGATAACATCATTAAGCAGAAACACAGCAGGATTCATTTGATAATAAAGTGGTGCTTTTGAGACGTGGGTTTTATTATTTATTTTTAGAAAAGAGAGAAAGTTTACAAGATGCGAAGGTCTCCCAGGATACATCATCAGTGACGGTTGCTTTCCTGACACCGTGACACAGGCCCTGGTTATGAGCCAGTGTGGAAAAGAGCACGGACAGCGTGGAGGTGTTAGAGACCCGTGACACACATGCAGAATACACCACAGTGGACTGGGTGACAGAAGGTGGCCAACCTGTTCCAAAAGCAAGCCAAGGCATGGCAGGAGCCAACTGAGCCTTCCTGTGGGGATGGCACAGGCGTGGGCCTGCCGCCACACCCACTCCTCCACCAGAGCAGCAACCACGGCCTCGCCCACATGGCAGCAGCAGAAGATGGCAACGGGTCCTTGGGTGTCTTCTGCAGGGATTTCAGGGTCCCAATTTCTTATTTCTGTTTCCTTTTTCACGATTCAGTTCCAAATTCTTAAAGCAGTGTAGGGCTTAGCATCTTGAATTTTTCAGGAATGACTCTTGCCCAGTGACCATGCACTGAAAACAGTAAAGAGAAGACACATTACTAAGAAGGACTGCCAAAATGCGCCCTCAAATTCTGTAGACACAGGCATTCGGGACAACAAAACAGCTCAGGGTGTCCCTTCAAGCTCATACAACAGTCATGGAATGACAATGTTTTACATCACTGTGGAAAAACTGCCATCTTACCATGCATAAGCCCAAATCACCTTCTCATCACAGGGTGTCTAGTCTGTTATAACCCCATTCTTACGTCTCAAAGACACTAAGCCAAAGATCTGAACACACTTCTAAAAGGCTTCTGCGTCAGTGAGAAGTCACAAAACAAATTAAAAAATATTTTGAAGCAAACAAAAATGAAAGTACAACATATTAACCTCTGTGATATTCATATAAGACAGTGCTTAGAGAGAAATTCATAGCATTAAGTTAGAAAAGTGGAAAAAACTGTCAAATCAATAATCAGAGTTTCCACCCTAAGAAACTAAAAGAATAAAAGCAAAGTAACAAGCAGAAGCATATAGAAACTTGAAATGGAAAAAGGAAAGAGAAAATAAATGAAAAACATTTTGCCAGACTTACCAAGAAAAAACAGAGAAGGCATAAAGTTATCGGCATCAGGAATCAAAGAGGGAACATCAGACATTACAGACATTAAAAAGATAAAAAAGAATATATCACAAGTAGCTAATGCTCACACATTAGACAACACAGACGCAATGGACAAATGCCTTAAAAATAAACATAAAAGTCTCATGGCCAAATCCTCTTACCAGGGTGTGTGGGGGAGGGGTGGGAGTTAAGGAAAGCCCACAGAAGACTGAACACTGCTCTTGGGATATTGTCAATGCTACCCAAGGATGCCTGGTTCTCTGGTAGAAACTGCCCCAAGTGGCCCAGGTTTCCCTACGTAATTCTGAGGCTACAACACAGAAACCAGCTGACGGTGCCAAGACTGGTGAGGAGGCATCTGCCACCCAAGAGTTGAACTAAATCCTGAGCTTATCAGAATAGCTCCTCCCCCTTGGGTCTAACTTCTAACCGGCCAAGCTTCCATGAAAACGGAAGACACTGCCAACAGCAGGGACGCCTCGGCGGTGTCACTTCCGTGGAAGTGCTCTGGGTAAAAAGATGTATTATTTATTTGAAAGGCCATTATGGGGAGGAGAGAGAGACACACACACACACAACTTCCATCCACTGGTTCACTCCCCAAATGGCTATGAGGACCAGAGCTGGGTCAGGCTGAAAGCAGAAGCCCGGACTCCATCTGGGTCTCCAACATGGGTGGTAGAGGACAAAGCACTTGGGCCATCTTCTGCTGCTTTCCCAGGAGCATTAGCAGGGGGCTGGATTGGAAATGGAGCAGCCAGGACTCTAATTGGTGCTCACATGGGATGCTGGTGTTACAAGCAATATCTTAACAGGCTGTGCTAGAATGCTGGCCCCAGAACCTTTGTTTTTAAACTTAAGAAGATGAGCTTTCAGATCTTGGTTGAATGTATTTATCCTTTGTATTTACTTCAATTAAATATTCTACATTCTTAATTACTTTGGGATAACATGCTTATGCTCCAAATGATGTGCAGAAAGAATTTATGAAGTTTGCTATAGAAGAATAAATGGCCTAGAAATGTGTTATGATATTCTGTTAAATGATAAAAGCAAGTGGCATTTTATGTAAAGTAGATCTTCAGCTCTGTCAAATTAGAGAAATATAAAAATTACCTGTTTAGGAGAAACATTACAAAAGCATTAAGTCAATGATGGCTATCTTAGAATGATATTTTCTGTGTTAATTTTGTAATTAAAAATGGTTTTCAGAAGAAATTGAGGGGCTTGTGCTGTGGCATAGTAGGTTAAGCATCTGCCTGTGGTGCTGGCATCCCATATGGGCTCTGGTTCAAGTTCTGGCTGCTCCACTTCCAATTCAGCTCTCTGCTATGGCCTGGAGAAGTAATGGAAGATGGCCCAAATCCTTGGGCCCTTGCACCCACATGGGACACCCAGAAGAAGCTCCCAGCTCTTGGCTTCAGATTGGCCTAGCTCCAGCTGCTGTGGCCATCTAGGGAGTGAACCACTGGATGGAAGACCTCTCTCTTTGCTTCTCCCTCTCTGTATCTGTAACAAAGAAGAAGAAGAAAAGGAAGAAGAGGAGGAGGAAGAAGAAAATGAGTAAAAGGTGGAAGAAGAAGAGGAGGAAGAGGAAGAAAAGGAAGGAGAGGATGAAGAAGGAGAAGGAGAAAGAGAAGGAGAAGGAGCAATTGAATGAAAGAAAGTCAGTTTAGGAGACCAAGTTCCCTACTGGGGAAACAGAGAATTGGACAGGAGCCCGAGAAGTTGCAGCCCAGGCATTCCCAGAGGTTGTAGGTAAACTCAGGTGCAGGGACTTGATAAAAGAGCTTACAACTAAGTATGACTTCAGAATTAACTGTGCTACCTCTGGGAGTCCTAAGAGGTCTAAGCATTGCACTGATGTTAGATCATGAGTGATTAGCTCCCAGAATGTACCCCAGGAGTAGACCAAATTCCAGCTAAAAGCCACTGCCCACCATGATCCACCAAGCAGTTAACAGACGCTACTTCTAATCTCACTTGTTTAAAATGTTCCTTCTCATTCTTTTGAACATAATTATTAAACCAAAAACAAACAAACAAAAACACCTAGCATCCAGGTTGCTGATCTGGCTGGGAGTAGCTGAAATATCTGGGAGCTCACAGAGCTGAAAGCAAGAAGAGGGAGGTGGGAGTGAGCTAGCTGTCTGCAAAGTCCGTTTGCCAGATCAGAAGTGGAAGTGCGGGGCAGGAAGGCTGTGATCCCTCTGTGTCTCTCTGGTTCTTGGTTCACCATGTGATCATGATCAGCCCTCCAGCATCCTACAGCTTCCCCAGATGCCTGAACCTCCAAAACTGTAAGTGGAAATAAACTTTCTTCCAGAAGGAGGAGGAGGAGGAGCAACCCTGGGCAGAAGTAGTGTTGAAGCTGATAAACACTGATTCTCTAGAAAATGGTGAACCACTGAGGCCTGGAGTTTAGAAACCCTGGATAATGGGTAATGTGGCACCTGCTAAGAGCTGCCAAGAGGATGGGGTCTACTCCAAATGCTGCCTGAAGGCACATGGGACCCGCAGGCTGGAGGCACCTGCCTCCAGTAGTGTCACAATATCTCAGCCTTAAGATGGAAACTAGGGGGACTGCCAGCTCGCTCAGCTGTGGGCGTGGTTCTCCCTTACTGCCTTCAAGTGTCAGGGACAGTGGGGACCAGAAGCAAGGAATCCCTCCGTAGTCTGTTTAAACACTGAGTCTCAAAGATGCTCACTTCCAGTTTCAGGCTTCAGGCCAGTCAAGTAATCACAAAATATAAGACTTAGGACAGACACCACAGGTTTGCTCTCAAAATCGCTGTCAAAAGAACCAAGCTTTTATTTATTTCAGGTCACAGCTGGGAATCTCATCAGAATTCATTTACCTAGAAAATTAGGGCTGTTCTATACAAAAAAAACATGAGCATCACTGGGAAGTCTATGTTATCAAAGAAGGGTGCACGCTGGTCTGCTGGCACTGTTGGAGACCCCGGGAGCCCCTGCTGAGTGTCAAAGCAGACTCTCTTTGCTGGGTGCTGATGCTCCTGATTAACTGATGACAGGGGTGATTCCATTTCCTAATTAACAGTGGAAAGCTTGGTGCGGTGCAATTAACAAGACCCTGATGGTACCGGAAAGTGGAAGGAACAAACTCCGACAGCCTTTGGTTTTTATTTTCTGACTTCAGTCCTTGCCCTGTGCGTTTCTCACATAAATCTCTATGTATTCAATGCCGTCAGTCTTAGAGAACTTAAAGTGGTTCAGACAGTGGTCTGAAAAATAGTCATAACCTGATCCCTCTAGGTTAGTGCAAAGACAGAAACCTGCTGTACTGGCACTGTCCATTCGAGGTGGCAGCCACTAGCCAGGTGTGGCTCCTGAGCACTTGAAATGTGGCTCCTGTGACTGAAGCACTGAATATTAAATTTTGTTTTAGTTAATTTACATTTAAATATGCACATGTACTTAATAGCTACCATATTAAGTGGCACACTCTGGGTTTTTAGTAAGCTTAGCTCTGGACTCAACAATACACAGAATCGCTAATCACAATCAGCTTCTTGTCACCTCATTTTCTCATAAATGAGGCAACTGCTGGAGGTGGAGAGAATCCAGCCCCCCTGCTGGTAAGGAAAGGGATGCGATGTGCCTCCTCTGCGCCAGTGGGCGCGGAAGGCCAGCTCAGACAGTACCAGGAGCCCCTGCAGGTCTGCAAGCGGTGACCTCCTCCAGATGAAGAGAGGAGGGAGCAGAAAAAACACCTGAAGAGGTCCTACTTAAAATGTCCCAAATGAAGTGAAACATTTATGACTATGGATTCCAAAGTGGTCACTGGAATGAGACTCGGATATGGCACAGATGCTGGAATTATCAGACTGGGAATTTAAAACACTAGGATTAACATGTGAAGGGCTCCAATGGAAAAGGGCATTTGTAAGAACAGATAGGTGATTTGAGCAGGAAGATGGAAACTCTGAGCAGGAAACAAAATGAATAACAGAAATCAAAAACATTAACAGAAACTAAGGACCCCCTTGATGGGCTCATCCATAAACCAGACTCAGCCAAGGCAGCGGATTAGTGGGCTTGGAAGACAGGTCAGCAGAAACGTTCCAAACAAAATGCAAAGAGAAAAAGGACGGGGCAGGGAACAGACTATGCAAAACCCTAGGGCAACTGCACAGGGTATAAGATACACACTACTGGAATACTGAAGAAGAAGAAGGAGAAAACAAATATTTGAGGTTGTAATGGCCAAGAACTTTCCAAATTCAACAAAACACACCAAACCACAAATCTAGGAAGCTCAGAGGACATCCAGGAATATCTTATTCAAACTAAAGAAAACCAAAGAGAAAATGACAGGGAGGTGGGTTGGGAAAAATCCAACTTACCTCAAAGAAGCAAGGATGAGAATTACAGAAGACCTCTCAGAAGAAACCGTGCAAGCAACAAGAGACTGGAAGGCAATATTTAAATACTAAAAAAAAAACACCATTCTAGAATTCTTTTTTTATTCAATCTAAAAAAAATTTTTTTTAATTTTCATTTTCTTTGAAAGGCTGAGAGATAGAGAGAGCTTCCATCCACAGATTCATCCCCAAATGCCTGTAACAGCCAGGGCTAGGCCAGGATGAACCCAGGAGTGTGGAACTCAATCCATAAATACCAGTGAAATTATTCTTCAAAAGCAAAACAGAGCGGCCAGCATTGTGGCACAGCAAGCTAAGCTGCTCCCTGCAACGCTGGCATCCCATATCAGGGCTTTAGTTTGAGTTCTGGCTGCTCTGCTTCTAGTCCAGCTCCCTGCTAATGTGCCCAGGAAAGCACTGGAAGATGGTGGAAGCACTTGGGCCACTGCCACTGACATGGGAGACCCAGATAGAGTTTTAGGCTCCTGGCTTTGGCCTAGCCAACCCCAGACATTGTGGCCATTTTGGGAGTGAACTAGCAAATAGAAGAAGATTCATTCTCTCTCTCTCTCTCGTCCATCTCTATCTCTCCCATTCACTCACTCCCTCCCCTTAAAATCTTTCAAATAAAGAAAAAGAAAAATTAAGACTTCTCAAATGTCTGCTGTAGAAGAAATGCAATGTATGTCAGAAACTCTGATTCACATACTGAAAGGAAGAGCTGATGCCAGAGAATAAATGAAAGTAAAATAAAATATTTCCTTTTTCTTAATGCTAATTCATCCTGAAAAAAGTAATTTGAAGTGCTAATGTGACTGCGTACTTGGTGACTACAGCACATGGAAAGCGACACTACTGACAGCAAGTCACAGGTCAGAGAGAGGAACTGCGAATACGTGGTTACTGGAAGGCACCTGCGCTACAGGTGAGCTGGGACAGCATTACTAAAAGGTGAACTTACCTAAGTTAAAAATGTATACTGTTGGGGGTGGCACTGTGGCATAGCGGGCAAAGTCACCGCTGTGGCATAGCAGGCAAAGCTGCCGCCTGCAGTGCCGGCATCCCATATGGGCACAGGTTCAAGTCCCGGTTGCTCCACTTCTGATCCAGCTCTCTGCTATGGCCTGGGAAAACAGTAGAAGATGGCCCAAGTCCTTGTGCCCCTGCACCTACGAGAGACCCAGAAGAAGCTCCTGGCTCCTGGCTTCAGATTGGCACAGCTCCGGCCATTGTGGCCAACTGGGGTGTAAACCAGTGGATGGAAGACTCACACTCTCTCTCTCTCTCTCTCTCTCTGCCTCTGCCTCTCCTTCTCTAACTCTTTCAAGTAAATAATTTAAAAAAACTCTAGGGCCACCACTAGGAAAAATGACAACTGTTTTAAATTAAAAATAAATAAAAATACCGCTTCAGAGACACAGCTAGTTTAATACCATGAGTTACCAGCACATGGACTTGGAAAACTGATGTAAACATGACACAGGAAAGCAAAGACCTAGGAGTGAAGGAGATCCACCTTATAGATGGAAACAGTGGAAAGGGATCAAATACCCTTCAATAGAACATTCACACAAATACACACATACACACACTCACACATACATAGAGTACACACTCATACACACACATGCACTCACACATACACAGAGTACACACTCATACACACACATACACTCCCACATATAGAATATAAACTCATACACAGATATACACTCATATACTCACACATACACAGAGTACATACACTCATACTGAGTACACACACATACACAGTGTACATATGTACACACATACACACACTGAGTACACACACATACACTCATACACAGAATACATACTCATACATACACACACACTCACATATAGAGTACATACACACACTCACACACACATACACATACACTTATACAGAGTACATACATATACACACATACATACACAGAGTATACACACATGCACTCATACATAAAGTATACACTCATACACACATACATACACACTCATATAGAGTACACACACATACATACACACACACGCACTCACAGAGTACACACTCATACACACATAATATACACACATATATACAGAGTATACACACATGCACTCATAAAGTATACACTCATACACACATACATACACACTCATATAGAGTACATACATACATACACACATACACACACATGCACTCACAGAGTACACACTCATACACACATATACACACTCACAGAGTATACACACATGCACTCATACATAAAGTATACACTCATACACACATATATACACACTCATAGAGTACACACACATACATACACACACATGCACTCACAAAGTACACACTCATACACACATACATATACACACACTCACATACACACACAACTCATGCTCACAGACACGCATACACTCAGCCACTCCAGCTCATCAGGAAGCAGCGCGATCAGCCAGGGCACATCTTCCTATTCTGACAGAGGTCCAGTGGAAAAGCAAACAGATGGCAACTTCCAGAACACTTCCCTTGTTTGGCTCCCAGGGTGTGTAGGCACGTGCGGACAGAACTGTGGGGTGCCGGTCAGAAGCACGTTCTCGCACACCCTGACCCCAGCAGCTACGTGAAGGGAACCTTCCGGCAAAAGCAGAAACCACGTTCCTCGGCCAAGAGGCCACCTGGCGCCTGCAGCAGCAGCCAGGGAGGGGGAGGAATTTGGCGGCCTCCCAGCAAGGTGAGGGAGTCTGAAGGACGAGAGAGGCGACAAAAGCGTGAGTTAATTTTAGCAGTCTCACATCCGTGGGGTGAGATGAGAAGCGTGGACGCCCTGGGAATACCCTGTGAACCATCAAGGTCTGTGGCTGGCCTTCAAAGAATGATGCGCCCAAGATCCTGGGGCTTCTCATCCCCCTTTCTTCTGCCATTTCTTCCTCTCTTACTCTTTGGAAACTTAAAGCTGCTTCCCCAGGGCCTGCGAGGCTCCTGGGGGCTCTTGCTGTGTCTAAAGCAAAGCAAATGAAAACTGCGGCTCCCTTCATGGAGGGGGGGTGGCGCTGCTTTTCCGTGCAGCAGAGCAAACGCCAAGGTCACCCCTGATGTCATTACTTGATTCAGTTCTTCCGGACACCTGAGTATGAGGTGGTGATTTTGTGGTCCACTGGGATGACGTATTTCATCAGAAGGAGCAACAAGAACCCAACGCATCCCCAAAGTGCCGCTGTCACTTAGCCTTGGCTCCCTTTAGGGCCTCAAATCTGAAAACATGGCCAATGCCCCAGAGCAGGGGTAACTACTCCCCTCCCTGCTCCAGGGCTGGCTGTGGGTGCATCAGGCACAATCAGCAGGCAAGCTGAGGAGGACCCCACGGTGCCCTGACCTCATCCGTGCCTGGGCATGGGCACAGGTCCCCAGGGTCCACTGCTGTCGCCTCTAATGGGTCACTATAGATGGACACCTGCGTGACAGCTTTCACTGGGTGCTTACTCCAAAACCCAGACAGCACTACGAGGATCAAGATGACACGTGGCTTCTGCGTAGTCAGGGGCCGGCCTGCACCCGCTCAGGAGCTTCCCTGTGCTGAGCAGCACACGCAGCTGGGTCTCCTCTGTGTCAACAGCACGCTGGGTCCTCAGGGCCCTCTCTGGCTGGGTGCTGGTCGGGCCCAGTGCCTGCGCCTGGGTGCCACCACTGCAAGGTGGCGGGGCCGCTTGAGGCTTGGTTCTTCAGCCTCCCCTGGGCTCTCACCAGCACTGCAGACCCCTGAAAGTCATCCAGGAGACCGACAGAGTCTGCGAGTGCAGTGAAGAGCGGAGGCTGGGACACGTGGCCTCACAGTCTCCGGGGGAGGATCACCACGCTCCTTCTACCCATGCTCCGAGGCCAGCCCAGCCCTCCCAGCGCCTGTGCACCCCCGGCTGGTGCTGGAGGCGCTGTCAGGCCTCCCGGTACTGAGCCCCATCTTGCTGCCCCTTCTTCTCCCTCCACTGCAGCAGCCTCATGGAGACCTCACACCATCCCGCACAGCAGTCTCCCTCCAGATTTCCCACTAGGAACCTGAGCACAGGCCCCAGCATCGTGCTGATCTGAAGGCAGGAGCCAGGTGCTTCTCCTGGTCTCCCATGCGGGTGCAGGGCCCAAGCACTTGGCCATCCTCCACTGCACTCCCGGGCCATAGCAGAGAGCTGGCCTGGAAGAGGGGCAACCGGGACAGAATCCAGTGCCCCGAGGGGACTAGAAGCCGGTGTGCCAGCGCCGCTAGGCAGAGGATTAGCCTGTTGAGCCGCGGCGCCGGCCTTATTTTCTTTTTTAAACATTTATTTTATTTATTTGAAAGGCAGAGTTATAGAGAGGGAAACACACACACACACAGAGAGAGAGAGAGAGGGAGAGGGAGAGGGAGAGGGAGAGGGAGAGGGAGAGGGAGAGGGAGAGGGAGAGGGAGAGGGAGAGGGAGAGGGAGAGAGAGATTGATCTTCCACATGAATGGCCAGGGCTGGGCCAAGCCAAAGCCAGGAGCTTCTTCCAGGTCTTCCAAATGGGTGCAGGGGCCCAAGCACTTGAGCTGCCTCCTAGGGTCTGAATTAGCAGGAAGCTGTAATTAGGAGTGGAGCTGAGACTCCAATCCAGGCACTGTATCCCAGTGGGTATCCCACTCATGAGGCCACACACTTTTTGTACTCTTGCATATCAGTCTCTGTGCATCCTTGAGGCCATTTCACAGGCAGACTCCCAACACCCACTCCCTTTAAGAAGGAATGAAACGGCAGAAAACCACCTTACAAACATTTTCCTCTTGTAATGTGGTGCCTCCTGAGCAAACCTGTGTGCTGCCTGGGTCCTAACCACAGTCTATGAGTTGAAGTCTCCAAAATGTGCCCCTCAGCCCTCGGTCCTCAGCTCCAAACCCACAGACTCACAGACCACTGGCACCACCCTTGGCTCCCCATGGGTGCCTATTCTGTGTTCACCTGTCACTCAAATCAGGATCCCAAGTCATCTGGCGTGCTTTCTCTTCCACATGCAGTGGTCACTATGCTGAAATGATTCAATTTCCTCCATGCCTGTCAATCCCACCCTTTCCCCTCTATCCCCAGTGTAACGTGTTCTCCGGATTTCTGCAGGGGCCTCCTACTTGGCCTATCTGCTCCCAGCCTCACTCCTCAAGGCTGCTGGAGTGATCCCTTTAAACTCCGGATCTTGATTATGTCACAGGCACACTTAAAACCTTCAGAGGTCCCGTCAGCCCAGGATGAAATCCAAGTACCTCCGAGCTGCACGGCAGACTCTGTAATGCAGATCCCTCCCCCCACACACATTTATCTAACTTCAGAGGGGCTGCTGCCTGTCACTGGCACCCAACCCTTCAGCCAGTCTTCAGTTCCTGTTCCAAAACTCATCGGTCTGTGCTGCCCTGACCCCCACAGGTTGCACCTGCTCATCTCTTGGCCTGGGCAGCACTTGCCTGCCCTTGCCTTTCATTTCCCCAATGGTGTGTGTCCTTAGAGGTCTGGTTCCAGGGTCCTCTCCACCCCTCACCTCACTTACATCATGGCCACAACACATCACACTGTGGCTTGAACATTTACACACATCTCCCTGAACTTGTGAACTGCCTAGAAGAAGGTCCTGGCCCCTCACATCTGCGCCCTCAGGGTTTGGCCCAGTGCTCAGCAAACGGGAGGCTCCCAGAGCACGAGGTTCACCGAGAAGGGAAGCGAAGGGCTGTGGGTGGTTGAATCAGAGCAAACAGGCTCTGAGCTTCAGACAGAGACAATGTACCCAACACACTCCTGGGCATGGGGGTGACGAGAATAAAGCGCCATTTAGGAAAAGTCACTGGGCAGAGCCATGCGGGGGAAGCTAACAGTGGCAGAACTTGATGCTGGGAATTTCGAAGGGAGGCGGCCAATGCACAACTCAGTGTCCACCACTGGGGCTGCAGGGAGCAAGAACTGGGAGGGCAGGACAGTGAGCACGTGCATGCCCAGCAGCTGTGGGCCCACGCGTCTGTGTGTGCTCTGCACAAGCTCAGCACAGCAGCACCAGCGTGCACTGACACAAGCAGCTGAGGATGTCGGTGCTCGCAGAACCCCTGCTGGGAGAACACTCCCGGTCTGGGGGCGCCCCGATGTCCCACCTCCCGCCCGTATCTCAATGAAGAAAATCCCATGCTATCTGCTAATTTTCTCTCCACCCTGGCAGGCAGCAGATTTAAGGATGAATGTTCACAGGATGACTTCTGCCCCCTCCCCAGACTTGGGAGGATGATGGCCACCCAGGCGAGGAGGGTCTGCCTGGGTCCTCTGCTCACCGCACCTACGGCTCCCGCTCGGAGGACACGTCACCCTCGGCCCCGCTGCTGGCGCTGCGGTCTTCCTTGCGGGGTGCGGGTCTTTCTTTGCTGGACTCTGAGGGTCCCTTGGCTCGGGTCTTTTCTTTCCTCTGCTGTTGTTTTTCAAGCTTGGATAGCTGAAACAGACAGACAAACCAAAAACACAACACTTTATAAACAGGAACACGTGGCCATGTCCAGCACCCCCACTGCACCCCAGCCAAACCATGGCAGGAGCCAAACCACGGCAGGAGCTTCTGTCTGCGACACCGGCACACCATCAAGGTTCCCTCATGGCGCCGGCAACACCACCAAGGTTACCTCATGAAGTCCCATGCAAGACGTGACCAGACGGGCACCTAAGGCATCACAACAGACGTGTGGCTCACGCCGGCATCTTGGACTTCTCCCCACCCCTGACTTCTCCCCACCTGGCCTGGGCGGCCAGGCCGCAGTGCCCTTCCCCAGGCCTGGGAGGGCTCTGTGAGTGCTCAGGCATTAGGCTTGTTACTGCCTTCTTTCCATAGCTTTTGCTCACCAAGATAGCTTCCCACTTTCTGTTTCTAAAAAGTGTTCCCAACTCCCTACCATGTGCTGAAGGTAAGAGGGAAGGCTGGGAAATCAAGTACTGGGAGCTCCTGGCAGGTGGCACAGCAGTTACCCATGGTTGCAGGGCACCAGGACCTCTGTGTGCTCCCTGATGGGCCCGTGGGGATGTGCTGGTGACGCTGGACTCCACCGGAACCTTGTCCCCTGGGTATCTCCCCAGCTGGCTCAAAGGAACCAGAGGCTGGAGGTGGACAGACACATGGAGCATCAGTGCCCTAGGTAACAGCACGGCCACTCCAGAGGCCTAATGGGAAACCGGTCAGTGAGGGCTGACCATGGTTTGCACTACAGGATTTTCTTGGACCAAAAAAGGCCATCTGCAGCACAGCTCAGGAGCCAGCAACACCCAGTTTCATCTGCCTCCCAGACAGAAACTTAACGGAGGGCTGGCTTCTCTCTGCCAGTGCCAGGTCCACATGCAAGCTTTGCACCTGGAGGCTTCTCAACTCCCCATTAACACCCATGTGATGCAGAGGCGCCATCACCAGAGTGGTCAACATGGACTTGACCTTCCACCGCAGTGCCATCCCCTCCCACCATGAACTACACATTTAAATCATGTGCGATGATTTCTTCAAGCGACAAGTGTAGCCCACATGTCTGCCAACGATGGGATGCTGGTTCTCCTAGAGGATTTATCGTGAAGCGTCCCAGCCACAAGTGCTCCACGCTGCAGAGCAAACTTCTCTGTGAGAACACGGCCTAATAAATCTAAGCCTTTTCTCGGAAAACTTGAAATTCAAAGCAGCCAAAATGTGGAATTTACATCTCAAGGCAAGGGTGCAGCTGGATTTTTTTTTTTTTTTTTGGATGAAACAAATGAGCAAGAAAGAAAAGAAAAAAAATTCGTACTGCACATAGGCTCGAGTGAAAGGTCAACAGCTTTCAGATTAACAGCAGGTGCGTGTCCACGGAGAACATAAACACTGAAAATCTGCAAACTCACGACCTGTGAACCTCAAAATGCACTGCCTTTGCTTTGTTGTTTGCTTGCCTATTTTTAAGTTATTCTTTTTTAAAAGATATAGTTATTCTGTTTTTTTTTTTTTTTTTTTTTGACAGGCAGGCAGAGTGGACAGTGAGAGAGAGACAGAGAGAAAGGTCTTCCTTTACCGTTGGTTCACCCTCCAATGGCCGCTGTGGCCAGCACGCCACGCTGATCCAAAGCCAGGAGCCAGGTGCTTCTCCTGGTCTCCCATGCAGGTGCAGGGCCCAAGCACCTGGGTCATCCTCCACTGCACTCCCAGGCCACAGCAGAGAGCTGGACAGGAAGAGCAGCGACCAGGACAGAATCCGGCGCCCTGACCAGGACTAGAACCCGGTGTGCCGGCGCCGCAAGGTAGAGGATTAGCCTATTGAGCCACGGCACCGGCCAGCTATTCTGTTTTAAAATGTGTTTGAGAGGCAGACAGAGAGAGACACAGGGAGAGCAAGTGAGAGAGTGTTGACATCCGCTGGTTCTGTCCCCAAATGCCCACAACAGCAGGGCTGGGCCAGGGCTGAATCTGAGAACCTAATTCATCCAGGTCTTCCTCATCGGTGGCAAGAATCCAACCATGTGAGCCACCACTGCTGCCTCCCAGGGTCTGCATTAGTAGGAAGCTGGAATCCGGGGGCAAAACCCAGAACCAAACCCAAGCACTCCAATGCGGGACAAGGGCATCTGAATTGCTGTCTTAACCACTAAACATCCTCTCTTATTTTGCTCATTTATTAACCAACTGCTGAGAGTATCCATAGCAAGGGAGACACTGTCCCAAACCCTCCAAAGGAAATTCTGGGCACACAGACATGCCAGGGCCCAAGGACCATCCAATGGTCAGCCTGCACCTGTCACAGTGGAGCTGGGGAAAGTGGGTGCCAAAGACGGGGGGCAACCCCCACAATTCAGGTTTAGATTTACTGAGAAGGGTCAGGTGTTGTGGTGCAATGGGTTATGCCATTGCTTGCGATGCCAGCATCCCATATCACAGGGTCTGGTTCAAGCTTCAGCTAGCCAATGTTTCCAATCCAGCTCCCTGCTAATGCACCAGGCAGGCAGCAGACGATGACTTAAATACTTGGGTTTCTGCTTCCTGACATGGGAGACCCACATGGAGTTCCTGGAGCTGGCCTGGCCTGGCCTACCCCTGGTTGTTGCAGGCATTTGGGGAGTAAAGAGAAGATGGAAGAACTCGCTCGGGGCAGCGCTGTGGCATAGTGGATAAAGCTGCTGCCTGCAGTGCCAGCATCCCATATGGGCACCAGTTTGAGTCCCCGCTGCTCCACTTCCAATGCAGTTCCCTTCTTTTATATATATATATATTTTTTTTTTTTTTAATTTTTTGACAGGTAGTTCTAGACAGTGAGAGAGAGAGACAGAGAGAAAGGTCTTCCTTCCACTGGTTCACTCCCCAAATGGCCACTACAGCCAGTGCTGCGCCGATCCGAAGCCAGGAGCCAGGTGCTTCCTCCTGGTCTCCCACGCGGGTGCAGGCACCCAAGCACTTGGGCCAACCTCCACTGCCCTCCTGGGGCACAGCAGAGAGCTGGACTGAAAGAGGAGCAACTGGGACTAGAACCCGGCGGCCCACATGGGATGCCAGCGCCGCAAGGCAGAGGATTAACCAAGTGAGCCACGGCACCAGCCTCCCGATGCAATTCCCTTCTAATGCATCTGGGAAGGCAGCAGAAGACAGCCCAGGTACTTGGGTCTCTGCTGCTACCCACAAGGGAGGACACAAAGAAGCTCCTGGCTCCTGCCTTTGGAACAGCTTAGCTCCAGTGGTTGAGGCCATCTGGGAAGTGAATCAGCAGATGGAAGAGCTCTCTCTCTCTCTGTCTCTCCCTCTGTCTCTGTAACTCTACCTTTCAAATAAATAAATAAATATTTTTTTAAAATCTTTCCATCTCTAATTCTGCCTTTCAAATAAATAAATGAATCTTTTTTTAAAAAAATTCATGGCAAAATTAGGAGGATTTTTTAAGTAAGACACCTAAACTCTAATTACATGATGTAAAAATAAGCTTTAAAAAAAAAGATTTATCATTTACCTGACAGGCAGACGATAACGTATGGTTGAGACTGAGGCCTCACTCGATATGTTCCACCTTACTAAGGGCATTCTATTTTCTTTTGTTTGTTTGTTTGTTTTTAATTTTTTTAAGATTTATTTATTTATTTATTTGAAAGGCAGAGTTACAGAGAGGCAGAGAAAGAGAGAGAGAGAGAAAGAGAGAACGCACACGCAAACTTCCATTCACTGGTTCACTCACCAAATGGCTGCAACGGCCAGAGCTGTGCCGATCCAAAGCCAGGAGCCAGGAGCTTCCTCTAGGTCTCCCAAGTGGATGCACAGGCTCAAGGACTCAGGCCATCTTCTACTGCTTTTCCAGGCCATATTAGAGAGCTCGATTAGAAGTGGAGGAGTCAGGTCTCGAACTAGTGCCCATATAGGACGCCGGCACTGCAGACAACAGGTTTACCTGCTGTGCCACAGGACTGGCTCCCATTTCATTTTCTTTTTAAACATGTATCTGGGGGCCAGCACTGTGGCATGGCAGGTTAAGCTGCCACCGGCAATGCAGGCATCCCATATGCAGGCACTGATTATCAATGCAAGCACTGATTCAATTCCCGGCTGTTCCACTTCCAAACCAGATCCTTGCTTATGCACCTGAAAAATGAGCAGAAGATGGCCCAAATGCTTAGGTCCCTGTACCCATGTAGGAGACCCACATGGAGCTTTGGACTGGCCCAGCCCTGGCCATTATGACCATTTTGGGGGAGTGAACCAGCAGAAAGAAGATTCTTTCTCTCCCTCTCTCTCTCTCTCTGACTCTTTCAAATAAAATAAACAAATCCCAGGGAAAATAAAAACAACCCCAGTATGAATCACCTGTCACGGACCCCCACGTTGCACCTCCACCTCCCGTGTTCTCTTAGTGCAGCAACAGCTGCATTGCCTTCAGCATCCCACAGGGAAGCCAGTGCGTGCACCACAGTCAGGGCAGCTTCCCAGTGCCTTCCCGCCCCCCTGCTGGCACAGGCAGTCCCCGCTTCAGAGGTGACAGCGTCTGACTGTCACACGGCAGGTGACACAAGTCTCAGTCAACAGGACCCCAGGAGGCTGCAAGGGCTTCAGAGAAAGGTTTCCCTCCCTGATACACACGGGGGCACGGAGACACGGCCTTCCTGCTGCTCCTGGGCCACACTCAGGGGAGGAAAAGGTGCAGCTCTCAGAACGAGGAATGGCGTCCAAGGCTGCACCGAAGTCTAGACCGAGCTGGAGGGGTCCGCTTTGCAGCTGGGAGGGGTGATCACACCGCTTCCTGTTTCAGCCACACGTGCGCAGGTCTACAACACCCTCAGCTGAAAGTGAAATTCCTGCTACAGGAGCAGATGGATGCTCAGCGAGGCCACGTGACCTGCGTGAGGTGCCGCAGCCCGGGAGTGGCTGGGGTAGAACAAAGCCCCAGGTCTCCAGACCCCAGGGAGCGGTGCGGCCTCTCTTCCTTTATCTATTCAGCTCACTTCACGGCTATTTACTGAGCCTTGGCTGTCTGTCATGCCCCATGCTAGGTCCCAGGTACATGGCAAAGAACCAAGCAGAGGCCCTGCCTTCCTGGGCTGACTGTCCACCAGAGTAGTCACCAGCTGACCCCACTGTCCCAAGCACTTGACGGGTGGTCAAACCCTTATCTTAATGCAGTGGGGCCAGGGGTGCCTGGAAACCACAGCCCACTCTGCCTGGGCCCCACAGCCCTGCTGACACCCCTGCAGCCTCCTCCTTCACAGGTGTCTTCACTGGTAGAAAACACGCAGGTGCGCAGGGCCACCTCCATAGGCCAAATGCAAAACTGGACCTCACTCAGGTCTAGTGCCCTGGCAGTTCAACCACAGGCTGCTGCAGGACCTCAGTTTGCTTGTGTGTTTCTGCACGGATGGCTGATGGCATTAGGCTTGAACACAGTTACTCCAAGTTAACATAACAGGCCTGGATCAGAGGCAGGGTGGGAAAGCCCGGCAAGCAACAAGGGCCTAGCATTGGCTCCCTGATGCCCCTGGCGCTCGGCCTCAGAAAGGGGCCCCACACGGCCTGTCAATGGTGGTGGGCTGAGTGGGCGGAGGGAGCCAAGCCTGGCCTTAGGCCCAGGGCAGGGGCAGCCCAACAGATGGGGCATGGACTGGGAAGGCTCAGCTCCTGAGCAGGTGGCCTCAGAAAGCAGTCAGCGTCAGAGCATCACAGCAGGGAATGGGCGGCGAGGACATGGGGCCTCACAGGCGGGCAGTGGGAGCCCACGTGGGGTGGGGGTGGCAGGTCCAGGTCCTGGTGCAGCAATGAGAAGGAAATGGACCAATATGGCCCCTCCAGTGTTCACTGCCAGGCACACTATGGCGGCACACACCATGCAAGCAGACACTGCACACAGAGATGACCGAGGACCAGAGAATCAAGGGCCATGTGGGGAGAAGCTGGAGAACAAGAGGCCCAGTGAGGACAGGGCGAGCCAGGAAGGAATGAGGGAGGGGTCGGTGACAGCTAAGTGCACCACAGGCAGCAGCTGGTGGAAATCATCACCGAAGACACAGGACAGAGTGGGTGGCAGGGTGGCACAGCCAGCGACATGCGGGGGTTCATACACTGTGGCACTCAGGAAGCACTAGATGAATGAGTGGAGACAGGAAGGAACCAGCCCAGTTTTGACAGGGACAGTGGACCAGGAGACAGCTGAGCACCGGCTCCAGGGGAATACGGAACCTGCACAGCAGTGGGTATAAGCATCAGTGTGACAGGTGAGCAACCTGCTCCTGGGGCTGGAGCATCTGTCTCTTAAGTGCCAGCAGTCCCCAGGAAATGGAAAAACCGCCACTGGGGCAGGTCATCGAATGCCCCTGCCTCTGCCTGCTTCTCCGTAAATGATATAAAGAACATGGCCAGGACTATGAGGAGACAGCTTGGCTGCAGGATACACACATTCAAGGTGAAAGGCAGCAAATCAGCAGGGAATGGTTACCTGCCCCTGTTCCTGCACACATAGCCACATTTAAATACTGATCCCGGCCGGCGCCGCAGCTCAATAGGCTAATCCTCTGCCTTGTGGCGCCGGCACACCGGGTTCTAGTCCCAGTTGGGGCACCGGATTCTGTCCCGGTTGCCCCTCTTCCACAGCTCTCTGCTGTGGCCCGGGAGTGCAGTGGAGGATGGCCCAAGTGCTTGGGCCCTGCACCCCATGGGAGACCAGGAGAAGCACCTGGCTCCTGCCTTCGGATCAGCATGGTGTGCCGGCTGCAGCGCGCCGGCCGCGCTAGCCATTGGAGGGTGAACCAACGGCAAAGGAAGACCTTTCTCTCTGTCTCTCTCTCACTGTCCACTCTGCCTGTTTAAAAAAAAAAAAATACTGATCCCTTCACACTGAGAGACGATGACACAAAACACGACTTGAGTAATTCCAAGCTTCCATACACACTGATGAGCTGCAAGGAACATCACACTGAACAAACCAGGGAGCTCAGCACTTCCCGTACAGTTGGGCGCTGGGCCTCCTGGAGATCCCACTCACTGGGAGAAGGTGGCTCAGGTTAGAGGCCCTGCAGCTGTCACACCCATCCAGGCTGATAGGACTGAAGCTGCACCAGCAGAAGTGATCTGTGTCTGCTGTCCCATCACCCTCCTCCCCTCCAGGATTATCCCAACCTACAACACCAGGAAGCCTCAAGTCCAAGTTTGAAGGGATTCTAGAAAAACGACTTCTTTATCAGTCATTTCAAAACAAAACTGATGCTCAAGCATTCCTGGTGGGAGGACTACTCTTAGAGTATTTTAAACTTGCCTCCGTCACGATTTGGGGGAATGATGGTGGAAAATGGCAGCATCTCATGGATTAAGACATCTGTGGTTCATTTGGTAACAATGAACACAACTCCGGTCTTGATCTTTCCCTTACGTGAGTCCACCACTTATACCCTCCGGGGGCCCACGTCCATAAACCCAATGTTGTAATTTAAGCTCTTGAAGGTCCATCTTCATACCTGGGGAACAAATGATCCCTTGGGTCCTGACAGTCAATCCGACCCTGTTAGCATTCTCAGAAGGCTAGCGCAGATGTTATTCCTCCCAGATTGCTTCTGAACACTATTAGGTCAGTCAAGAGAGAGCCCGCCCAACACTGCACCCAGGCAGCGGCCGGTCTGGGGAGGGCGCCAGGTCTTGGGACTCCCAGCCAAGGCCCTGGGTGACCTGGCTCCTTTAGGAGCAAATGCTCACCTGCCAAGGGACTCCTGGGGACTGTCCCAGGTCCAGGGCAATGGACCCTGTGGTCCTGCATTAAGAGTAATTTTAATGCAGATTGTTTCCTGCCAAACGATTCTGCTCTGCATATGAGCAAAATCTAATTAGAGAGAGAGTGAAGAAAACAGCAAGAGGAAAGCTCAAGCCCCGTGAAGTCAGTTCCTGTGATTTTTATAGACCATAGTGTAGATGGAAAAGTTCAGCTCCAACCAAACCCTTACAGGGCTTCCAAGAAAGTCTCACGGTGCAAGTCATAAAGAGCAAATGTCCCCTCTGTGATCACTGTTTAAAAGTCTGCACGGTATTGCTACTCTGGGGGCGAGAGCCCGCACCTTGGCTCTGCACACGCTGGGAGGGACATCTGGGCAACCATAGGGTGCAACAGGAGTGAGGACGTGCCCAGCCAGGCCCCTCGGGGTACAGATGCAAGTTATATGCAGAAGCACAAAATGTCCCAAATAAATCAGTCCTTTTGCTCATTTCAATAGTTCCAGGAATTTCTACAATGCTTACTTTCTTTCCCAAGTGCCCACCAACTCCAGGGAAAACACCTTGACCGTCACATCCCATCACCTGAACTTCCCCTCAGGCTGGAGATAAGCACTACAAGCTGTCATTGGACGTGTGTTTTGTTGAACAGCTAACAATTTCATGGCAGTATACGAGGGTGCTTCAGAAAGTTTGTGGAAAACGGAATTTAAGTTTGTTTCAGTTCAGAACAATTTTGAAATTCACAGTATGCCTTTTTCATAAACTTTCTGAAGACCCCTCTGTTTTCTGTATAGATTTCACATTTTTTTGCACCAAAATAAATTTATCTTCTTACTACATTTTCCATGAATTTTGTGAAGCACCCTTGTGCAAGTAAAGCATGCTACGGAATACATAAAAATTAAATCAACAACGAGCCTTCTTGGGTTAGCCTGAAGTACTGAACTCCACACTGCCTCAGCTACCAGATGCCACAGAAACTTCTGGAAAGTAACCCTGCCCCACTACTGTGCAGATAAAATAAAGCCCCAAAGCAACTGGCGCAGCAACCCGCGAGTCCACAGCCCTTGGCCATGAGCCATGACACCTCTTTAAGGGAAAGACGGAGACCTTCACTAACTATGAGACGACTGGCAGGTCTAATAACCACACGACAGCCTCAGGTAGATTCAGACCTGGGTCACCCCTTGAGCTCTGGGCAGCTCTGTTGACCACCTTCTCACTGCTGCTTACAGGCCAGGTGGCGGCGGCAGCAAGGAGAAAGAAGGGAAGGCAAACTCTGGTCAGCAAACAATTCTGGTGAAGCTCAGGGGAATCGAGTCAGAGTCCACCACAACATTTGAAAAACGTCTGGGAAATTGACTTCTTCCTGTAGAGGCTAATCTCTAGTTGACTAAGCCACTGTTTTTGGTTTTGTTTTTGTTTTTTAAAAAAAGCAATTGTGGGGCTGGCGCTGTGGCGTAGCAGGTAAAGCTGCCACCTGCAGTGCCGGCATCCCATATGGGCGCCAGTTCAAGTCCTGGCTGCTCCACTTCTGATCCAACTCTCTGCTATGGCCTGGGAAAGCAGGGGAAGATGTCCTAAGTCCTTTGGCCCCTACACCACCCACCTGGGAGACTTCAAAGAAGCTCCTGGCTCCTGGCTTCAGACTGGCACAGCTCCAGCTGCTGTGGCCATTTGGGAAGTGAACCAGTGGATGGAAGACTTACTTTCTCTCTGACTCTGCTTCTCTTTAACTCTGCCTTTCAAATAAATAAATAAATCTTTTTTATTAAAAAAAAAAGGAACTGTAATTTATTTTTGGGGACAATTTGACCAAACTGCAGCTTGATATAATTTTGTATCATGTGATAATTCTGAAAGTTTTTTCTTTTAAATATGTTCTGATGTAATGGAAAACTTGACAGAACACTCACAGAGGATGTTTTCATACACAGTGCAGTCTGCCATTATGCCAATCATTGCACTGTGTTATTTTTAAATCAATGGCTGCTTAATAAAAACATTACAAAGCAAAGTGCACACTTGGTACCTAATTTTCATATATTATTAACTCTGAGGTTTTCCTGGGGGGTTAAAAAAAACCAAGCAGGCAAGCATCTGTCCCCATATGAAATCATGCAAGCTAATTTTATTTTCTAGTTTCCCATTGTTTATAAAAACCCTCCCAGGCATGCAAAAATAAAAGGCAGGGTGGTTCAGCTGCTCCCTGTTATATTCACTCAGCTCCATCTCTGGTTTATCCCTCCACTGCTCAGCACACGCAGGGATGACTCCAGCTTTCAGGCCACATGGATGTGGACGAGTTCAAGGCTGGTCCAGCCCAGCTGCAGCAGCCACTGTCAAAGCCCATGGTGTCCCCCAGCCCAGGGGTCACCTGCAACTTCCATGGACAACTGCCCTGCAGGACCGTGTCTTCCTACTCTGAGCACCTGGCCCTCTCTGTCGCAGGCACCTTCTGGCCACAGGAGGGGACCAGGGTGTCAGGAAATTTAATGCCTGAGAAGTGATCCCAAGTCATTAAGAAATGGGAGGCAGGGGTTACAACCCACATGCATTTTTCAATGAACCACCTCTTCAGGTACTCGCTCACTAGGTGTCACTTGGTTGTCATCTATTAACCAGAATTCTATGCTGGGTCACAGTCGTGGACACTGGTGGGCAATGGTGGATATTCAAGACGACCACCCCTTCCCCACAAGGCCCGGAAACATGCTGCAACAGCAAAGGTCTGTGGAGCAAGCCTGCATGGAATCCTGTGGCATTTGTACTATGCATGCGAATTCTTTGAGAGCTGGCAATCCACTTACAAGGCAAACCACACATGCCAGCAGCCATTCCCCAGCAAGTCCTGGCACTCCGTTCCCCAGCCCTGCTGGGGAGCACGGGAAGCCTGCATCTCTAACATACCCAGTGCTGCAGGTGCCCTCGCTTCACCACCTCTGTGGCCTGGGTGTTTCCTTCAACAGAAGCCAATCACCACATTTCAAGAGTGATGACAGAGAAGTTAACTGTTTCCCCTGCACAGGGAGAGAAGCAGGAGAGGGGGCATGGGGAGGCCAGGGGCTGCCTCCTTCCACTCCTTGCCTCCCTCTCCTGAAGGCCTGTGTGCATGGACCATGTTTTAGGCCATAAATCACTGGAAGGCCACAGTAATATGCACCTTCTCAGTGGATCTTGATCACACTGTTGGCACATGTCTAGTTAATAATCCCAAACTGCAGCACGTTGATGGAGACACTTAAACCATGTCAGCATTGGTATTCCAAGGCATAATTGGTAACAGACAACTGTCCATGAGCATTTTAAACTAATAGTGTTCCTTAAGTGATTCAAAATGTTTCTTCAATTTGCAGAAGTCTTAAGAAAAGAGGGGTAGGCTTTTCTCCCCTCCATTTGGCCTATATAAATGCCAAGAGGGCAGATTTGGAACAGGAAGAGTTATTGTACAAAATAACAACCAAGCAGAAAAGAGGAAGACATGGGATCCAGAAAAGCAGTGGCTGTGACCTGGGAGAGAAGTGGGAGCCACATCCAGGCAAGAGGAGTGCTCAGCACCCAGCAGAGAACTCTCTGGAACACTGGCCAGAGCTCCAGAGAGTTCCACGGGCTGGGGCACTAGACAGAATGCCTGGGGAACAGGTCTGGGAGGAAGGAGTAAAAATCACAGGACCCAACTTCTCTCTGTGGTGACCGACAGTGAGAGCCATGACATGAAGCTACCACTTCAATGATAAATTATGATGTAATGGGAGTGAACACTGCTAAGTCCTTATCTATGAAAAAATAACATCAAAATTCAATAAATCAAAACACAGTAAAAGGTTACTACATGAGGATACAGAAAAAAGTACCCAAAAAGGAGCTCAGAATTGGTTAAAGAAAAGGCTTTGGGGACAAGGACAAAGCACAGGGAGGAACAGGCAGGGCTTATGTTTCATTATAAACCTTCAGGCGTCACATAGTTTTTAATTAAGTGCATAATTACTTTAATAAACAATTGAAAACTGACTTAAAGAAAATGCATGTGACAGATGTAGTAAATAGATCCAGCACTATGGAACACAAAATTATTGACTCAGAAACACCAGTTCGTGTAATTCTTCCCATGGTCAGAGGAACAAAAGGTCAATGAAGGGAACAGAAGCCTGGAAATTCAACACAGGAAATCCAGGCATGTGTAGGACAGGAACTTTAAGAAGAGGGGCCAGAGCAGATGCAGAAAAGGCAATAGGTAAAGAGATTAGCGAAGGACATTCCACGAGCTGGAGAAAGGCTGGGGGCGTACCAAAGGCACCCAGGAGAGCTGCACTCGGAGTCCCCACTTTCTCTTCCACACCTCTAAAGGCCATCAGAGAGCCACAGCAGGGCAAAACATGGACAAACTCATGTTAAACGAGTGGGAGGGTAACTGCATGACAGGTGTGTAGAAAGAAGAAACAAGACCAACCAGCCATCGTGGGACAACATCTACAGAGCATGAGGGTGAAAGCTGGTGCCAAAGTGCTGGCACTGTGGCACAGTAAGATGGGCCTCCGACTGTGACACTGGCATCCCATGTGGGCGCCAGTTCGAGTCCCAGCTACTCCACTTCCAATCCAGCTCTCTGCTATGGCCTGGGAAAGCAGTGGAAAATGGCCTAAGTTCTCAGGCCCCTACACCTGCATGAGAGACCTGGAAGAAGCTCCTAGCTCCTGGCTTAGGACTGGCCCAGCTCTGGCTGTTGTGGCCATCTGGGGAGTGAATCAGTGATGGAAGACCTTTCTCTCTGTCTGTCCCTCTCTCTATCTGTAACTCTACCTCTCAAATAAAAAAATAAATATTAAAAAAAAGATGGTGACTCGAATATCCTATACCAAACAAGCCGTTCTAAAATAAGCAAGTATTCACAAAGTATCACAACCATTCCCATCTTTAACACATAAATGAACTACTCGTAAAAACACTCCAGCCCCTTGAAGAGTAATGAAGGAAATTATGTTATATAGCCAGTAAACAGTCATAGAAAGTCTAAAACTAATCCTTGAATAAGAAAATACAAAATGCAAATGAAAAACTAATCAAACTTATCTGTATCTAAAATGCAGATTCACAGTTGATGTTGTTTTTTAAGATCTATTTATTTATTTGAAAGCAAGAGAGGCAGAGGCAGAGGCAGAGAGAAGTCTTCCATCCGCTGGTTTACTCCCCTACTGGCCACAATAGCTAGAGCTGCACCGATCTGAAGCCAGGAGCCAAGAGCTTCTTCTAGGTCTCCCATGTGGGTGCAGGGGCCGAAAGACTATCTTCCACTGCTTTCCCAGGCCATAGCAGAGGGCTGGATCAGAAATAGAGCAGCCAAGACTCAAACCAGCACCCATATGGGATGTCAGTATTACAGACGTTAACTTTACCCTCTATGCCATAGTGCCGGCCTCCACAATTTTTAAAATGTGAAGCAATGCAAGTGCCTAAGGAGCTTATGACGAAAAGAGTTTGGGGCTAGCACTGTGGCATAGCGGGTAAGACCACTGTCTGCAGTGCCTGCATCCAATGTGGGTGCTGGTTCGAGTCCTGGCTGCTCCACTTCCAGATCCAGCTCTCTGCTGTGGCCTGGGAAAGCAGTGGAAGATGGCCCAAATCCTTGGGCCCCTGCACCACCTACATGGGAGACCCGGAAGAAGCTCCTGGCTCCTGGCTTCAGATTGGCACAGCTCTGGCCACTGCAACCACTTGGGGAGTGTATGGAAAACTTCTCTCTCTCTCTCTCTCTCTCTCTCTCTCTCTCCCTCTACCTCTCTATAACTCTGCCTTTCAAATAAATAAATAACCTCTTTTTTAAAAAAAAAGATTAAAAAAAAAAAGTTCAAGCTCACTAGCAACTAATTTGATACAAATAGGGAAACCATGAGAAATAATATATGATTCACCAAATTGACATGAATTAAATAATTACAATCGGGGCCAGTGTTGTGCTGCAATAGGTTAAGCGGCTGCCTGCAATGCTGGCATCCCGCATGAGCACTGGCTCGAGTCCCAGCTGCTCCACTTTTAATCCAGTTCCCTGCTAATATGCCTCTGGGAACGGCAGAAATGATCCACATACTTGGGCCCCTGCCAACCACACAGGAGACCTGGATGCAGTTCCTGGCTTCTGACTTCAACCTCGCCCAGGCCTGGCCATTTCAGTCACTTGGGAGGAGTGAATCAGTGGATAGAAGATATCTCTCTCTCTCTCTCTCCCACACTCCCCTCCCCTTCTGTAACTCTGTCTTTCAAAAAATAATAGTAATTACAATAGTCTTTTCAAGAGTTTGTAGAAAAGAAATTTATGTTGGTGACAGGGAGTATAAATGTGGACCTTGGGAAACACAACTCAGCAACATACATCTCAAAGCACTGGGTACATGCAGTTTATGACCCAGCAATTTCACCTCCTAGCATTGGTCTTGTGGTAAATAACTAGCTATCAAACACAGAGATACATCCAAAAGGACATCATTTCACTGGCTTTTTAAAAAATATGTTTATTGTATTTATTTGAAAGGAAGAGATAAAGAGAGATCTCCCGTTATTGGTTTATCTCCTAAATGCTCACCAACAGCCAGGGCTGGGCCAGGCCAGGAGACGAGGACTCAAGCCAGGGCTGCCATGAGAGAAGCAAGGACCCAATGACTTGAGCCCCGGGGCGCACATTAGCCGGGAGCTGGAATCACACACAGCCAGGACTGGCACCCAGGCATCCCTAAAAGGGATGCGTGCACCCCAAGTCGTGTCCTAAGCTCTAGGCCAAATACCAGCTCCACATTGCCTTTTGCAGTCATTAAAACCTTGGATCAATGGAAATGCCCACAAAAAGAGGACTATTTAAACAGACAGTGAGACATTCTTCACAGATGGATTTACTGTTTGAGATGCTGCTATGGAAAATATACGGGCTGCAGTAATCAAAAGTAGAAGTCCCATCTCTTCAATAATAAAAAGAAAAGACCATATTCGGGGGAACAGCAGACGGCCAGCCCGAGGGACTGAGGGGTGCTCTGGGCATAGGGTGTTGAAAAAGGTCAGCACACATAACAGGCACAGCCCAACGGGAAAGAACGAGAGGCAAAGGACGCCACCAGGAGGTACACGAACAAGAAAGCCAAATGATCTTGCTTAGGGAACACATCTCTGTGCTTACACTGTTTTGACAGAGAGAAGAAAGGACAGGGACAATAAACACAAAAATAGGGCAGCAGTCACCCCTGGGCGGTGAGACGGGGATGGCCGGGGACAGCCGGGGACGGCCTGGGACGGGAGGGGCATGGGGGATGCTCCAGCTCTTAGGCAGCAAGGCAGAGCCTTGGTATGTGCTCCTCCGTAAGCTTTGTGCACGTGTGTGTGCTACAGAGTTCTTTTTCAGCTATTGAGTATCATATAATAAACTATTTTAGAAAAACACTAAGTGATGACACTTCATTTTTAGTCACGGCTTTGCCCAAATACCTATGGTAATCTGGAGATACGAGACAAAAATCTACTGTTGAACTTAAGAGTTCTTAATATGCAGCCTGTCAGAGAAAATGAAGTGCTTTTCAAAAGTATTGCTATGCCACGTTTGTGAATTTAATGGAAAGCTCAGCGCTGAACTCCCTGGGTCACAGCTGAGCCTGTTTAGTCTAAGGATCCAATTGTAGATACCTGACAAGGAACTAGAAGTGTAGAAGGCAAAATTTCTAGAAATCTCACGCTTGCTATCATTGCCATTTACTTCTAAAAATAGAGGTGGCCGCTGTGGCACAGCAGGTTAAGCAGCATGCCTGGGATGCTAGCATCCCACATCAGAATGCTGGTTCAAGTCCTTGTCTTTCTGCTTCCCGCTGATCTATTCTGGGGAGCACCAGATGATGGTTCAGGTGTTTGGGCCCCTGCCACCTAAGAGAGAGACCTGGATGGAGTTCTGGGCTCCTGGTTATTGCTGGCATTTGGAGAATAAACAAATGGAGAGAAGATTTCTCTCTCTACCTTTCACATAAATGACAATAAATAAGCACTAAAAATATTAAAAATAAACGCTGGCAAGATCCTGCAAGTCTCTCAAGAATTCCATTTGTGTGGACAAAAACTGCATTGTATTTACAACAGCGTCAGCCACAATTTCAGCACCCAGCCCCAGGTATTTTTGTCAGTTGCCACAACTCATCTTTCATCCTGATGCTCTCAGGAATTACCACTTCCCCAGAGGAAGCTCAGTCACAATGGGACTGGAGAATCGATGCACCACTCACAGCCACCTTACTATCTTGCTGTTGCAGAGACCAGGGGGAAGCACACGGGAGCTTTTCCTGAACACATCAGCACTGCCCCAGACTATGAGAGAGACCCACTGTCATTACTTAACAGCAGCTGTTGTGAGGTTCTTATGCAACTGAGGTCCTGCAAGACCTGCCACTGTTAGACCAACCACGCTGGTTACACTGATACTCTCTACCTACATGTCCCAACATCCAGACCCCAAGACAGGGGCACTGAGGAAGAGCCCCGCCTGTTTGGAAGTGGGCCTGGTCCCCAGAGCAGCAGCAATCACCCGAGCACTGGTTCGTACGCAGACTCCCAGGCCCCAGCCAGACCTGCACCAGAGCCCCAAGGGACTCGTGTGTACCTCAAACTCTGGGAGCAGGCAAGCAGACTTAGCTTAAACTGAAGCTGCATGGGAGGATGGCACTCAGTGAGACTGCAGAGAGAGACTCCTAAGAGGGGCTGCCACCACCAACCAAGAAGCTGGGACCACCTCCCTCCCACTCCCATCTCCGCAGTGCACTCCACCAGCCTTCTACAGGCGCTCCTGAGGGGCTCCTAGTGTCCAGTAAGTGGCCTAAGCCAGAGAGGAAGACAGAGAGGTGGGGGAATAGGACTCCAAGTAAATAGGGGAGCCAAATACAAAACCTCCAGGCCCCCCTCCCTCCCTCCCTCCCTCCCTCCCTCTACCTCTCCCCCCCGACACACACACATACGTACCTGACATCCAGGCTCTTCGTTACCTGCGTCCTGCCTTCGCATGGAAAACAAGCCCCTCTTCTCCACTAACCTCCCTTGCCTTCCCTTATGCTGCCTCTCCCACTTGGACCCTGCTTTCTCTAAGGCCCCCAGTGCACGATTTCCTGGACCCTGTCCTCCTGCCCGTCACCCACAACAGGGCCTGTCCTCTCCCAATTCCCTCCCCTGCTGTCCCAGCCACATCGCTCCCCATCCCAGGAAGGTCTTTTTTTGAGTTAGTGAGTTCCACAGGGACTGGTGTTGTGGCACAGCGGGGTTAAGCTGCTGCGTGTGACACCAGCATCCCAAATGGGTGCTGGTTCGTGTCTTAGCTGCTCCACTTCTGATCCAGCTCCCTGCTAATCTCCTGGCAGAGCAACAGAAGATGGTCCCAGTGCCTGGACTCCTGCCCCCTATGTGGTAGACCCAGAAGAAGCTCCTGATTCCAAGCTTCAGCCTGGCCCCACCCTGGCTGTTGCAGCCATTTGGGGAGTGAACCAGCAAACTAGCCGATGGAATATCTGTCCCCCTCCCTCCCTTTCTCTCTCTGTAACTCTGCCTTTCAAATAAATAAACAAAATCTCAAAAAAGGAAGGAAGGAAAAGAAAGGAGGGAGGAAGGAAGGGAGGGAGGGGGGAAGGTCCGTCATTCATTCTACACCATCCTCTACCTTCACTGACCTCCACAGAGCCCATATCACCAGGTCTGTGGTCCAGGCCTCACTGTCATCCCAGGTGACACTCTTTCTGGTCCCATCGGGCTCCCTCACCTCACAGGTCATGGGGCCTGTCTTCTCCAGCGCCATCCCCACCAACCAGAACTGCTTAACACTCTGTTCTCTTAACCACAGCCATGATGCTTCCAGTTCTCTCAGACCCTCCCCCTCCCTGAGGCCAGCCCACTGCCCAGGAGATGGATTTAAGGGAGATACAGCCAACCTCTGGCCATGCTCTTTTTCTTTTTCAAGATTTATTTATTTATCTGAAAGTCAGATCTAGAGAGAAAGAGAGGGAGAGACAGAGAGAGGGAGATCTTCCATCCTCTGGTTCACTCCCCAGATAGGCACAATGTCCAGGGATGAACCAGACCAAAGTCATGAGCCAAGAGCTTCACTGGGATTTCCCCACATGGGTAACACGTGTCCCAGTACTTGAGCCCATTTTCCACTGCATTTTCCAGGGAACTGGACTGGAAGTGGAACAGCCAGGACATGAACCAGTGTCCATATGGGATGCTGGCATCACAAGTGGCAGCTGTAACCACTAGACCACAACACCAGCCCCAACCTTGGCCATTTTCAAAATGCCCAATGCTCCAGCACCCCCAGGGGAGCGGAGGCAGTGGGTGGGCTTCCAGGCCTCCTCCTCCAGTGTCACTAGTAGGCCCATTTTTACTTGCTTTATATACTTGAGTTCTACGTGAGATTTGGGTCAAACACCAGCAGTCTACCCTGAGAGACATCTGAAGACACTCACGGAGACCAGTGGAACTACCTAGTGAGGCTCCTTGCCTCATCTTGTCCCTAGAGCTCCTGAGCAACGTGGTCCAAGTGCCCACTCAATGGACAGCAATGTCACTCGCCGGCAGCATCATTCATCTGCACCCAAGAGTGGAAGCACCACGTGTGGCATTTCTAGACAACGGACTATCACTCAGGAAAAAGAACTGCAGCGCTGGCACCTGCTACAGCGTGGACCAACACTGATGACACTGTGCTGGGTACAGGTCAGGCGTGAATGACTCCACTTACAGGACATGCCCAGAAACAGCAGATCCATGGCCACAGCAAACAGACTCGCAGCAGCTAAGCGCTGGGGAGGAGAGTCCAGCTAAAGGCAGTTTCTATGTGTGTTGGTTAGAATGTTCAAAATCCATAGTGGTGACAGCTGCACCACCCTGTGAATACACTCCCACTGAATTGCACGTTTCAAGGGAGGAACTGTAGGGTGTGTGGGAACCTCAATAAAGTTATTTTTAAAAATAACGTCACTCTTGGCTGGTGCCGCGGCTCACTAGGCTAATCCTCCGCCTGTGGCACCAGCACTCCGGGTTCTAGTCCCGGTTGGGGCGCCGGATTCTATCCCGGTTGCTCCTCTTCCAGTCCGGCTCTCGGCTGTGGCCCGGGAAGGCAGTGGAGGATGGCCCAAGTCCTTGGGCCCTGCACCCGCATGGGAGACAAGGAGGAAGCTGGCTCCTGGCTTCAGATCAGTGCTGCACATTGGCCATAGTGGCCATTCAGAGGGTAAACCAACGGAAACAGGAAGACCTTTCTCTCTGTCTCTCTCTCTCACTGTCTAACTCTGTCAAAAAAAAAAAAAAAAGATTAAAAAAAAAAAAATCACGTCACTCTAAACCCTGCCAGGGCTCCCTATACTGTAAGAGGCCTATGTTCCAGCTTGTTTGGGAAAACTGAGTCAGCACGTGAGAACTGGCCACAGAAGGTGGAAGGTGCCATGAGACTGAAGAAAGAGGACAACTGCAACAGCAGACAGTGTCAATTACCAGGGGGACAGATGGACAGAACTGCAGCCTCGGGTCACCACAAACCACATGGATCTCCAAGCCCCCGGTCAGTCATAAGTTAGATAAAGGTGGCCTAAGGCTAACCTAAGTGGACCTGGACTCCCTCAAAAACATTACTATCCCAACCATTAGATAAGGGACAGTCCAGGGTCGGGCCCAGCAGACAAGCCTGGCTGGTTATCTCAATGCTTTCCTTTATCCCATAAACTGTCAGGATAAAAGGCAAGATGGTGGTCACAACCACGTCCAGCTGTCCAGCTGCTCAGCATGGAGCAGTGTCCTCCGCGGCCTGGCCTCTCCACCTGCCTTACCAGTTCATGTCCCAGTCCTTTCTGTCTTGCTAAGCTTCAGCAACTCCAAATTCTCCCACTCCTGCCACTGCACCTGTTCCCTCCCCAGGCTACGGCTGTGCCCGGGATTCCTGTGTCGCGTCCCCATTGGTCTTCACTCAGCTGGGCTGAGAGTCCCTCCTCTGGGTTCCTACTGCACAAGGTCTTGTACCCTGGGAGCTAAGGGTGCATCCACAGTCTGCAGCCCACAGTGAGGACCTTCTGAGTTCACCCATGGGCTCTGGATCCTGTATCTACCACGTGACCCCAGCACATCAGGGAAGGGCAGCACAGTCACTTGGCTCACTGTACGTGGAAACAGGCGCCAGCACCCATGTCCACACTGTCCCGGTGGACTCTTGATAAGCACGCTGGAATGCAAAATGGTCCCTGTTTAACCCTTGTCAGTGCCATTTCCCTTCTGTGGGGAAGGCAGTCAACCCCAAGGAGAATCCCTTCCGGCCCCCACAAATAATCAGCATCTTAGGAAAACAGTTTGTTCTCATCTCCCCTGTCTGGGCTGGGAGCCAAAGCGGAAGACATGACATGAGCTACCACAAGAAGGGAGAGGAATGTGACAGGCATCTTCCCCCGAGAAAGGGGACAGGAGAAACAATGAGGGCCCGGGGACCAGGTCCAGCTCTTCCTCCGCAGCCAAGGGATACACACGCCTTTCCACTGACACGGGCTAGACTTCCCTGTCATTCCAAAGGGGCTTCCCTCTGCATCTCCCGGATGCTCAATCTCTTCACATCCATGCTCAAAGCACCTAAATTCTGGCGACAGTAGCTGACATTTACACTGATGAGTAACGGGCTGAATTATGTCAGCAACCTGGGGAAGAAAAACCCCTCGGTGAAACATCCCCTATCTTTGCGGGATTTACGGCATTAGATGACTCGGACGGAGCAATCCCGTGAGCAGAATTAATGTAAATACGGGGCTCGGAGGCCGGCAAAGAAATCACGTGATGTTCAATTATTACATCAAGCTCGAGAACACTTCTGGACAAACAGATGAGCTTGACAAAGCATGATGAGAAAGTTCCCCCGCTGTCTCTAGGAAGGTCAGACTGTCACGATAAATGTTTAAGCCAGGTTCATCAGCGCCAGAGCCCTCCCCTCCCCCACCCCTGTAAACCCAGACACATCCCTGAACCCTTGCGGATCCCAAACAAGCAAAATTGACCTCCTCCCCGTAACAGTGAGTCACACACAGAGCCCAGGAGTCCAGAACCAGCTCAGGGCAACATCCCCCACCCACCGAGGGGTCCATCTGAAAGCTGAGACGCAGGATGCAACGTCCTGTCAGGCCTCAGCTGGGAGATGGAGCCCCAGGGAACACAGGTGCGGCGTGATGATGCTCACTGATGTCACTCAGCTGGGAGAACTTGGGGCACACTCAAAACCTGCTTGCTCTACCTCAACGATTTGCAAAGCATCAACCTGCCATGTGCCCAGCACCTCTACCCTGAAGACAGCTCAGGTTTCTTAAAAGCATATTTTGCGGTCTCAGCAAGTCCAGCCACCTGGTGTGCTGTCTCTAACTGTGCTCAGGAATGAGATGGCCCGAGAGTGCCCCTGGAAGACAAGTACAATCCCTGACCCACAGCAATACATTGAGACTGTAAACTTGAGTCATAAAATTGATGCAGTGACTGAGTCAATAAAAAAGTACATTTTGGGGCCAGCGCTATGGTATAGTAGGTTAAGCTGCTGCCTGCAACGCCGGAATCGCATATGGGTGATGGTTCGAGACCCGGCTGCTCCACTTCCAATCCAGCTCCCTGTTAATGTACCTGGGAAAGCAGTAGAAGATGGCCTAAGTGCTTGGGCCCCTGCACTCACATGGGAGACCCAGAAGAAGCTCCTGGCAGTTGCAGCCATTTGGAGAGTAAACCAGCAGATGAAAGAATTCTGTCTCTCCCTCTCATGCTCTATAACTCTGCCTTTCAAATAAATAAATAAATCTTTTTTAAAAGTACATTTAATCTAAGCCAAATGAACCCAACAGAAAACTGCAAATCCCTATCAACCAAGCATACACTCAAAACAGCTATCAAACATGGTGCAGTGTCTTAATAAATATAAATACAAAGTTCTTTTCTCTCCTCCACAACCAGCTTGGTCCCCTTTATTTAAATGTGATGTCCAACTCCACATCCCTCACCATGATGATAATATTAACTCAATTACAAAAGCTAAGCAAAAATGATAAATACCAATACAAAAATCCTAAACAAATTATAAACCAAAGCTAATAAAATGATGATATATTGTCACCAAATCTGACAAGAAATGCAAAGATAGTTTAACATTAGAAAATTGAATTGGGCCAGCACTGTGGCAAAGCATTGGTTCAAGTTCTGGCTGCTCTACTTCCAATCCAGCTCTCGCTGTGGGCTGGGAAAGTGGGGAGGAAGGCCCAAGTGCTTGGACCCCTGCACCCACATGGGAGACCCAGAGGAAGCTCCAGGCTCCTGGCTTCAGATTGGCGCAGCTCCAGTCATTGTGGCCATTTGAGGAGTGAACCAATGGATGGAAGACCTTTCTCTCTCTGCCTCTGCCTCTCTGTAACTCCACCTTTCAAATAAATAAATAAATCTTTGTACAAAAAAAAAAAAAAAAAAGAAAGAAAACTGAGTGTACTTCAGAACATTGAAGATTAAGAGGGGGAGGCCCCTGTGGCTGCCTCAGTAGATGATCATCATTTGATAAAAATCAATTTACAACATGGTCAACTGCCCTTAAAAAACCAGGTATAGGAAGACTTCCTCGAATCTGATTAAGATTATTCATTGAAACATAACAGGGGCCAGTACTGTGGCATAGGGGGAAAAGCCACCACCTGTAGTGCCAGCATCTCATATGGGCGCCAGTTCGAGTCCCGGCTGTTCCACTTCCGATCTAGCTCTCTGCAACTGCCTGGGAAAGCAGTAGAAAATGGCCAAAGTGCTTAGGCCCCTGCACCCACATGGGAGACCTGGAAGAAGCTCCTGGCTTCGGATCGGCGCAGCTCCAGCCATTGTGGCCATTTGGGGAGTGAACCAGCAGATGAAAGCCCTCTCTCTCTCTCTGCCTCTCCTTCTCTCTCTGTGTAACTCTGACTTTCAAATAAATAAACAAATCTTTAAAAAAAAAAAAAAGAAACTTAACAAAGCAAACCCACAGCAATCACCTCAGTGAAACAATAGACGTATTCCTTTTTTTTTAATTTATTTATTTTTTATTTTTTTGACAGGCAGAGTGGACAGTGAGAGAGAGAGACAGAGAGAAAGGTCTTCCTTTTCCGTTGGTTCGCCCCCCAATGGCCACTGCGGCCAGCGTGCTGCGGCCGGCGCACCGCGCTGATCCAAAGCCAGGAGCCAGGTACTTCTCCTGGTCTCCCATGCAGGTGCAGGGGTCCAAGCACTTGGGCCTTCCTCCCCACTTTCCCAGGCCACAGTAGAGAGCTGGATTGGAAGTAGAGCAGCCAGAACTTGAACCAATGCTTTGCCACAGTGCTGGCCCAATTCAATTTTCTAATGTTAAACTATGTTAACTATGTTAAACTATGGGTCATAGTCCTGGGTCATCCTCCACTGCACTCCCTGGCCACAGCAGAGAGCTGGACAGGAAGAGGAGTGACCGGGACAGAATCCGGTGCCCCGACCGGGACTAGAACCCAGGGTGCCGGTGCTGCAGGCGGAGGATTAGCCTGGTGAGCCGTGGCGCCGGCCCGTGTTCCCTTTAAAGAGAAGTGGAGGAGTGGGCATTCAGCCTCTCGGATAAGACGCTAACATCCCATAGTGGAGGGCCTCGATTCCATGCAGCTCTGGCTTCCGACTCCAGCTTCCCGCCAATGCAGACCCCGAGAGACGGTGGTAATGGCACAAATTATTGGGGTTCTGCCATCTCCATGGGAGATCTGGACTGCATTCCTAGCTCCCAGCTTTGGTCCTAGCTGCTGCAGGCCTTTAGGAAGTGAAGCAGCACATGGGAGTGCTCTCTCTCTCAAGTAAGTAAATAAAAATAAAATAAAATTAGGGCAAAACCAAAAACGTCTGCTCTCACCACTCTGTCCCACATCACACTTAAGTGCTACATTACGCAGTAAGACAAGAAAAAGAAAATGAGGGCATAGAGATCGCTGAGGCAGATGTAAAACTGTCCCTGTTGTCAGATGGCCTAACTATTCAATGGAATCGAAAGACATTAGTTTGTTTAGCAAGGAGGTGGGATATAATACCTACATGGACATGTGTCTTTAGAAGCACAATGGAGGGGGCAGACATTGTGGCACAGCTGATAAAGTTGCCGCCTTTGATGCCAACATCCCATATGGGTGCCAGTTCAAGTCTCAGCTGCTCTACTTCCAAACCAACTCCGTGCTAATAAGTCCGAGAAAGCAGTGGAAGATGGCCCAAGAGGCTGGGCCCCTGTGTTCGCATGGAAACCTGGAATATGCTCCTGGCTCCTGGTTTCTGCCTGGCCCAGCCCTGGCTGTTGTGGCCATTTAGGGAGCTCTGTCTCTTCCTCTCTCTGTAACTCTTTCAAATACATAAAATAAATCTTTAAAAAAGAAAGAAACACAATGGAGCCTAGGCAATGATTATATCCTAGTTTACATGTTTAAAAAAAAAAAACCTTTATAATACAATCTGTTTGAAATAGAGAAGAAAATGTGCCAATAGAAATGGGCAAAATGTAACAGGGATGAAGAAAAAACTTGAAAACTAAATTAGACAAGTGTTTGTGTACTCTTAGAAAGGTGATTTGGGGCAGGAGGTACTAGGTGTGCCTCATTCTGAGAGCTCAGGGGGGACGCCCCAGTTGATCCTGTGTGTCTGTCCCCTGCCATCAGGATTCAGCGTCCGGCAGCTCGATCTGCAGGCACTGCACTCTGATAACCACAGTCACTCCCTGTGTTCACAAGTTTTGTCCCAGAATGACCAGCTGTGTCATCACTGTGGCCAGAGTACAGGATTCAGACAAGAGGAGGGCGCAGGAACAGAGGCAGAGGACTGAGGCAGCTGGTGCATCAGGGCTCGATTCTCAGAGGAGGCTCCAGGAAGGCTTCTCCCGCAACACCCTCAGGGCCAGAGCACTGCAAACAACCAAGGGGGCAAGAGACCAGTCAGGGGCCAGCGAGCGGCACAGAGGGTTCAGCCGCCGCTTGTGACATCCCAGCTCCTCCAGCTCTGATCCAGTTCCCTGCTGATGCTGGGAAGGCAGCAGAGGATGGCCCAGGTGCTTAGGTTCATTCTATCCACGTGGGAGACCAGGATAAAGTTCCTGGCACTTGACCCCAGACCTGATTGTTGGGGAATGAGCCAGCAGATACAAGTTATCGTGTGCTCTCTGTCTCTCTGCCACTCTCCCTTTTCAATAAATAAATAAATCTTTTTTAAGAAGTAGTTTTGAGTCAGCTTTTTAAACATACAATGTATGAGACATGAGCTGCAAGCAGGAAGGGTCTCCTTTCTCTCCCTCTTCCACATCCCCCAACCCCTGCTACACAAGCCCCGGTAAACGGCATCTCGGGAGGCAGCTTCTTTCGGGGACTTTGCCTTCCCACCGTCTCCTTGACTTTTTACAGTAAGTAAGGCTCTCCTCTGAGCACCTCCCACCTGAGGCTGATTAGCTGGGGACACCCCAAGTGAACAGACCCTGTTAACAATAACGTGACTGCTCTTTGAGATCCACTTCGTGGGACGGTTCCAGCCACTCTAGCTGACAGGATTTAGTGGCTGATTCTTCAAATGCCACATTTACTGACTAAAACTAGGACATACCTTTAGCTCCGCCCAAGAAGCACTCTGCCTAATATCCTCCCACAAAATAGGTTGGGGGAGAGGGGCAGTGGAGCCCAGGTGTGAGGTCAGGGCTCCTGGACCCAAACCAAGGATCTGGATGAGAACCCAGGCTGCGCTAGGTTCTAGACAGCTCACCTGTGTCAGGTAAGGGAACCATCATAAGAGCCCACTCTGTGCCCAGTGGTGCCAGCTCCTGACAAGGAAGCAAAATGAAGGAGCAGAACCTGCCCTTGAAGAGAGAATACCACAGGCTGCCAGGGACCATTCCAGATGGAGGTACAGCTCCCAGGAAGGTATCACTGTTAGGAGGAGGGTGGGGCAGGGGTAGGAATGAAGGGCTGAGGGGAAGTAAAAGAGCGTCCAGGGAGGATGAGTGCTGAAGACCCAGCCTCTGCTGGACCAGGGAGTGACGGGCACAAGGGCTGACAGTGAGGATGGGGACGTGAGCCCAGGGCAAGCACCTTCCAAATGCATAGCCCAGCAGGGAGCAACTCTGATTTCTCTGAACAGAAAACACTGGGCTGCTCCACTCACATATACGCGTGTGGCCCCCGGGATCCTGTCGAGTACATTCTTCCACAGGAGACACGATGTACCACTGGACTAGGTCCCCCAATCACACTGGAGCGTCAAGTCCTCGACCAAGCACAGGAATCCTGGGAGGATTTTAACAAGGAGACATTTCTGAAGGAGCAAACAGGTTTGGGGAAGAAAGAACTGTCTAAAAATAAAGCTTTTTTATAGTCATTAGGTACACACCTACAGAGTCAGCCACTACATGAAACAGCTGCTCAAATGCCAAGAGGACACACACTAGGAAGAAAGAGCAGTTGGCAGAGGAGCACAGAAAAGGCATCTTTCAAAGAGCGACCTCTGCAAAGGACGCCGGGCTGGCCAGCCACAATGAGAAGCCCCCGGCAGGGCAGAGAAGCTGAGCGAGCCCTGGAGCAGCTCTCCGGCAGCCTCTTCCGGCCAAGGCCCAGGGAACAGAGGGAACACTGGGGATTGCAGGTTCAGGGCAGGTTAGAATGCTCACCCCATGACAGCAAGAGCCCAGGGAACAAAAGAAACACTGGGGAATGTAGGTCCAGGGCAGTTTAGAATGCTCACCCCATGACAGCCAGAGCCCAGGAGAGCCCAGGAGAGCCCAGGAGAGCCTGGTGCCTTATGTGGCTGATAAGAAAGGAGGTCCTGTATGCACAAAGACTTGGGTGGACTGAAGTCCAGTGCTGGCCCAGCTGCTGGCACAACAGGTCCCACGTGAGTGAGTGTGAGCTCAACAGCACTTGATGCTGAGAGAGAACAGGCCACAGTGGACAAGTACCCACTGAGCCTGCAGACCTCATGGGTCAGCACCTGGGGGCTTTATTTCCACTGGAGATCTATGCAGACACAGAGCACCCACTGCCTCTTTCCTAACAAGGCCGTGAGTAGGGAAGGATCTAATTTTGTGGAATTTGTCTCAATGATGAAGGTGACGAAGGTTTCGGATTCATGTGGTTCTCAGGGCACGCTCCATGCTTGTGGTCTGGTGACACCATGGCAACTGAAAGGCCACCTAAAACACAGCCTGGGAAAGCCTGCTGCAGGAACAAGGACAGTCTTGTTGACATCTGAGCCTGGGGTGACAACTTCATCCTCCCTCTACCCTGAACACACACACATACACACATACACACCCTCTGCACCCTTTGGCCATAAACACAAGAAATGTTCTTCCCTGTCAGGACCTGGCACCACTGGGCACAGAGTGGGTTCTTATGATGGTTCCCTTGCCTGACACAGGTGAGCTGTCTAGAACCTAGCGCAGTCTGGGTTCTCATCCAGATCCTTGGTTTGGGTCCAGAAGCCCTGACCTCACACCTGGCCACAAATCCAACAAGTGCTTGCTGATTCTTTATAGACTTAACTGCTGTGCTAGTTACTAAGAAGAGCATAAAAGGTTCAGAGAAGCTGGCTCGAGAAATCTGGGGAGCCATGGTTGACTTCCTATAAAGCTAAGATGAAATACTGCTGGACAGATGCCATGGACTACCAAAGTGCCCAGGTCTCCAAGAAAGGAAAAAACCATGCAAACTGGAGTCAGTTTTAAAATATCTATGAAGGAAGCTGGATTTGGGACAGGTCTTAAAGAAGGAGGAAGGGGTTTAAGGCGATCCAGACACTGCCCTTCATCCAGGAGGACTGTAAGCCAGTGCAGCTTGTTAAGAAAAAGAAGCTACACCAAATCATGTGGGTTTGTTTTTTTAAACACTATCCTAAGACTTTTGCTTCTATCCAAGATGGAAAAACAGGAGCCAAATTTACTCTCACAAGTGAATGAGAGAGAGAGAGAGAGAAGCATAAACAATCTATTTCCAAGTCACTGGACATCAGGCAGTGAAGGCGGGGAAGCAAGGTGAGCCCTACAGCAGCCCCAGTGATGATCTGAAGAGAGTTTACAGGTTGCAGGATGTGAGGGGAACTGAGACAGAGCCTAGCTGACTCCCTGAACAGGGGAGATGGAGTTGAGAGTGCTGGGGTGCACAGCAGCTCAGGTACTGGGGACAGAGCACTGGAGGGGAGAGCGCTGCACACAGAGAAGTGTGGGGCCGACTGAGGACACCATCTGAGGCTGGAGAAGGAATCACTCAGTGGGATCACAGCTCACGGTGCCTGGTGTTCACACGGGGTCAGAACAGTGCGTTTTCCACCAGCCAGACCAGAGAACCTTATCATACACCAGGCAGAGGGCAGGGTGATCAGAAGACACTCACCCTGTGAGTGGGGAATAATTAGCCCTGTTGACCACAGACCTGGACTCTCCAAACAATCCATAAAAACCAGACCTAAAAGAATTACACTGACTCCAAGTCACTTAACTAAAAGCTGGAGAATGTGTACAGGAATACAAGAACTGCCTGCCCAAGCTTCTTAACCTTCCTGTGGCTGCAGGAGAGAATAAAGGAAAACAGGCCCTGCCTCTGAGCTCATGGGGTTCCATTCTGACTCACCACAGGAAGGCACGTGGCTTTGGTGGCACTCTTGTCCAGGGCCATAGGGCATCCCAGTCTGATCACATCAGTGACATTTGCACTGTTGGTCACCTTCATTTAAGGCTTGCTACTTGAGAAGGAGCAGTCCTTTCCCCATAGTGTATTTAATCATGCAGTCATTTCTAAGACTGATACAATTTAAAATATAAGGATATGTCAGAAAGTTCATGGAAAAGTGGAATTTAACAGTAAGTTTATTTTGGTGCAAAATAAATTCTGAAACCATTGTATAGCTTAAAAAAATATTTATTTCTTATTTATTTAAAAGGCAGAGTTACAGACAGAGAGAAAGATCTTCCATCTACTGGTTCACTCCCCAAATGGCTGCAATGACCATGGCTGGGCCAGGCCTACCCAGGAGCTTCAGGGAGGTCTCCCACATGGGCGGCAAGAACCCAAGTACTTGGCCCATCTTCTGCTGCTTTCCCAGGTGCACTAGCAGGAAAGTGGAGCAGCCAGGATTCAAACCAGTGCTCATATGGGATGCCAGGGTCACAGCCTGGAGCTTCACCTGCTGCGCCACAGCACTAGCCCTACGTAGTTTCTTCACAGTACACATTTTCCATGAACTTCTTGAAGACCCCTGGTCACTGAGGTGTTGGCTTTTCCTTTTACAGCTATTAAGCTTATCATTTACTGGACATTTTAAACCAGTGGCTTACTTTATATGTGGATCCTTAACAAAATAAACACAGAGAAACCGTGACTGCAAGAGAGGGAAGGAATGACAACCTGTTTACCCAGACATAACGATGATTTAGAGGAGAAAGAGAAATAGTGGCCCTTTACAGAATGACATCACCCACACCAGTATATACCATGGAGCTCATGTAAGCACACACTTCACTGCAGATGGCTGTGTATACAAAACTGAGGCTTGGCAATGCTCAGTTGGACCATACCCAATTCCCACCACACGTGATGATTCCACAAGTAGAGACCTGCTCCTGTGTAGCACCAATTAGCACCCAGGAGAACCAAAACCAGCTCCTGCAAGGACATAAGGAAGGTGCAGACACCTGTGACTGAGAGAAGAGCCAGGGCCACCTGCGAAGGAGGCCGTTGTCACTCAGACACAACCGCTGCCATCAGGCTATCTCCACAGCCCAGGGGGCCACAGTCTTTGATTTGGGTGGAAAGCTGAGAATATCACCTTTTTATAACAGTGGCAATCCCATTTTAAAATACTGAACTTGACAAACTTGTATGAGCTCTCACTTTACAAATTTTGGTCTTATAAATTTGGGTAAACATGCTTATTCTACTAATATGGCTAGGTTGTTCTTGACCCATAAGTGAACAGCTTGGGTATTCAGCCTGTCTGATCAAATTCCCTAAAATAAAACTAAGACCAGTCCTCAAAATAGGGCCTTAGGAGAGTACTTCCATGCGTAACAGACCTATGTGAAGCAGGAAGCCAGGTGGGCAGACACTGCACATACCGCACAGAGTTGTGGAGGTAAAGATATGTGCAATGTGCAGACCTCCACAGAACCCACGTGGCTGCCAAGGCCAATCGCAGCATTCCAAGGAGACAGGAACTCTGGCTTCCCAGGAAAGCACAATAGCCAAAGGACAGCAGAGGGGAGGCCTCCTTAGACCATCAAGTATGCAAAATCAGTGCCAGCATGCAGGTGCAACGCCCATGTTTGTGGACAACTGCTCTAACTGCTCCAGCAGCAGAGCACATGCTTGGCGTGCTGAGCTCGCCATGGCCGTGAGCTTTCCAGTTCCTCCACAGGTGGACAGGATCAGAACGCGTAAGGAGCACCTCTGGTTCCAGGAGCCCCACCTGCCCACCCACAGACCTGGGCAGGGCTCTGATGCCAAGAGCAGAGCCAGGTCACGCTGATTACAGAAGCTCCTGGAACCCTGACGCTAAAGGAAATGGAAACAGGCTAGGAAGGAAAATACATTCCACCTTAGAGGATGGTGGGGGGTTTCACTGATTTGTTTGTAAGTTAACTTTTAACTATGAATCAGCTTTTACCTAATGACTGAGGAATATATGACGATGCCCTCTGAAAGAAAAGTCAGCCTCTTCTGCAAAATCAAAGCCACGCTTGGGCAACGGGGGGAGCAGGCAGGGTACAGTTATGGAAGGCTGTACTCTATAGCAGAGGCTGGGGCATGGCACACTCTCCACCCTGAAGTCTTCCCTGCAGAGCATGTGGGGATCCAAAGCATGAACTGGTGGGCTAGCAGCAAGCCCCTTTTATCCCACAGCAGACAGGGATGGCCCAGAAGTTCTCCAGAGGAGGGGCCTGGCAGCGAGTGACACTTGGGTTAGGGGAGGGGTGACAGGACAGTTCTGTCTTGAAGCTGCAAACCCATGCATCACCCATGAATTCTGAGTAGCCTGCAGGAGCCTACAGGAGGTGGGGCTGGGGAGTAGGAGCAGGGTGGGAGAGGGGGACTGCAGCTTTATCCTGACAGAGGTGCAGGAAGAGAGGGCCCTCTGCGACAGTGCTGCTCAGAGTGAAGGCAGCAGCCCGCACCACCCCATGCTGCTGTACCTGCAAGCAGGTGCTTATCAAAAGTAAGAGTGTTGGGGCCGGAGCTGTGGCATATTGAGTAAACCACCGCCTGCAGCACTGGCATCCATATGGGCACCAGTTCAAGTCCCGGCTGCTCCACTTCCAATCCAGCTCTCTGCTATGGCCTGCAAAAGCAGTAGAAGATGGCCCAAGTGCCTGAGACCCTGCATCCATGTGGGAGATCAGAAGAAGCTCCTGGCTCCTGACTTCAGATTGGCACAGCTCTGGCCATTGCAGCCGTCTGGGGAGTGAACCAGTGGATTGAAAACCTTTCTTTCTTTCTCTCTGCCTCTGCCTCTCTGTAACTCGGCCTTTCAAATAAAATAAATAAGTCTTTTTTTTTTTTTTTTTTGGACAGGCAGAGTGGATAGTGAGAGAGAGAGAGACAGAGAGAAAGGTCTTCCTTTTTGCCGTTGGTTCACCCTCCAATGGCCACTGCGGCCGGCGCATCGCACTGATCCGAAGCCAGAAGCCAGGTGCTTCCCCTGGTCTCCCATGCGGGTGCAGGACCCAAGGACTTGGGCCATCCTCCACTGCACTCCCGGGCCACAGCAGAGAGCTGTACTGGAAGAGGGGCAACTGGGATAGAATCCGGCGCCCCGACCGGGACTAGAACCCGGTGTGCCGGCGCCACAAGGAGGAGGATTAGCCTGTTAAGCCACAGCACCGGCCAATAAATAAGTCTTAAGAAAAAAAAAAAGTAAGAGCGTTTCCAAACTTCACGCACTTTGACATTCTTGTGCGTGTTTATTGTATTAGAACTCAACAGACCGGACATTTAAAAAAAAAAAAAAAAAGCGAAACCAGCAAAATCAACTATGAAAGCTAAGCCCTCCCCCCGACAGAGAGAGAAGCAGGGCTTCAGCAAGGCCTCTGTCACCTCCACTGCATCCTGACAGGACTCCAGCCTGGTCAGGAGGATGAGGACCGGGGGCTGCAGGAGTGGGGTGATGTGGGGCGGGACAGATGGCAGAGGAGAACCTGTGCCTCAGGTGGTCCTGAAACACCCACCTGACCCCCACCTGAGACTGCAAGAGGGGGAAGGGCCCTGCGGAAATGAACACTGAGTCTCTTCTGTGGGGAACTGGGAAACCAGGCCAACCACGGCAGGGGCCCTCTGGAGGCTGTGCTGAAGCAGGGTCTAGCAGCAGGGGACGGGACTCTGCTACCTGCTGCTTCCGGCTGAGTCAGACTGCAGACTGGAAGGCTGGGAGTGATGGAGAAATCCCAAAGATTATGGCTTGTCACTAACCAACTCATAGGGACCTCAGTGACCCCACATGAGTGCTCCAAAGCCAACTGGCCTCTCCCACCAGCCTGGCCCAGCCTCCCAGAACTCACAGCCAATGGGCTGGTTCCCTCACTAGCGAGTTCAGTACATCTTTGGTACCTGCTCACTGAACATTTGCATGAGAATCAGATCTTAACTCTTACAAACTTCAGTTTAATCATTCATATGAAAAGCTCTGTTTCCCTTACTGACCTCTCTCGGGTAGGCAGGAATGGATGCACCCTATTTACGCTAACAATAGCATGAAATTAACCAATTAGGACAAAGAGGAGACACAAAGCATCATCTTTTAAACAGATGGTATCATTGAAGGAAAAATCTTGAACCACATTCCTGTCCCTGTCCCATCAGTAAAATCACCTCCTCATGTGAAAACATTTTTATTTCAACAACATTTTATTTCGACAGTAAATGTACTTTCCTGCTCCCTGGAGATCCAAACACTTTACTACAGTAATCATTCTCCTGCAGTTTTCTCATAATACACCGTAAAGAGATGTGGCAAACAGACGTAGAGAGAAGAAAAGTTTAATGCTTACAATTAGGTTTCAAGTCATTTTAATCTCCGTATATGTACATACCCATGCAAACACACACACACACATATTCCTATTTCCGTGCGTTTTTCTGTTAACAGTGCCTAGACAAAGTGTCCTTTTTATGGAGACCCAGGGATGGGCAAATGTGACTCTCTGTCCAGAAGCACTGGTTTCAGCAGGCTGTCCCTACTAACAGCTAAAGCCCCAGGCCTTTAACCAGCACTGTCTCATAGAATAGAAACATAACACAAGCCACAGGTAAGGGCCACTCTCGAACCTGGAACGCACCATTCCTGCAGCCAGGCGACCAGGGCCAAGGTCAACAGTGCTTAGTCATGCCGATTAACCACATGGACACTGCACTCTGAGATCTCATCCCAGAACATACAACCCCAGCTGAACCGTGAGAAAGACATACGAAAAACTCCAACAGTGAGAAATCCTACAAATACTTGACCAGCACTCTTCAAAACTCCTCCAAGTCATCAAAACTACAGAAAGGCTAAGAAACTGTCACAGCCAAGAGGACTGTAAGGAGACAGACAACAAAATGTAAGAAAGAAAAGGGAGATTAATGTTAATACTACATATGTATTATATAAAAATTAGTAACAAATCTTTCATCTTCTCTCCATACTAAGTGTTTGAAATTCGGCATGTACTTTATTTCCACAGCACAATTCAACCAGGACCAAGCACCCATCAAGAGGTGGGCAGCCCTGTCCCCTCACAAGCTCCTGACTGCTCTCCTGCGTCTGAGCCACGTGCCCTCAAGCCATGCCCAAGGACAGAGTCAGCTGCACTGGCTGGGTCCGTACAGGTGCCAGGTACTCCAGGCACCACAATCCTCTCCCAGACACACTCATGAGGATGGCTCTGTCCTGGGAGGCCTGCACACCAGGGCACAGGTGCAGGGCCTTCCATGAGAAGTTCTGTCCAGCCGCTTGTTGGACATCAGGGTCCTGCGGACCAGCAGGCCGTGGGGGAGGGACAGAGGCTAGGCTCAGAGAGCTGTGTCCCTTCAGGCCTTCTCTGGTCAGGTCCCCTCCACTCTGAGGAAGAGGCAGCACAGGATTTGTGTGTGATTGGGAGCTTTAAGACTTCCCGTGGCAGAGTCCACTTGTTCAGAAAGCCCCAGCTGTAGACCCCTTGAAGCCCCACGCCTGGGGAAACTTGCTTGTAAACAGAGGCATGAACCCTTTCAGGCAATCAGGGCTCGCTCCCTTATCACATCCTCGGGTCACTGCATGCACAGTACCCATGGCCAAGGGCACTGGCAATTTTCCAAAGCATCTCCCACCACAGCTTGGAACCTTGGGTGAGACCGCAGGCATACATGAGAGACCAAGCAAGATCAGTCCCAGACATACAGCACTCAACAAGTGTCCACTCTAATGTATTCCAAAGTCATTTCACTCAGACAACAACCATGTGTGGTTTCTAATCAGCAAAAAAATATGGTTTGGACTAGAAAATCTTGAAAGGAGACCAAGCAGGTTGCTGGCTCTCCCCTCACAGATCATCCTGTGCTTAACTAACAAGCTGCTGTCTTTCTGGTTCTAGCAGAAACCCCAGTAATACCCATGGGAGCAGAGGAAACAGGAGTCATCCCAATCCTTGAGGCTACTAACTGCAGGCAGGTGGTGAACATCCAGGTGAAAGGCGGCCAGAACACAGGAACAGCAAGAGACGCGCGAGGTGCTCTGGGCAGCCACTCTCCCCACACCGCCCCTTGGCCAGAGGGCACGGGCTCTCCACAGGGCACACCTGACTGAACCGATGCCAACACTCAGAAATGCTTCACCTGCTGAATTCTGAGACATTCAATTAAAATATGTAAATGCGCCACTAAAGGGATTAAAAAGAACTCAATTGCAACAGCAGCAGTTGCTTTCAGTGGCTTAAATACCAAGACAGGGCTAATTACGGAGCCCTGAGGTATGCTGCGTGCCTTGGGTATAACGCACACGAAACGTTCTCTGCCCACAAACACACTCCACTTGGTCTGCCCCAGAGAACACAATGAAAAGGTCAACTCCAGTGTTGTTTTTCCCAGAGATTGGCTGTTAATCCAGCTCCTCGAGGGTGACTCCCCCCAGCATTGTGAAAGGATCAGCTCTCATATTTTACCAGCAGTGGGGTCTCCACGCATAAAGAAGTCCCAATACACCTGTTCCTCCTTCCCAAGCCAACCCTGAAAAGTCCTGGACTGCCCGAAGTCAGGAGCAATCCGGCCCACCTGACAGGTTACGTGTTTGGAAACCCAAAGAACATGGTCCTATTCCATAACATCGCCACAAGAAGAAATTCTGAAGCAGCAGCAAAGAGATTATCTTGTACTATTTATTTCACTTGTTTCTACCTTCTAATTCTAATGATGCTCTTCACAGACAGCTTTTTCCAGGTACTAAAGAACAGCAATGCCCCATATAGACTTCAGTTGAGGGAAGCAAATGTGGTGCCACGAACACAGGTATAACCAACCACTCCTCCCTCTACAGGCCCAGTTGCCTTGGTTCAGTCCCTGCAATAGCAGAATAGCTCACACTCCTTGGTTGGTAACAACCCCACGATTCCACATTCTAAGCCAGCAAATGCTAAATCTTCACATCAAACCACAAGTGTGGGTAGTAGCTCCCTCACTGTTTATCCTACTTGCCCAAAACTCAGGGAAAATAACTGAACAAGAACCACAGGTGCTAGGTCAACTCCCTTTACCATTAGAGCCTTAGCTAAGGGCTTGATCAGTCACGACTTCACCAGTCCACACAGCCAAGGAAGAAACAGATGAGGCCAGAAGGGTTCAAAGGACCACACATTCAAAAGGACGCAGCCTCAAATCCCAGGAAATGATCTTAGAATACATTGGGCTCCAGGGCAGAATCTCCCATTTCCAGATTATATTGAGGATGCCAGTGATTAATCTGTCTCTAACATCTGCACACTCATTCTCTGAAGTTCTTTTGAAGCCTACACAGTCTTTTCCAGGAAGTCTGCCCAAGGCAGGTGCATGCTTCTCACTGAGTGGGGTGGGGAAGCAAAGTAGCAAGTCCCTGAGTCTTTGCTTTGGTCCATCTCACACAGGGCTCCTTTGGTCCATCATGAGACATCCTGGGCTCAACTGAGGCTGGGATTCCAATTTCATCTGCGCCCTTGGCTCTGTGTGGAACATCTGTACCCTGGACCTTCCTGAAGAAAACTGCTGGACAACATCAAAAGCTGCCCTCACTCCCACTACCTGAGTTCTAGCCCTCTTCCTGTAGCAACTATGAATTAATAGTGGTGAAAAGGTATGGGTTGAAGGGAGGGGTTGCTGTGAGGGTACAGTAGCTTCTCTGCTGGGGGTGCATTATGGATGTGTAACGGGTGTGAGCATGGTGATAAATTCTGGTTAATCTGTGAAAATCCAGAATGCGTGCCAACTGGTAATTTGTTTCACACTCCTCTTATTCCTTTTTAAAAAAAAAGATTTATTTATTTATTTATTTGAAAGACAGAGTTACAGAGAGAGGTATAGACAGAGAGAGAGAGGGAGGTCTTCCATCCATCTGGGTTGTGGCCCAGATGGCCACAACACTCGAAGCTGCACCGATCCGAAGCCAAGAGCCAGGAACTTCCTCTGGGTCTCCCACGCAGGTGCAGGGGTCCAAGGACTTGGACCATCTTCTACTGCTTTCCTAGGCCACAGCAGAGAGCTGGATCAGAAGTGGAGCAGCCAGAACTCGAACCGGCGCCCATATGGGATGCTGGCACTGCAGGTGGTGGCCCCACCTGCTACGCCATAGCACTGGCCTCCCACCCCTTATTCCTTGATACTGGAAACATAAAACCTAATTTTTAAATATAATAATGTTCTTTCTAGTCTTCAAATTTCTTACAGTGTCACTAGTACCATCTAGACCAGCTCTATCCAAGAGAACTCCTGTGATGGAAATGTCCCACCTCTGCACTGTCCAGTACAGCTGTCCTACGTGGCTGTTGAGAACAGAAAATGTGACTAGTACATGTTGATTAAATTTGCAATTTTATTGCATTTTAGTTCATCTAAACAGCCACTAGTCACCACCATACTGGATGGCACCAGTCTAGACCATTTCCCTTAACAAGTTCTCCGAGAAGGAAACTTAGTTACCCAAGTCCCTGCCTTTGGCAGAGCAGAGCAAGCCAAACGGAAGTGACATGCCTCCCCTGCCCCAGCTGTCCTGAGCCAGAGGCCCATGCTTCTCCTTCACCATCTTGTCTGTAGTGGCATTTCCGGATCTCAGCACCCCTGACACTTAGGGCCAGGCAGTTCTTTGGTGTGGGAACCATCCTGTGCATTTTGGGATGCTGAGCAGCACCCCTGGTCTCCACTTACTGGAAGCCAGTAGCACTTTGCTCTCCTGTATTTACGATAACCAACAATGTCTCCAGACACTGTTAGATGTCCCTCGGTGCACAATGCTCTAGAGAGAACTGTTAACAAACAACAGGTACAACACAAACACTGTTCTCAGGATTAGAAGTGACATTAGCTGTTTATCTGACAGAACCAGCCTACCCTCTCCTGCTTGTTCCTTTCTCCACCCCTTGCATGGATTGGTGCACCTGCTCTGTATGGCTGACGTGCGTGCTCATGTGTGCACACAGCAAGTGCCCAGCTCTCCTTCTGTTCAGGGCAGAGGCTTCCTGGAGACCAGAATGATCCACCTATAACCTGGTCCACACTCTTCAGCATGACAGATAGCCAGAGACAACCAAACATTTGACAGAGCAGCTATAGCTCAGAAAAGAGGGTCAAGTAGAGGGAACAGAAAACTCATCCAAGAAAACAGAGATAATTCAGCAAATAAGAATGGTCATTTAAAAAACCCCAACTAGTATCTTCAGAAAGCATCAAGACACAGATTAACACTGGGCACAGCAGGCACAGTCCCAGGACTCTGGGAAGGAAACTGGTCCCATGACACAGGAAGCATGAGGGGCGGGAAGGGAATCTAAGGAAAATGGCACAAGCACGTGGTAAGCACATTAGTCTACAAATTCTTTTAAAAATTTTTTAAAGATTTATTTATTTATTTGAGAGGCAGAGTTACAAAGAGAAAGGTCTTCCATCTGCTGGTTCACTCCAGAAATGGCTGCAAAGGCCGAAGCTGGGCCCATCCTAAGCCAGGAGCCAGGAGCTTCTCCTGGGTCTCCCACATGGGTGCAGGGTCCCAAGCACTTGAGCCATCTTCCACTGTTTCCCAGGCCATAGCAGAGAGCTGGATCAATCTGAAGAGGGACAGTCAGGACTCAAACTGGCTCCTAGACAGAGGTTTAGTCTACTGCCACAGAACCAGCCCCTTTTTTAAAAGTTTGATAGACACGAGGCTGGCGCTGTGGGTTAACACCCTGGCCGGTTCAAGACCTGACTGCTACACTTCTGATCCAGCTCTCTGCTACAGCCTGAGAAAGCAGTAGAAGATGGCCCAAGTTCTTGGGCCCCTGTACCCATGTAGGAGTCCTGAAAGAAGCTCCTTGCTCCTGGCTTCAGATCAGTGCAGCTCTGGCCATTGCAGCCATTTGGGAAGTGAACCAGTGGACCGAAGATTCATATTTCTCTCTCTACCTTCCGTCCCTCTTTCGCTCTCCCTCCCTTCCTCTCTCTCTTCCCCTCCCCCTCTCTTTCATATAAATAAATAAATAAATCCTTTTAAAAAAACTTTATAGACAATTCTGACTTTTGCCTTCTCCCAGGCACAATTTCTTTCTTTTTTTCTTTCTTTTTTTTTTTTTTTTTTTTTTTGACAGGCAGAGTGGATAGTGAGAGAGAGAGAGAAAGGTCTTCCTTTTTGCCGTTGGTTCACCCATGCGGGTGCAGGGCCCAAGGACTTGGGCCAGCCTCCACTGCCTTCCCGGGCCATAGCAGAGAGCTGGCCTGGAAGAGGAGCAACCGGGATAGAATCCGGCGCCCCAACCGGGACTAGAACCCGGTGTGCCAGCGCCGCAAGGTGGAGGATTAGCCTGTTGAGCCACTGCGCCGGCCGACACAATTTCTATTCTAACAGAACTAGTGACACCTTTGCAATTGGATTCCCATCCTACCTGACAGGCATCCACTCTGCTTAGTATCCCTGGCCCACACAGTGTCACACAGCCATCTAAGACTGCCTTGTTCCTGGTCATCAGAGCTGACAGCTACAATCCCTGTCAGATTACACAAGACGTAAGTCTGATCTGCCTGCAGATCAAGGTCTCTCTAATCTCAGGTACTGACTCTACCTGCCTCCAACCTGGATCTTCAACCTGCATCACTTCATTTGAAATCAGCCAGCTTTCCCAGTTCATACTGAAGTCAACCAATGCCCAGTCTTGGAATCTTGGGAACCAGGAAATTTAAAATAGTGAGCCAGCTAACAGCACCCAATGGACGGACTCAATCACCAAGAAAATTAGAATTCAGGTAGGAGAGAAAGGAGAGACTGTTTCCAAGATGGGGACAAAGGGAACACCACACACAGCTGCGAGTTACTCAGGGACTCTGCAGCAGAAACCAAATCTTTCCTGCTTTGAAAAGGTTACCAGCCCTTGTCTGAGCTCAGGGGCCCAATGAAAGGGTCTCTCCTTTCAGCATTTCTGCCTTCCACCTTTGTGCTGTTTTTAAGGACATACAAACAGATGCTTAGTCTAAAATGAATGTGAATATGAGGCTCTCTAAGCATTTATTATGCAACAAATGAAAATGATTATACACAAATTCTGCCCATCATAAATAAGGTTACATAGCAAGATTTTAAAATAGACCTCAGTTATCATACATTAGCTCCATGCAAAATGAACAGCTCTAAATGGCATTTTAAATCAACCAGGAATGAATTCTGCCTCTATTCAGAATTATCAGTTTACTTTTACACATTTTATCTGACAGACAAATCAGAATATAAAAGACTAATTACTAAGTGATTCTTTAAAAGTAGAAGCCAAAACAAGCACATAGAATATTCACTCAATGAAATTTTAAAAGCTTATAATGTGATAGAAACTAACAAAGTACCACAATGTCTAAATGGATTTGCAGACCTTTATCTTAAAAAAATATATTTGAAAAGCAGTGAGAGAGAGAATAGGGAGGGGAAGAGGAAGGAGGAGACGGAGAGGGAGAGGGAGACGGAGAGGGAGAGGGAGAGGGAGCGGGAGAGGGTGAGCTTTCATCCAATGGTTCACTCCCTAATGCCAAGAGCCAGGAATGTTATCCAAGTCTCCCACCTGGCTGGTAAGAACCAAAATACCAGGTACACTTGCAAGACACTGGATCAGAAGCAGAGGTGGGACTCATTACTGATACAGAATAAGGGTGTCCCAGGTGGCAAATTAACCCACTGCACCATAGCTCTCACCTCACAGTGAATATTTATTTATTTATTTGAACGATTTATTTATTTATTTATTTATTTATTTATTTGAAAGGCAGAGTTAGAGAGAGGCAGAGAGAGAGAGAGGGAGAAAAAGAGAGAGAGAAGTGTCCTCCATCTGCTGGTTCACTCCCCAATTGGCCACAACAGCCAGAGCTGCGCCAATCTGAAGCCAGGAGCCAGGAGCTTCTTCCAGATCTCTCACACTGGTGCAGGGGCCCAAGGACTTGGGCCATCTTCTACTGCTTTCCCAGGCAATAGCAGAGAGCTGGATCAGAAGAGGAGCAGCCAGGACTCAAACCGGCACTCATATGGGATGCCGGTGCTGCAGGTGGCAGCTTTACCTGCTATGCCACAGCACTGGACCCCCAGTGAATATTTATTGAAAGCCTATGGCACCTCAGGCACTGCAAGAAATCAACGCAGATTCCTAAGGGCCTCATGGTTGCTCTGTCTCACTGCCCTCTTGGACACTGCAAGGCCAGATGGACTCCTTGCATATGTTCGGCTCATACAAGGGCAAACAGAACCCAGGGTAATGGGGATGTTCCAGCCTATGTCTCCCTACTGTCCACAGATTACATACAAGGAAGGGGATGCATAGAGCAAAACTCCTATCATTAAAAAGTCCAAAAAACTGCTGCCAGGGTCTAACCAGGGACATGACGAATTCATGAGAACTAACCTATTTAGGGAAGAACACTTGTATTATTTATTAGAGACATCTGCTACAAATTCGCTTTGTCAGGGTACCTGCTAGTGTGTCTCATTTGTCAGGAATTCATTTACCAAGTTCGTCGGGTAACATTTTCTCTCTCTCTACTTGTGAAGCTACCTGCCCACTCACTACCTGATACATGACAATGTCCTTGTGCAAGACCCCAGGCAGGGACACTCAATCCCTGAAACTTTCAGGGACAAGGGTGGCAACTCTCTGGGGCTTACAAGAGAATCCAGCATCCTTCATTTTATAATGAATGAAAAAATAGTCAGTTAACCTGTGGTTTAAGGATGTGTTGGCATTGTTAGGAATACTCCAGCAAACACCAGTGGCTTTTTCACCTCATAGCATTAGGCACCACTAGAATGCCCTCTCATCTGTGTGGGGCTTTGCACGGAAAGGCATCTCCCAGCAGCCTCCCCGTGAGCCTTCCCTTGCTCTGTGCCATCTCTTCACCACCCAACCCTCGAAACCTGAGCCTCGGTCCTCGCCTCCCCTCGCCCTCATTTGGATTTAAGCCTCGTTGTCCTCAGGGGCTGCTTGGTAGGCACGTGGGTTATGCCGTGAGACAGGCAGTTAAGGACTGGCGTACATCTGGATGCTTACGAAAGTTACTGACTGGGGCAGGTGCTGTGGCGCAGCGGGTTAAAGCCTGGCCCGCAGCACTGACATCTCATATTGGCGCTGCTCGGAGTCCTGGCTACTCCACTTCTGATCCAGCTCTTTACTAATATGCCTGGGAAAGCAGCAGGGGATGGCCCAAATCCTTGGGCCCCTGCACCCATGTAGCAGACCCGGAAGAAGTTCCTGGCTTCAGATCAGCTCAACTCCAGGAGTTGCGGCCATTTGGGGAGTTAACCAGTGATGGAACACCTCTCTCTCTGTCTCTATCTCTTTCTCTAACTCTTTCAAATAAATAAAATAAATCTTTAAAAAAAAAAAAAAGTTACTGGGGCCAGCGTTGTGGTGTAATGGGTAAAGCCGCCGTCTGCGATGCTGGCATTCCATATTGGGTGCCGGTCTGAGTCTGGCTGCTCCATTTCTGATCCAGCTCTTTGCTATAGCCTGGGAAAGCAGTAGAAGATGGCCCAAGTGCTTGGGCCTTTGCATCCACATGGGAGACGTGGAAGAAGCTCCTGGCTCCTGGATTCAGATCAGCGGAAGACCTCTCTCTCGCTCGCTCGCTCGCTCTGCCTGCTCTCTCCCTGTTACTCTGCCTTTCAAATAGATAAACCTTTTTTTAAAAAAAGTTACTATGTACATATGAAACGATGATAATGTCAAGACTCACTTCAGAGTAACGTGGGGTTTTCGGAGGGTTGACAAAATCAGGGATGCCAGAACTGGGCATTCATCAACGTTGGATGCTGGGAACATGGGGGTTCAGTGCTATATTCTGTTTGAAAACTTCCCACGATAGAAATTTGTTATATGAAGTTACTAATGCAGAACTAGGTAATCACTATTAGATATATATATTTATAAATATATCTTAAAAGCTTATAAGAATAGTAAAAATTCAACATGTGATTTGCCACTTGTTTACTGATTTGCTTTTTTATAAGTGTTCAATTTTAAGTCTTAAAATTTCTCTTTCATCAAAGGAAAATACTATCCAAATAAAAATATTCACTTTAGTATTACCTAAAACTGTGAAATAAAAATTCAGCTAGATGCCCAACAATAAAGTAAAATCGGTAGGTTATGTTAGTCTGATTCAATAAACAGTATACAAACATAAAAAAGGATGTATACAAAACTGAGTTACCCTCACTGAAAATGTTTAAGAAAATATTTAAGTGAAAAGTGTGTAATGATGCTATTGACATGAAGGATATGTGAAAATTTGGAAAGTACTATAAAGACATGAGAAATTTAAATAGGTGCGTTAAGATGAGTAAATTGGTTTACTGGCATGCAATATTTTGTAACCCTGTCTGTTCACTTTGATTAGATGTATCCATTGTTGAGTACAAGATCTTGCTCTAGTGTCAGATTTTTTTTTTTTTTCTTTTTAATGGAGAGTGACAGCGAGGGACACCCAGGAGCGCAGTGTCTCCTCCCCAGACTCTGCAGGCACCCACGTAACTTCCCTGCCACCCTCCATTTCTCTCACGCCCAAACCCCAGCCTAGACGGGCACCTCCTGAGTCCGAGACAGACAAGGAAAACGCACATGTCCCCTGTTCCGGGCTTGAGAAGCACCTCCAGCTCCCCGTTCTCACACATGCTGACACTGTCCAGGACAGGCGGCCTGACCTGCTCAGGGGTCCCAGGAACACCCAGGTTCCTCTCCCTCCTGGAGAAGCCTCAGGAAGACTGACAGGCACGGAGGACAGTGGGGCTGGGCACAGAGGGGGTCAGACAGGAGGCTGTTCACAACAAGGGAATGCGGTCACTGCTGATACATAGGGTGAAGCCAGCTGCACTTGAACCTGCTGCTCCAGCTTGCAGTAAAGGCTGCCCCTCCCCCTGACTCTAGCTGAAGCTGCTTTTTTTTAAAATTCCTAAACCATTTTTTACGACATATAAAAGGTTAGAGTAATAACAGCCTCAATTTATTTAATGCTGAGTGCTGAACAGGTTTCACCATTTTTCCTCTTTTAACCCTCACCACTGCTTTATAAGGCAGATACTAAATGCCCCACTATGCAAGTGGAGGAGAGGAAACTCAAAGAGGTGAAGGGGCTAGCCAAAAGCACATGTGGGGCTAATCCTGTTGGCCTGATCAGTCTCCTCTTCTGCTTCCTACGCTGCCTTCTTTGGTCAGCAAAGGGACGGGACCTTTTTCACCAGGATGCGTCCCCAGGGAGCAGTGAGCACAGGGCTGACACCCATTACATGGGAATGTCTGCATTAGTAGCTCATACCTCCTCCTCACCTGGCCCAGGGCTCCATGGGCTCCATCGGCTCCAGGCCTGGCCCTTCTGCTCCTCAGTGTCCCTGTGGTCAGGACAGGGCCTGACAAGGACAGCATCCTCGGCAATATCTGGTGTCTCACGCCAAGAATACCGACCACAGTGCTGTGCAGTGGGACTTCAGGTGGGATGGAAATGGGCTATTCTGTGCTGTCCTGCAGAGAGTAGCCAGGAGACACACACGGCTACCATGACAAAGCAAAATGTAGAGCTGTTCTTGTTTTCACGGCTTCCTTCTCCCTGGCTGCACATGGCAAGGTTCCATGCACCCCTCTGAACTACGCTAAGGGGGCTGCAGATCCTGGTTCCTGCACACGTCCACCTTCTGTGTGACACACAGTGGCTCCAAGAGGAGCTTAGGCTGAAACCAAATGAATGTCAAGGAAGCATGATTCATGCTGAGAGCATAATTTTTAAATTACAACAAAGCTGGTAGGAAACAGTGTTATTTGATGACCGATTCCTCTTCCTTGACATGAGTCATGAGAAGCACTGTTTGTTCCCTCCCTGTCTACCAACCAACCACCACAGAGAAGAGCAATAAAAGATAAAAAGGAAAAGCAGAGAATAATTTTGCTGCCAAATTCACTAGTTATCAAAAAACTTGAGTGTTCTCAAGGGGCAGGCACTGTGGCATAGGAGGTTAACGCCACAGCTTGCAACCCTGGCATCCCATAGCAGAGCACCAGTTTGAGTCCTGCCTTCTGCCCTCTAGATCCAGCTCCCTGCTGATGTGCCTGGGAAAGCAACAGAAGATGGCCCAAGCACTTGATTTCCTGCCACCCACAGGGGAGACATGCATGGAGGTCCTGGCTCATGGCTCTGGCCTGGCCCAGCCCCAGCTTTGAGTCATTTGGGGAGTGAACCAATGGATGAAAGATCTTTCTCTCTGTCTACCTTTCAAAGAAATAAATAATTTTAAAAAAAAAAAGTAAATGTTGTTTACTCAGAGGCCAGTTAGAAGCAGAGAAGATTAATAAACATGTCATGCTTCTAGAAAATGTACAAATGTACATGTAGCATCAAACTGAAAGACTTCAAGGTTTGACATACTTTAAGAAAATGCAGCTCTATCCTGCTTAGCAGGAAGACTGTTAGGATGATGTTTAGTAGTAAACACAGGCAGCCTGATGGTTAAGATTCCTGCTTTGCACACTGGAGTGCCTGGGTTCAATACCTGGCTCTAGCTCCTGACCCTAGCTTCCCAACAATGCAGACCCGGCCACACACATGGGAGACCTGGATTGAGTTTCTGGCTCCTGGCTTCAGCCTGGCCTAGCGTCAGCTTTTGCAGGCACTTGGGAAGTGAACCAGCAGATGGTTCCAGTTCTTTCTCCATGTCTTTCTCTGTCTCTCCTCTTCTCCTTCTCTATCCCTCTCAAACGATTAAAAAAAAAACTTTTAGTGTAACTTCTAGATCAATGGTGACAATTGCCAAGAATCAGCATGTGCCACTGTCTAAATAAATTTACCTCTTGATAGAAAACTTTAATCCAAGAGCAAACTGACATCTTGGGTTCATCAGTACTCAAATTAATGTTAAAAACTGGGGGCAAGGCTGGCGCCGTGACTCACTAGGCTAGTCCTCCGCCTGCAGCGCCAGCACCCCGGGTTCTAATCCCGGTTGGGGCGCTGGATTCTGTCTCGGTTGCTCCTCTTCCAGTCCAGCTCTCTGCTGTGGCCTGGGAAGGCAGTGGAGGATGGCCCAAGTGCTTGGGCCCTGCACCCGCATGGGAGACCAGGAGAAGCACCTGGCTCCTGGCTTCGGATCGGCGCAGCACATCGGCCGTAGCGGCTATTTGGGGGGTGAACCAACAGAAGGAAGACCTTTCTCTCTGTCTCTCTCTCTCACTGTCTAACTCTGCCTGTCAAAAAAAAAAAAAAAAAAAAAAACAGGGAGCAAGGAGAGAAAGGTTAGTGTGTATAATACTCTCTTCTCCTGTCCCCAAGAGAGACACAGCTGGGTCTGTATAAATGTGGAGAGAAAACTAATAAAGAATTCTATAACCCCTGGAATTTCCCAAAACATATGACGGGACTTCAAAATGCATATGGAAAAAGATAAAATTGAAAGATAAGTTTATTGTTGGTGCAAAAAAAATTTGAAAACCATGCAGTTTTTCTCATAATTCTCCACAAACTATTTGAAGACCCCCTCATATGCATGGATTTCTAAACTTTTTGCACCAACAATAAACTTGTCTTTTTATCTATTTTTTCACACATTCTTGGAAATACCCTCGGGCATACAAATGGGTGGGGCAGTTACCACAGAGCACACCGTTTTTTACACAGGAGAGACAAGGCAGCACGTTTCTGGTAGGCTCCACTTTCCCCAGACGGGCCGAAAATAGATGCTAACTTCTCTCTTTTGGTTAAGACTGGAAAACGGGGCCTTGGCGAGCTGTTCAGCTCTCTGTTAGGGTCCATGCATTAAACATTAACATGGCTACAGTCTTTTTCCTAGCAGAAATATTAAAAATGCATTCAATGTTTCTAATTTCAATTCCCATAATGGTCTGTAATGCTTTCAGAGGGTTCTGAATTTTTGATGCCTCATTTGGCCACCTTCTCCTGGCCCCTACTGGCTCCATCTGCTACATATCATGCATCCCCAACCCTCCTTCACCCAGGCCCCCCAGCCCCTCATGCCCTTCCCAGGGGAATAAAGGCTGGACTTCCTGCTCTCCACTCCAGGCTCTGCAGGCATTTCCTCCCAGGTGTATGGGTTACCTGCTCACTCAGGTGTACGGGCTACTTGATCAAACACCACTTCCCTAAGAAGGAAATCTTTGCTCATCAGATCAGTCTATGAATGCTGCATGGCTAAAAGAGCAAACATTAGAAAACAAGATTAGAGCAGGCAACAAAAATAACCCCCAGCTCTGAGGTGCCGCATAGTAGGATAAGGGAGACAGGTCAGGGTAGAGATCTTCCAGACACCTGCAGGGTGACTGTGTTTGCAGCGAAGTGTACCTAACCAAGTCCTATCCCTTCATGGGATAAAAACACCCAGCACTACCCTGCAATCTCCTATCTCAGGACCCTTGCACAGGCTGCACCTTCTCCCACTGTGTGCTCCTCCTCTCCTCTTCACCTTGCTAACACCCCTCATTCTGTAGCTCAACTCTGCTTCCTCAGGGACGTATTCCCAACATGACAGATGAGTCCAGGTTCCCCAGGTTCAACCGCATGCCACCCAGCCTTGGACTCGCACTTCAGAGCACTGATCACAGTCTGTAACTGCATACTTTGCTGTAGGATGAAGTGGAGAACTCTGCCCCACCCCCACAGTCTGAACACTCCGTGGGAGGTTCAGAGTCATTTTTGTTCAGCATCGATTCCCAAATGCCTGGTACCAAGTATGGGATAGCAAGCCATCGGTAATAGTCGACACACAAACAAATTGGTAAGTGATTGGATAAACATCTTTGAGAATCAGGAAAACGTGTATTGATATAACTTTAGCCTCAAATACAGAAGGCTGGGGCATGAGTTGAACTAACTGCAAGAGATAAGGATGTATCAGAGAGCCTTCTGCAGCAGGTTCTCTCAAGTTCTAGAAAACCATCTTTGTCCAAAGACTGTGCAACCCACCACTTAAAAATCTAAATAGTCATGTCTCACAAACATAACTCACTACCAACACCTCATTCTTCTTTCTCTACAGGATACCTTGAGAGGTTCACAGACAATGGAATGAAAAGGCAAATGTGTGCTCCCCACAACCCTCTGGTAGTAGGACCCTTGGATTTCGCCGTCTGGCCTGGGCTCTGAGCAGAGAAGCACCTGCTCCTTTACCAGGAGACCCTTCTGTGGCCCACAGCCCTAGACAAGTCCAGTCCCTCTGAAACAGTTAACTGTAAAGCAGTTCACGCTGGAGGCCTTGTTGCTGCTCTTACCTCCTTCCCACCATCACTCCAGGCCCTGTGTGCCAGTGGCCAGAGCCACACAGTCTCACCTCCACCTGCAATGCCTTCCCTGATTCCCCTGCATGGCTCCTCCCTTCCTCCCTCAGGCCTGGACTCCCACCAGGAGCCCCCTTGTTTCCCCAGCCTGACCTCTTCCATCACATTCACTGCCACCTGACACACACGTTCATTTCTGTGCTGTTTCCCAGAGGTCCACAATCACAAACCTCCCTGAATATGAGCTCTGTAGATTTTCTGGTATTCATTGCCATCTCCCGAGAGTCTAAAATGTGCCTGGCATAGAGTAGGTACTAAACAAACATCTGCAGAAGGACCAAGTGGGTCTACACTGCAGTGACTCACATTCTAATGACATCTCTTCCACAAGACTTTCTGCCCTCACCTGTTCTGAGAAGGGCCAAAGACATGGTCCACTACAAGGAAGAACATGGTCATGGCAGGGAAAAGATGGAACATTAATCAAGAAGAAAAAGAACACCTTGATTAAAATGAAAAAAAATGAGCCAAAAACAGGAACAGACACTTTACACACACACACACACACACACACAGTATATTTTAAAAGTTCAATCTCACATACAAGAAAAGATGTATAAATTACAGGTAGCTTATTTCTCACTCAAGAACTAATTTTTAAAGCATATACAAAATTGCTAAGAATCCAACAAAACCATTTTATCCATGTTAGGAATGTAAATTATAAACTTTCTGGATGACTAAAGGAGATATATATATATACACATATATATGTATGTATATATATATATATATATATATAACAAAATATAGGAAGAATTCCACTTCTAGCAATTTGTCCTATAGAAATCACCAGAGGATAGACAAAAATAGATGTGCAAAGACATACACTGCAGCATTTGGAGGAGAAAAAATGGAAACCACTCAATGCAGACTGGCTTTAAAAAGCTGGCAAATTTATATCACGGAATTCTCTGCACCCATTTACAATCATATTCAAGAATAATACTTGAAATGGGAGGAATGTTTGCAAAATGACTAAGGGAAAACAGGACACGAACTATGGTATACAGGAGAAGACACCCACGTCATTGGCACACATGAATAAGTGTCTCAGCCCAGATCCTGCAGCTTTAATGAGCGGGTGCAGACCCAGGGTGGCAAAAGGGAGGCCACTAGGAAAAGAGGCAAGAACGACGCGGATGAAATGCAAGACCACATGGGCGTTATAGCAAGGCTACAAAGCACAGGAAGTTTATACCACACATGGGACTTTCCCTAGGCAAACAAAAAGTGACCACGTATAGATGGAAGTAGAGAAGAAAGAGGAGAAATCTATTCGTTTGGCTTTCTCCCATCTCTTATTCCCCACACTTCTGGGATGCATCAAAATAAATGCCTTTGGGAATCTCCTATGAAAGCACAAGTTTTTATTTAGATATTTAGCTTTGAAAAAAGAAAGACAAGGGACCAAGGATGAAATGTGATGATTTGTTTTCTAGTCTCAAGACTCTGGGGGCTAAGCTGGAGTTCAACATGTAGCAACAACAAAAACCCAAACACACATATAAGGGTGAGAGCAAGAAAAACTGACACCCAAGTGTCTGCAGAAGGTGCTACTGGAGCAGGAGCAGCACCCAGGGCTCCCAAACATCCGTCTAAGTAGGGGAGGAAACAGACAAAAGAAGTCAGGGCTTCAAGGAAAGATGCAGAGAATGCCCCAGGCAGGGAAGGGGGTCAGCGATCGGGGAAAAGCAATCTCACGGCCCCAAGACCCAGGCCCATGGAAAGACAAAAGTTTGCCTGGAAGAATAAAGAATGCTCTACCTTCACCCACTTTACTGCCTCACCAACAGGGCTCCTGTAAGAAGCACCGGATGCAGCTGAAAGAGCTGAAGCCACAGACTTTCTCTGAGGAGGTGGACTCACAGAAGCCCAAAATCAAGACAGGAGAGAAACACATGGGCACCATGAGAATGTGAAGCCTCTGGCACCTGCAGATAGCAACTATTACACCGTTCCAACCGCTACGGCTGTGGCGTAGAGAGTGAAGCCACCGCCTGCAGTGCCCCCATCCCATGTGGGCACTGGTTCATGTCCCAGCTGCTCCACTTCCAATCCAGCTCCCTGCTAGTGTGCCTGGGAAAACAGCGGAAGATGGTCCAAGTCCTTGGGCTCCTGCACCAATGTGGGAGACCTGGAAGAAGCTCCAGGTTTCTGGCTATGGATCCGCTCAGTTCTGCTGTTGTGGGCATTTGAGAAGTGCACCAGCAGATGGAAGATCTCTAAATCTCTCAATCTCTCTCTCTCTCTCTCTCTCTCTCTCTCTCTCTCCTTCCTCTGCCTCTCTATAACTCTGCCTTTCAAATAAATAAATAAATCTTTAAAAAAATCCAAAAAACCCCTCACATTAAATATCTTTTCACCTCTGTCCTTATTTCCATATAAATGTAACTACCTCACAACAAAACCTTATCAGGTGTTCAGAGAAGGGTTAACACAGCAGGTCTGGGTTGCTCAAACCCTAAACATGGCTATTAAAGGTCTGTTTTCATAAGAAGCTTTGGGTGGCTGCTAGGAACTGAGCACCTAGAATCTTCTATACAGTAAAGTGCACAAGTTTGTCCAATGAGTTTATACTAATGCTCTGGCTGAAGGTGAGCACCTGTTTTTCCTCCAAGTCTGAAGCTTCAATGACTGTGCTGTTTGCCTACACAATTGCCCTCCAAAAAGCACCTGGACACTTAGGATTGAGTAAACTTCCTAGGCCAGCAACACTTTGCACAGGTTGTCACATCATTGCTGGGGGAACTGAACACTGACAGGGACACATGGAAGCTTGCACCTGCCTTATTCTAGGCTTCACCCCATGCACTTTTTGCCTTCCTGATTTTGCTGTATATTCTTTCATTGTAATAAACCCTAACAATGACTATAACAACTTCTGAATCCTGTGAGTTCTTCCAGCAAACCATCAAGCCTGTGAGTGGTTTTAGCAACCCCCAGCACATGCTATAGACAGCAGCTTCCTGGTGACCTGGAGGTAAAAGTTGGCTCACTAGATCCACACAGAAATGGGAAACAATGAGAAAGAGGCTACATGTATGACCCCTTCAGTGTTGTTAGCTGTGATACTAGAAGGGAGTACAGTGTGGGGACAGATCTCAGCACTGCACCAGGCCAATCTTGGCCTGTCTATGCCACACTAATAGCTTCACAGCCACCATCCAACAGAAAAGTTGTGCTGGAACAACACACAGCACCTCTACAACACGGGTCACCAAAGTGGTAGTCCAGGTCAAGGGGGGGGAGGGTGAAACCAGGGGGTACAGCCTTGGGGGTGGACACTGCCAGCTTCCTCATGAACCTTAACTAAAATCAGCTGTGCAGTTTGGCCTGGTTCTGAATACTGCAGAACGGAGCAGCATGCTGGGGTTGAGGCTGGCCCCACAGCTTGCTACTGAAGAACCACAGATGGTTTCTGCAAGATACAACACACAATGGCCTGCTCCCAAGAGGGACAGTCTGTCTGGCAGACTGGAGATAAGCGGCTGTAAAGTTTGTTTATCCTGGGCAGAGGAATGATCCTGCCCTCCTTTGCATGCCAAACAGAAAACCACATCTGAAGGAGCTGACAGCCTAGCCTACCACACTGAATTGACCATACGATGACTGGAACACCCATCTACTTGGTGTGTCCCTTATCCACATGCTGTGACTACAGGGTTCCCTTGTATATGGACCCTCCCCATCCCATGGGACTTCACTGGTGCAAAATCAAGGTACAGTTTGAGAAGTCACATCAGATCTGTCTCAGCTTTCCAGCACAGGTCTTCAAGATGCTAAGCGGATTTGAGTAGTTCCCAAGAGAATAGGGAAGGACAAAGGAGACAGCCACGGAACTCTTCCAGACAGAGCAGAAGTCTGTAAATGGTTATGGTTATTGAGGAATGGAGTGAACAAAGTCAACATGGATGGGGCCACAGGAAAGTGTGGCATTACTGAAGGCTGTGTTGACTAATGGAAGCCCCTGCAGACCCCCAGCACTGAGGGACCCTCAACAAATCTGTTTCATTCACTACAGTTTGCAGGCATTTTAAAAACCAGAAGGCAAGGATGACAATGAGATGCCTGACCCTGAGCCATGGGGGTGACTGTATGGCCAACTCAGCAGAATAAGGATGCATGAAAAGAGCTTAGTGCTGTGGCAGAATGGGTAAAGCTGCCAACTGCAGTGCCGCCATCCCATGTGGGCATCTGTTCGTGTCTCAGCTGCTCCATTTCAAATCCAGCTCCCCGCTACTGGCCTGGAAAAAGCAGGGGAGGATGGCCCAAGTATCTGAGCCCCTGCTGCCCACATGAGAAACCCAGAAGCAGCTCCTGGCTTCAGCCTGGCCTAGCACTGGCCATTGAGACCATCTGGGGAGTGAACCAGTGGATGGAAAATCTCTCCCTCTCTCCTTCTCTCCGTCTCTCCCTCTCCCCCTCTCTCCCTCTTCCCCTCTCCTCCTCTCCCCCCACCCCTCAGAGCCAGGATTTCTTTGCCTGACCCCTGGTTGGGGACCCAAGGCCAGGGAGTGAAGAGGAAACTTTTCAGGACCCCCCTGACATGGAAGCCCCTGCTCTGTGATCCAAACCTACTGGTGTGGCCTGAGGGAGCTACAATTAGGCTGGGGGGATACAGGGAGACATTGGTTGATGGGAATAAGACAAAAATTTGGAGGAAAAGTGGAACGTTTAGGCAGACTTTTTCTGAATTAGCCACATCTACCTAATCTGAATGAATTGTTATCAATGGAAATGACATATGACTGGTGGAAGACTTTTCCTTCCTAGTATCACTAATTTGACAAAACACAGAATACATTGTGGACCAAAAGAAAATATCACCTTAATTAATGACATGCTAGAAGTACCAAAAAATGCTCCATCCATTGGCCCTCCGAAAAGGGAATACAGCTCTGGAAAGCAACAGTACATCATTGAGGTCTGAATAAAGTACCTCCACCTCTAGCAGTCTCTGATATGGTTTTGATGTTCCAAAAATGCAAGGTAAAAAAGCCTAGTACCCAGTGATGAAATCGGTAAATACTTTTTTTCCCCTCAATACCTATCTCAAAAAAAAGAGGCAACTTACCTTCACAAGAGAAAGATCCCAGTTCAAGTTTACTGAGCTGCCACACAGTTCTCTGAAATCATCAGCTTCGGATAGAAGGTGCCAAGTGTGATGACATTTGACATTGATCATATCATGGTAATATCAGCAACCAAAGAGCACACTAGGCCTGAATTAAACACAGTTGTGACACACATTACTAACAGAGGCTGGCTGATGAATACAGCAAACCTCCAAAGGGCCTAGCAAACCAGTACAATTCTTTGGAATAACTTGAGCAGGAGTCCCCTGTGATATTCTGCAGACAGCCAGAAATAAATTGCTGTCATTGCCTACCCTTGGAACCAAGCAAGAAGCACAGCACCTACTCAGGTTGCTCAAATTCTTGGAGTATGCATATCCCACCTCTGGGAATACTGCCAACTGCTCCTAACCATAAAACCCCAAAATGGCTACATTACAGTGGGGGCCTGAACGCCACTGGGCAACATCTGAATTGCAGAAAGCCAGGGCTCAGTCAATGCCTGCGGGCCCTGTGATCCACACCCAGACTTCGTGTCTTCAGTCTGCACTTACCCAAACTGAAACTTACAGCAAAACCTGAGTGCGCCCAGGAGCAACCATGGGAATGCTGAACCAGAAAAACTTCTAGACACGCTGGTAGATACTATTATTGGCTTGTTACTGGGTATTAATGAAAATTGTCCTGTGGTTGAAGGACACACAACAGTCCTGAAATCTGAAATACTTTAAGTAATGTCCAAAAAACACTCTAATAAGGAAGGTCGTTGCCAGAAGAGCTCCATGATGAAATGGAAAGAGAAGTGGGAATGTGGTCTAATGGTTCAGATGTCCATCAGGATGCTCATATCCCATGTGGAAACAACACTTTGGTTCAAGTCTCAGGCTCCACTCCCAATTCAGCTTCCTGCTAATGCAGACCCTGGTGGCTTCCACAAGGACAGACCCCACATGGGAGACCTACACTGAGCTCCTGGCTCTCAGCTTCAGCCTGTCCCAGTCCTGACTTGCAGGCATTTGGGGAGTGAAGCAGCACATGGGAGCTTTCTGTCTCAGTTTGAAAATCTCTCTCTCTCTCTCTCTCTCTCATAAATAACAAATAATTTTATTTAAAAAATTTGTTTTGACAGGCAGAGTTAGACAGTGAGAGAGAGAGAGAGACAGAGAGAAAAGTCTTCCTTCCGTTGGTTCATCCCCCAAATGGCCTCTACGGCCAGCGCGCTGCACCAATCCAAAGTCAGGAGCCAGGTGCTTCCTCCTGGTCTCCCATGCGGGTGCAGGGCCCAAGCACTTGGGCCATCCTCCACTGCCTTCCCGGGCCACAGCAGAGAGCTGGACTGGAAGAGGAGCAACCGGGACAGAATCCAGAGCCCCAACCGGGACTAGAACCCGGGTGCCGGCGCCGCAGGCAGAGAATTAGCCTAGTGAGCCATGGTGTCAGCCTGTATTTTAAAATTAAAGTTTGAAACTCTCTCTCTCTCTCATAAGTAACACTTAATTGTATTTTAAAATGGAAATGGTTTATGAAGCTCATGCTAACAGAGGAATGCAAAGAGGCCCTCAGGTACTCATGAGCAGGGAGCCTGTTTTCCCCCAGGGCTACCCTGGAACCACCTAAAGAGCTGGCAAATCCTACTGCCCTATGTACAACTCCGAAGAGATCAGCATAAAGCTGCCTGGCTTATGGATAACACTCTAAGATGGGTGGGCAGCATTAGCCAGCTGATGGGAAAACCCTGATTAAAGAAGGTTAAGAACAAATCAACTCAGAGGCCGAAACTGCATAATACTTTCCTTATAATGATGCAAGAATTATAATATGACAGGTGTTGAAGTTTGAGAGTATACAGACTCTTGGGCAGCAGCCATGGCTTACCACATGGGCAGGCAGATGGAAGGGTGTCCATGTGGGGCCTGTCCCTATCGAAAACACTATGGTAATTTTAGTGGCTTAATGTACACAGTGATGCCCATGAGAATCCTCTTCCAGGATGGAAGGTGACTGAGACTAACAAGTGGACATCTGGACCCAGGAAATGAACAGGCACAGGGGAGATAAAGCAAGGCAGAGATGGGCTGATTGTCAACATACTACTCTTGCCTCCCTCTAAGCACAAAATGCTACAAGGACTGCCCTGTTTGTCGGCAAGAAAGAGACCCCAAGAGAAGGCCCCACACACAGCCAGCAAATGGACGCCAGACAAGGGACCACCTACTGCAGATGAACTGTGACGTGAATAGGCACTTGGTCTAGACTGGCCTTTGTATACTAGGTGGTAGATCTAACACTCAAAATGCTGTTAAAGCACTAAAAAGACCTGTGTCCAGTCGACCACCACATTATGTTTCTTCAAACCATGGAATACACTGATAGCACACTGTGTCAACAGTGGGCCAAGAAATAACCCATCAAACGGACACAGGTCACGTCACCCATCACCCTCAGAGCATGCTGCCTGAAAGGGAAGGACTTCACCAGTAACTGCTCGCACTCTCCACATATCAATAACCCTGCCCTATAGCTTACATGTGCATCTTTTACTAAGCTGATCAGCACACTACACTCTAGAGGTGGTGACACCAGTTATTCACATCTTGGAAGGGCATAAGGGGCATTCAGTAATAAAATTAGTGATTCAGTAATCTGTACAATGGTATTAGAAATGGGGTTTTTTTTTACAGTTAATTTTTTTCTTTAAAAAAAACTTTTATTTAATAAATATAAATTTTGAAAGTACAACTTTTAGATTATAGAGGTATTTTTCCCCCCATAACCACCCTCCTACCCGCAAACCACCCCATCTCCTACTCCCTCTCCCACCCCACTCTTCATTAAGATTCATTTTTAATTATCTTTATATACAGAAGATCAACTTAGTATATGCTAAGTAAAGATTTCAACAGCTTGCACCCAGACACACAAAGTATAAAGTATTGTTTGAAGACCAGTTTTACTGTTAATGCTCATAGTACAACACATTAAGGACAGAGGTCCTACTTAGGGAGCAAGTGTACAGTGATTCCTGTTGACGATTTAACAATTGACACTCTTATTTATGATGTCAGTAATCACCCGAGGCTCTTGTCATGAGCTGCCAAGGCTATGGAAGCCTCTTGAGTTCACAAACTCCAATCTGATTTGGACAAGGCCATAATCAAAGTGGAAGTTCTCTTCTCCGTTCAGAGAGAAATGGGTTTTTACCAAAGAAATTGATGGTATTCATAAAATGCAGATTGGTTACCATATGTGAAGCACACTCCCCACCCACGCATAAACGGGGTAAATGAATTCACCTAGGTTGGCAGCATCTAGGCACTAGGGAACGTATCCAAAGTCTAACTCCTGAGCAGTGTAAGCGTACGTCAACCCTGAATCAGGGAACTCTGAGTGCTGAACGCAGACCCTAGAAGGATTTATCTCCTGCCTCTGAGCATCTGCCTAGAGAGCTGGAGTGTGAACCGGCTAACAAAATAGGCTGTAGGACCGCTTTGTGCCTGCTTGTTAATGCACATCTTCTTAACAAATCCTGCAGAGTAGAATTCGGTCAGATCCTTGTTTCGGTCACCTCTGGCAGTGAGATTGTGGGGGTAATAGCCAACCCACCCATCTCAAACATCCTGGCAGTGACTCTACCAACCAGACTCTGAGAGCTGTGTACATCCAAGCTGATTAGGTCAGTTCCCATCAAGACAGGTCAGTGTTATATATATATCATACCAGAAAGCATAATTATCTGAAATCTTATTTTTAAATCTGTTCATCAATGACAGTATTGCCAAGTTCCCAGACTGACTCTTTATAAAAGTGAAGGGGCCAATGCTGTGCTGTAGTAGGTTAGGCCTCCTCTTGCAGTGCCGGCACCCCTATGGGCACCAGTTTGTGTCCCAGCTGCTCCTCTTCTGATCCAGCTCTCTGCTTATGGCCTGGGAAAGCAGTAGAAGATGGCCCAAGCGTTTGGGCCCCGGCACCCACATGAGAGATCTGGAAGAAGTTCCTGGTTCTGGCTTTGGATCAGCGCAGCTCCAGCTGTTGCAGCCATTTGGGGAGTGAACCAGTAGATGAAAGATATCTCTATCGCTCCCTCTCTGTAACTCTGCCTCTAAAATAAATATATAAATCTTTTAAAAAAAATAAAAGGAAAGTGAAGACATAATGGCAAATTATAATCACTTTGGATGGAAGTCATATAGCCCCTCAGAATACAGTGAGACAGGAGCATGGGGTTCGGTAAGTCATTTTTATGTGCTTTCCAACAGCATGCATGCCATACCACGAATAAACAGGAAACTGATTCTTTGGATAACGGTGACTGCCAATAGCACTACCCACCAGTATCATTCCCATAGCAACTGTTGTCAGGCCAACAGGCCTTGTCAGAGGCAATCAAAGGCAATGTAAATCAAGAAACCCTTTCACACAACTCCAAAGTATGGTCTTGGGAAAACCAGAACTAAGTTGCTGCCTCACTCTGGGACCAGAATAAGCTGAATTCTGAATACTAAGGGAATGCCAAATCTACCAGCAAAGAGGACCTACCAACAGCAGCTTCTCCTCCCACTCCCCACCCACCACAGCACAGAGCACAAACAGAAAGGAATTTCTCCCTGGAAACCAAGGCACTGGGCACTGAGAAGGCTGTGAACGGAAGAGTAGTAACTGCAAGCCCAACATACACGGAAAAGAAATAAAAGGCAGAGCTGGCAACGCAGGAAGAGGTGAGGAGGCAGTGACAGGGGCTGGACAGGAATGGGGAGGTGGAGAGAGAAAATGAATATGAGACCAAAACGGGGAAATGAGCCTTCCTGGGGAGGGAAGAGTTATCCTGGACAACTTTTTCTCAACATGGAACATTTGGATAATATCCACTCTAAACTCCAAAAGTTTGTTTTGGATTTACTTTTTGGATCTCTTCTTTCAGAAGATCAGTTACACAATGGTCTCACCTTTAATCAAGTTTCAAAATATAACTCCCCTTGAAATATACCAAAAATCAACTTCCAGAAAATGACCAGTGCCACAAATCAAGAGACATCCATCTCTAATGAGATATGGGGGAGAACAGGCAGCAGATTAACCTAAACAAATTTAAGTTCCAGTGAAATAACCACTTCCAGAGAATGAAGCCCAATTATCAGTGGAGGTGTTAACAACCAGTCCCTCACTTAAAAGCCTCTTAAAATCAGCCCTATCTCCTCCCACCCAGGTGGCTGGGCTTGATGCACCTGCAGACAGATGGCAGAGGTAGCTTCAGTCCCTCTCAAGGTGCCCATCACCCCAAGGCTGTCACACGAGGCCCATCCAACACCCAAGCACTCTCACTTCCTTCTCTTCTTCACTGTTTTACGTGTCCCTACTGGCTTCAGAGGACCTCACCATTTCAAATCTTTTCTAAGACTTTTCTTTTACTTTTCTACTCACAGGGCCCTCATAAGGATACACCTATAAAGTTGCATTTAAAACTTATTCCCCAAGAGACCACAGAATCAAGAAGTGCAGTGTTTTAGAAACACATTTAAGAGATCATACTCATGTGTCCATACGAAGAGCTAGGTTTGATATTTAAAAGGAAACTACTCTGTCTCTCAAATTCCTGCTTGAGACTCGAGGAGAGTGGCTGCTCCTGCATTTTGTCTTTGTTTGCAGATGTATGACATAAGAGTCTGGTCAAGTCCAGGAGAGAGAAGAAAACAAAGAGAACGTTCAGCCTGGTTCTCGGTCTCCCTGTCCTCTCTCCTCCTTATCAGGAAAATGGAGGCAGTTCTCTGACATGGGGGAGGGAGGGACAGAACCAAACAGCACCTGTGGAAGGCTCTCAACACTTTGGAGAGTAAAGATCTTCACTGAGCAATGCCTGCTGAATACCCACGGCACAGGGAAGGGACCGCAGGAAAAGCGGTCAGTCGGGGCTGTTTTCCAGGACATGCAACCCCAGAGCACGGTGGGCAAGCAGGCACGGTGGCCAGCCCCCACTGCCCTCCCTCAATCCCATGCCCAGCTTTCTTAAGTAACAGAAAACAGCTGGGAAGAGAAAAAGCCCAGCAAAGTGAAGCAAGAGCCCTTCTGCTTTGCAGTGCTTTCCCAAGTCCCTCCGAGCTGCAAACACAGCATGGGGTCTTCAGCCACCAGTTCAACGGCCGACAGGGCATCATCCGCTCCATGGAAGAAGTCGTGTGTGTTTTCTTTAGGTTTGTGGAAACAACACACTGAAACCTCAAACCATTTAAAATGCATGTGGGCTGTGAAGGGTTGTAAAGCTCTAAAATCCAGGCAGAGAAAACAAAAGCCCTGAATGAGAAAATATTTACTTGCTCATAAAGTTCACATGTAAGAGCAAGTACACGAAATGCCCGTTTCTGTTCTTGGGGAGGGGCAGTGAGAATATAAACAACAGACCTGCTTGGAAGTCGGAGCCAGACGCTGAGCAAATGTCAGTTCCTTCTCCCCTTCCCTTCCTTGCCCTTTTGGGGGCCTTGGGATGGAATGACTAAACAACAAGAATGTGGCAGTGCCCACGAGCGTGAGGCCCTAGGCTGGGATCCAGAGGTCTGCCAGTGGCTGAGCCTAGGTTAGCCAGCAGCCAGCAGAAACTAGGAAAAGATCTGTCCAGAACGCAAACCCACCGAGCAGCAGCAGTGGGCAGGGGCAGGTAGGACACCCTTAGCAAGCACTCTGGGAGTGAGCCCCCGTGCCTTTGCTCTCTTCTCTTGCCTGCTGTACTGCTTGGCAGAACCTTCAGATTTGGGGGCATGAGGGGATGGTGGTGGCAGAAAGAAATGAGGGTTGAAACATAAAACAGTTGGCCGGCACCGTGGCTTAACAGGCTAATCCTCCACCTTGCGGCGCCGGCGCACCGGGTTCTAGTCCCGGTTGGGGCGCCGGATTCTATCCCGGTTGCCCCTCTTCCAGGCCAGCTCTCCGCTATGGCCCGGGAAGGCAGTGGAGGATGGCCCAAGTCCTTGGGCCCTGCACCACCCGCATGGGAGACCAGGAGAAGCACCTGGCTCCTGGCTTCGGATCAGTGAGATGCGCCGGCCGCAGCGGCCATTGGAGGGTGAACCAACGGCAAAAAGGAAGACCTTTCTCTCTGTCTCTCTCTCTCTCTCACTATTCACTCAGCCTGTCAAAAAGAAAAGAAAAAAAAAAACATAAAACAGTCAATTTTCCAATGTATTGGCTACAACACGAGGCGGAGGAAACAGCTTCTCCAAGGGGAGACTGCCTAGGTTCTGCCTGAATTGATTGGCGGCTACAATTCGACCAGGACATGCTACTCCCCACCCCTCCCCTTCTCTCCCACCCAGTTTCTTCGGGCAATTAGCAATTAGCTGATTTTTTTTTTTTTAATGAAGCATACTCTAGATAAACAAAATTGCTGTATTATTCTATTTTTCTAAATCTTCAAAATTGGCAAAGTTTCACAATGATACGCTGAATCCAACCTGTGCACTCTGCCAATTACAGATAAACTGTAGGGGCTGGTGTTGTGGCTCAGCCGGCTAAGCTGCCACTTGTGATGCTAGCATACCATGTAGGAGCAACGGTTCCAGTGCTGGCTGCTTTCCTTCCAACCTGGCTTCCCACTAATGTGGCAGGGAAGGCAGCAGATATTGGCCCAACTATTTGGGCCCTTATCACCCATGCAGGAGACCTGAATGAAGCTTCTGGCTCTTGGATTCAGCTTGGCCCAGACCTGGCTGTTGCAGCACTTTGAGAAGTAAACCAGTAGATGGAAGACCTGTTTCTTTCTCTCTCTCTCTCTCTCTCTCTCTCTCTCTCTCTCTCTCAGATTTATTTACTTGAAAGGCAGAGTTACAGAGAGGCAGAGAGAGAGAGAGAGGTCTTCCATCCATTGGTTTACTTCCCAAATGGCCACAATGGCCAGAGTTGGACTGATCCGAAGTCAGGAGCCAGAAGCTTCTTCTGGGTCTCCCACCTGGGTTCAGGGCCCCAAGGACTCGGGCCATTTTCTACTGCTTTCCCAGGCCATAGTAGAGAGCTGGATCAGAAGTGGAGCAGCCAGGAACTGAACCGGCCCCATGTGGGATGCCGGCACTGCAGGCAGCGACTTTACCAACTACGTCATAGCACCTGTGTGTGTGTGTCTCTGCCTTTCAGGTAAAAATGAAAATTAATAAAATTGAAATTCAGCTTGGAAAAGATTCTTTGAAGAGACATGAAGATGTCTATGTTATTATAAGTGGAAAATCAGGTAACAAAACAGTACAGTGTAATCTCATTTGTAACTATATAAATAGCTAGGGAGGGAATATTTACTACATAAAGGCACAGGGGAAAAGGACTCCAGAGAGAAAGGACTAAAAGCTTCCAGACTGTGGAGGGTAGAGTTAAAGGTGAGCATACTTGCTTCTTCGTGGAAACAAGAGTGAGTGTCACCACTGGTGTAAGAACAGGGTTTGGATAAAGCACGTACACCACACACTCGGCAAGCACAAAGCCTCTTCCGTGGAGGCAGCGCCCGGCACCATTCTCCAAAACAGCGGGCACTAGCCTCCCACTCTCTCCGCACAGAGCTAGCAGGCTGCCCGCCTGTAACCTGAGGATGGCACACCGACAGGATGGATCTTAGCAACCGGAAGGCATGTTCCGAATTGCATGGCCATCAGCCTTTGAGACAGGGTCCCCAGTGATTCTTGTCTCCTGGTCGTCATGACGCTGTGAGGTCACGATGAACAGGGCTGACCCATAGAACCAAGAGGATATTGTAGCAACGGTAGCGTGTGGTGCCTGGGGGAAACCAACAGCCATGCTGTGAGGATGCTGGAGCAGCCTGTACAAGAGTCTAAGTGGCAAGAAATGGGGGCCTCCTGCAAACACACCAGCCAACACAGCAGGCCACTTGGAAAGCAAGGCCTCCTGCCTGCTCACTGCTGGTGTGCTGCAGCCCTGCCAACTGCAATCCCACAAGACCCCAGCCAGAACCACCCAGTGAAAGTGACCAATTTCCTGACCACAGAAGCTGTGTAGATGCTGACTGTTGTGCTGAGCTGCCACATTTGGGGTAATTTGTCAAGCAGCCCTGGGTAATAACACAGATGGTAGGACCTAGAGTATGGGCCCATGGGACCCACATTGAATTCCCTCCTGGAGCAGGGGCCAAGGGTCTTCTCCAGCATTGCTGCAGGTGAAGGCTGGGAGCCCCTTGCACAGGCACCAGCCCACTGCTCTGCCCAGTGTGGGCTGGCACCAGGGCTAGGAGTGCACTTCCATCCTCCTGCAGGACAGTCGGGAAACCTGCTGCCTCCCAAAGACAGGGAGGCAGGGATGTGGTCCCCCCGAGGAGGCAGCATCTCACCTCATCAGTGGACACACTGGAACGGGTCTGGAGTCACAGGTCCACACATGGCCCCAAAGTGAGGTGCACCCACAAAATGCACAGCCTTCCACAGAGTGACACTTGAAACTGCACGTGCTGCCCAGCAATTCCCGTGACGTGCTTTTAAGTTCATGGGGACTTTTTGATATTTCTTCTTGAAGTCCCTTCCAAGTAAAATTATTTTTAACTCTCAGTATTATGAGCACATTTTAAGTGACTTGGGTTAACTGCCCTCCCTGTGGGACTGCTACAAACAGTCTGTAATTTAAACAGCATTTTTTCCATCTCCCCACTCTACCCCTCTCTTTTTTTTTTTTTTCAACCATAAACTCTTGGTAATGATCTCAGGGTTGTCAGTTACTTTAAACACTGCAAGCAACCACTAGAAATCAGGACAGCCAGGCTTCCAAGTCAATAAAATTATTATTGCTCAGAATATTTCAACTGCAACAGTTTCTGGATATGTTTATATCATCAAATCAAGTTAATAAACTGGAAAAAATCACCAAAGTAGGAGAGAAGTACTTCTTATTTAACTCTACATAGAAATATAGAAACTTGACAACATAATTACCAGAAAAATATATAAACCTGAGACATTTAATTTGGAAATTTAAGAAGAGAAATTAAGCATCTTCTTCACTTCACTGCCAATACTTTGGAAAAGGTGATTCTGAAACTGTGTCGGAGTAGATCACGTACAATAAAGGTTTTACATTTTGAACTCCAGTTGGAAAAAATATCTTAATATTGAGCTTTATTTCATTTGAGGTTCAAACATTTCTGACAGAGAAAAACTCATCGAGTTGCAAGGGTGGTTTAGTGGGAGGGTTGGATGGAGAACATCTCACTCAGGCATCAAAAAATCCAGGTAGGGCAGCTGCACTTGTCTCTCCAGGCATAAGCCAGAAACATCATTTCACTACCATGTAAGGGCAAAGTTTGAGTGTCATTCTAGATAGGAACAGGCTTTAAAGAGTTAAAGCTCTCTGGAAGATGCTGAGTGACAGTCTATCAAAGGAATCACCCTTTTATTTCCTAATCAGCTGGGACAGACTCTATTTTGCAAAGGTCAGGGGTCATAAACTTGACAAGAAAAATGTTCGTCATTCTAGACCTTTCCCTCTGTGTTATGTAAGACCCAGAACCTGGTAAAAATTAAAGTCTTCCCATCCACTCATCCAGTAACATGCAAAAAATGAATGACAGTCACAAAAGAAGGTAGGAGTCCTACATACACTCTGCCATGTGTCTGGTTTGTAGCACTGTTCACACCTGAAGAGGTTCAGTTTTGTTAACTGTAAGGTGTTTAGGTGGGTACAAATTAGAAAGGACAAAAAGACTGGTCAGTTGATCCCAAATGGTTGAGACATTAAGTAACAAGTTACACTATACCATCACAGAAAATCTTAGAATTTCAACTCAAGTCTTGCACACACTGGACAGATTAAACATTGAGGCTGTCAGCTAACATTCATGGATAACAATAAGACGGTAGAAGCCAGATGGTATGCCATTAATAAGCTATTCTCCATGTTCAAGGACACCGAGTCAGTTAACCAGTTGTACAGTTAATTCAGCAGTTCTCTCAACGGACCACAACACACATGCTCATTTCCTGGTTCACAAGCAAGAGATTTCTACAACTATGAAGTCTAATTATGAACTGAGCAGCGCCTATCTGCTCCCTATAACAAATACCTTCCACCCAATCCTGATAGGACTGCCCCAAACCAGCTAATGTGCCACTTAACTAAAGAAAACTTGCTGGATGCGAAGGACTCAGCACGGCTACTTCTGACGATGAGAGCTGGTTAACGAATGAGGTATCTGGCTTTAGGTTCAACCAATGTAGTTCTCTCATCCATCCAAATTTTTGAAAGAGGAGAGATGATTCAAATCATATCAGAGAATAAAGAATGCTTAAAATAACCCTTCCATCCTTATAGACATTTTCAGGATCCAATATCCTTCAAAATGTTGAGTTAATTATTTTTGCAAACATTGTTAGGAAATAGTAATTTTGGAACTGTATCTTGACCCAAACACAGAAACAAATCTTTTTGCTTTAGTCAGTATGGATAAGCTTTTCTATGAATATCCAAGTTCAAAAAACCAAAAGTAGCCATTTAATTTCACTAGATTATTTAGCTATGGCATGTGAAACAAGCATTGTGTTCAAGTCTGAAGTTAGTTAACTATTGCATAAACATATGGAAGTTGTGAATGCCTTGACTGGTTCATAAGCTCTAATCAGGTTGACACTTTTCTTTTTGATTTTTAAGATTTATTCATTTATTTGAAAAGCAGAGTGAAAGAGACAGAGATGAGCCGGCGCCGTGGCTCAACAGGCTAATCCTCTGCCTTGCAGCGCCGGCACACCAGGTTCTAGTCCCGGTTGGGGCGCCGGATTCTATCCCGGTTGCCCCTCTTCCAGGCCAGCTCTCTGCTGTGACCCGGGAAGGCAGTGGAGAATGGCCCAAGTCCTTGGGCCCTGCACCACCCGCATGGGAGACCAGGAGAAGCACCTGGCTCCTGGCTTCGGATCAGCGAGATGCGCCGGCTGCAGCGGCCATTGGAGGGTGAACCAACGGCAAAAAGGAAGACCTTTCTCTCTGTCTCTCTCTCTCTCTCACTATCCACTCTGCCTGTCAAAAAAAAAAAAAAAAAAAGTATAAAAAAAAGAGTTGGAGAGACAGATTTTCCATCCTCTGGTTCATTCACCAAACAATTGCAACAGTCAGGTCTGGGGCAGGCTGAAACCAGTAGCCTGGAGTTCCACCCAGGTCTCCCACATAGGTGGCAAGGGCCCAAGCACTTGGGCCGTCTTCCGATGCCTCCCAGGTGCATTAGCAGGAAGCTGGATCAGAAGTGGAGCAGCCAGGATTTGAACCTGACCTCTGATGTGGGACACCAGCATTACTGGACCCATAATTCTGCTTACCTTAAAATAATGGTAACAGCTTTTGTAGTGTTAAAAGCCATATTTCAAGGCAGTTAGACAGACTGTCCCACAGACGGTAAGTGGAGTAGTCTCTGCTGCTGCCCCGCTTTCCATGTTGCTGCCTGCCCTCCAACTTCTTCCCCAGCAACCTCACTGTCTCTCCCAGCCAGGTCTGGGGAGGGCCATAGGGTTGCTGTGCTCCCACAGCCTACAGCTCTTTTTCAAAAAAAAAAAAAAAAAAAGGCAGATATAAATGTCCTGCAAGGCATCAGAAAATAAGCAAATAGAGTCATGCCAAAATATTCCTTTTAAAACATCTGTTCTAACAACAACCAATTAAAGTGATGACAGAGCCTATGAAAAGTAAAACAGATGACCGTGCTGGTGCTGTTTTTAATGCCTTGTGCAATAAATAGCACAGGAATAAGTTATCCAGCTCACTCTGGCTTCAGCCTCTTGGTTATGAAGTCAATGCTTTAAAAGTAGCATAACTCAGAATACAATCAGCCAGAAACATTAAGCTGTTCCACGCTGATGGAGCCAGGCTAAAAGCCTTGAGAAGTAATGAAAAGGGGGCTCCTTGCCCAGGAGTTGTATTCGTTCATCCCAGGGATCAATTAAAACCTCTGCTTGACCCCAGATTCTTTACAACTGCAATCTTTTAAACATTTCTTTTATTGAAACATTCTCCATGAAATAAGACGCCCATGTGAGAGAATAAAATGCACACTGCAATGAGACCACAGTCTCAGAATGAGAAAGGGAGCCCAGCAGACCGAGAATGTCACAGGAAGCCATGGGTCTCCCTGTCCCCCTCCTTGATTCTCCTAAGTAGCAGGAGCCCCTCTACTACTCTCAGGAACGCTAACCAAGGAGTGACAAAGGATCCCTCAGCTCCCAATTCCACAAGGATGTAAGCCCCAACCACTAGGCCAGCACACCCAGAAGCCGTACGGTTGCTCCACACGACCAACAGGGAAACAAATGATGCAAAACCATTATGAATGTCAGTGGCACTCACATTTCTCTGTTGTTAGATAACACGGTCCTGATGTACAGAACCCATGGGAAGTTTCGCTCCACCAGCTTCTCCATTCTTCTGTTTGGTTGGCTGAGTGCATTTCTCATTAGCCGACTAAGAACAACAAGGCTGCATTACACCGCAGCTTCATGCCAGCCACACAGAGCTTCTGCTCTAAGTGAGAGCAAATATTTGCTGACCGCCAACTCTGCGATGGGTGCTGCAGGGGGGGAGGGATTTTTTTTTTAAGTTCTGGTTCTTGAGTTCAAAATTTAATTGCAGAACAGAGATGAGCTCTTGAGAAATCAAATGGAAACTCACATTTCAAGGCAATGAGAATGCAAACAAATGGCTATGCACCAGCAGTACACACAGACACACCATGCCTGCCATTCTCATTGTGAAGCAGACCCAAGGCCAGGCTAGTAAGGCGAGGACAGCAAGGTGTACTGCATTGCAGCTGTATAGGTAAGAGAGTTAGAGCATGAGCCTGGGACCGGAACACACGCGTGCACCTGTTACAATTCCCACAGGGAGGCAGTGGGAAGCAGGACTGCAGCCACAGACCTGTGTGGGTTCAAGTTTGATCTTCACCCTAAGGGAAGAGGAGCCAGCACAGACTTGCAGAAGGGACTGCTGTGATGAACGTGTTCAAGAAAACACTAAGCAGACCGTGGTGTACAAGATGCACCACAGAAACCCTTGGCAAGCAGACCGCCAGCAGCAAGCAGAATACACCTGGTTTGAAGTGATATCGCCAAGTTCAGCGAAACATGGAAAATATAGGTCATCTGCTCCGAAAATTTAGAGGCTGGGTAAGGGATGCGTAAAACACTCAAAGTCAGCGGAACAAGCGCCCAACCAACGGGGGCCACTGATTTCATTATTACAATGATGTGGATGAACACATTGGTAACAGATGAGGAACAGGAAATCAGCCTGAGCCGATGACAGAATCCAGAACAGGTCGGGGGGGAAAGAGGAACTCAGCAGAGAAACACTCAGCCTGACTGCCTGCCGCACAGAAATACCTGGGTGCCACTTAATGCTGGCTCAGAGTGGGTTACTGGCCTAGTGAGACCCTGGAGGAGACAGCATCTGGGATAGACCCTCAACCAGCACAAGGAGGCCCTGCCCCCAACACCTGACTCCAGAGCGTCCCCCACAGGCCCCCGTCTTCTCACAGCTCGGAGCCCTCTAGCACCTGGCTATGCCCCAGCCCCTGTCTCCACATCAAACAGCAGCTCATGTGTTGTTCTATTGGCATCTGGATACAACCATATGTCTGCAAGGTCATCCCCTGCTAATACAGCTTGAAAACTGTACAGTAGCCTCCGCTGACTGTGAATCAGGACAAAGCCGAGCCCCAGTGGTGAGCTGTGCCTCACAGACACTCCCACTCTAGTGGGAGGCTGTGCCTCTGAGATGCTCATGAGCCAAGACAAAGGGAAATAAACACCTGCAAAAGAGGGGCCAGAGCTGCAAACATGTTCCACTCAACAGCATCAAAGCTGAAAGGAAAACTTTCACACCCTCTCATGTTCAGCCACGAAAAGCCAAGAAGCAGAGAAATCTGGCAAACAGCAAGCAAAGCTGCTTAAGTTTCCACGTGAAAGCAAGGGGGAAGTTCAGAGGGGACTGCCCTGTGCAAAAGGGAATTCTCTGCAGCTCATCTCACTGGGCAAATCCACGATGGCTTGGGACACACCAGGCACTAGCCCAGAGGGGCACAGCTCCTCAGAACCATGGGAGGACAAGTGTCTCCCCAGACTGTGAACAGAGCGCTGGCTGCCAGCAGGCCTGTGTTGCACACACACAGGACATGCTTTACCCATGAGCATGGATCAATCTGACACCCACAACAGAGAATAGCAGAATTCGGCTGCCATTCCTCAGGTCTCAAACTTTCACTCTGAAAGCCCCAGAGAAGGTAAGTGGGTGCTGGTGTTGTGGTGCAGCAGGTTAATCTCATATGAGTGCTGTTCAAGTCCTGGCTGCTCCACTTCTGATCCAGTTCCCTGCTAATGCTGGGAAAGCAGCAGAAGATGGCCCAAGTACTTGGGCCCCTGCCACCCATGTGGGAGACCCAGATGGAGTTCTAGGCTCCTAGCTTTGGCCTGGCGCAGCCAGGAGAGAACCAGCAGATGGAAGATCTCTTTCTCTGTTTCTCCCCTTCTCTCTCTGTAACTTTGCCTTTCAAATAAATAAATACATAAGTCTTTTTAAAATAAGAGAGCTGCTAGGAACTGAACCATTTACAATTTGTGTACTTAACCCACTGGAGTCCCATAGTCAGATATTCACCAAAATGTAAAACTCCACAGAGCTTGTCCAACTACAGCCCACGGTTAGGTAGCACTCAGCACTTGCTGCTATGGCAGTATCCCAAAATATACTTTTAAGTTTCAAAACAGGATTCAAAAATAGATAATAAAAACTGGCACTATGGACATCTGGTATCTTCACAACATAAACACATGGACAAACATATGTTGTTCTGTTCAACAGTTTTACAAGAACCAAACACAGACAGTTGTAACACCTTCCGGGAGCTATGTTAAAAGCGACGCCTCTTGTTTTCTCAGGAAGAAAGACTTGCCAATTTGCACACATGCAGATACTGCAGTGCCTTGCCCTGGACATCTCTGTGCTGTGGGCATTGTTTATGTAGGACACACAGTCTTGTCAGCCAGAAGAAGGTGTGTGTATTCATGCCCCACAGGTCTGGCAAGGGTCTTCTACAGGTCAAGGGGTGTGCTAAGTACCAGGGGAGAAAGGACAGGACACCCAAACCAATGGGCACTAGACCCCCTGGGGCATGCTGGAGGCTCTCTACAGAGACCTGGTAGGAGTCAGGCTCTGTCCTTCATGAAAGCTGATTCAAAGAAGAATGATGAGTGACTAGAGTCGTGAACACAGAAGACAGTGGGCAGTTCAAGTAAGCTGGACGGATTCATGTCACAGTCGCTGAGTATTACCTGAAAGTGTAGCCAGGCAAAGAACGAATGCCTGCATCTGACTGACAAATGTTTAATAGAATGCCTACCGTGTGCCAGCCCGGATCTCACCTTCAAGCAACAGTACCCTCCCAAGTGCCATTTGCCTTTCCCGTGGACTGGCAAGAAGGCTCTGTGGCCAAAGCAGCCACAGTTAGCACACCCAGCCCCTACACCTGCCGGGCCCATCAGTGCCTTCTGCTTTGCACAAGCGTGGGCAGGGCTCCTGGGACAGTAGTGCTCTCTTCTCCAGGAGGAACTGAGCTGTCTTTGAACCCCACAGTCCCTCCTGCTTCCTGGGGCACCTGCTGCTGACAAGCAGGCCTGACCTGATGGGCACCAGCTGCCGGGAACAAAATGTCCCAGGTAGCCGTGGCTGCAGAACTGCTGCTTTACCGAAAAGCACTACCACCTCATGGGCGGGGCAAGCACCCAGGAAGCAAGGGCTCTGGGTTTCTTTGGAAAGCAAAGGACATAGATCCCTTCGGCATCCTCACCACCCCAGCCTCTGTCACTGCCACATCTGTTCAGAATTCGCTCCCACCTGCTACAAGTTTGGCGTCCTCAGCAATCCCAAGGGCCTCACGCTGCCAAGTCTGATGGACTGCATTTGCTCACTGATGCTTCAGCCTCCTGGGGCTGCTTCAAGGAATAAGGAACACTGGTGTCTCGCTCTCCTGCCCCTCCCACTATCCGCACTTGGAAATTCAGCATCAGTCTCTTGTTTCCTTCAACTCTGGGTTTCATTTATAGGGGTTGGAAACTAATGTGCTTTTTGGCTCATGTTATAAGAAAAAAATCCTTTGATTAAAACACACACACAAACTAATTCCTTTTTAGAAGCAAACAAAACTATTTTCCATGTTTCTTTAAAAGAAAGTTAAGTAGACAAAGTGCAACTGCTAAAGTATATCAAACTCTGCCACAGATGACAGAAAATGGGAAGAAAACCACACCAAGAAAATGGTGAATTCAAACTAAAATTCCAGTGTCCAGGAGAAGAGACTCATCCTTCTTACAGAAGAATTCCAAATAATGAGAGTTGCCAGGTTTAACAAAATACAGGACACACAGTTAAATCTGAAGTTCAAATATTCCAAGAGACATACTTACACTACAAGATTATTCCTTGTTTATCTGAAAATCAGATTTATCTTGGTGTCTGCAACCCTACAAACAACATATGTAGATACTTATCCCTCCACGAGACAGGCTGAGTCCTCCCTACTCCGAGGGTGGGCTGTTCCTGTGACCCACTCTCCAAAGGCAGAAGAGGGGAAGGGAAAAATGTGGCTTGACAGGGGAGAACCCTGGCCAGCACGACAGTGGACAGGTGGTCACGGTTAACATCGCCAGGTTATTGGAACGATACAGAGAAGATTAGCATGGCCCCTGCACAAGGATGACACGCAAATTCGTGAAGCGTTCCATATTTAAAAAAAAAAAATTGCCAGGTGTCACGGGGATGTCACATCCCATACTGTACCTTTGGGCTCTTCCCATAAAACCCAGGCATCACCCAGCCCCAGAAAATCCTGGACATTCTATAGGGTCCGTGGCCTGGTACTCCTCAAGACATCAAGGTCATGAAAAATAAGGAAAACTGAGAAACACCCCAGACACTGAAATGCAATGTGGTTCCCCCAGCCTGGATCCTGAAATGGAAAGAACTCACGGAGGGGAAAGCTGGTGAATTCCCAGTCACATTTAAGATGGATGGAGCTGATGTCAGTTTCTCAGTGTGGACAACGTGCAGTGGGAATGTAAGACGGTAACAATGGGGAAGGCCAGATGAGGGATATGCTGGAACTCCTGACCGTGCAACATTTTTCTAAGACAAAGTTGATTTTTACAAACTTCAAATGTGAAGAAATTAGGAGATGAAAATACCAAGGAGTTGCATCAAACTCAGAGAAAGGGTTTATAATACAAGAATGATAAAGTGTTGATAACCATAGTTTTAAAAATAAGGATTTCTTTTAAAAAGAGACTTGAGCAAATAGCAGAAGACCATGACTAGAGACCTCATGCTAAGGGTCTCTAAGGCGTCCCCACCCAACTTCACTCACTGGCAGAAGTAGCTTCTCTAGGGTACCAACCACGCCTGTTTGCAGAGGACCATCCCAATTCTTGCACATCCTATACAGCCTCACAGCCCAGAAAATCCCTTGGTCCTGGGCACACTGCCTCCTCTCCACCTCTGCCCCACCCAGGTGTGGGGCTGCACAGGTTGCTGGGGACAACTTGAGTCCAGGTAACTAATTCACTTTTACGGAAAGCTCTAAAATGAAGCCATCTTCCGTCCCCTGCTACCTACCTACCACGGATGTATATGAGTATGCCCAATACCAACTCAGGAAGATGGGGGTTCTTTGCCCTCATCTGTGAAGACACAGAGTGCCAGTGTGGCACGTATCCCTCCGCAAGGCCCCAGGAGAATCAGGGAATGTCACGCCAGGGCAATGAGGACGATGTGCACAGACCTCAACATCGAGATTGAGGTCCTTGCACCAAAAGAACCTGTAGGAAGGAAAACAGTGCCACAGGGCATCTTGGGGCTGCAAGCAGATGCTCTCCAAGTACAATCTGAGGCCCTCCCTTCTGCACAGCTGCACTCAGAAACCTATGTCCAAAGTACACTGACAGCACTTAGCCACGGTGCCATGTGAGGAGTTCAGTGATGAACTCCTCGGCAGGCTAAAAACACCACTGGCGTACCCATGGCCGGGCCCCCAGCTGCTCAGCAATGTCTGTGTGCTGGGCACCCAGCCACCATGCCAACCCAGGGAGCCTAGTCCTAGCCGGGAGCACAGGGACCTCGAGAGGACTCCATAAGACTCTACAAACCCAGAGGTACCCAATGTGAGGACAAAAGCACTGTCCCAGCACACTGGGCCTTAATACAGTGGATGCTCAGAATGTTGGGTTAATGAATGGATGGGTGGAAGAACTGAATGAAGGAAGACAGCAATGGGGAGATGAGATGGGAGGAGAAAGGGGTAAAGCACAGACAGACAGCTATGAAGGGCAGACAGAGAAGACGAAGGAGTAGAGAGAGAGAAAGGGATAAAGGGGAGAAGCACAGGTAGCTATGGAGGGTGATACAGAAGATGGGGTGGGGGGAAGGCCGGAGAAAGGGGCCCAGACCTGGACTGCTGAGCTGGAAAAGGCAAGAGCACCCCAGCCCATCAAAGCATGACAGTCTTGCAAGAGCTTTGGCAGGTGCACGGGGGTAACTTCTATATCCCTTAGACGAACACTAAATCGCACCATCAAAGAAACAAGAAGCCCTTTCTGAGTCTGCTCCCGAGCCTCCTCTCTCCGCACTGTATCTCTGTGGAGAACAGTGCAAGCAACCGCAGGAAGCGGAGTTGAGACACCGCCATCCAGCCCAAAAGCAGAGCGTGGAGGGGAGGCAGTGCTAAAACGGCCAGTGTCCTTGTGAAGACACCGCAGAAGCCTCTCCAGGGACAAGGACGCGTCCTCACGCTCAGAGCCGCTCGCGCAGATGCTTGCTGTATGATTTCCTCTTCCGAGTGTTAAATTAGAACTCACAGGAAGAACTGTTGGGGGGGGCGGGGGGGGTTGTGCAAAGAACATATACAACACACACTCTGCTTGTGCAATTCTATTCAGAAAGGTTTATGGAAACAAAATCATGTGAATTATTAAGTTAAATGAGCCATTCCTTTTGGTAAGAATACAGATCAAGACACTTAAATGACCTGTTCTACAGATACTCGCTATGAACCTCTCTCCCACAGCGGATCGTGAAAACAAGACTTCCTCAAGATGCCGGCCCTTCCAGACCTTTCTCAGAGAGGTGTGCGATGCCCGTCTGACCTGAGCAGGACAGCAAGGAGCTCAGGAGGACGAGGCCCCTCAGCACAGCCAGGGACACATCCTCTCTGCTGAGTCAACACTTCATCCCCAGGCCCGAGGAACAAGGTCCCGGGGACACAATGAAAGCAATAAAAATGACTGTGAGGTAAGAGCTATAAAAAGAAAGATAATTCATTGGGATTCTCACCTCCCTAAGTCACACGAAGCTATCGGGAGCAGCTGTGTCAGTTCACGAAGGTGACAGGAAGGCCAGGACTGACCAGCGGCTGTTCTGCATCTGCTTCAAAGGAACACAGAATCTAAAGGGGAGGGGTGCTATTTGACTTCTCTACTTATCTATTTGGAAATTTCAGTATTTAAGGGTAGACCTCAGTGTTTTTAACAGGTGCACAGGTATTCTACACCATGGACAGACACCATCTTCTACCCTCTCCTCTATGATTAGCATTTCAGCTGTCTCAGTAGCACTGTGGTGTTGAGAGTTATGTGCACACACAATTCTAGAGAGACCCACAGCACTGGCATGGCTTGGTCAAATTACGGCTATTCTAGTTTTGGTCCAGGTCCCAAGTGCCTTCCAAAACCAGCTTGCTCTCACCAACGGTGCACCAAGATGCCCATGTCCTGGCACTCTCACCCATGGATAACATCATCAAATTTCAATTTCCACCAATCTAAAGAGGCAGAGCAACAGGATATTCCTGGATCATCAGTAAGATCCAGCACCTCCAAGTCTTAAAGTCCGTTTGCATTTCTTCTGGGAATTACCTGTGAGTAGTCTTTTCTCACTTTCCTTGGCCTTTTTTCCTATTGATTTGTAGATGCTCTTTAGGAATTCCAAATATTAGTACTTCAGGAAAAAAAAAAAAAAGGAGGCTTAATAAATGGAGAGATACACCAGGATTAGAAGACTCAACACAGTGGGCCGGTGCTGTGGCATAGCAGGTTAAAGTCTCGGCCTCCAGCACTGGCCTCTCATAAGGGTGCTGGCTGTTCACTTCTAATCCAGCTCTTTGCTAATGGCCTGGGAAAGTAACAGAGGATGGCCCAAGTCCTTGGGCCCCTGTACCTGGGAAGACCCAGAAGAAGCTCCTGGCTTCTGGCTTCTGATCAGCTCAGTTCTGGCCATTGCAGCCATTTGGGAAGTGAACCAGCAGATGGAAGATTCTCTGTCTCTATCTCTGTAACTCTTTCAAATAAATAAAATCTTACAAAAAAAAGACAAAACAGTAAGGAAGTTAAATCTGTAAATTTGGCATAGGTTTAACCCAAGTCATCTCAAAATCTCAGCAGAGTTTTTGCAGAAACAGACAGCTTTTTCTAAAATTTGTATGGAAAGGAACAGACCCTAGAAGAGTTAAAACTAGTCTGCAGTGCCGGCATCCCATATGGGCGCAGGTTCGAGACCTGCTGCTCCACTTCCGATCCAGCTCTCTACTATGGCCTGGGAAAGCAGTAGAAGATGGCCCAAGTGCTTGGGCCCCTGATCCTGCATGGAAGACCTGAAGAAGCTCCTGGTTCCTGGCTTTGGATCGGCACAGATCCAGCCATTGTGGCCATTTGGGGAGTGAACAAGTAGAGACTTTTCTCTCTGTCTCTCCCTCTCTCTGTAACTCTATCTCTCAAATGAATAAATAAAATCTTTAAAAAAAAAAAAACAAAAACTAGTCTGACCAAAGAAAATCAAATGGGAGCAACATGAAGGCTTACTACAGAGCCACAGTAATCAGGACCATGCAAGGAAGGACAGAGGAGCTCAAAGCCTCCACACATGATATAAGGTGAGGAAGTGCTAATTACCTGTTTTGGTCAGTATACACTATATACAATTATTAAAATATCACACTGTATCCATAGATATACACAACTATTCAGTGTTAATCAAAATGTGCTTAAGTGTTTAGGAGACAGAAATGCTAACTAACCCTGATGTATCATCACACACTGAACATAGAATTCAATCATTAAAGGGAAAAAAAAATCAGTGGAACAAAATCAAGAACCCAGTAACAGATCCATACCAGTAGGTTTAACTAAACTTTGACAAAGGCATAAAAATGGAGTGAAGAACACTGGACAAATGAGATATCCATAGGCAAAAAAAAAAAAAAAAAAAGGTTGAGGATGAACCTTGACCTAAAAATTAGTAGACCCTATGAATGCCAATACCCTGACTAGGGATACGGCACTACAATTTTGCAAGATGCTTCCATTAGGAAAAGCTAGGTGAAAGGGACACGGCACCTCTGTGTTATTTCTTACAATTGTGTGTGAACTTAGAATTAACTCAACAAAAATTTGATTTAATGGGGCCAGTGCTGTGGCATAGCAGGGAAAGCAGCCACCTGTGATGCTGGCATCCTGTTCAAGTCCCAGTTGCTCAACTTCTGATCTAGCTCCCTGCTAATGCTCTTGGGAAAGCAGTGGAAGACGGTCCAAGTCCTTGGGCCCCTGCACCCACATGGGAGACCCAGAAGAAGCTCCTGGCTCCTGGCTTCAATCTGGCCTAGCCCTGGCGGTTGCAGCCATCTGGAGAGTGAACCAGCAGATGGAAGACCTCTCTCTCTCTCTCTGTGTCTTCTCCATCTCTCTGTACTTCTACCTTTCAAATAAATAAAATACATCTTTTTAAATTTTTTTATTTAAAAAGTTACAAATATTTTTCCTAGTCTAACTTCTCTTTTTTAAAAAGATTTATTTATTTATTTGAAAGGCAGAATTACATAGAGAAGAGGCAGAGAGAGAAAGAATGGTCTTCCATGCACTGGTTCACTCCCTAATTGGCTGCAACAGCTGGAGCTGTGCCGATCCAAAGCCAGGAGCCAGGAGCTTCTTCTGGGTCTCCCACATAGGTGCAGCAGCCCAAGAACTTGGGCCATCTTCTATTGCTTTCCTAGGCCATAGCAGAGAGCTGGATTGTAATTGGAACAGCCAGGTCTCGAACTGGCGCCCATATGGGATGCCAGCACTGCAATCAGAGGCTTAACCCACTACACCATAGCACCAGCCTCTCTGTTTTCTTCTAAGTTGCTGTTTTTTGTTTATTTGAAAGTCAGTAGTTGGGCCCCCCACCTACTCATGTGGGAGACTTGGATGGAGTTCCTGACTCCCCACTTCAGCCTGGCTCAGCCCTGGCTGTTGCAGTCATTTGAGGAGTGAACCAACAGATGAACAATCTCTCCCTCTCTGTAACTCTGCCTTTCAAATAAATAAATCCTTTAAAATAAATAAAACAGTGGGCTCCATATATTTACAGTAGTCCAGACCTTTCTTGGATCTACATCTTCAGGAATCTCCACCTGACAAGGCTGTAATCCTACTTAGGTGCTGAGTGTCACTGGGGATACCACAGCGTCAAACGATTAAGACATTCATGCTCCCACCTGTTCTCCAAGGCCTGTGGCTCAGAACACCCCAAATGTTCAGCCATACACCCTGTAAACCACCATTAGGGTGTGGCCCCCAGTGAGTCCTCGCCTCCTCATAACAGAACAGTCAGAGAGGGGATGCCTTACTTGAAGCACTGATCTATAAAAGGATATCTGAGGGCCGGTGCTATGGCACAGCAGGTAAAGCTGCTGCCTGCAATGCTGGCATCCCATATGGGCGCTGGTTCAAGTCCCAGCTGCTCCACTTCTGTTCCAGCTCTCTGCTATGGCCTGGGAAAGCAGCAGAAGATGGCCCAAGTCCTTGAGCCCCTGCACCTGCGTGGGAGACCCAGAAGAAGCTCCTGGCTCCTAGCTCCTGGCTTTGGATTGGCACAGCTCCGGCTGTTGCGGTCATCTGGGGAGTGAACCAGTGGATGGAAGACCTTTCTCTCTCTCTCTCTCTCTCTGCCTCTCCTCTCTCTGTGTAACTCTATATTTCAAATACATAAACAAATCTTTAAAAAAAAAAAAAAAAAAGGATATCTGAGGCAAAATGTCAGGATTGGCCCCATGAGTTGTCAGGCACGGTAAGGTCCACATGCAGACACAAAGGTGCTGAGGGACTCGCCCTGGGGGCTGTTCGTGGGGCGGGACCCCACACAGAACTGTGATGGCTCCTCCCTCCAGTGCCTCTGTCAGATGTCACAGCTCTTCATTCATAGCCACTGAAATGCTCAGCCAGCACAAAAAACAAAACACAGTGCAAGCCTTAAACATTCAGCTTGGGAAAACACACCCAGTTGGTTCTAGGTTTAAATACTGAGAGGACTTCAATGCATTTAAAAACTCTCTTCATTGTCGTCATTAACATTTGATACGCCTATCAGAGAACCCAGGTACCCCTCTCACGGGGCTGCCTCCTCCATTCCCACCTGGGAGGTGTACAGCCCAGGCATCTGCATGGCCCTTTCAGGGAGAGAGCCTCAGGAGACGCAGAGCTCCTGCACACTGCCCCACAGCAAGCAGATCATTGCTGCAATCCAAGCCTCCTGACTCAAACTCTACTTCTACCCACAAAACCCCACTGCAGACAGGAGAGGCCCACCTTGGGCCAGCGTTGAGGGCAGCATGTAAAGCACTGCCTGCGACGCCAGCATTCCATACCTGAGCACTGGTCTGAGCCCTGGCTGCTCTGCTTCCTGATCCAGCTCCCTGCTACTGTGCCCACACAGGAAGCAGAAGATGGCCCGGGTGCTTGGGCCCCTACCACCCACACTGGAGACCCGGAAAGAGTTCCTTGTGTCTGACTTCAGCCTGGCCCAACCCCCAGACACTTGGAAAAATAAGCCAGCAGATGGAAGATATTTCTCTCTCTGTCTCTCTTTGTTGCTCTGCCTTTCAAATAAGTAAATACATAAATACATCTTTTTTAAAAAGAGAAAGAAAAGGATCACCCTTTTTCGGTTTCAAATTTGGTTTGGTTTTTCATTAAAACCCCAAACACCACATTAGCCACAAGAACCATACCTCCACTATTCCATCATTTTCATGAATGTTATCTTCAATAAGCCGATGCCCAGAGCCTTGGCACTTCTCTCTCCCACAAGGCAGTCAGCCTCCAAGAAGGCCCCCAGCGTCCTCCAGTCCTGGGATCCAGGCCTGCTGTTCTCCCCTCCAACGCTGAACAAGGCGGCCTGTGCGGCCAGCAAGTGACTGTGGAAGAAGGGCTTGCGTTGTGTCTGCCGAGGTCTCCACCTCACTCTCTCCTGAACTGCTCACTCTGGGAAAGTCAGCCTCGTGTTACAGTCACAGGCAGCAGCCCTGCGGGGAAGCCCAGAAGAGAAGAGCCGGGGCCTCCTGTTGAACAAACCACCTTGGAACCAGCCCTCCAGTCCCAGCCAAACCTTCGGAAGGCTGCAGCCCAGCCCACTCACAAGGAGCCCTGAGCCAAACCACCCCGCTGAGCCTTTCCTGGATTCCTGGCTCACAGAACTTGTAGGAGATGATATTCACTTACTCTTTTAGGCCACCGAGTTTGGTATATCTGTTACACAGCAATAAGTGGCTGGTCTACCTGTGTTTTTCCCAAGATTCCAGGCACTCAGTAGACAATCAGTAAGTGCTTATTGGCTTGAATTAAGGCAGTAGCAAGAAATGTTTCCTGCTGACTCATCAAACACTTCACTCTGCACCTTTTATGCCAAGCCCAGACCTGGGTAACACAATTAGTTAAGATTAGGGTTGCTATCCAAGGCCATAGAGGAGTGAGACTACTATGGAAAAGTGATGGTCCAAGTTTCATTCATATTTATCCTAAAAGTCTCCAAGACTAATGGAGGGTCTCATTTACTTTCCACTATGTAAGAAAGGCTCTCTTTCCCCTCGTTTATTTCAACTCATTGTTAACAGAGTAGTCTGCACTGGGTCACACATTACTCAGCAGAGAAGGGCCCAGACTGGAGCTCTTTGAGGACTCTCAGTGCATCCTGCTCATCTGTAAAGTAAGGGAACCTGTGGCTAAAGAAAGACGACCCTGGGTGACAGGGGTGTGCGTGGGTGACAGGGATGTATGGGGTGGTGGGGGTTGTGTGTGAGTGATGGGAATGTGTGTGGGTGACGGGGATATACACTGGTGACAGGGTTGTGCATGGATGACAGGGATATGTGTAGTTGACAAGGATGTCTGCAGGTGATGGGGCTCTGAGTGGGTGATGGGGCCATACATGGATGACAGGGATATGCATGGGTGATGGGGGTGTGTCTGGTTGATAAGGATGTCCGTGGGTGATGGGGATGTATGTGGGCAATGGGGGCATGTGCAGATGATCAGAGCGTACATGGATGACAGGGATGTGTGTGGGCGACAGGGATGTACACAGGTGACAAGGTTGTGCACAGGTGATGGGGATGTGCAAACGGGAACCTGAGAACAGTTCTGGCTTGAGATTATTACCTTTGACAAAATTTAGGTAAATTCTGTAGATCAGCATTGTATCAATTATTAATTTCCAGATATAGACCTTTATGTTACAGTTACGGAAAAAGCAAACATTAAGAAAAGCTGGGAGAAGGTATAAAGGTACTCAGTGTAGTATTTTTGAAACTTATTTATGTGACAAATTGTTCAATATAAAAAAGATTAAAAATAAAATTTGGGAGCCAGCATTTAGTCCAGCAGAAACAATGGCTGCTGAACGCAGCCTCCTGCCAACACAGACCCTGTGAGGCCGCAGAGAGAGCTCAGTTGGGTTCCTGCCACCCACGTGGGAGACCTACTACATCCACGGCTCCTGACTCTGGCCAGCCCCAAGTCATTGTGGCCATCTGATGAGTGAAGTGGATGGGAACCCTGTTTCTATCCCTTTGACTCTCAAACAAATAAAGTGGTAAAAACTTTAAAAAAAAAAAAAAGCGCCATTTAAAGCAACAACAAAAAAGAGAATTTCTGTTAAAATTCACACGTACCTAACCCCGTTCCCCGGAAGGCTCTGATGCCAGGGTTCAGCCATCCTTGGAAAGGTAGCTGAGACACATGTGCAGTCTGAGCTCGATTTCAAACCTCCCATTCCCTGGTGAGGAAAAGACTTCCAGGGTTTGGGCGTACAGTGCGTGCAGGAGGAGGGCGGCAGGGCCCAGAGCTGTCCACGGACAACCACACACCACTGATGACTGCAGGAGGGGAACAGACAGTGCTCCCCAACCTTCCCAGCCTCCCACGGAGTGAATGATTCAGGGGCGGGAGGGCACAGACAGAGGTGACGGGTCAGAGTAAATGACCGCCCCCGCCCTTCCCCATCCAGGGGAGATGGTGACACAAGCCAGAAGGAGTCCGGATTCCTGGGGCGGCAGATGGAGTAGACCCCTCCCAAACTATGTAGGCCCCGGGTGAGAGGAACTGCGACTTTGTCAGGCCACAGAGATCTGGAGCAGCCAGCCCTTTCTCACCATCCCAACAAAGATACTTCCACTCGCACTACAGAAACCTAGAACTTCCACAAGAAACACGACAGGCCAGAAGTTCTCAGGTCCTAACAAAACCTTCACGGAGGAGAAGGAAAATATCCAAGCCTCCATTCTACTCCAGAAAACCAGAAGGAAGCAAACATGGACAACACTGATTACTGCCACACCATCAGTGCTAGGAAAAAATAAATAAATAAAAAAGATGATGACAAATTAAATGCCCATATATCAGTAAAGAATATGGTCATTCCTTGGAGTATCCTCCTGGGGCCCCACACGTGCCCCACGAGTGTCCTGCCCACACTCCTCCTCTCCAGCTGAGCCTCTGGTTGGTGGTGTCGACAGCACTGCCCCTCGCTCAGGGACACCCATGAATGTGTCTGCTCTGTGGTGACACACGATGATGGGTACACAGCGGCATGTTACACTGTCCTCTCTACTTCTGTGAGTTCGAAAGTTTCTGCAACACAAAATTTTAAAACTCGATATTTCAGAAAAATTGCCACAATGAAAATAGCCTAACCCTGGAGATAAACGGAAATGACTGCACTCACTCAAAGAAACACAAACGCTAACTCAGGCAGATGAAGTGACTGGCCAGGCACAGCAGTGGTTAGAATGGGGTTGCTAATGGATTAACTCGTTAGTCTACAATAATCACTCCCATAAATTCTGTGGAAATTGAAGCTATTTGTATCTAGACTAATTTAAGAGGGTTTGTAAAAACAAAATACAGAATTAGATGCTTTCACACTAGACCTTGATTTCCTAGACTTTATGGAAACTAAAATTCTGAGTTCTCATTCTGTTGTTAATATTAAATTTAAATGAAATATCACTGCACAGCCTAGCTCTTCAATAACCAAAATGCTCTTGAAAATAACTTCGTATTTTAAATTACAGATTAAAATAAAATACAGAAGCATGGTCTATAAATATTTATTCACGGGGTCGGCGCTGTGGCATAGTAGGTAAAGCCTCTGCCTGCAGTGCCGGCATCCCATATGGCCACCGGTTCAAGTCCCAGCTGCTCCACTTCCGATCCAGGTCTCTGCTATGACCTGGGAAAGCAGTGGAAGATGGCCCAAGTCTTTGAGCCCCTGCACCTGCATGGGAGACCTGGAGGAAGCTCCTGGCTCCTGGCTTCAGATCAGCCCAACTCCAGCCAATATGGCCACTTGAGGAGTGAAGCAGCAGATTAAAGGACTTCTCTCTGCCTCTGCCTCTCTGTAACTCTGCCTTCAAATAAATAAATAAGTCTTTAAAAATTTTATTCATTTTCCAAGTCATACTTACTTTGTAAAAAAAATTTTTTTTAATTTATTTGACAGATAGAGTTAGACAGTGAGGGAGAGAGACAGAGAGAAAGGTCTTCCTTCCATTGGTTCAAGCCCCAAATGGCCGCTACGGCCGGAGCTATGCCAATCTGAAGCCAGGAGCCAGGAGCTTCCTCCTGGTCTCCCATGTGGGTGCAGGGCCCAAGGACCTGGGCCATCCTCCACTGCCTTCCTGGGCCACAGCAGAGAGCTGGACTGGAAGAGGAGCAACTAGGACTAGAACCCAGCGCCCATATGGGATGCTGGCGCCGCAGGCAGAGGATTAACCAAGTGAGCCACGGCGCCGGCCCAGTAAAAAAAATTTTTTACTTATTTATTTGAAAAGCAGAGATAGAGACAGAGAGCCCTCATCTACTGATTCTCCCCCCAAATGTCCTCATTTTGGCTCCTGGCTGAAGCCTGCAACCAGAAACTCAATTCAGGTCTTGACCTGGGCAGCACAAACCCAGCTCTCCAAAACATCACTGGGGCCTACCAGGACCTGTGCCAGCAGGAAGCTGGAGTCAGGAGCCAGAAGCAGGCACTGAAACCACATACTCCAATAGGAAACGTGTCCCAGCCACTAAGCTAAATGTCTGCTCCATGATTGCTTTTTAAAATAATAGTAAATAATCTCACCAAAAGAACAGAATTAATATTGGTTTATGCTCAAAGCAGGAGGTTCTTCTCACGCTGTCAGAAACTTTTACTTGCAAAATGTCTAACACCAAAGCCTCCTATGTTAACTTCACCTTTTGCTCACAGATTTTTTTTTCCCAACCTGTCAAACATTTAGAATGTTTCCAACAGTGAGATATACAAGAGCTTTTCCTGGAAAAATACTGCAGGATGGGTAAGTCCTGAAGAACAGCTTTGCCAGCAGGTACTGAAGGACTCCCATCAGCACAGGCCTGCCTTGGGGACAAAGGCAACACCCTGAGCTACACACCCTGACCTGAGCTGTGCGTGTAAGGCCGCATGGCAAGGACATGAACACTGAATGGCACAGTGAACTGTTGAAGTGCCACTCCCTGGCCTGAGCAATCGTGGGACTCTAACTGCTTACACAGGCCGTATTATAAATCAGAAAGATCATATTATTTTTTGCTTTATTTTCTTTATTTGCAAGGCCGAATGACAGAGAAGGAGGGAGAGGTACATAGAGATCTTCCTTATCTGCTGGTTCACTCGCCAAATGGCTACAAGGGCCTGGGCTGGGTCTGGCTGAAGCTAGGAGGCTGGAACTCCATCCAGATCTCCCAGGTGAGTAGCAAGGGCACAAAGACTCAGGCCACCTTCTGCTGCTTTCCCAGGTGCATTAGCAGGGAGCTGGATCAGAAGGGGAGCAGCCAAGACCAGAACCAGTGCTCTAAATGGAATGCCAGCGTTGCAAGTAGGGGCTTAACCTGCTGTGCCACAAGGCAGGCCTCATGAAAGATCACATTTATAGAGATTCTCTGAGTCTTCTATTAGAGCCCTGCTCTCTTATTCAACAGCCCTGTCATTTAACTTTGAACAAGTCATTCAAGAGGATAAGCATGCTTCTCCCTTCTTGCAGTGGCTATGAGGGTCGCACGCAAGGGAGTGGAACTTAGAAGTTGTTCTCAAAAAATGTTTTTATTATGGTACGCTATTTATTATAATCCTCCGTCATATGTAATAACTTCATTTTCCAAAGCAAGATTTACTGTGAGTGTGAGACCTTTCCAAAACACAGTTTCCTAACATTTCATTTAAGAAAATAAAATAAACTTTCGGGACAAATGCCAAGAGCTGCGTTCTGTCATCTGACCAGGGCTGGCGTGCGTTCCCCAAGGGTTTGTGTGTTGGAGGCCTGGCCCTCCGGGTGGTGATGCTGGGAGGTGGTGCAGCTCTAGGAGGAGCCTAGTAGGAAGTGATACGGTTGGGAATGCTGTCCAAGGGAGGGATCAAGGGAGTCCCTGAGTGAGCCATGTCAGAGGCAGCCAGAGCCCTGGAGCTCTCCCTGGCCTCCTGCTCAGAGATGTAATCTCTGCCTCCCACGCACACGCCTGCTGTGTGATGCCATCGCCGTGATGTCCTTTCCAGAGCAAGCACCACGCTCCTGGATCTCCGAAACGCTGAGCAGTAAGCCTCTTCTCCTTACAAAGTGAGTCTGCCTCAGGTACCTCATTACAGTAACAAAATACACTAACCTAACAATGAAGGCAGATTAGAAGTTCACGATTTTAAAAGGGGTGGGGGGCAGTGCTGTGGCACGGAGGGGAAAGCCGCCACCTGCAGTGCCGCTATCCCATATGGGCGCCAGTTCCAGTCTTGGCTACTCCACTTCCAATCCAGCTCTCTGTTATGGTGTGGGAAAGCAGTAAAAGATGGCCCAAGTCTTTGGGCCCCTGCACCCACATAAGAGACCTGGCTTAGGACTGGCCTAGCTACAGCTGTTACAGCCACTTGTGCAGTGAACCAGTGGATGGAAGACTCTCTCTCTCTGCCCCTGCTTCTTTGTAACTCTGCCTTTCTTTTTTAAAAAAAAAAAAAAATTATTTATTTATTTGAAAGTCAGAGTTACACAGAGAGAGGAGAGGCAGAAAGAGAGATAGAAATCTTCCATTCGCCAGTTCATTCCCCAATTGGCCACAATGGCTGGAGCTGTGCCGATCCGAAGCCAGGAGCCAGGAGCCTTGAGCCTCTTCCGGGTCTCCCAAGCGGGTACAGCAGCCCAAGGACTTGAACCATCCTCCACTGCCCTCCCAGGCCACAGCAGAGAGCTGGATTGGAAGTGGTGCAGCTGGAACTCGAATCGGCACCCATATGGAATGCTGGCACTGCAGGCAGCGGCTTTACCCGCTATGCCACAGCGCCAGCCCCATGCCTTCCAAATAAATAAATAAATCTTTTTTATGTATTTGAAAGTCAGAGTTACAGAGAGAGGTCTTCATCTACTGGTTCACTCCCCAGATGGCTGCAATGGCCAGTGCTGGGTTGATGCAAAGCCAAGAGTCAGGAGCTTCTTCTGGGTCTCCCACATGGGTGCAGGGGCCAAGCACCCAATTTTATTAAATTAATTATTAAATAGGATGGCACTCACCCAAGACCACTGATTAAAAGCTGTAACTGCACCCAGATGCCCATTTGCCTCAGAGATTCTCAGACGTGCTGGCAGAAACCTCTGTTGCAAGTGAAGCCAGCCAACACCTGCCCCAAGCACCTCTCTCCTGGAATCCCCCCTGCCACGGAGTCCTCACTCAGGGGCTCCACCACTCTTCTCTAAATTCCTCCCAGCAAAAATCTCCCATCAGTCTTAGTACTTCTCTTCCCACCCAGCATTCAACACAGAGGTTTGCAATCTATAAAATATTGTTTCTATCATATTCCCATTCTTACTGCTTCCAACTGATGCAAATTCAGGTGCTGTTCCTCACATCTGAAACAGGTCTGCAAACTCAAGTGGGCGGCGCCCATCCAAAATGAGGCCCAAGGGCCCCTGGGAACACGGCACCCACAGGGCCTCTGTCCACGGGCATATTTGACCTCAAAGTTTAAGGTAACACACAAGATGAGCTAGCCTGGACAGAGGCACGCATCACAAAACCAGAGCCAGGAGCATTGCTCACTGTGTCCCTGGGAGGGTGCTCCAGCCCCACAAGCACAGAATTCTGGGGCCCTCATGATGCTTAGGCTCAACAACAGTCAAATCAAGCGTGAGACAGACCCCTTACTCTACAACTGAGTAAGGATCCCAAAGGGTCACAGTACCATCTGAATCAGAACTTGCTCTGAATAGAGCACTGTGTCTAAGAAACGTAAGAGGTGGTGGAACCCCTTCATAACTCTTCCTACTCATGACACTTCCTGTATTAGCCACTGCCTACCCTGAACACAACAAGGAAAGGGAAATGCAAGGCGGCCCATAGCTCTTTCCCTGGCCATCCTCCCTTACTCATCAGTGAACCACAGAAGAGGGTGTAGGTAGGATGTACACATACCAAGAAGAGGAGCAAAAACAGGTAAGTTCATTTCCAACATTCTGGTGAGAATGAAAGCCCCGTGCATGCACGAGCTGCAAAATATGGGTAGTGTAATTTTGGTAATCCACTTGGGAGTTAAACTTGCATTTAAAGCTGGCACTGGGTAATGTAAATGGTAAAATCCATGCTAATCATTTATGTTTCCGTGTTAGAATGAACACTAGGCCGGCGCCGTGGCTTAACAGGCTAATCCTCCGCCTTGCGGCGCCGGCACACTGGGTTCTAGTCCCGGTTGGGGCGCTGGATTCTATCCCGGTTGCCCCTCTTCCAGGCCAGCTCTCTGTTGTGGCCCAGGAAGGCAGTGGAGGATGGCCCAAGTCCTTGGGCCTTGCACCCGCATGAGAGACCAGGAGAAGCACCTGGCTCCTGGCTTCGGATCAGCGAGATGCGCTGGCCGCAGCGGCCATTGGAGGGTGAACCAACGGCAAAAAGGAAGACCTTTCTCTCTGTCTCTCTCTCTCACTATCCACTCTGCCTGTCAAAAAATGAAAAAATTAAAAAAAAAAAAAGAATGAACACTAAACACAAAATAAAAAGCACCTTGACAAGTTGAGAGAGAGACCATGAAAGAAAAGGAAAAGTTTTACATTTTGGTACCTAAAGGCACTGTTTGAACTGGGAGCTCAGCGTTTTCACCTGCACTGAGCGCTGCCAACGCAGATGCACTAGGGAAAAGATCCCTACTCTGCACTGAGCCCAGTTCTCCATATGCACTAGGGAAAAGGATCCCTCCTCAGACAATGCGCCAGGACAAAAGCTGTCCTCCTGGTCCCGCCCTGAGCACTAGAGGAAAATTATCGGCACTAAAGAGAAAGGATGCGATGAACAAATGTAACAGCTGGTCCTGTGGGACCCACGGTGACTCCAGAAACAGAAGAGCCCCTTTTAAAGCTACTGCTCCTGGAGTGGCATTCAGGCCAGCAGCTGAGATGCCCACAGCCAGAGGGCTTGGGTTGGATTCCCAGCTGCAGCTCTTGCTAATGCAGGGCCTGAGAAGCAGCAGGATGGTTCAAGGAGTTGGGTTCCTGCCACCCTGGGAAGACCTGGATTGGGTTTCCAAGTCCCAACTTCAGTTCTGGCCAGGAACCTATCCAGGAATTCGGGGAACGACCCAGCAGAGCGGAGCTTGCTCACTCTATCTCTCTCTCTGCTTCTCAAATAAAAAATAAATAAATAAAAGGAGTGCTCCTGATGTGGACCCCCTGGGTGGATGATGCCACACTTCCCTGTCCTATACTCACCTGGCTCCCACTCTGCTGCTCTCCAGCCTGGCCTAGTGCACTAATCACCTCTCGGCCCCTCCCTATCCCCTGTCCTCCCCAGTCTGATCTCTCCACCATCCTGCCACAAGAAGGTCACAGCCACGCTGTAAACCTGCCCGTCCCACCCTGCTGAACTCTCCTTCCTGGCTGCCCACTGCCCAGGGGCCAAGTTCAAGCTCCTCCCAAGGGTGCAGCATGTCGTCATCTGGCTCATCGTTCTCCCCCAGCAGACTCAACTGCTTGTTCCCCTACCAGCAGTGCAAGCCTCCCTGCCTTTGTCCGTTTTCTTCCAGGAATGTGCCGCCCCTCTGCAAGCTTTCAGACCTGGCTACCTCTTCCTCCCCCTCCAAGGCTCAGGTTGGCTGTCTGCTGGTGCGCACCTGTGCTACCAACCATGTCCCTCCCAGGTCTCCGTCCATTCCATACCCCTGCAAGCAAACAGCACCCCCTCAGATCTGCCCCAGTGTGACTTCCTTCTCACTCAATAGGAGCCTCCTGAAGGGAGAAACCGTGCCTTATTTCTCTTTCTAGTACCCATGACACAGACTCTGGCACATGAAAAGTAGTCAACAAATATTTATGAAAAGGAACCAAGTGCAGGAAACTGCCCACATTTTTACATATCTAGTCAGGGGTCAAGTGTAGAAATTAGCCTTCCTTCAAAGCCAATGAAAACAGCAATACGTCTTGGAAGATATAAACTCCCGATGCAAAAGTTAAGTTGTTTGCATTTGTTATTTCTACAATGCTTGGCCTTTGAGACTTTTGGGGTTGGCTGATTAAAGAAGAAAAAGCTGGAATTCCTTTCCCCCATTGTCAGGGCTTTACTTTGTTCTGCTGGGCTCAAGTTAAAGCCAAGTGTAAGTGGTTCAACTGGGAAGGTCAGGGCTGATGAGCCTGAAACGCAATCGGGCCCAGATGGCTCATTACCATACACGCCTTCCTCTTCTGACATCTGATTTCCATCAAGGTGCACGGAGCCTGACGCCTGCCGAGCTCCTAAGAGTCCCCAGTGGAGATTTCAAAACCACTTTGGGTTGTGGGTTTCTTCTGAAGTATAAAGGCCTCAGGAAAAGCGGCGTCAACAGACAGCGCCCAGGAGGGCAGGTGAGGAGGTGGTCCTCCAACAGCCAAGTGCCGGCACAACAGCCCCCCAGCTCTGTGGCACCAGGAAGGGCCCAGCCCTCTGACCTGACAAACACCCAGAATCCGAGGGGCTCTGTGACGTGGCCGGGGTCCAGTCAGAATCCCCAGGCACCTGACTCCCAGCCCTGCTGTGGACGACCTTCCCTTCCTTCCCACTCCACAGAGGCCCCCAGGAGGGACAAATAAGGAAAGGAGGAAGGAGCTGCATGTGGCATCGAGCGTGTTCCCCCAGACTTTCATGAAGGGGCCGCTGGGGACTCAGGACGACAAGAAGCCCAGGCGCCCTCTGCCCTCCACACCGAGAGGCTGCCCACAGGCTCCACGGCCAGGTCTGGGCTCACCAGCATGCATCTGCAGCACGGGAAAGCCCTTTCTTTGCAAGCCCATAATGACATTTATCTTGTACGATGCACACTGTGGCCTCCTACTCGACAAATCGCCAGACCACACTCAGCTGCTAACTAATGGCCACAAAGACACGGTTCACAGTGGAGGTCTGGCCAGTGGAGGTCCCGCCTCGTCCAAAGAGCCTCACTTCCACCTTGGTCTCCTACAGGGCCTTAGGGACAGGTGTGAGGTCAACATCTCCCTAAGGTCTCCAAGCCCCACAGCCACAATGTGAGGCTCTGTATGGCACCACCTGCAATGCCAAACACTGAAAAAAGCAGGGAAAAACACCCTCAAACTGACGATGTATGCTCTCCACTCAGCACCCCAGACTGATTATACAAAGACGTCCACCTGCTCGCTGCTAGGACCCTGTCATTTCATTTTCACAGCTTTGAAATAGATAGTGCTTAAACCTGATGGAAGATGAGCCCACCAAAGCCTAGCTGTCTCCTGCTGTGGTCACTGCTGTGGCTGTTGTCTTTCAGGCTGGAGACAGGTTTTTTATCCTTACCCACCATCCAGGCATCACAACATAAAAACAAAAGTCACAGGGCCGGTGCTGTGGCGTAGCGGGTAAAGCTGCCACCTGCAGTGCCGGCATCCCATAGCGGCTCTGGTTCAAGTCCCAGCTGCTCCACTTCCAATCCAGCTCTCTGCTATGGAATGGGAAAGCAGTGGAAGACGGCCCAAGAAGATGGCCCCTGCACCCACATGGGAGACCCGGAAGAAGCTCCTGGCTCCTGGCTTCAGATGGGCTCAGCCTCAGCCATTGCGGCCATTTGGGGAGTGAACCAGCAGAAAGAAGACCTCTCTCTCTCTCTCTCTCTTTTCTGCCTCTACGTCTCTATAACTCTGCCTTCCAAATAAAATAAATTAATCTTTAAAATAAAACAACTCACATTCTGGCCAAACACCGTTTCAGCCTGGAATGGAATCCCGATGTAGTGTAAAGGTTAGGAATCTCTGTGGTTCCTCTGATTTCTATTAATAGACAAGCCAGGAGGAATTTTCCCAGCCATGCTCTTTAGCATTAAAACCAGAACCTATGCAATCTCCGCCCACAGGAGCACAGAGACTGCATCTCTAGGAACGGAGCCCCGTCTGCAGAGCTCGCAGGAGCCGGTGTCACCGTGTGCCACGAGCTCCAGAACTGCTGCAGAGGCAATGCTCACAAGCTACGCTTCTGGCCGAGGACTCCGAGATCCCTCTCCGCAGGGGTCTGGCTTACGAGACAGGATCTTCCTTCACTTCTTCAGGAAAAGAACAAGACACTTCAGCAAAACGCCTGATACTGCCTATTGTCATCACCCCTCATCAGGTCCAGGATTTATCTGTCGTCTGTCTTTAGGGAACTGCATCTCCCATGCTGGGGATGTAAGCTGGGCTGGGACCTGACCCATTTCCCTCTCCTGCACTTGATTTGCCTCACACCCTGCATGCGGGCAGCACTGATTTATCACACGTCTGCCCTGGGTACTGAAGCAGCCTGGGAATGAATTCCCGAAAGCACTTCTCATCTGACCCGACGCCAGAGCCAAGTCAGGGATCCAAATGAGAAATGATTCCACTCAGGTTCCAAGCAATTCTTCCAGGTTTATTATTCTTAACCTTTGGTGAGTCCTCCTCCTGTTTCATTTTATTAAATTCTATTAATAAAGACATGAAAGAAACCTAAAAGTCGAGCTGGCTGAGCCCACCTGGTGTTTTATTCACGGGTCACATCTGCGAGGTAGGCCTCCAGTTTCTGTTTTTCAACCCTGGCTGGTTTTCCCAAAAATCTCTCTCTTGGGAAATGCCACATACTTTTGAGATCATGTAATCATTAATATTTATTCTCACTCAGTGAAACACTAACTACTGAAATCCCATGTAAGGCCCCCTCAATTTAGCCATTTGTTCAAAGGGATGACAATTTTATCAACTCAAAGATTCTAACAGTGTTAACATTTGCTAAAGCTAGGTGCTGTTACATTAGTCTCTATACTTTTAGTATGTTTGAACTATATCAGATTTTTAAAATAATAATAAGGGCCAGTGCTGTGGCGTAGCAGGTAAAGCTGCCACCTGAAGTGCTGGCATCTCATATATGCACCAGTTCGAGTCCTGGCTGCTCCACTTCCCATCTAGCTCTCTGCTGAGGCCTAAGAAAGCAGTAGAAGATGGCCCAAGTGCTTGGGCCCCTACATCCACATGGGAGACTTGGAAGAAGCTTCAGATCAGCACAGCTACGGCTGTTGCAGCCATCTAGGCAGTGAACCAGGGAATGGAAGAGCTCACTCACTCTCTGCCTCTACCTTTGCCTCTCTGTAACTCTGCCTTTCAAATAAATAAATACATTTTTTAAAAAATAAAAAAAAAAATAATAAGCATAACAGAGGAGCAATTTTCTATTGTCTAGGAAATCTAGATTCACAAAAGGAAATGTAAACAAGGATTTTTGCATCATGAATTCATGACAAGGAGAGGAGCTAAACAAAATGCAATATATTCATATGACAGAATCTTATCTTGTAGTTAGAAATGAATGAATTGGCTGCATAAATAAAAATACAAATGGTACTGGATAAGAAAGGAAGCATGTTTCAAAAGTATATATACAAGTACATTACCATTTAGGTCAAGCGTGCATGTTGCTATACACAGGCACACAACACACACAGATGCACACACACACTCCTGAATCTAACCCTGATGGGTCTACCAGAGAAACCTAACCTGAGGGACAGACTTAAGAATAATGCCTCTCGGCCGGCGCCGCGGCTCACTAGGCTAATCCTCCGCCTTGCGGCGCCGGCACACCGGGTTCTAGTCCCGGTCGGGGCACCGATCCTGTCCCGGTTGCCCCTCTTCCAGGCCAGCTCTCTGCTGTGGCCAGGGAGTGCAGTGGAGGATGGCCCAAGTCCTTGGGCCCTGCACCCCATGGGAGACCAGGAGAAGCACCTGGCTCCTGCCATCGGATCAGCGCGGTGCGCAGGCCGCAGCGCGCCTACCGCGGCGGCCATTGGAGGGTGAAGCAACAGCAAAGGAAGACCTTTCTCTCTGTCTCTCTCTCTCTCACTGTCCACTCTGCCTGTCAAAAATTAAAAAAAAAATTTTAAAAATTTTAAAAAAAAAGAATAATGCCTCTCCTCTTCCAAAGAATAAGGTCATTAGAGTCTAGGAAAGTTGGAGAAACTGAGTTAGAATAAAGGACACTAAAGACACATGACTGGGGCCAGTGTTGCAGTGTAGTAGCTTAAGCCTCCATCTGCAGCACTGGCATCCATAAGAGTACCAGTTCCAGTCCCGGCTGCTCCTCTTCCAATCCAGCTCTCTGCTAATGGTCTGGGAAAGCAGTAGAAGATGGCCCAAGTCCTTGGGCCCCTGCACCCACATGGGAGACCCAGAGGAAGCTCCTGGCTCCTGTCTTCAAACCAGACCATCTCTGGCCATTGTGGCCAATTGGGAAGTGAACCAGCAGATGGAAGACCTCTCTCTCTCTCTCCCTCTCTATGTCTGTAACTCTACCTCTCAAGTAAATCATCTCTTTTTTTTTTTTTTAAAGATTTATTTATTTATTTGAAAGTCAGAGATACACAGAGAAAGAAGGAGAGGTAAAGAGAGAGAGGTCTTCCATCTGCTGGTTCACTCCCCAAATGGTCACAACAGCCGGAGCTGTGCCGATCTGAATCTAGGAACCAGGAGCTTCTTCCAGGTCTCCCACGCAGGTGCAGGGGCCCAAGGACTTGGGTCATCTTCTTCTACTGTCCCAGACCATAACAGAAAGCTGGATCAGAAGTGGAGCACCTGGGACTCGAATCGGCACCCATATGAGATGCCGACACTGCAGACAACAGCTTTACCTGCTATGCCATATAGCACCAGCCCCACAAGTAAATAATCTTTAAAAAAAAATTCATGACAGCAATGCAATGCACGATTCTGAACTACAACCTTTTATTATAAAAGTCCTATACTGGCCGGCGCCGCGGCTCACTAGGCTAATCCTCCGCCTTGCGGCGCCGGCACACCAGGTCCTAGTCCCGGTCGGGGCACCGATCCTGTCCCGGTTGCCCCTCTTCCAGGCCAGCTCTCTGCTGTGGCCAGGGAGTGCAGTGGAGGATGGCCCAAGTCCTTGGGCCCTGCACCCCATGGGAGACCAGGAGAAGCACCTGGCTCCTGCCATCGGATCAGCGCGGTGCGCAGGCCGCAGCGCGCCTACCGCGGCGGCCATTGGAGGGTGAACCAACGGCAAAGGAAGACCTTTCTCTCTGTCTCTCTCTCACTGTCCACTCTGCCTGTTAAAAAAAAAAAAAAAAAGTCCTATACTGGTAAAATGTCAATGGGTTTGAGTAGTGGATGCTAATGTCAGTGGTGACTTTCTGTTTTTGCTGAGTGTTTTGGGGGTTCTGTAAGAAAATGTCCTTGTTTGCAGGAAATATACCATTGAGTTCAGGGGCAATGGGGCATCAGATCAATAACTTACTCTCAAATGGTTCCATAAAAAACGTCCTTGGTACTGTCTGTTCAACCTGTCTACAAGTCAAAACTTAGCACTTACCTTATACCATGTATGAAAATTATCTTAAAATGGATCAAATAACTAACTCAATGAAAGAGCTAAAACTATAAAACTCTTAGAAGAAAACATAAGGGGAAAGTCTCACAGTTTTGGATTTGGCAATGATTTCTTGAACATGACATCAAAATCAAAAGCATAGGCAGGTTGGGGCCGCCACTGTGGTGCAGCGGTTTAACGCCCTGGCCTGAAGCGCCAGCATCCCATATGGGTGCCAGTTTGAGTCCCGGCTGCTCCATTTCCAGTCCAGCTCTCTGCTATGGCCTGGGAAAGCAGTAGAAGATGGCCCAAGCCCTTGGGCCCCTGCACACACGTGGGAGACCTGGAAGAAGCTCCTGGCTTCAGATCGGTGAAGTTCTGGCCGTTGTAGCCGTATGGGGAGTGAACCATTGGATGGAGGACCTCTCTCTCTCTTTCTCTGCCTCTCCTTTCTCTGTGTAACTCTGACTTTCAAATACATAAATAAATCTTTAAAAAAAAAAAAAAAAAAGCATAGGCAGGGGCCGGCACCGTGGCTCATTTGGTTAATCCTCTGCCTGCGGTGCCGGCATCCTAAATGGGTGCCGGGTTCTAGTCCCGGTTGCTCCTCTTCCAGTCCAGCTCTCTGCTGTGGCCCAGGAGGGCACTGGAGGATGGCCCAAGTGCTTGGGCCCTGCACCCGCATGGGAGACCAGGAGGAAGCACCTAGTTCCTGGCTTCGGATCGGCACAGCTCCTGCCATAGCGGCCATTTGGGGGGGTGAACCAACAGAAGGAAGACCTTTCTCTCTGTCTCTCTCTCTCTCTCACTATCTATAACTCTACCTGTCAAATAATTTTTTTTAAAAAAAGCATAGGCACTAAAATTAAAACAAAATTAAAGTGGCTAGTGCTTGGCATAGGGGGTAAAGATGCCACCTGCAGTTCAGGCATCCCATATGAGCAGGGATTCAAGTCCTGGCTACTCCTCTTCCAATCCAGCTCTCTGCTATGGACTGGGAAAGCAGTAGAAGATGGTCCAAGTGCTCAGGGCCCTGCACCTGCGTGGGAGACCCAGAAGAAGCTCCTGGCCCCTGGCTTCAGATAGGCACAGCTCCGACCATCGCAGCCATTTGGGGAGTGAACCAGAGGATGGAAGACCTTTCTCTCTCTCTCTCTCTCTCTCTCTCTCTCTGCCTCTACCTTTCTGTAACTCTGCCTTTCAAATAAATAAATAAATCTTTTTCTAAAAAATAGACAAATTAGACTTCATCAAATTTTAAAACTTTTGGACAGCAAAGGACACTATCAACAGAGTGTAAACACAACCCACAGAATAGTAGAAAATATTTGCAAAAATGGGACTGCATTGTGGCATAGTGGGTTGATTAAGCTGCCATCTAAGGATACCAGCATCCCCTATGGGCGCAGGTTCATGTCCCAGCTACTCTACTTTCGATCCAGCTTCCCACTAATGGCCTGGGAAAGCAGCAGAAGAAAGATGGAGCAAGTATTTGAGGCCCTGCCACCCATGCAGGAGAGTCGGATGAGGCTCCTAGCCAATGGCTCAGGCTGGCCCAACTCTGGCCATTGTAGCCATTTGGGGAATGAACCAGTGGATGGAAGATATTCTCCCCCCCTCTCTCTCTTCCTAAGTCTGCCTTTCAAATAAAACAAATAAATCTCTTTTAAAAAATCTGTAAATCATAAACTCGATAAGGAATTAATGTACTGAGTAAAGGGGTGGGTGTTGGATGCCTGGGTTCAAGTCCGGACTCCACTTCCAGCTACTGTGGACCCTGGGAGGCAGGAGGTGATGACTCAAGTACTGGATCTCTGACATGCATATGGGTGACAAACCTCCCTCCCAGGTTTGGCCTGAACCAGGTGATGGAAGGTTTCTATCTGCTTTTCAAATAAATATTATATACATATATAAACATGAATGTGTGTGTGTATAATATATATATAGATATATATAGATATATATCCCATGACTCAACAATAAGAAAATGTACAACTCAGTTCAAACATGGACAATGGACATGAATCAAAACTTTTCCAAAGAGTGGCCAATAAGCACGTGAAAAGATGCTTAGTCACTAATCACCAGGGAAATGCAAATCAACTCCACAATGAGATGCTACCTCCCCTCTGTTAGGATAAATACAAGGTGTGAGTGAGAAGACAGAGAAACAGCACTCTTGTGCATTAGTAGTGGGAATGTAAGATGGTGCAGACTCTGTGAGAAACAGCATGACGGTTCCTCAGATGTGAAGAGCTACTGTATGACCCAGCAGCTCCACTTCTAGGTACACACTCAAAGTATTTAAGAGATCTTGAAAAGGTATTTGTTTGCCAGTGTCACAGCAGTACCATCCACAACAGCTACAAAGTAGAAATGACCCAAATGTACAGGGTGGATGAATGGATAAACACATGTGGCATATATACTGCGCTGGAATATTACTCAGCCACGAAAAGGAACCTCTGGTACTTGCTATAAACATAAAGTTCAACAGGGATGAACCTTGAAGACATTAGGCCATGGCCGGTGCCACGGCTCACTAGGCTAATCCTCCGCCTGCGGCGCTGGCACACCGGGTTCTAGTCCCAGTTGAGGCGCTGGTTCTGTCCCGGTTGCTCCTCTTCCAGTCCAGCTCTCTGCTGTGGCCTGGAAGGGCACTAGAGGATGGCCCAAGTGCTTGGGCCCTGCACCCTCATGGGAGACCAGGAGGAAGCACCTAGCTCCTGACTTCGGATCCGTGCAGCGCACCGGCCATAGCAGCCATTTGGGGGAGTGAACCAACGGAAACAGGAAGACCTTTCTCTCTGTCTCTCTCTCTCTCACTGTCTAACTCTGCCTGTCAAAAAAAAAAAAAAAAGACATTAACCCAAAGAGGAAGTAAGCTAGTCACAAAATGAAAAATACCGAGTGGTTTCATTCGTATGATCCTTAAAGTCAAAATTAGAAGAAGAAATCGGAATGGTGGTTGCCAGGGATTGGAGGAAAGGGAGAAGGGGGAGTTAGAATTTGATGAGTACAGCTTCAGCTTTGCAAAATGGAGAGTCTCACGTATGAGCGGTGGTGATGACGACGGCACAACAATGCAGTACCTCTGAAAACGGCTGCAGTGGCAAATGTTATGCTGAGTATCTATTTTTAAACCTTATGACATATACACACTCTGAGATACCATGTATTTGTCATGACTATGACAATGTAGACAAACATTTTTATTAAGCCTGGAAGGAAATACATAGAACTTATCAATGGCACTACCTCTGAGAAAGACTGCCACCAAAAGTATTTTTACTGTACCTCAAGTTGCTAAATTTTCTAAAGAATACTGATTTTATGTATCACATGTAACAGAAATTGATATAAAATGTTACTTTATAGGCTCATGAGAAAAATAAAAGACAGGAAAAGAACTGTTTCTATAAAAATGCCTTTCTACCCAAAAACGCTATAAAAGCTTACTATTAAAAAATAACATTTCTCAATTGGTATTTTCCAATTAACACACTGCCCGTTTGCCTGAAAAATTTTTTTAAAATAATAATAATAATTACAATGCTAACAGACTTTTCCCAGGAGAAAATGAAGGGGGCAAGTGGACAATCGAAAACTGCACACAAACAAACAAAAAAATCCATAGCACCCAAGGTCCGATGGCATCTGGATTTTGAAGTGAAACTCTATAGATCCTATTGCTATCCCCGGAAGGTTCCATGACCCAGCACTGACACCAGAGTTAATACCCACCTCTGCCCTCCCTGTGCAGTCAACAGCGACACAATCCCCGACCAGGGCCACTGCTCTGGGCTGTGGGGTGGGGAGCATGCTCCTGACTTAGCAGACGCAGTGGAAGACGGAAACAGGGCCCCAAGCTCAGATCTTTCCATTACACAGAAATGGAGGCTTCCGGGCTTCACTTTCATGACTGAAAATAGAAAAAGAAACTGACTTCCCGTTTTATGGAAAGCAGTCAAAGGAGGACACTTTGCGTCAAGGATCTTCACAGAAGTGAGATTCTTCCGTGTTTCCTATCCACAAAAAGAACTAAGGCGGTGGCAGGAGCCAGGGCGGGCTCGGAGCCACCAGCAGCACAGGCAGAGTGGGGGCCCCGGGATTCAGCCTCCTCCAGACCTGGGTTTCCGCTCCGCCTCGGGAGCTGCTATTCCAAGATCAATGGACACCAGGAAACATACTTTTCCAGAAATAGACCTCTCTTGTTTCTGAGAAGCTCCCAAGACTCAGATGCAGAAATTTCCCTGACACTAATTAGCTAAAATGGTATAGAGAAATCCAATGTAAGTGAGGTTTCTTGGGCTTGTGTTTTACAATTTGTTTTTAATAATTCAGGTTTTCTGAATTTGGGGGAAACTGGCTTCATGCTGACCTGGAGAAGGATGATGCCTCCCCCGCTACCCCCACAAGAACCTGATTGCTTGTTTTATTAAAATCTCACCAGGCGGGTGCTGGCTGTGTGTCCCCACCATGCCCAAGGCCACTCAGAAGCACTCAGAACCACACTCTCAGCTATCCAATGTCTGATCTCATCACAGGAAGCAAGATCGGGGTCTGTGCAGAGTGGACCCGCGGCGGGTGAGACTATGGTACGGCTTGGTCACAGAGGGCACCACCGACAGAAAAGCTCTATCGTGCCCGGCAGATCACCAGAGGGGTTAAGAGCCCCAGCGCGTTCCCAGCGTCTCACCACCTGTCTCAGTCCCTTGTTGCAGAGCTGCCACAGGCACTCTCTGCTGCCCTGTCCTGGGGCCACTCATCGCCACCCTTCTTCCTGAGCCCACACTACAATCCTGCCTCACCCATCTCCATTTACACCCATCAGAGCTCTCGGCGTGCTGGTAACCCTCCAGCTCACTACCAGTGGAGGCTACTGGCGAGTGAGCCTCCCCCTGCCCAACCTCCAGACCCAGCCCCCTGCCCAACCACCAGGCCCAGCCCCAGCTCTGGCCTCACGCCCTGCCCAACCTCCAGCCACAGGGGCCTTTCCTCCACCAGTCACCAGAGCTCTCCCCTTGCCGGCCATCTCTCTCTGTCCAGCACATTCTTCCCTTAGTCTTCACGTGCCTGGCTCCTTCTCAGCTCGATGACCTTCCCCCATACTTGTCCACTAGGCAGCCTCCGCCCCAACGGCATTCTCTACGTCTGACTCCTGTTTGACTTCTTTACATAATCACAACTTTAATTGTCTGTTTTTCTGCATGTGTTGCACTAGAATGTAAATGCTCTGAGAGCAGGCCTTGGCTCAGGGCTATGCACAGGCAGTACGGAGCAGGCACCCTGGAAGCGTCTGCTGGATGAATGATGAGCAGGGGGTTGTCTGGATGGATGGGTACACAGGTATGGCCGCACACATCGGGGGATGGAGAAGTGGATAAAGGAACAAGCAAACAAAGGGACACATGAAGGAGCACAGGCTTAGTTCAAGTGCATTATCACTGAGACGCCCACACCACACCACGCAGCGGGACTCAGGCAGGCAGGATGGGTACTGGGGTGAGCGCTATGAATGAAAAGCTATGTGAAAGGGACCCCCAAGACAGGGAAGACACTCACAGGAGGGGACTCATGTTAGGTGAATGAACAGAAACACAAAAGCGAAAAAAACTGACACTTATTCAAGAAACAGTAAATAATCTGTAGGAAACTAGGCTGTGATCCACCGTGAGAAGCTTTTACCATGTGCTTAACAGGTAATAGCACACCATAAAATATGAGCCCTCGAAGATTTGCCACGGGTATTTAAATAGATAAAATCAGCCAACTGCCCATGGGAGCAGGGACATTCATGCATTTCATTAAGTTGCAATTTCTGTGCAAAGGCTGAGATGTCAGCTGTCCTGGGTTTTTATTCTAGGCCCATTAATATACTGACAGGTGAGTATGCCACTCGATGTCTGGTAGTCAAGAAAGCAAATGAGGGGCTGGCATTGTGGCACAGTGGGTTACAGGCATTTTGGCTGCTCCACTTCTAATCCAGCTCCCTGCTAACGGCCTGGGAAAGTACTCGGGCCCCTGAGGCACATGAGAGACCCAGAAGAAGTTTCTGGCTCCTGGCTTCACCCCAGCCCAATCCCAACTATTGTGGCCATTGAGGAGTAAACCAGGAGATGGAAGATCTCTCTCTCTCTCTCTCTCTCTGTGCCTCCCTCTCTAACTCTGCCTTTCAAATAGATAAATCTTTTGAAAGCAAGGAAGGAAGGGAGGGAGGGAGGGAGGGAGGGAGGGAGGGAGGGAGGGAGGGAAAACAAAACAAAACAAAAAAGCCGAAAGAACTCTAAATTACTTTTCAGCCAAAAGTCCTAAGAAGCTACACCACCACCAGTCTTCCCAGCCCCGCCCCAGCTCACATGCTCTGCTCCTCTCTCCTAAGAAACAGATTACTCCGGCAGCACATGCCTGGGTGTCACCAGCACAGTGGCCGATCATCAGTCACTGTTGTCAATACGATAGCTCTCGCTGCTCTGCCGGCTCTCCCGGGCACCTCCGTAAGTGTGTCGAGAAGGCACCATGTTCTGGGAACATTTCCACCACTGCATCAGTGGGGGGTGCTGGGAGACCATCTTGCTTCCCAGCAGCAGCAGTGACACAGGTTGTAAAGTATTTTTAGACATTTGGGGTGGGGAGGGGAGGGTAGAGTGGGCCAGAGGAAACCAGGGCCTGGAGCAGATGATAATGGCAATGTCAGATTTTCTCTGGTCCAGCAGTTTTCAAATGCCAGTGTGCTTACAGAGCGCACGAGACCTGCACAGAAACCTAACCGTGCTGCTCTTCTGCACGCCACAGCCAGACGTGCTGAGAACGCTGATTCAGAAAACCCCGGTGGGGGCCCAGGACTCTGCATTTTGAATAATTCTCTGGGTGGCTCAATGCCAAGCGTCCTTAGGCCACCCCAGGAGGAACACTACTATGTGCCCCGGGTGACTTTGGCAGAGAGAAAAATACACCATCCCTGCACACAGCAGCTTCACTTCTTCAGACTGATGGAAGTGCCGCACCTTCTCTCCAGGAAAAAGGCACTCAAGGGCATGTATGCACATGTGCACACACACATGCAAAACACAGGGGATGAGTGCAGTTCACAAACCGCTAAAAGCCACTTGATCCAGTTCACGCTCCACTCACTCACCCTCCCCTTCTCTTAGAGACAACCTGGACTGAAAAAGGTGAAGACCGTGTCGGCCATCAGGGACTGCACCTGAACTGCAACATGTGAGCAAGCCCCGTGCACAGGCAGCAGACCTTGAAAGCAATCACCCAAGGGCTGCATTTCCTTATTTCTGTCAGATCACTCTTCTCTCTCCACTACTGACACAAACGTTTGAACGAGGCTTTCTACAAGACACCACCAAATGGCAGAACATTTGCTACAACTATCTGGGACTACGAAGCACCTAATAAATTATCTAGAACACTAAGAACTCTCCATCAAAACCTTGAGTCTGCATAATTAAATTATTGCTCTACTCACTGTATCAACCCATGGAAGGATAAACCTTCCCTCCCCTCCCCTGGGAACACAAGCGACCCTGTTCACCTTTGGCAAATCAAGCCAGTAAGGTAAGGGGTTTACTCCTCTTTAACACACCCACAAATGGGAGGAGATTACAATAATGAAGAGAGCTGCCCAATACATGTACACAGGAACAAACCAATAAAGCCCATAACCCTGACATGCCTGAACCCTTTAGTGTTCTCAGAACTGGTTTAAAGCAAAACAGATGCTCTGCCCTGATGGGCGGCCAAAATGTTTAATGTATCAAAGGTGGAAGAAGGGCCGGCGCCGTGGCTCAATAGGCTAATACTCCGCTGCGGCGCCAGCACACCGGTTTCTAGACCCAGTCAGGGCGCCGGATTCTGTCCCGGTTGCTCCTCTTCCAGTCCAGCTCTCTGCTCTGGCCCGGGAGTGCAGTAGAGGATGGCCCAAGTCCTTGGGCCCTGCACCCGCATGGGAGACCAGTAGAAGCACCTGGCTCCTGGCTCCTGGTTTCGGATCAGCGCAGTGCGCCGGCAGCAGCGGCCATTGGAGGATGAACCAATGGTAAAAGGAAGACCTTTCTCTCTGTCTCTCTCTTTCTCTCTCACTGTCCACTCTGCCTGTAAAAAAAAAAAAAAAAAAAAAAAGGTGGAAGAAGGGGCTGGAACTGTAGCATAGCGGATAAAGCCGCCACCTACAGTGCAGCATCCCATGTGGGCGCTGGTTTGAGTCCCGGCTGCTCCACTTCCAATCCAGCTCTCTGCTATGGCCTGGGAAAGCAGTGGAAGATGGCCCAAGTCCTTAGGCCCCTACACCTGCATGGGAAACCCCGGCTCCTGGCTTCAGATCTGCCTAGCTCCAGCTATTGCAGCCATCTGTGTAGTGAACCAGTAAATGAAAGAGCTTTCTTTTTCTCTCTCTGCCTCTGCCTCCATGTAACTCTACCTTTCAAATAAATAAATAATCTTAAAAAAAAAAAAAAAAAAAAAGGTGGAAGAAGAGCCAGTCATCTTTCAGATTCCACAGCACACCTCACTGAAGAGGCAGCCCCTCTCTGGAAGCAAACCCATTGGAACTGTCTTCCCATCCCCCTTCCTACCCTACATATTTCTTTCTAATCCCACAGAGGCTATGCATGTCTCAATCTTGACATCCCAAGGTCCAGCACAGGGATAGATGTTTGCTGCTAAGACACGTACACAGAGAAAATTATAGATATAGCCATGAGGATATTCAGAGAGGCATAAAATTAAGAGCTTCATAGAATCAAATGCACCATTTTTCACTGGCCAGTTCATCCCAGTGGTCTGTCAATAAACACATCAGTTAACTCAGAGACGTGTATTTGAAAGTTCATTTTTTTCAGCTCTTTCCAGCATTTCAATTTAGTGAGGTTTTCAATTGCTCTAAATAAATGAGAACATAATTAATGGCAACACTGTGAACTAGACAGGCCCTGGGCTCCAGGGACGAGTCCCTCAAATCAAAACTTCCCCTTGTCACCAGGAAAAAGCATCCATCTGCTCTCACACGTGTGAGGCCCAGGAAGAGAAGCCCCCACTTAGGATTAAAACAAGAGCAAGAGTCAGCTTATACCATAGGAAAGGCAGGCGAGGGGTGCAGCCTGCCCATGTCTGGCTGCGCCTGGGAGAAGTCATGTCCTGGCAACCACGTACCAGGTAATCATCAGAATGTTCCAGAAACATGTTTGTTCATGGAAATGCAACAGGGAAACCAGCTTCTGCCCAGTGGTTCAGCTACTGCTTCCACGCCCTGCTCCTCTAGAAATGCATCTTTCAGAGCAAGACTGTGATGTTCTTCCACCTTCTAACCACATACAGCTTCCAAAAGGAGGACAGAGCTGTAAGGCAGGCAAATCGCTGGTTACCTGGACCAGCCTGGTCTTTACCAGCAGCAGCTGTGTCAGCTGTTAAGAGAGCTGAGACTCTTGAAAGAATCCAGTGTTTGAAGTACAAGTTTGCAAAGAACCACTGCGAGTCCTTTTGCCTCTATTCACCCTCAGAGGTCAGCTAAAAGCTCCAGTGCCCTGAGCAGCCTACCCAGCTCGCTGCAGCAGGGGTAGTACTGGCTTTCACAGACAGCACAGCCCAGGGCCAGGTCGCCATTCCTCCACGAGACGCACACCAGGTCCACCTCCCAGTGCAGCTGGACTTTTAGAAGAGGTGCACACCGAGAAGAAACAAGGGAACGAGCAGGTGGGGAAATCAATCATCAAGACATGGAATTGAGAGAAGAACCCCAGGGCAGAAGAGAGCTCAACCCACCGTCAGGATGGAGAGGAGCCGAGAGCGGATGAGGCACCGGGACTTGCGGGCAAGCCAGCTGGCGAAAGCTTAGAGCGCCATCAGCACGCCGGTGGAAGGCACTAAGAGGGTTTTAAGGAAGGGCATGCACTGGATGGCCCTAGCCAGTTCCTCAGTTACCTGATCCTGTGCTTCACCTTTGTCCCTGCTGCTAACCTGTCACAGGAACTGGGTGACAGCACCCCTTCTCTTCTTCAAAGAGCCAGGCATACCTCTAACGCATCCACACTTCCACACTTGCACAGGCATGCACATACACACTCCCACGCACAGGCACACTCATCCACACTTCCACACCACACAGGCACATGTACACACTGTTCACCTGTGTGGACAGTTTAAAAAGGCCACTTTTTCTTATATATATATATATATTTTTTTTTTGACAGGCAGAGTGGACAGTGAGAGAGACAGAGAGAAAGGTCTTCTTTTGCCATTGGTTCACCCTCCAATGGCCGCCGCGGCCGCGGTGGTGCGGCCGGCGCATCACACTGATCCAATGGCAGGAGCCAGGTGCTTCTCCTAGTCTCCCATGGGGTGCAGGGCCCAAGGACTTGGGCCATCCTCCACTGCACTCCCTGGCCACAGCAGAGAGCTGAAAAAGGCCACTTTTGAAAACAACTAGCATGAAGAACCATTCTTCTATAGTGTACTTGTAGCAGTTTGGAATATAATGGGAAAATAAAACACTTAGCATTAGAACATCAGCGGCTGGAGATGGACGCATATTTATCAATAAAACAAATTTGCTTGGACTCCATCCTATCAAAACAAAAGCAAGCAAATTAACATTTGCTCCAAGAGGAGGCACCTTCTCACTGAGTAGAGGCAGAGAGGCCACAGGCAAAGGCCAGTACCAGTCACTGTGGCCCTTCTGTGCCCACTGGCTGCCACCTACTGGAGAGCTGTGCACCAGACTCCAGGGTCAGGAAACACAGATAACTGACACTAACACAGGACAACACATGCATTTCAAGAGACAGCACCAAAGGATTCAGAAATAACTAGACGTTTGCTATGCTAATAAGTTAACACAGCTCATTAAACATTATAAAAAATAATGCGGGCTGGCATTGTGGCGTAGCATGTAAAGCCGCTGCCTGTGATGCCCACATGCCACGTGGGCACCAGTTTGTGTTCCGGCTGCTCCATTTCCGATCCAGCTCCCTAGCGGCCTGGGAAAGCAGCAGAGAATGGCCCGAGTCCTTGGGCCCCTGCCACTCATGTGGGAGACTTGAAAGAAGCTCCTGCCTCCTGGCTCCTGGCTTCAGCGTGGCCCACTGCTGGCCACTGTGGCTATTTGCAGAGTGAACCAGTGGATGGCTCACTCTCCTCCCCCCACCCCCATCTCTTTGTGTCTTTCTCTCTCTGTAACTCTGCATTTCAAATAAATAAATAAATCTTTCTAAAAAAGAGAGAAATATTTAATTTTGATTTTGATTTTGTGGCTGTTTTATTGTATATACTTAAGATATACAGCTTTTTTATTATTATTTGAGAGGCACAGAGAGAGGGGGAGAGAAAGAAATCTCCCATCCCCTGGTTCACTTCCTAAGAGCCAGCAATGGCTGGGCCTGCACCAGGCTGAAACTGGGAGTCTAGCCCTCAGTCAGGGTCTCCCACATGATTGGCAGGAACCCAGATACTCAAGACATCCCCTGCTGTGTCCCTGGATCTGCATTAGCAGGAGACCAGATTCAGCAGGTGAGCTGGGACTCAAACTTAGGCACTCTGATGTGGGATACAGGTATCTCAAGTGGTGGGTCAATCTCTGGGCTGAATGCCCGTGCCAACACGATGCTTTGATACATGCACACACGGTCACTACAGCCAAGAAAACGACATATCCATCAACTGACAGTTACCTTTATTTGTGTGTGTGTGTGTGTGTTGTGAAAGTATCTAAAATCTGTTCCCCTGGCAAATTTCCAGTATATAATACAATATAGGACTAAAGTCTTCAAACTGCACGTTAGATCTCCAAACTTATCCGCCTCGAATAACTGCCATCTCTGCACCCTTCAACCTAAACAAGACAGCAGCAAGAGCTGGAAAAAAGCTGATAATCCCAAAGGTGTACTGTGTACTCTAACATTTCCAGAAAGATACTTAGACTGGGGAAAAAAAATAAAATTTTTCTCCAAGTAAAGCAGACTAATACATCAAAACCAGAGGCTAGCGATCAAATTAACCCAGAGGGAGTAGCCAGAGACAAGAAGCAAACCAGAAGAGAAGGGTATCCTGGAAAACAGGGCCACAGCGGCTTCCAGGACAAGAGGGCCACGGGGGTAGGGGCTACTGAGCCAGCCAGCAAGGAGGCACGGAAGACAGCCACAAGACGAAGCAGTGCAGACGCCACTGGGGATCTCAGCGACAGCCCTCTCAGAGCAGAGCACCAGGGCAGATGGTTGAGCAGCAGGCAAGCCATCCCTTGCAACACCAGCAGGTTCGAGTCACAACTGCTCCACTTCTGATCCAGCTCCCTGCCAAATGCACTCGGGGAAGCAGTGGAAGGTGGCCCAAGTGCTTGAGTCCCCGCCACCCATAAGGGAGACTCAGATGGAGTTCCTGGCTTCTGGCTTTGGCCCAGCCTGGCCCTGGCTGTTGCAGCCATCTGGGAAGTGAACCAGAGGATGAAAGATCTCTGTCTCTCTCTCTCCCCTGCTCCCCTTTTTCTGTTGCTCTTTCAAGTATAGCTTTTAAAATGAATAATGTTAGCAGAAATATGATGCGTGAGTAAAAGACACAGACCTAACAGGAGGACAGAGGTTGCTGAGAAGGTAGAAGGGATGGTTCCAAGCCCAGGCCAGGGGGGCTCCACAGGCCTAAGATCTCTGTGGCCTCACAAGTTTTGCAGGCAGTCCTAGCCTAGGTAGAAAGGTCGGCCTTGCCCAGGGAAAAACATCCCTGGTATTGTGGGGGAGAAGCAGAAAGCGAGCTGTCGGCCATGATGAGTAAGAAGACAAACAAAGGGAGAGAGGGCAGAAGTCTTGTGGGATGGGGAAATCTAGCAGATTCCACCCTCACTAAGTGATAAGGTTAACACCACCTATAATAAGACAAATTGACACAAGTTCATGTTTGTGCTATATGCTATTCCTGCCAAATGCAAAGCCTTAATATAATCATAGAAACCCCATGTTGAAAAATATTCCACAAAGCCGAATAGTCTCTGAGGGTCAAGATCAAGGAGGACAAGGAAAGACTGAGGAACTGTCCAAGACTGCAAATTACAAAGGAGAAATGACAATTAAAGGAAACATGGGAACCCACATTATCCCTGGACAAAAAGAAGAACCTTAAAAGATAAAAACCTAGTAAAACCCAAACACAATAATGTAATTAATACTGTGTCAATATTAATTTCAGTGTTTGATTTTTATACTATGACTATGTAAAATATTAAGATTAGGAGAGGCAGGAACTCTATCTTTTCTCTAAGTCTCAAGTAATTGCAAAATAAAAAGCTTATATTTTCATGCAGATATTTCATTTGTGATTTTTTTAATGTTACTGGTAATTCCAGGGCCCTCAAGCACTACCATATCGGCCGTGCCCCTACTTCTCCCCTGACACAGCATCAGTAACGGAAAAGAAAGGGTCTGTTCCACCTAGAAGACACGGCTATGCACCAGTCACCCAGCTCTAAGTCTCCACACATCCCTCACCGACTGCGCCCTTGCCCCTCACAGCGTCCCAGGAAGAGAGGAAGGCGAGCAAGCAGAACAGGAACGTCCCTTCAGTCCTTACTCCTCTGCCTGCCAGGCCCACACATCTCATCCAGTGTTAATTAAAGCCTTTTAAAGTGTATTAAGCCCATGTGAGACCAGATAAATGCAACGACATTAACACATTTCCTTTCTTTATTTTAATTACCTGTTTTTCTGGAAGCTCACAGAGGTGGTAGTAAATCTAGGTCAGATGCTGATTTAGAAAAATGAAGGCTTCCAAAGAAGATGTGGCACATCTACCCACACCTGGGACATTATGTCACATGGGGAAGGTACATGGGTAACAAGATCTCACATGGGGACAACATACTGCAGAGAACAGGGGTGACAAATGTCACCTGGATGTCAGGTGGGGAAGGTACACTGGACAGAATGTGGGTAACAGGATGTCACATGCAGATGATACACTGTAAAAAACAGGTTACTAACTGTTCCAAACCAGAGAACCGTCCAGTCCTGGGCCACTACTCTGCTGCCACCCAGTGGCAGGTGAACACCATGGCATCTGGCCAAGGAGCAAGAACCCAGAGGAAGGGGCTGCACAAAGAACATTTCACAGGAATCCAAAGGCAGGAGGAGGCCAGGGAAATGGGCAGTCCCATCCTGCCACAGTACTCAGGGCACGTGGTGCCAACATGCATTGTTGGAAAACGAAGTATTAAAATAAACACAAGGCCACAGCCATGAAGGTCTCTCCACCTCAGACTAAAGATTACTGCAGGGTCTAAAACAAAACTGAAGAGAGACTACAGTCACCCAGGAGACACCCGAGCCCTGTACTCCAGACTCACCTGCTTCGGGTCAGAGGCAGCAGCGCCAGGTGCCGGAGATTCCAGCTCTATGGTCACGGGTCCGTCGTTCTGAATGTGCACTTGCATGTAGGCACCAAACTTGCCATCTGAAAGAGCATTTCAGGCAGTTACCAGAGGTGAAGGGCCACATTCCCCTACCAGGAAGCTCACCCAGGTGGATGAAATCAGAAACCCAGGGAGGAAGACCAGCCCCACAGTGAAGGAAAAGGAGGCTAATACCACAACAAGCGAGAGACGGGCAAGACCAAACAGCACGGAAACTGCCGCCTGCCCAATCGTGCGGAGAGAGAAGGCACGGTCACTCCAACAGTGGAAGAACAGAGGCAACAGGATGTCACCTGGGGAGCTACACTGGGAGAACGTGGATGACAGGATGTCATATGGGGAGGTACACTGGGAGAACACAGGTGACAAGGTGTCACATGGGGAGGTACACTGGGAGAACGCAGGTGACAGGCTGTCACATGGGGAGGTACACTGGGAGAACGCAGGTAACAGGGGGTCACATGGGCAGGTACACTGGGAGAATGCGGGTGACAGGATGTCACCTGGGGAGCTACACTGGGAGAACACGGATGACAGGATGTCACCTGGGGAGCTACACTGGGAGAACACGGATGACAGGATGTCACCTGGGGAGGTACACTGGGAGAACGCAGGTGACAGGGTGTCACATGGGGAGGTACACTGGGAGAATGCGGGTGACAGGGTGTCACATGGGGAGGTACACTGGGAGAACGCAGGTGACAGGGTGTCACATGGGGAGGTACACTGGGAGAATGCGGGTGACAGGGTGTCACATGGGGAGGTACACTGGGAGAATGCGGGTGACAGGGTGTCACATGGGGAGGTAGCCTGGGAGAACACAGGTGATAGGGTGTCACATAGCAAGGTACACTGGGAGAACGCGGGTGACAGGGTGTCACATGGGGAGGTACACTGGGAGAATGCAGGTGACAGGGTGTCACATAGCAAGGTACACTGGGAGAATGCAGGTGACAGGGTGTCACATGGAGAGGTAGACTGGGAGAACGCAGGTGACAGGGTGTCACATGGGGAGGAACACTGGGAGACTGGGTGACAGGGTGTCATATGGCAAGGTACACTGGGAGAATGCGGGTGACAGGGTGTCACGTGGGGAGGTATACTGGGAGAATGTGGGTGACAGGGTGTCACATAGCAAGGTACACTGGGAGAACGCGGTGACAGGGTGTCACATGGGGAGGTACACTGGGAGAACGCAGGTGACAGGGTGTCACATGGAGAGGTAGACTGGGAGACTGGGTGACAGGGTGTCATATGGCAAGGTACACTGGGAGAATGCGGGTGACAGGGTGTCACATGGGGAGGTACACTGGGAGAACGCGGGTGACAGGGTGTCACATGGGGAGGTACACTGGGAGAACGCGGGTGACAGGGTGTCACATGGGGAGGTACACTGGGAGAACGCAGGTGACAGGGTGTCACATAGCAAGGTACACTGGGAGAACGCAGTGACAGGGTGTCACATAGCAAGGTACACTGGGAGAACGCGGGTGACAGGGTGTCACATGGAGAGGTAGACTGGGAGAACACGAGTGACAGAATGTCACATGGGGATCTACACTGGGAGAACGCGGGTGACAGGGTGTCACATGGGGAGGTACAATGGGAGACTGGGTGACAGGGTGTCATATGGCAAGGTACACTGGGAGAACATGGGTAATGGGATGGACCACTGGAAGATCCCTGGCTCACCCCCTGTGGAAGGCCACCTTAGTGCTATATCCTATAAATCCTGCCTCCCCCAGATTCTCCTGGGCCTTCTGGGCTCAGACCAGCTTCATGCTGTCAGACCCCAGACCACCTAACAACCCTAGGAGCAGAGGGCCCCCTATCAGCCTCTGATCCTACCACTGCATCCCCCTAGGCCCCACCTCTGACTCCTGCTACCTCGTGTGTCCCCGCTGAGTCTTTCTCTCAGAGGCAAGACTGGCCCCAGTGGTTGGTTTACTCCCGCCAGCAGACAGGAGCCCTGGAAACATTGGAGGCCCTCACTGTTTGCCATTTGACGGGCAAGAGGCATTCCTCCTGGGTCGCCAGGTCTGCTCAAACAGTGGTGACTCCACGTGGCTTCCCATCATGTTAACATGGCCATTCACATCAACAGGGCTTTTGTTTCAACCAGGAGAAAGACATCAGCTGGGAAGGAAATCATGTGTTTAATTGCATGCTAAAATTACGGCTACAATTAGTAGCAAATTTCAGCAGATGCACTCCCCAGGGAGGCTGAAGGCAGACTCAGGAGGGAAGGAATTATTTCCGACCTTGAATTTCTGTTGCCAGGATATACGGCATATGCCTCACCGTGTTTACCATTCCAAGGAGCAAGAAATTTATGTTCTTTGCTTGTTTTTCCTCAGTTAAGAACAGAACTATTATCTGAATTTCCATTTGTACATACAATAAATCTACGACACCCTTTAAGAGGTCTTAAAATGGTACCATTTTTTCCAGTCCAGATCAAAGGGTAAAGCCCCCAAGAAAAATTACATTGGCCAGGGAAAATAAATGTTTTTAAAAAAATAAAAGACAAAAGCCCATCAACAAAACAGTATGTGGGCTGCTTCAGTGACATCATCAAGCTATTCTCAAATCTAAGCCCCAGGCTTCTAACCAGAGCTGCAGGCTAGGCACGTGTCAAACAGCTTGGTGCCACATGTTCCAAGCAGGACGACCCCCCCTCTCCAGAGCCCAGGCAGCCCTGAACTGGTCCCCAGCAGAGCTGGCCCAGACCCTCACCAGAGCGCCTCATCCCAGGAGCCCTCATATGCATGTCTCTCTGACAATGCCCACTGACTGGCATCACATGTCAAGGTGTTCTGGGCTGTTCTGTTCAGGACAGTCACCCTGGGACAATAGTGAGGGTGCACACGAGTCAGCACATAAGTGTGAGGGAAATCTCAGCCACTATCATTATCATGACACCTGCCACTGGCCAGGGTAGTATGTAGACAAATGGAGGGGCTGGGACATACAGCTATATCCAAAAAGCATGGTCTGCTTCATTTCCTGGCTCTGGCCCCTGGCTCCAGCTTCTTGCTAATGTAGAGCTGGGGAGGCAGCAGCGATGTCTCAATTGGGTTCCTGCTACCCACATGGGAGACCTAGATTGATTTCCCAGCTCCTAACTTTGGCCCTAGCTCAGCCCTAGCCATTATGGGCAGTTGGGGAGTAAACCAGCAAATGGAGAAACAATCTCTGTCTCTCTTCCCCTCTCCCTCTCCCTGCCTCTCAAATTAATTAATGACTTAAATTAAAAGATGGGTTGATTTTAGCAAATACCTCAGTAACTATAGACCATAGGTGGAGGCTAACAGTAGTGGGTGAGCATGTGTTGAGTAACAGACAGTTGCATAGTCTCAAGGTATCTCTACAGAAAACATTGACCAACTGCCAAGAGCGAAACAGTAGCCTGAGAGAGAGAAACCAGGTACCTGCTGACGTGAAACACAGAGAAAGGCCCAATGTCAGTTCTGCAGTGCTCCTTCCAAAAATGCATAACCTCAATCCAACCATGAGGAGACATCAGGCGGGCACACACAGAGGGCACCCTGTAACTGACCAAACAAGTGACTCTTCACAAGTGTCAAGGTCCTGAGAGTCACACAGAGACAGGGTAGGGTCTAAGCAGGTGCCACAGCCACCTGCAATGTGGGGTTCTGGACTGGATCCTGGACCAGAAAAGGGCATCCGTGGCCAAACTGGCCAAGTTTGGATGACGTATGTCATTAAGTCATAGCTATGCCATCAATTTCATTTCCTGGCTCTGTTAAATGTCCCTACCACATAAGATGCCACCAGCAGAAGTCAGATGAAGTAAACTATTTCAGTAACTTGTTTGTATGTCTAAATTATTTCAAAATAAAATGTTTTTAAAATAAAGGATTTTCTTTTTTTAGATTCCACGCAGCATTTTAGTCAGTTCAGTTGAGCGGTTTTTGGCCTAAGCCAGCGTGAAAGGTTGGCATTGCCACCAGCTGGGATGGAGAAGCCTGCAGGCAGCCTGGTCTGGTCTGGGCCAGGGAGTAAGCCCTGAGATCGGGTCAGGCAAGTCTGACACCCAAGTGGTGATATGTAAAGGGACAGCTGGCAGATGAGAATGGAGGCCAAGGTGTGAAGATCCAGCCAAGGAGAAATCTGGGAGTTGCCAGTACACAGCTGGTCTTTGAAGTCCAGAAAGAGGTCACAATGAGCAAGGATGGAGGATAAATGAGGAAAGGCCAAAGAACAGAGCCCTGGCCAGTGTTGTGGCACAGCAGGTTAAGGGCCAGCTCCAGTCCCAGCTGCTCCACTTCCATCCAGCAGCTTCCTGCTAATTCATCTGTGAAAGTAATGGAAGATGGCCCAAGTGCTTGGGCCCCTGTCACCCACGTGAAAATCCAGAATGGAGTTCCTGACTCCTGGCTTCAGCCTGGTCCAGATCTGGCTATTGCAGCCATTTGGGGAGTGATCCAACAGACAGAAGAACAATCTCTCTCACTCTCCCCCACTACCTCTTTCTCTCTCTCGCTGATGCTCTACCTTCCAAGGAACGAGGAAGGAAGAAGGAGGAAGGAAGGGGGAGGAGGAGGAGAAATAATCTTGAAAAGAAAAAAAGCACTCAGCTGTGTGATGTCAAGAAGCCAGTGGGTAGGAACCAGCAGCCACAGAGCCACGAGCTGGAAGGGAATGTGGGTGAGGCAGATGAAAGCAGCGGTGTGAAGTCCTAAAAGTCAAGTGCATTAGTGTCGAGGAGGAGGGAGGAAGCAACAGGATCAAACCCCACTGATGGGACCCTGAGCTGGGACGTGAACTGACTCAGCAAAATGAAGGCCATGAGCCTGGCTGAGGACAGTGTGGGTGGAGGAATGGGGACAAAAGGCTGACTGGGGCGGGTCTATGAAAGCACAGAAGGAGAGGAGTTAGAGATGCGTGACACAGAATCTGCTGTCCACAGGAGCAGGGGAGGGGCTGGCCGCGAAGGTGGGGTTCACGGCCCACTTGAAGCAGAAGGGAGCAACCTAGGCAAGAGGAAGCCATAACTGATGTGGGAGAGCTGGGAGGACAGGAAGGAAGCCCAGGTTTGGTGTGCAGCCCACGGCCAACCACTAGGAGAGGAAAGCTGGTTTCAAGGCAGACACTGGCTGGGAGGGGAGACTTCTGAAAGTCCTCTTCTAAGGGCTTCCATTTTCCTCTGGGAAAGGATAAATAAGGTCAACATCCAGGAGAAAAGGCAGGGGAGAAGGAGCTTGAGTAGAGACTACAGGCAGACAAAAGGATCCCAGAATGAAGGAACGGGTCAGTGAGTTACAACTGTGGTCCCACCTGCAGGCCACGGTCATGGACATGGAGGCAGGATCTCTGCAGCCACACTCAACTGCACAGACGCAGAGGCAGAGCAGGTGGAGAGCTGGCACTACGGTCAACAAACCTCAGCCTTTGTGAGGGAACATGCTAGAAGGAGATTATTGTCATGGACCACAGGATTTACAAATCCATGAGCTTAAGGCACTCCAAATAAAACTAACATAGACTGCTTCCTGGAAGTAGACAAGCTGATTTAAGACTCCATACAGAAAAAAAAAAAAAAAAAGAATAGCTGAGAAAACAGAGAAGAGCTGTGTGAGGGGCCGGCGCCGTGGCTCACTTGGTTAATCCTCTGCCTGCGGCGCTGGCATTCCAAATGGGCACGGGGTTCTAGTCCCGGTTGCTCCTCTTCCAGTCCAGCTCTCTGTTGTGGCCTGGGAGGGCAGTGGAGGATGGCCCAAGTGCTTGGGCCCCTGTACCCGCATGGGAGACCAGGAGAAAGCACCTGGCTCCTGGCTTCGGATTGGCACAGTGCCGGCCGTAGCAGCCATTTGGGGAGAGAACCAACGGAAGGAAGACCTTTCTCTCTGTCTCTCTCGCTGTCTATAACTCTACCTGTCAAATAAATAAATTAAAAAAAAAAAAAGGGGGGGGGCTGTGTGAGAGCAACTTGCCTTACCTGGCGGAAAAGTGTAGGAAACCATCAGTAAGTAAAACAGTGCGGCACGGCATACAGACCGACAGAAAGAACAAACAAAACATACGAGTGCATAAAATACACATAAAAATTCAACAGGAGATCAAGCCAGGATCTCAAATTAGTGAAACAGACGTTTTGTTTTGTTTTGTTTTCCTACATTCCTTTTTTAAGATAGTTTTTTTAAATAAATGATTTTAGGACTCTATTGAGTAAACACCTGGATGAAAGATAAATTTCAAGCCCATGCTTCATATTTACACAAGATAAACTCAAAATAGATCAAAAGTTTAAAGTTAAAAATGAAAGCATAAAGGCACTGGGGGGAAAAAAAACGCTGTATTTCTTTCTAACTTTGGAGTGGGAAATGTCACAGGAGTCACAGAAACCAGGATTCAAACTGCAGCAGACATTTCAAAAAACTGCTTCTATTCTGTTGTTTCTATCAACCTGTGCAGCAAGGTCAAAGGGCAAATGACAACAGATGGAAAGTATCTGAAACTCACAGCACATCGAAAAAGCTCAGAAATAAAGAACTTGACAAATAACAGAAAAACAGACAAAGAACATGAACAGTTCACAGAAAAGGAAACTCAAGTCACTTAAAAACATCTGAAAAATGTTCAACACATTGAGCACCTTAAAACTACAAGAGGGGGCCAGAGTTGTGGTGCAGTGGGTTAAGCCACCACCTGTGATGCTGGCACCCCATACCAGAGCACAGGTTCAGGCCTGGCTGCTCCACTTCCAAACCAGCTCCCTGCTAACATGCTTGGGAAAGCAGCAGAAGATGGCTCAAGTGGTCCCTGCCACCCACGTGGGAGACCTGGATACAGATCCAGGCTCCTGACTTTGGCCTGGCCCAACCCTGGCTGTTGTGGTCATTTGGGGAGCAAACCAGCAACTGGAAGATATGTCTCTCTCTCTATGTCTCTGTCTCTGTCTCTCTCTCTCTTCCCTTATCTCTGACAGTCTGCCTTTCAAATAAATAAATCTTAAAAAAAAAAAAAAAAGGGCAGCACAGTGGCACAGTGGGTTAATGCCCTGGCCTGAAGCACCAGCATCCATATGGGCACTGGTTGGAGTCTCAGATGCTCCACTTCTGATCCAGCTCTCTGCTATGGCCTGGGATAGCAGTGGAGGATGGCTCAAGTGCTTGGGCCCCTGCACTGCGTGGGAGACCCAGAAGAAGCTTCTGGCTCCTGGCTTCGGATCAGCGCAGCTCCAGCCATTGCGGCCAACTGGGGAGTGAACCATCAGATGTAAGACCTCTCTCTCTGCCTCTCCTCTCTCTGTGTAACCCTGACTTTCAAATAAATAAATTTTAAAAAAAAGAACTACAGTAAGATCTCTGTCCCATGGGTAAAATTCTAGAAGTCCACATACACTGCGTCGGCTAAGCGATGAGGCTGTGGCACCTGCTGCTGCAGAGCACCATCCACACAGCTCCCAAGGCTCTTTCCCAAAGCTGAATCGGCCGGGACGTGAAGTAGCGAATGTACAAAAGTATTCAGTGGTGTTTTAAGGGAAAAAAAAATTAGAAACAGGACAAAAGAGCCACACAAGCATTGTCAGTCAGGCCACAGTACACTCCAGAGCTATTAAGGAGATGTGAGGAAGTCTCTGTGAACTCTGGAAAGAATCTCTGGAATACACTGTGAAAATTTTTAAAAAAACAAGATGTAAAACGGTGTGTCACATGCCACCTTCTGAAGGAAATATAAAACTATAGATTCATATTTGCTCATATTTGCATAAAGAAACGGTAGATGAGAAGGAAAAAAGTAACAAAAGTGATTACTAAAAGCATGGGAAGCGGGCAGGAAGGGGACAAAATGAGAGGCACACTTCCCAAGGTGGACCTTCTCCTGTCATCTGATGTCTGGATTACCTGATCACATCATCCATTCAAATGTGAACTGAAAGGCTGCAGCACTCACTGCCTAATTGCAAAACCCACTACAAAGTTACAATAATCCAAAGAGCACATAGGGGCCGGGGCCAGGGCCGTGGTGCAGTGTATTAAGCTCCTACCTATAGTGCTGATATCCAGTATGTGCGCAGTTCAATCCAGGCTGCTTCACTTCAGATCCCACTCCCTGTGAGAGACCCAGATGAAGCTCCTGGCTCCTGGCTTCAGCCTGGCCCAGACTTAGCTATTGCAGGCATCTGGGGAGTGAACCAGTGGATAGAAGATATCTCTCTCTCTCTCTTTCTCTAACTCTGCCTTTCAAGCAAATAAATCTTAAAAAAAAGAGAGAGAGAGAGAGTATACAGTACTTCTATAAGGACAGACACAGAGAGCAATAGAAGAGAACTAAGGGTTCAGAAATAAGCCTGCACATATGCATACAGTCACCTGATTTGCATCAAATGACAGAGACCATTCCAAGAAACAACAAACAGACTTTTCACCAAAGCTGATGAGGCGACTAGATGTCCACAAGCAAAGAATAAAGCTAGACCCTGCTGGCACTGTGGCATAGTGGGTAAAGCTGCCACCTGCAGTGCCAGCATCCCATTTGGACACTGGTTCGAGTCCCGGCTGCTCCACTTCTGATCCAGCTCTCTGCTATGACATGGGAAAGCAGTAGAGGATGGCCCAAGTCCTTGGGCCTATGCACCCCTGTGGGAGACCAGGAGGAAGCTCCTGGCTCCTGGCTTTGGATCAGCATAGCTCCAGCTGTTGTGACCATCTGGGGAGTGAACAAGCAGATGGAAGACTTCTCTCTCTCTCTGCCTCTGCCTCTCTGTAACTCTGCCTTTCAAATAAATAAATAAATCTTTAAAAAAAAAAAAAAGCTAGACCCTGACCTCACACCATATGTAAAAATTAATTTAAACTAGATCAAAGACTTCAATGGAAGAGTTAAAACCATGAACTTCTGAGAAGTAAATATGGGGTTAATCTTCAAGATACCAGAGTCTGGCAAGGCTTTCTTAGATAAAATGCCAAAAACATAAACAACAAAAGGAAAACAAAGAGAAACTGGATTTCATCAAAATTAGAAACTTTGTGCATCAAAGAACACTATCAAGAAAGTAAAAAGACAACCACAAAACACAAGAAAATATCTGCAAATCATTTATCTGATAAGGGTCTGGTATCCAGAATATATAAATCATTCTTATAACTGAACAAACAACTCAATTTTAAAATTAGCAAAGAACTTGAATAGACATTTCCCTGGAGAAGACGTGCAAATGGCCAACAAGCACATGAAAAGACGCTCAGTCTCATTAGTCATTAGGCAAATGCAAGTCAAGATCACAATTACATACTACTCTGCAACCCATAGGATGGTTATGATTTTTTAAAAATCAGAAAATAGCAATTGTTGGCAAGGATGCAGAAAACTGGAACCCTCATACATTGCTGCAAGGAATGTACAATGGTTTGGCCACTGTGGATCAATTTGTAGTGCCTCAGTAAATTATACCATGTGAGCCAGCAATTGCCCTCCTGGAATCACGACAGAATTGAAAACAGGAGTTCAAACAAAAACATGTACACAAATGTTCATGGTGATACAACACACAGTAACTAAAAAGAGGGAAACAACTCACATGTCCATCAGGGTATGAATGGATTAAACAATATACACTATATTCATGAATGGAATATTATTCCTAAGAAGGAGTGAGGTTCTGAAACGTGCTATACCACGGAGGAACCCTGAACACACTGTGCTGAGTTAAAGAAGGCAAATGGGAAGGCCACATAGTATGATTCTATTTCCATGAAACATCCAGGGTAGGCAAAGCCACAGAGACTAAAAGCAAATTCATGGTTGGGGCAGGAGAGAATGGGGAGTGCCTGCTTATTCCTCCAGGACTAATGAAAGGTCCTGGAACTAGACAGTGGTGATGGGCGTACAACATTGTGAATTCATCAAATGCCACTCAGTTCTGCACTTAATCAGGATTAGTTTTATAAGTATTTTACCACAATAAAAAAAAATTAATTTAAGAACAAATCAATACTAGAAATGAAATGGCCTGCGCCGTGGCTCAATAGGCTAATCCTCCGCCTGCAGCCCAGCACACCGGGTTCTAGTCCTGGTCGGGGCGCCGGAATCTGTCCCGGTTGCCCCTCTTCCAGGCCAGCTCTCTGCTGTGGCCTGGGAGTGCAGTGGAGGATGGCCCAAGTTCTTGGGCCCTGCACCCCATGGGAGTCCAGGAGAAGCACCTGGCTCCTGCCTTCGGATCAGCGCTGTGCGCCGGCCGCAAACGCCGGCCGCAGTGGCCATTGGAGGGTGAACCAACGGCAAAGGAAGATCTTTCTCTCTGTCTCTCTCTCACTGTCCACTCTGCCTGTCATACACACACAAAAAAAGAAAAAATCAATACTAGAAATGAAAAATATATGATTGACTTAAAACTCAATGACAGGCTAAGCTCTATACTGGTCTTAATCAAAGAAAGAATTAGGAAACTGGAAGGATTCATCAGGACACAGAAAGGAGAAGGAACGGGACCAGCACTGTGACTTAGCGGATAAAGTAGCCGTCTATGGTGCCAGCATCCCATATGGATGCTGGTTCGAGTCCAGGCTGCTCCATTTCTGATCCAGCTCCCTGCTAATGTGCCTGGGAAAGCAGCAGAGGTTGCCCAAGTCCTTGGTCCCCTGCACCCATGTGGGAGACCCAGACGAGGCTTCTGGCTCTTGGCTTTGGCCCAGCCATTGTGGCCATTTGGGCAGTGAACCAGCAGATGGAAGATCTCTCTCTCCTCTCTCTCTCTCTCTCTCTCTAACTCTTTCAAATAAATAAATCTTAAGGAAGGAAGGCGAGAAGGAACAACTGAGAGATTAAACCACCTATTCATTTGCTCAACAAACCTTTCAAATATAAAAAGGGCGCCAATTAATTCATCACTATTTCTGGATTTTTAGGCCCTGAGTCAATAAGGCTTTGAATTCATCCTACTCCTCCTGCAGAGTGGGCAGTCCAGACTTCTCTCTCATCCCAGGACATTGCAGGCATGTGAACTTGACTGTGACACGGCCGAGCAGGAGCTTCACCCTACGCCTGTATCTCCCCTATACATCTGCCTCTATTGCTTCCAGCTGAGCCGCCATAATAGGCTCTGTTGGGCAGAAAGAAAGACGACCCTGCAATTCATAATCAGAAGTGTGGAGCGAGCTCAGGAAATGAGATAAAACAGAGGGAAGAATAAGGACAGAGAAGGAGTCCAGACAGGAAAGGAGGGATGGAAGGGACAGCAAAGCCACCGAAACAAGTCTGTTCTCAGCTCCCTGGACCCAGAGGCACTCACTGCACAAAATAACTAAGCATCGACTTTACATAAAGCAGCCTGCCCACTGCAGGGGCACAAAACACCACCACACTGCTGTACTATAACTGGAGTAGGGGAGCAGAGGGGTAAGATCAGCTTGCTGTTCACAGTGATAAGGAAGCAAAAAGATGGGATATAAACATGAAAGTGGATATTGCTTCTCATTTGGGAAAAGGGAGACTAAACTTTATGAAGCTGATGTTAAGAGTAAGAGCAAAAAAAGACAGGCAGGAATAAAGAAGTGGATAAGTGAATTACTGAAAACGATGAAAGAATGACAGAACTTATTAACCAATTTAGCCAAAGTCAGCCACACGCCTGTATCAAACATCTACATAGCAGCATTAGCCTGTGCCACAGTTTGCTGGCCCATCAGTCACTAACAATGAGGATGCAACACCACAGTGTAACTTCCTAAATTTACATTAAAAAGAATGCCTTTTGGAGGCATTTGGTCAAATGATTAAGCCAAAGGTTAGGACATCTCTGTCGCACATCAGAGTACCTGGGTTCAATTCCTGGCTCGGGCTCCTGATTCCTGCTGACGAGGACTCTGGAAGGCAGCAGTGATGGCAGAAGTAACTGCGTCCCTGATACCCACATGGGAGACCTGGATGGAGTTCCCAGCTGCTGCAGGTATTTGGAGAATGAACCAGCAGACCAGAGCTGGAAGAGCACTCTCTCTGCCTCTGTGTGTCTGCCTCTCTCTTGTCTCTCTTCCTCCCTTTCCCCACCTCCCCCCATCTTTCTTTCTCTCTCTGGCTCTCCCTCTCCCTCTCTCAATAAGCTTCTATAAAATATAATAATGCCTTTGGCATCACAGTCCTTGCCAAAGTATATAAAACAGGATTCCTCTTTAGCTCACTCACATTGCTAAAATGAGTTAAGTGTAAAAAGAGTAGAAACTTAAATAAATCCATAGAAATCAATCACTAACCATGCAGCAAGGTCTACACGTGGTCTTCCAGCTCCTGATGCCTTCCTTTCGTGGTAGCAGCAACAGGGCCCTGCATACAAAGGCCAACCCAGGCAGCACACAGAGCTCATGCCATCACCAGCGGTCATGCTCACGTGTCTGTCCACATTACTCCAGCTCTCATTGAATGGCCACGACAGCTCAGAGCCCACAGAGAGCACACAGGTAGCTTTTTATTTATTTATTTATTTATTTAACAGGTAGAGCTTTACAGACAGTGAGAGAGAGACAGAGAGAAAGGTCTTCCTTCTGTTGGTTCACTTTCCAAATGGCCGCAACAGCTGGAGCTGTGCCGATCCGAAGTCAGGAGCCAGGAGTCTCTTCCTGGTCTCCCATGCAGGTGCAGGAGTCTAAGCACTTGGGACATCTTCCACTGCTATCCCAGGCCACAGCAAAGAGCTAGACGGGAAGAGGAGCAGCCGGGACTAGAACCCAGGGGCCATATGGGATACTGGCACCGCAGGTGGAGGATTAACCTAGTACGCCATGGAGCCGCCCCCAGGTAGCTCTTTTTAATACCATAGCAGCTTCTGATTTGCACAGGTGAGTGCTCTCTTGGGCTCACTGAAAACAGCTCAGAGCTGGAAACAGAAGTCTGAGAATGGAGGGCCTTCTTATCAGATGTTTCATTTTGGTGTAACATTTGTCTTTTCCTAACTATGAACACAAAGCATGTTCCACACTCAACTTGGAGAGCATTTAATGTCTCATATCAAATGGTGCTTTTAGCCTTCATTCAAGGCTGGAAAGCCTGGGGTGGTGGTGGGGCCTGCAAAGCCACAAGGGACCCAGTTTCCTGAGCCCACTCAGTTAGTCTGGGGGCCCAATTCCAAAGCAGAGGGGGAAAACTGACAAAGCTGTGCTCTATATTTTTTTTTCCCCTGAAGGATTTATTTGAAGACGAGCCAAAGATTGAGCAAAGTTCCACCCACTGGGAGCACCAGAGTTATGAGCTGGAAGATTAGAGATAGCTAAAGGCTCATTAGCACTGCAGAACGGGACTATGTCCCCTCCCCTGGCATCTGGGTGGCATATGCCAATAGTATATGGCAGAGGTGAGGATGTACACTTTTCAAGCCTGAACTTAAAGGGCTGACACCTCCACTTCCTGTCTTGGAATGTCCTCAGAGCAGAAGTAAATCCAACTACCCTGACAGCACCCGGTTCTGAGAAGTCTGAGCAACATGGAGAGGCTTCGGAGGATGAGAGGATGTGGGGAGGAATGGAGGGAGGGCTGCAGGAGGGGTAAACAGGTACACCAACATCATTTTAGAAGGAAAGAAGAAGGGGTCGGCGCCGTGGCTCACTTGGTTAATCCTCCAACTGCAGTGCCAGCATCCCATATGGGCGTCAGGTTCTAGTCTCAGTTGCTCCTCTTCCAGTTCATCTCTCTGCTGTGGCCCAGGAAGGCAGTGGAGGATGGCCCAAGTGCTTGGGCCCCTGCACCCGCATGGGAGACCAGGAGGAAGCACCTGGCTCCTGGCTTCGGATCGGTGCAGCGCCAGCTGTAGCAGCCATTTGGGCATTTGGGGAGTAAACCAATGGAAGGAAGACCTTTCTCTCTGTCTCTCTGTCAAATAAAAAAAAAAAAAAAAAAAAAAAAAAAAAAGAAGGAGGGAAAAGGTACACCCGTCTATGGAGCTTGCTGGGCATAGCAAGAACCTCTGAATGGATCACACACAACACTCCCGATACCACAGTTTGCATCTTTTCTCATTCTTCTGGTCTCAGCTTAAACATCTCTCCCAATTATCTTTGCTGCTAACAGACAGAAGCCAGCCAAGGCACAGCAAATGCCCAAGATGTCCAATTGCCAAGGACATTTTTCAGCACCGCGGTCTCTCTTCCACCCCTTCCAAATCTGCCTCTGAACCCCTTGGGTACTCACAGGCCAGTCATACACCTGTTACAGCTGGGCATTCCTGCATCTTTCCTAGGCATTCAACTGTCAGCAGTACCATTCCTTCTCCTGGGTTGACAGTCATTGCTCCCGCCCTGATGTTCATCCTAACCCCTAGCTCATCTCCCACACAAAAAGAAAAGCATTTTTTGCACACTGCACTGAGAACACCCTCTGGTCCTGGCTGCACTGAGGACTTCCCTGCCACAGAGCTGCTTCTCAAGGCCATAAAGTCATCCTGGTCTGCACAGCCCTGAAGAGCTCCAAGGGTGTGGGTTCTCTCAGTGCTCAATCAGAGGAGCCCTCGGCAAATCTGAACTCTGCTCTGAGACAGAAGGCGAAGAGGCCCAGGAAGTTTGGAGAAATGAAACAAGGGGGAATGTTCCCAATCTGAGTAGCACACCCCAGTGTATGCTCAGGTGAAACCATATTAACAAACAACAAATCAAGAAGATTCGACATGGGGTGGATGTGTGGTGCAGAAGGTTAAGCCGCTGCCTGGGATGCCCACACCCCATATCAGAGTGCTAGTTCCAGTCCTGGCATCGCTGCTTCTGATTTAGCTTCCTTCCAATGCATCCTAGGAGGCAGTGGATGATGGCTCAAGTACTTGGGCCCCTGCGACCCACGCTGGAGATCCAGAAGGGATTCTGGGCTCCTAGCTCAGGCCTAGCCAGCCCTGGCTGTTGCAGGCATTCGGAGAGTGAACCAGTGGATGGAAGACCTCTGTGTGTATGTCATCCTGCCTTTCAAGTGTATGAAAACAAATAAAACAAACTCTAAGAAAAGAAGGTCCAACAAATGACCTAAACACACACCAGAAGAGGAGAGCCTGAGCACATCCCCCACCACCACCACCTTCGCTCTTGAGCCTGCTATCCATCCTCACGCTCCCTCAAAGCATGTATCACACCAGTCGCCTCGGAGGGTTCTGACAACACTTGTTTCTAAAGTGAGAATTCACTCACGCACGAGCGGTCAACAAGAGGGTGAGAGTGCCTCAGAGGCTGCGTCGGGGCAGGAGCGGGTTGTCTTAGGCAAGGAGGGCCAGAGTGGTGGGAATAAAATGACCCACTTGGGCAGAAAAGCAAATGGCCTCAGTTTCAGCAGAAGCCCCTCTGACTCTCTTACAAAGTGAGAACCACGTGCCGACTGGCACCGAGCCCAGCCGTGGGGCCCAGTGCTCCTCCGTCTGCCCCATTTCTCCCAGGGCTCTGAGAGCTTTGCTGGTGGTCTTGCAGGAGGTGAGGTTTCTAGGAACAGGCAGCGCGCTGCAGGTGAATGGAGCCACGTGCTCAGGATCTCCACTGCATACACTGTGATGAGCTCCTTTAGGGCAGGGGCAGCAGCTGCGGCTCAGCACTGTACACCTGCAGTCTCATCCCAGGCTTGGTGGGTAAACAGTGCCTTACAGAGAGAGAAATCACCAAAGCAGGACTTTAAGGGAAGCCCATAAAACGTCCCATGGCAGAAACAAAACTAAAACTGTGCATTAAATCCTGCTCCAAGATAAAGGACCATCTGGCTACAAGGTGTACTGCTCCCCTCTCATTAAACCCACCGGATGTCCAAAACCCCAGCTAACTTCCTGGAGCATAGTCAAGAAGGCGGGGAAGGTCCATGAGGCCCGATGAATACAGAGGGAAAACAAAGAAAGCTAACAAGGCAAGAGGGTGTGAATGTCACAGTGCAGCAAACACCACCACGAAGCTTGGGCTGTAGCAAGGGCTACTGTCTCGATTTCGGACACTGCCACTTACATGCTGGGTGACCTACAGATAGCCAGCCACACCTCAATGTACTCGGCTGTAGAATGGGGTAATCCTAGTGACCACCTGACAGAGCTGTTAAGAGTACCGGTACAGCGATTACCGCTCGGGACATCCACAATCCATAGCCAAGTGCCTGAGTTCAAGATCCACCTCTGCTCCAGACTCCAGCTTCCAGCTAATGCACACCCTGGAAGGCAGCAGAGGATGGCTCAAGTACTTGGGTACCTGCCACCCACATGGGAGACCCAAACTGAATTCCTGGCTCCTGGAAGCAGCCTGGCCCAGCCCCAGATGTTACAGGTATTTGGGGAATGAATGAGCAGGTGGGAGCCCTCCATCTCTGTTTCTGTGTTTCTTTCTACTTTTCAAATAAAATGAAAACAAATAAATAAATTTTTATAATATTTTATTTTTATTTGAAAGGCAGAATTACAGAGAAAGAGAGAGATAAAGAGATCTTCTCCAGTGATTCACTCCCTAAATGGCCACAACACCCAAGGCTGGGCCAGGCAGGAGCCAGGAGCCAGGAGCTTCATCCAGGTCTTCCTCGTGGGTAGCAGGGGCCCAAGTACTTGGGTCATCTTCTACTGTTTTACCAGGCTCATCAGCAAGGAACTGGATCAGAAGTGGGGCAGCCAGGATTTGAATGAGCACCCATATGATGCTGGCTTTGCAGGTGACAGCTTAACCCATCACGCCACAACACTGCCCCAGTAAATAAAATTTTAACTAAAAGAGGATTCAACACGATAAAGAATGGAGAGTGACGACTATGCACAGGGCCTGGAACATACAAAGCCTGGACAGGTACACCCTGACAGGCCACACAATACCAACAGCCACGATCTTACCCTCCAGGGTTCCTATTCCATGTGGAACCAAGAAACAGCTTGAGGTCATATCACCAAGCAGACCACAAAGACAGTAGGCTCTGCTGTCCAGCCTGTCAGCTGCTGCTGGGTCCGTGCAGGAAGAGCTATGTTTGGTTAGGAAATGCCTGTAATCATATGGGCACTAGGTGGGGGAGGGAAGGTACACAGAGAAGAACTCAAAGGGACAACAATCTTATCGCTACACAGGCTTTAACAACAAGCAAGAAAACAAACTAAAGGGAAATGTAAAATAAAGCTTCAGTTCTGAAAGGAGAAGTGGAAGGAAATGTTCAATCTTAGGGCACACATCAGTGGGTTAAGCCACCACTTGGGATGCCCACATCCCACATTGGAGGTCGGCTCAAGTCCCAGCTGCTCCGCTTCCCATCCAGCATCCTGCTAATGCTTCCTGGGAGGCAGAAGACGGCCCGAGTGTTCTGGCCCCTGCCACCTATATGGGTGACCCAGATGGAATCGCAGTTCCTGGCTTCAGCCTGGCTGTTGCAGGCATTTGAGGAGTGAACCACCACATGGAAGACCTCTTTCTCTCTCTATCACTCTCTCTTTCTGTTGCTCTCCCTTTCAAGCAGATGGAAATAAAATAAACACTTTTTTAAAAAGAAGAAATGTTAAATCTAATTAAACTACTTTAAATTTTAAAATTGCTGAAGTGGCTCAGAAAATCCTCAACAAAGAAAGCATATTGGAACAGGTGCTTGGCACAGCAGTTAAGACGCTGCCTGGGACACACCAACATTCCACATCAGAGTGCCTGGGTTCACGCCCTAGCTCCACTCTCGATTCCAGCTTCCTGTTACCACACAGCCTGGATGCAGAAGGTGATGGCTCAAGGTTGGGTCCCTGCCACCTACAGGACAGACACAGACGGAGTTCCTGGCTCCTGGCTTCTGCCTGGCCCAGCCCTAGTGAGCATCTGGGAAGTGAATCAGCAAATACAAGATGTCTCTCTCCCTCTCTCTCTCTACCAAATAAATAAAATAATAAATAAATCAAAAATTTTTAAAAGAAAAAAAAAGCATTCTGATCACTGTGCATTCCAATTTCCATTCAGCTCACAGAGATTTTCCATACTGGAGCTGGAAGCCAAATTCTCAAAGTTAGCCTGAAGCCAGCAACTGTATAAAATATACTCTGCGCATTTTATTCCACTAAAGGCTGTAAAAGAAATATAAGGCCAAAAGAGCAAGTGATGTACTCATTCTTAACATAAATTTTGTCACTCTTCAAATCCAAAAGCTTTGGAAAGAAATTTTTTATTATCCCATAGATTTTTCATGGAAATGATCAGATATACCATACCCCATGAGTTTCCATTCTGATCCAATACAAAATTATATGGTTTACAGTATGCTGCTCAGACACTTCATATAATTACCAGAATAAAATATACATCATTTTTCAAAAAGTAGAAGGTGTTTTTAGGAACACGAAGCACCTAATAACACATAAAACCCTCGTGTCTAAAGACTTGGGCGAAAGCCGCTCTGCTTCCTCTCGAGCCCTCCTGACAGCCGTCAGTGCCGCCCCAGGTTACAGCGCCTTGTACCACCTAACGGTGCTCGTCCTGTCAAGGCGCTTCAGTGCACCCTCCAGTACATCCACAGGCAATCGGAAACAGGATCATTCCAAACACCCCTGCAGGCAGGGAGGACCACATTGGCTGCATCTAATCCTTGGCACAGCACAGAGGACTTAACTGAACCGAAATTCGCGCAGCAAAGCTGTGCCGGGGATCCCAGAGGCCATGGGGAAGGATAAAGCACTGGAGGTACCCACGACTGGACTTGTGAATGGAGCTCACAGTTGGGGTATCTCCAGGAGAAGCAAACATAGTCTGCTCTCTCCGGACCCACACGAGGAGCCGGAGTGCCCTGCCCAAGGGCAAATGGATACTTTTCACCAGGAGAGAAGAATTATAATAAAAAGAAATGCCAAGAGGTAGGAACCTTGCTCAGCAGAACACTAGCAGACCTGAGGAACTGACAAGCCTCCACGTGGGGCTCTGCTACAGAACTTAAAAAAATCTCATAACCGTTGATGTTTAGTGTTGAAAATAGGCCCAACTCCGGCGCTGTGGCACAGTGGGTTAATGCCCTGGCCTAAAGCGCCGGCATCCCATATGGGCGCCGCTTCAAGATCTGGCTGCTCCACTTCCTGTCCAGCTCTCTGCTATGGCCTGGGAAAGCAGTGGAGGACGGCCCAAATCCTTGGGCCCCTGCACCCACGTGGGAGACCCGGAAGAAGCTCCTGGCTCCTGGCTTCAGATCAGCGCAGCTCCGGCCATTGCAGCCATTTGAGGAATGAACTAGCAGATGGAAGACCTTTCTGCCTCTTCCTCTGTCTATAATTCTACCTCTCAAATAAATAAATATTTATTTAAAAAAAAAAGAAACTTAATCAATAATTAAAAGCCTTCCAAGAGAAAGCACCAGGTTTATATGGATTCATTGGTGAAGTTCACCAAACATTTAAAGAATGTTTATTCTCTACAATCTATTTCATAACAGCACCAATGGGAATTCTTCCTAACTCACTTTACGAGGGCAAAACCATCCTAATACCAAAACTAGATAGACAATACAAGAAAACTACAGCCCAATACCTCTCATGAACATTAAAAAAAAATTAGCAAATCAAATTCAATAATACATAAAATAATTATACATAATGTCCAAGTAGATTTATCCCAAGTACACCAGACTGGTTCAACATTTATACATCAATTAATCAACATGCTAATGAAGAAAAATCCTATTATCAAATCAGTAAATCCAGAAAAAAAAAATCTAACGCCATTCACGACAAAAATTCTCAGTAAAATAGGAAGAGAGAGGAATTTCCTCAATGTGATACAGAATATCTACAAAAACCCTACCATTAACACCATATTTTTTTAAAAAAAATTTATTTATATATTTGAAAGGCATTTACAAAGAGGCACAGACAGAGAGACAGAAAGAGAGAGAGAGAAAGAGGTCTTCCATCCGCTGGTTTGTTCCCCAAATGACCACAATTGCTGGAGCCGATCAGAAGTGAGGAGCCAGGAGCTTCTTCCAGGTCTCCCTCGTGGGTGCAGGGATCCAAGGACTTGGGCCATCTTCTACTGCTTTCCCAGCAGAGAGCTAGATTGGAATTGGAGCAGCCAGGACTCGAACCGGCACACATTTGTGATGCCAGTGCTACAGGCAGCAGTTTTCCCTGCTATGCCACAGCGCCAGCCCTTTAACCATATTTAACAGAGAAACTAGAAGCTTTCCCATTAAGATTAGGAACAAAACAAAATGTCCTCTCTCACTACCCACTCTCAATACTGTACTAAAGTCATACCTAATACAATTAAAAAAAAAAAAAAAAAAGAGGGGCAGACACCATGGCTCACTTGGTTAATCTTCCACCTGTAGTGCCGGCATCCCATATGGGCACCGGGTTCTAGTCCCGGTTGCTCCTCTCCCAGTCCAGCTCTCTGCTATGGTCCAGGAAGGCAGTGGAGGATGGCACAAGTGCTTGGGCCCCTGCACCTGTGTGGAAGACCAGGAGGAAGCACCTGGCTCCTGGCTTCAGATTGGCATAGTTCTGGCTGTAGCAGCCATTTGGGGGTATGAACCAACAGAAGGAAGATCTTTCTCTTTGTCTCTCTCTCTCACTGTCTAACTCTACCTGTCAAGTAAATTAATTAAACATATATATATATATATATATATAATTAAAAAAAGAAAAAGTATATTGATTAAAAAGGGAAAAAAAAGTCTTTGTGACATGATTATCTATGAAGAAAATCCAAATGGAATCAACCAAAACACTCCTGGAATCAATAATCAATTATATCCAAGTTGCAGAACATAAAGTTATTATACAAAAATCAGAGCGGGCATTTGGTGCAGTAGTTAAGATGCTGCTTGGGAAACCTGCATCCTATATCTGAGTGCCTGGGTTTCAGCTCCAGTTCTGTTCCCAATTCAAACTTCCTGCTAATACAAACCCTGGAAGACAAGCAGATGCTGGCTCAAGTTCTTGGGTCCCTGTCCACACATGAGCAACCTGATTCAGCTCCCAGCTCCCAGCTCTAGCCTGGCCCAGCCTTGGCTACTGCAGGCATTTGAGCTGTGAACTGGCAGATGAGAACTCTCTCTCCCCCTTTCTCTCTCTCTGCTTTTCAAACAAATAAAAAATTGCTTAAAAATTAATCACTGGCCGGCGCCGTGGCTCAACAGGCTAATCCTCCACCTTGCGGCGCCGGCACACCAGGTTCTAGTCCCAGTCGGGGCACCGGATTCTGTCCCAGTTGCCCCTCTTCCAGGCCAGCTCTCTGCTATGGCCCAGGAGTGCAGTAGAGGACGGCCCAAGTGCTTGGGCCCTGCACCCGCATGGGAGACCAGGAGAAGCACCTGGCTCCTGCCTTCGGATCAGTGTGGTGCGCCAGCTGCAGCGCGCCGGCCGTGGTGGCCATTGGAGGGTGAACCAACGGCAAAAGGAAGACCTTCCTCTCTGTCTGTCTCTCTCACTGTCCACTCTGCCTGTCAAAAAAAAATAATAATAATAATCACTTTCCTATATACCAGCAAGGCACAACTCAAATTTGAAATTAAAAACACAATACCAGGGCTGGCACTGTGATGTAGTGGGTAAAGCCGCTGCCTGCAGTGCTGCCATCCCGTATGGACACTGGTTCAAGTCCCAGCTGCTCCACTTCCGAACCAGCTCTCTGCTAAGGCCTGGTAAAGCAGTAGAAGATGGCTCAAGTTCCTGGGCCCCTGCACCTGCATGGGAGACCCAGAAGAAACTCCTAGCTTCTGACTTCGGATCAGCGCAGCTCCAGCCGGTGCAGCCAACTGGGGAGTGAACCAGCAGATGGAAGCCATCTTTCTCTCTCTCTGCCTCTCCATCTCTCTCTGTGTAACTCTGACTTTCAAATAAATAAGTAAATCCATTAAAAAAATCCCCAATACCATTTACATTAATGCTCCCCCAAAATGAAAAACTTAAGTTTAACAAAGTATTACAAGAGATATTTGAGGAAAATACAAGATTTAGAAATAAGAAAACTAAATAAATGGTGAAATGTTCCACATTAGTGGACAGGAATATTCAATAGTCAAGATATCAGTTCTGAAGGCCGGCGCCGTGGCGCAGTAGGTTAATCCTCCACCTGCGGCGCCGGTATCCCATACGGGTACCAGTTCTAGTCCCGGCTGCTCCTCTTCCAATCCAGCTCTCTGCTGTGGCCTGGGACAGCAGTGGAAGATGGCCCAAATCCTTGGGGCCCTGCACCTACGTGGGAATATTGGGAAGAAGCTCCTGGCTCCTGGCTCCTACCTTCAGATCGGCACAGCTCCAGCCATTGCAGCCATTTGGAGAGTGAACCAACGGAGAGAAGACCTTTCTCTCTGTCTCTCCCTTTCACTGTCTGTAACTCTACCTCTCAAATAAATAAAATATTTTTAAAAAATAAAAAAGATATTAGTTCTTCAGGGCTGGTGCTGTGGTACAGCAGGTTAAGCCTCCACCTGCAGCACCAGCATCTCATATAGGCGACAGTTTGAGTCCCGACTGCTCCATTTCTGATCCAGCTCCCTGCTATGAGCCCGGGAAAGCAGTGGAAGATGACCCAAGTACTCGGTCACCTGCACCTGTGTGGGAGACCCGGAAGAAATTCCTGGCTTCAGATTGGCCCAGCTCCAGCCATTGTAGCCATCTGGGAAGTGAACCAGCAGGTTGAAGAACTCTTTCTCTCTTTCTTTTTCTCTTTCTCTCTCTCTCTTCTTCTTCTCTCTCTCTCTTTGTAATACTGCCTTTCAAATAAATAAATAAAATCTAGGGAAAAAGATATCAGTTCTTCTTAACTTGGTCTACACAATAAGTGCAACCCCAATAACAATCCCAGCAAGTTATTTTGGGGATATCAATAAACTGATTGTACAGTTATATGGAGAGTCAAAAGACCACCAGCATAGTCATCATAGTATTGAAAGAGAAGAACAAAGTTGGAGGACTTACTTTACATGACCTCAATACTTACTATAAAGCTATGCTAATTAAAAGAGCATGGTATTGGCAAAACAATAGACAAATAAATTAACAGAACAGAAAAACAAGAGACCAGAAATAGACTCAAGGAAATAAGTCGACTGATCTTGGACAAAAAAAAAAGGTAAAAAATGGAGAAAAGGGGTTTTTCAACAATGGTACACTATGATTGGAAGGAAGACCTTTCTCTCTCTCTCTCTCTCTCTCTCTCTCTCTCTCTCTTTTGCAAATAAATAAATAAAAGATCTCTAAAAAATCCTTTAAAAAGATGTAAATTATAACTTTTACACTGATTACATTTTGGACATATTGAGTGAAATAAAATATATTTTAATTAATTATTTATTCCAGAAGCAGAGAGAAAGCGTTCCCATCACTGGCTTACTCCTCAAATGACTGCAGTGGCCCCTTGGCCAGGGCCAGGGCCAATGCCAAGAGCCCAGAACTCATCTCAGTTCTCCCATGTGAGTGGCAGCAACAAGATTACTTGAGTCATCACCACTGCCTCCCACAGACTGCATTCACAGGAAGCTGGAATCAGGAGCTAGAGCCAGCTGTCGAAGCCAGGTACTCTGACATGGGACACGGGTGTTTTAACATGTAGTGGAGAGGGGCCGGCGCCGTGGCGCACTTGGTTAATCCTCCTCTGCTATGGCCTGGGAAAGCAGAAAAGATGGCCCAAGTGCTTGGGCCCCTGCACCCACATGGGAGACCGGGAGGAGACTCCTGGCTCCTGGATTTGGATCGGTACAGCTCTGGCCGTTGCGGCCACTTGGGGAGTGAACCAACAGAAGGAAGACCTTTCTCTCTGTCTCTCTCTCTCTCACACTGTCTGTAACTCTGCCTGTCAAATAAATAAATAAAATCTTAAAAAAAAAAAAAAATGGTAGTGGAGAAACTGCCAGGTCTGTTCTCAATCCACTCTGCCCAGCATCCACTGCTGCCACGGCAGTGCAGGCAGATGATCTCCCCTAGGGACGTGTGCAGCTTCCCGAGGCAAGGCCAGAGCCACATGGTGCACTACACCAGGACAGAAATAAGCCCTTCAAGTTTCTGCAAGATGGGGCTGGCGCTGTGGTGTGGCGTATAAAGCACCACCTGCAGTGCCGGCATCCCATATGGCGCCGGTTTGACTCCCAGCTGCTCCACTTCCGATCTATCTCTCTGCTATGGCCTGGGAAAATAGAAGATGATCTGAGTCCTTAGGCGCCTGCACCTACGTGGGAGACCCCAAAGATGCTCCTGACTCCTGGCTTCAGATCAGTGCAGCTCTGGCCGTTGCAGCCACTTCGGGAGTGAACCAGCAGATGGAAGACCTTCCTCTCTGTCTCTGTCTCTCTCTCTCTCTCTCTCTCTCTCTCCCTCTCACTGTCTATAACTCTGCCTGTCAAATAAATAAATAAATCTTAAAAAAAAAAAAAGTTTCTGTGAGGTGAACAGGAGACTATCTGAGGTTGGGAGAAAGGTGGTACCTGGATGATGTGAGTCAGGGAGCCAGATGGACAGTCTCTCCAGACCACAACTACAACACCATTAAGGAATCGGCACTATCCTATCATACATCTCTATCATCTTTGACATGGAGCTTGCAAGTGAAATAAGAGGGAAGGGCCTCCTCCCCTAGCTCCCTGTTCTTGGATCTGTCCCAGTGGGGTCTGGTGCCTCCAGATGCATGCATTTGAACCCATGTGGAGCCTCTCCTGATGCTCCCCCTCACTCCTTAAAAGAGCATCTGCCCAACCAAGTATGTGTTACCACCAGCTTTGCTTCTACCACTTCTGCTTCTCCTGCACCTGTGTTCACCTCAACACTATGCCATAAACCTCAAATGACTCACTTCACTTCATTTTTTGGAGGTGAAGACAGTCAGTTTCAGTCTTTTGGATCCAGGTTTCCAATTAAGTATATGGTCAACTTTTAACAGCACCAAGGATGGGTTAACTTTAGAAGGAGTTAGCCAGGAACTGGTGTTGGGGGTAGGGTTTACAAGACTCTTTCTTGTACTTTACTTTGGATGAAGCTTTTATCTACTACATATTAAACAGTTTTGCCATGGTACTGTGGAGTCATAGCAGATTTGAGACACTGCTCAGGGCTGGGTTATTCTCCAAAGTGAGAGACAATCTTGTGTTAAACTAACAGCTCAGCCCTAAACCTGAAGTCGGCAGGGGGAGAGCCTTGGCCTCCAGGAGCCCTAGCCCCCCTCCCCTGAAACCTTCCACCTTTAGAAAGCAGTTTCCCGCCACAGGTGTCTGTCCATGGGCCAGCAGGGGTCTCCGAAGCCTTCCCTGCCATCTGGCTCAGTATTTTTTCGACCCTGTAGTTTTGCTAATGGATTTCTCAGGACTTTTGTTGTCTCATAGCATCCAAACTCCAACACTTCCTGCATTTTCAGAATTATACTGGACAACTTCAATGGAAGGTGCTGTCTGTAGATGGAACACCCGGTGAAGGCCCTGCTAGCGTGAGAGATCCTTAGAGTTTGCTTGACAGAAGGATGCTGCTCACCACAGCATCAACATCACCTGGTTTGGGAAGCTGGGCGCTCTCTGCTGATCTCAAACACCCTGGCTCCTCCCCCTGCCGTTCCTACCCCTTTGACATCCTGTGCAGTCATTGGTGAGACCAGCACTATGGTGCAGTAGGCTAAGTCTCCATCTGAGGCTGCAGCACTAACATCCCATATGGGCACTGGTTCGAGTCCAAGCTGTTCCTCTTCCAATCCAGCTCTCTGCTGTGGCCTGGCAAAGCAATGGAAGATGGCCCAAGTGCTTGGGCCCCTGCACCCACATGGGAGACCCAGAAGAAGCTCCTAGCTCTGGGCTTTGGATTGGCCCAGCTCCAGCAGCTGCAGCCAACTGGGGAGTGAACCAGTGGATGGAAGACCTCTCTCTCTGTGACTCTGCCTTTCAAATAAATTTTAAAAATCTTAAAAAAAAAAAAAAAAAAAAAACATTGGTACCCACCCTCCAGTGGTTATTTGTTATATATTTGTTATACATGGTTATTTGTTCTTGCTATAACAGTGCTACATGTTAAATTTTCTCGATGAAAAATCAATTTCATCTGTTTCATTTTACTTTATTACGGCTGCTAGAAATTAAAGGACACCTTTGGCTCGGATTCAAGGCTCACAGCAAAATTTCTATTCAGTGTGGCTGATGACGCAATCAAAGGGCCATCACTGTATCAGACAGAGCACGGGGCCCTGAAACGTTCTCACAGCGTGAACAGATGAACACAGAGGGTGAATGGTGTCAGGAACAAGCAGGGAACCTGTGTTAAGTGCGACAGCAGAGGCGGCAGCCACGCGGTGCTGAGTAGGTAGCAAGCATCAGCAACGACCTGCTTGTCCAGATGCTGCGAGTCCAGGCTCCTCGGCCCACCTGCCTACCTTTGATGAGCTCCGGCCGGTACGCCTTCCGCAACTGCTCCAGGAAGCTGTTGTAGAAGCCCTCCGCCTGCTCCGAGGGCATGGCCAGGTGGAAGTCAGGCTTGCTGCCCTTGAGGACACACTGCAGGGTAAACTGGCTGACGCATAGCACCTCGTACTGCTTGTCCATCACGCTCTTCGACCAGTGCTTCCCACTCTCGTCCTCAAACACACGCAGGTTTAAAATCTTTCGGACCCTACAGGGGAAAAGAGCAGTAAAAGGCACTTGAAGGATGGGAGCCCCCAACACAACACCGGGCCTCTAAAGAGCCATCAGCATCCTGCAGAATAGGGACATGGGGTGACCCCATCGCTTACAGAAGGCACGACTCTGGGCAAGTCATTTGGGCACTTCCTTCTTTGCTGCCCACCCCTCCAGTTCACAGCGGCTACCAGTCGGAATGGGGATAGAGGACAACCAACCACTGAGGGTCCTTCCAGGCGGGGGAATGTGTCAAGACATGGGTCCAGTGCTAATCTCCTACGGAAGAATCCAATCTCTACACAAGGATGAGCAATAGCTCTTTTCTACAACCTCTCCTTGGAGCTATTCCAACTGAACAGCTCAGGAAGTGCTCTGAGAGGAAACTCCTGGTCACTGCATAAATAAAAGATCTGGGGAAAGGCACCTTGACAACTACGTCACCTGCTCCTTACGCCGGGATGACAAGGAAGCCCAGGCAGCGTTTACAGGGTCAGCTTGGAGGAGCGTGGCAAAAAATCAATGCATAATAGCTGCAAGTCCAACTCCCGAGCCACCCTTTTGGACAATGCTGAAGGCAAAGACGTGCCCAGGAGCATGATACGAATCTCCTGACTCTTCCTAAAAGGCCCTCTGTGGTGGGAACTCTTCATTACCCCCTCCCCACAGCCAGGACAGTCTTATGTTGAGCCACATCTCTTACCCACCAAGTTAAGCATTGCTATCTAGTATGTCACAGCCACACAGAGATCAGACCCAGAGCCCCGTCTTTTACCATCACCATCTCCACTGCCTCCCTGAGTGTCCAGGGACAGCTATGAGAATACCAACATCCCTGAAGCCATACAGAACTGTCCTTATCAGTGGCCAACACCTTAGCAGGAATGAAGTTCCACATCTGATCTCCAATTTCATAGAAAAGGGACAGCTGGGTTCCAGGTACCAAGGGGCAGCATAAACAGCTCACAGCATCTGAAGCAAATGTGCCAAGTGGGGCTGGGGAGGAAGGAGAGCATGGGAGGGGCTGACTATACTGAGAGAGCCAGGCAGGAAACAGCAATGGGAAACACTCCCCCCCCCCCCTTAGTATAAAGAGCACCTGCTTCAAGATCAGACAGCCCAGAATCTAATGCAGGTCCAGGTTTCTTACTAAGTTTATGTGTATGACCTACAGTGAGGACTTTACCTCTGAGTTCCAGATCTTTAGATGTATCATGAACAACTAGGCATTTTAAAATTATCATTTTGGGGGCCGGCAGTATGGCATAGCGGGTAAAGCCACCACCTACAGTGCTGGTATCCCATATAGGCACTGATTTGAGTCCTGGTTGCCCCACTTCCAACCCAGCTCTTTGCTATGGCCTGGGAAAGCTGTCAAAGATGGTCCAAGTCCTTGGGCCCCTGCACCACATGGGAAAACCAGAAGAAACTCCTGGCTCCTGGTTTTGGGTCGGCCTAGCTCTGGCCAATGCAGGGGAGTAAATCAGAGGATGAAAGTCCTCTCTCTCTCTCTCTCTCTCTCTCTGCCTCTGCCTCTGTCTCTGTCTCTCTCTAACTCTGCCTTTCAAATAAATAAATAAATCTTTTAAAAAAATCCAGCTTTTTAAAAAGTAAATAAATAAAATAAAATCATTTTATCCAAATTAAAAAGAGAAACCACCCCTAAAAAAAAAAACTGGGCTCTTGCATTAAAAGAAAAAGAGGCACAAGCCTTGCAAGTAGCATCAACTCAGGATGAAAGCTAAACTGGGCTCCTCTTGCTCCACCACTGTCTCAGCAGGTGAAGTTTCCAGATTACTCTTCTTCAGTCTCCATATCTGAAACTGGGAGATAACCAAACCACCTCAAACGGGACGAACACAAACACTGTGGAAGTCCCAGCATGGTCACCACATACCCCATTCCAACTCAATGGCTTAGCAATGGACATCTTAGGGCTGGCGTTGTATCCCATGTGGGCACTAGATAATGTCCCAGCTGCTCCACTTCTGATCCAGCTCCCTGCTAATGGACCTGGGAAAAGCAGCGGAAGATGGCCCAAGTGTTTGGGCCCCTGCCACCCACATGCGAGATCCGGACGAAGCTCCTAGCTTCAGCCTGGTCCAGCACTGGTCATTGCAGCCATCTGGGGAGTGAACCAGTAGATGGACAATCTCTCTCCCTCTCTCTGTCTCTCCCTCTCTCTAACTCTTTCAAAATAAATTCAAAATAAATCTTTTTTAAAAAATGATAAAGAAGCAGGCATCTTACATGTGCTCCAGTTCCTTCTGTGTATCTTCCAGAGAAATCCCCAGCAACACACAGATGCCCCGTCCAATGGCGCTTATCTGCTCACCTCCAACTGAAAGGAACCAAAAGGCAGAAGAGACTGAATCAAGCAGGCCGCAGGAAAGGCTTCTAAGTGCCCACAGGAGTGTTTTCAGCATCACGTGGATTTCTTACAATTTCTCTGGTTCATGTCAGTAGGCATTCAAAACAGACAGGGGTCAGAGAATGTAGTGTGAAGTCAATGGTATCCACCCTTCCTGACTTCACACAGGCAAAGAACAGGAGCTGCACAGTGAGCAACCACCAAGCAGGATTTCAGGGCTACATTTTCACCTGCATCACCCTGGGTAAGACACCTGAAACTCCACTGTCGAACACGCCCAGGTATAAAAACAGAACAGTGTTTTCCTCCCCCAGGGAGTCCAGTTCAACTATATTAATTCTCAGGCAGGAGAGATGCACTTTTCTTGGAAATCAGCAAATCTAGTAACACAACACAAACAGCACAAAGTAGAAAATGTTCACCTCGTAAAAACCAGTGTTTTTCCTATTTCCTGCAGACAAGATACACCTAGGCATAAAAATTCTGCTTTACATGTTACGCTTCACCTCAGCAAGCTGCTCTGGTTCCCAGGGTAGCAGTAACATCACGTGCTGGTCAGGGTTCCCCAACTCTTTTCAAATCATGAGCATCACTCATTAAAAATGTCTAAGCTTTGTGTATTTATGGCCAAATATGTGCCCCACTACCATCAGACAGCATCTCAGATGCGGGCACAGGACTTGAGCTGAGATTCATCATAATAATGGCGAATATAAACCAGATTTCAAATGGAGATCTTGATGATGTTTGACTTTTTTTTTTTTTTTGCGAACTTGTTGCCAAGTCTTATTACTGTGCTATTTCATCGTGTACCGATCTAACATTCCAATCAGTAATAAAAAGGTCAACTCTGCCATTTTCTTGTCATAGGCTTCTTTTGGATAATAACATCTGTAAATATACCTAACAAGGCAACACAGACTATGCCACGTTGCAGCACATGGCAAGTCAAGAAGAGGAACTCCACTCGTATTTCACACGTATGACGAGGGGCCACCCCACACTCAGACTCCACAGGTGCCTCAGCATCAACTCATGCTGAAAATACAGTAAACTTAATTTTTTTTAAGATTTATTTTACTTCTTTGAAAGGCAGAGTTATAGAGGAGAGAAACAGAGAGAGAGAGAAAGTTCTTCCATCCACTGGATCACTCCCCAAATGGTCCCAACAGCAGGGGCTGGGCCAAACCAAAGCCAGGAGTCTTGAGCTTCTTCCAGGTCTCCTACGTGGGTGTGGGGACCCAAGCACCTGGGCCATCTTCTACTGCTTTCCCAGGCCATTAGCAGGGAGCTGGATTGGAAGTAGAGCAGCTGGAACTCGAATCGGTACCCATGTGGTATGACAGGGTCCCAGAGAGCATCTTAATCTGCTGTGCCCCAATGCCAGCCCCAATTTTTATTTGTATACTAAAATAAAAATCCTGATTTTCCTTTCTGTGCTGCTTTTCTTTTATAATGGACTGTGTGTGACCTACTGACCTTGGAGTCCTGACTCAAAAGCTGAAACAGGGGCAGGTATTTGGCAGTGATTCGGATACCTATCAGAACACCTGCATCCCCTATCAGAGCACCTGGGTTCAATCCCCAACTCCGTTCCTGAGTCCAACTTCCTGCTAATGTAGACCCTGTAGGCAAAGGTGACGGCTCAAGCAGTTGGAGTCTTCCTACTGCCCACATGAAAGACCTGGATTCAGTTCCCAGCTCCTACCCAGTTCAGCCCCAGTTGTTGACAGCTTTTGGGGAGTGAACCAGTAAAAGAGGGAAGATCTTACTTCCTCTGCTTCTCTCTCTCTGCATCTCAATTTTTTTTTTTTTTAAATTGGGCTTGCTTTGCTTATTTGCATTGCTTTACAAAGTGTTTGGCTTAGTTTCTGACAATGTCAATATATTTTTTCCAGAAACTGTGTGGCGGGCACTGTGGCATAGTGGGTAAAGCTGCCACCTGCAATGTCAACATCCCATATGGGCACCGGTTCGAGTCCCAGCTGCTCCACTTCTCATCCCTCTCTCTTCTATGGCCTGGGAAAGCAGTAGAAGACGGCCCAAGTCCTTGAGCCCCTGCACCTGCATGGGAAGAACCGGAGGAAGCTCCTGGCTCATGGCTTCAAATCAGCACAGCTCCAGCCACTGCGGCCAATTGGGGAGTGCACCAACAGATGGAAGATAACTCTCTCTCTCTCTCTCTCTCTCTCTGGCTCTTCAAATAAGTAAAAAATAAATTTTTAAAAATAAATAAATAAATAAATGTTGGGAATTGTCACTGTGGTATAAAAGGTCAAGTCTCTGCCTGCAGTGCCAGCATCCCATATGAGCATCAGTTCAAGTCCTGGGTGCTCCACTTCTGATCCAGCTCCTGCTTATGGCCTGGGAAAGCAGTAGAAGCTGGCTCAAGTACTTGGGCCTCTGCACCCACGTGGGAGATCTGGAAGAAGCTCCTGGCTCCTGGCTTTGTCCTGGCCCAGCCCCAGCCATTGAAGCCATTTGGGGAGTGAACCAGCAGATGGAAGATCTCTTTCTCGCACTCTCATTCATTCATTCTCTCTCCCTCTCTCTCTCTCTCTGTCTCTCTCTCCTTCTGCCTTTAAATAAATAAACTAAATTAATAAAAAAAAAAATAGCAACAGCCTCTAAAAACAACTCCTTTCAATCCATCATTTTCAGATCCTGTCATAACATCATACACATCAGATTTTAGCTGCTGAAACAGGAATGGGGCCTAAGAGTCCTAAAGAGGACCTAATTGTCCTCTTTCAGCTACGTCGTTAAGTGCATGTGTCTAAACTGTGCTGCAACCAACTCTGAAAATCGGTGACCGTGTCTCAGCAATCTTAGAAGGGGAATCTGTCACATAATAAGGTGTGTGACTTGTGACAGTCTACTCCATCCTGACCATAACACCTGTTAGAAGTTTCACGTTAGAACCCATAAAATGAAATGTCATCTGAACACAGCCACATTTCAGTGCAATCAGCTATGTTTCTAAGGAATCAGAAAAACCCTCTTCCATTAACATTCATTTGCAGAAGGCCTGCAAAACTAAAGGGTCCCTCAAATACTGAGAATTCTATGGTTCCCCAACCTAGAATTCCCAAGCTTTTAACACCTTCCCGCAGTCAACATCTTTACCTTTTCAATTGGAAGGATTGTCTGACTAAAAGCATACAACTTGAACAAAACACAAAAGTAACTCAAACTCAGGGCCAGCACTGTGACACAGTGGGTTAAGCCACTGCCTGTAACAAGGGCATCCTACCTCTGAGCATCCCTGGAGTCCTGGCTGCTCCACTTCCGATCCAGCGCCTTGCTAATCCACCTGGGAAAGCAGTGGAAGATGGCCCAAGTGCTTGGGCCCCTGCACCCGCATGGGAGACCCTGAAGGAATCCCAGGTTCCTGGCTTCGGCCTGGTCCAGCCCCAGCTGCTACAGCCATTTGGGGAGTGAAGCACTAAATAGAAGATGTCTCTCTGTCTCTCCCTCTCTCTGCCTTTCAAACAAATAAATCTTACCAAAACAAACAAACAAACAAAAAACCTCTTGTGTTATTTCACAGGTTTTCAGTATTCCAGAGCAGCAAGAAGGGGAGCCAGGGGAGAGAAGATGAAAATCTAAATTTGTTGGTGCTGACCACATACAGCTGACTCCAATATTCTCCTTAAAAAAAGTGAAAACAGGCCGGCGCCGCAGCTCACTAGGCTAATCCTCCGCCTGCAGCGCCGGCACCCCGGGTTCTAGTGCTGGTCAGGGCGCCGGATTCTGTCCCGGTTGCTCCTCTTCCAGGCCAGCTCTATGCTGTGCCCCGGGAAGGCAGTGGAGGATGGCCCAGGTGCTTGGGCCCTGCACCCACATGGGAGACCAGGAGAAGCACCTGGCTCCTGGCTTCGGATTGGCGCAGTGCACTGGTCGTGGTGGCCATTTGGGGGGTGAACCAATGGAAGGAAGACCTTTCTCTCTCTGTCTCTCTCTAACTCTGCCTGTACCAAAAAAAAAAAAAAAAAAAAAAAAGTGAAAACAATCTTTCATCTTTGAATTGGCCAAGTCTATGTGAACTTAAGTACTTACTGAAATGCTACAAAACCTTTAAAATTCCATCAACTCTAGTACTATCCTATTCCTTTTTATCCCAGGACCAATTCCCAACCTGAAGTTACCAGAACAGTTCTGAAATCACTGGACAGGGTTGAAAAAGAGAACCCAGGGACCAGCGCTGTGGTGCAACAGGTAAGGCCACCACCTGCAATGCCAGCATCCTATTTGGGCAACGGTTCCAGTCCCGGCTGCTCCTCTTCCCATCCAGCTCCCTGCTAATGCACCTGGGAAAGCAGTGGAAGATGGACCAAGTGCTTGGACCCCTGCACCCACGTGGGAGACCTGGAAGAAGCTCCTGGCTCCTGCTTGGCCCAGCCCTGGGCTTGTTGCAGCCATTTGGGGAGTGAACCAGCGGATGGAAGACCTCTCTCTCTGTCTCCTCTCTCTCTGTGTAACTCTGCCTTTCAAATAAATAAATCTTTAAAAAAATAGAGAAAAACTTGTCACTTTAAATTTTTTCCAAAATAATCTTTCCTACGGAGGCTTGCGTTTGTCAAACGGCCACAGGCTCTGGTCAGTCACCTGGCCCCTGACGCTCCCCCGGAACGCTGAGGGGACACACGCCGGCCGGCGGCCCGAGCACTGGAAATGACAGGGGGAGACGAAGTACTTCAGCTGGGAGTCTCCCGGCTCCGCCACCCGCAGGGTCCGGCAAGTGAGGGGGCGGCGACGGGGCAGGGCCGCGTGCGGGGCGCCCGTCACGTGGGCACACTCCGTCAGCTCGGCGCGCCGCAGCCCGGCTCTGCAGAAACGGGCAAAATGGGGCTCCGGAGACGCTCCCCGGTGACAAACCACGGTGACGGCGAGCGCAGGGCGCGCTCTCCCTGAACCCAGAACAGAGATGCTGCACCGCGGACGCGCCGGGGCCCCACCCGGCACGTGCACGGTGCTCTCCGGCGCGCCGGGAGCCCCACGCGAGACCGCCGGTCCCCGCCCGGCCCCGCCCGACTGACCTGTGACGCTGGCCCGGGTGACGCGCTGCACCACGGCCTTCATGGCGGCGGCTGGGGCGAGCGGGGCGGCGCCGCGCTCGGTGCGGCCTGGCGATTCAGCGAGCGGCTCCGCGGCCGGCGCCCTCTGGAGGTGACACCCGGAAGTGCGCGCCGCGGCCGGGTCCGACCCGCTCAGCGGCCGCCAGTGCCGCGTCGGCCACGCCCACTCTCAGCCTAGCGATAAGCCCGCCCACCACCCGTTAGCCCCGCCCCGCCCACGTCGGTCACGCCCACCTGCAGCCTAGCCTTCACCTCGCCCTCAGTGATAGGCAGCCCTGGCCCCGCCCCCACTCCCTGTCCACACTCAGGTCGCTGTCTCCTCCCACCCCGGGTCTTAGAGCCCTTCGGGTCTAAATCCTAGTGTTGTCCTGAGTCATTTTCCTGATACTCATCTGTCCTCAGATTGTTCCAAATTCTTAGACACAAAAGGGTCAGCTGCCTGAAAAAGTTTATTAATTTAATAGTTAATAATTAACAGTAATTAATTTTATTTTGTGATAGTAAATAGATTATAATTCTGATTCCTCCTGTGATATAAATACCTCTCCCTCCCAAAGGGCTGTTAGGATATTTACATGTAGTAGAGGGGTCTCCGTGTGGGGCTGTAGGATAAACCACTGCCTGCCACGCCTGCACCCCGTATGAGCACTGATAGATTTGATAAAGGCGTGAGGTTAATCTGATGTTTGTGGAAGACATCATTCTTGTTCTTTAGAAACGACATATTGTTAGAGGTGAAAGGACATTGTAGCTCCAATTTTGTCGCAAACACCAGGGTTCGTTTTTATATTTGTTAAACCTGAAAGGGTCAATTGCAGTAGAAAAAAGTATCTAGTGGGGCCAGCGCTGTGGCGTAGTGGGTAAACTGCCACCTGAAGTGTCGGCATCCCATATGGGCACTGGTTTGAGTCCCGGCTGCTCCTCTTCCGATCCAATTCCCTGCTATGGCCTGGGGAAGCAGTGGAAGATGGCCCAAGCCATTGGGCCCCTGCACCCGCGTGGGAGACCAGGACAAAGCTTCTGGCTCCTGGCTTCAGATCAGCCTAGCTCAGGTAGTTGAGGCCATTTGGAGAGTGAGCCAGCGGATAGAAGACTTTCTCTCTCTCTCTCTCTGTAACTCTGCTTTTCAAATAAATAAATAAATCTTAAAAAAAAAAAAAAAGCCTCTAGTGGCATCTCTTCAAGTGGCCTTGTCCCCTCGTTTGACTTCTAAATTTCCATTTTTCCTTGGCTTCCTTCTTCCGCTGCTCAGCTTCCTGCACCCACTTTGAGCGTGGGGATCCTCCAGGGCTCAGGCACAGGCCCTGGGTTTCTTAGCCTTGCTCTTCATTCTCATCTAAATTCCACCTTCAAGCCCTTGACTCCTACATGTCCATTTCTACCCCCACACAGCTCCTCTGAGCTTGGGCTTCCAAGTGCCTTCTTAACACCTCCACTGCCAAGAATTGCAGCCATCACAAAGTTAGCAAACTTAAAACAGAATCCGGGATTCCTACCCTGCTGTGTAATAAAGATTTCAGGTGGACTTTCTTCAGGACTTTCTGTTATGGAGCTTCCAAACTCTTGGAATTTCCTGAGTGAAAGTGAACTGAGGGCCAGCACTGTGGCACACTAGGTTAATCCTCCGCCTGTGGCACCAGCATCCCATATGTGCTCTGGTTCTAGTCCCGGTTGCTCCACTTCCGATCCAGCTCTCTGCTGTGGCCTGGGAAGCCAGGGGAGGATGGCCAAGTGCTTGGGCCCTGCACCCGCATGGGAGACCTGGAAGAAGCACCTGGCTCCTGGCTTTGGATCAGCTCAGCTCCAGCTATTGCAACCGTTTGGAGAGTTAACCAGCGAATGGAACACATTTCTGTCTGTCCCTCTCTCAGTCTATAGCTCTACTTCTCAAATAAATAAAGTATTCAAAAATTTTTTTAAAAAGTGAAACAGCCTCCATCCCTAATACCTTTGATGTAGGCCCTATACTCTCTCTCCCTGAAACTGGCAGTTCCTCTGTCTTCCCTTTGATGATGACAGGTCAGCTCCTAACTAAAGATTATCTCACCGAAGTAAGGGAGCGGGGACGGGCATTTGGCTTAGGAGTTAAGGTGTTGGCTAGGATGCCCAGATTCCCTATCAGATTACCTGATCCCAGGAGGAAGTGGTGATGGTCAAGTAGTTGGGATTCTGCTGCTACCATGAAAGACTTGGACTGAGTTCTGGGTGCTCGGCTTGGGCTCCATCGAGCCCAGGGCCAAGTGGGCATTTGTGGACGAAACTAAAAGATGGGAGCTTGCTATCTCTGTCAATAGATGATAAATAGATACAGATAAATATATAGATATAGGTAGAAAATGGATATAAATGGATAGATGGATGTGCAAAGCTATACAGACATAGATAGCTCTGCCTCTGAGAAATTTTTTTATTTAATTAAAAAAAAATAAAGGGATTGGTGCATAGCTCAGGCTGGCCCCATGGACCTGGGATCACAAGACTCAAAATTCACTGGTCAGCACTGTACTTACCATCCTAATGTTAGATTCATTTGAGATGCTACACAGGAACCCCCCAGCCCAGTTCAAACAAAATAATAACCCATCTACCCTTGGACCCCAGACAGCTCACTTTGCCACAATAGCATCTTCTGAAGAAGAGGCCAGCTTCCTCTTGCTGAGCAATCCAAGGAAGGCCCTGAGCACTATGGACCAGAGACCCGCACACAAGCTCATCACACACGGCTCAGCCCCAACTTGAATCAGTGAAATACCCCGGGGGAGCTTGGGGATTGAGCCATAGCTGACTGACTCCTAGCTCCACACACTGCAAAACAAATACCCACCGTTGTCTACCACCCCTGTGTCAGCGATGGGCTCACTGTGCCTTAGACAAGGGAGCCCAGGTTCTGTTGCAGGTGCTGTGACCACAGGAGTGTCTTTGTTATTCATCAGTACCTTGGTCACACCTGAATGTATACAGATGGGACAATTCAGACTGGGAGCAGGTGACCAGAAAGACAAATCATGGGATCACAGAGACTTGAAGATTTTCATTTACTTTTTTTTTTTTAATTGATTTACTTTATTTGAGAAGCAGAGAGACAGAGATCTTCCATCCACTGGTGCATTCCCTAAATGCCCCGAACAGCCGCAGTTAGGCCAGGTCAAATCCAGGAACCAGGAACTCAATCCTAAGTCTCCTGAGTTGATGCTAGGGACCTAAGTACTTCCACATCACCTGCTGCTTTCCAGAAAGCACATTATCAGGAAACCTCAATGATAAGACTCAAACCCAGACCCTCTGCTATAGGATACACACATCCCAAGTGGCATCTAACCCCCATGCGCAGTGCCCACACCGGGGATGTTGCTTTGAGCCAGTTCCACCTACAGGAAGGAAGGAGTGCTAGACATTGAATTCATCCTCGTGGTCAACGATTCAATCATTCGTGCCACATGATGAAGCCCCAGCCCCAGCCACATGATGAAGCTTCTGTAGAGGCGCCTGGTGAACAGCTCAATGTCCTGCAAGGGTAATGAGCTGAGTCCTCGGGTAGGGGGAGACACAGGAGCTTGGTGTTTGCGACTCTTACAGACCTTGCCTGGTGTCTCTTCCTTCGCAGCTCCTGCTTTCTCCCCTTTAATCATAAAACTGTGCGAGTATTGCCCTGAATCTAGTGGGTCAATCTAATGAATCATGAACCCTGAGGGAGTCACAAAAGCTTCCAGATTTGTAGCCAGTTGATCAGAAGTACAGGTGGACTGGGGGATACCCATGTGTGGCTGGCTTCTGAAATAAGGGCAGTCTTTTGGGGACACTGTGCCTTTAAATTTGTGGGATCAGAGGATTAGTGCCATTAACTGAATTGTAATATATCAGTTGGTTTTAGGATAACACCCTCCCCTAGCCCTCCCAATTACAGCCCTCAGGTTATTGCTATTTAAATAAATATCCCCATTTGTTTCCTGGAGCCAAAGCAAAATTGTATCAGTCCATGTTCCCTTGCTATGACAAATCACCTGGGACTGGTCACATCAAAGAAAAGAGGCTTGGGGCCGGCACTGCGGTAAAAATACCACCTGCAGTGCCAGCATTCCATATGGGAGCAGGTTGGAGTCTGAGCTGCTCCATTTCCCATCCAGCTCCCCACTAATGTGCCTGGGAAAGCAGCAGAAGATGGCCCAAGTACTTGGGCCCCTGCCACCCATGTGGGAGACTGGGAAGAAGCTCCTGGCTCCTGGCTTCGGGTCGGCCTGGTTCCAGCTGTCGCGGCTGTTTAGGGAGTGAACTGGCAGATGGAAAATCTCTGTCTCTCCCTCTATCTCTGTCTCTGTAATTCTGCCTTTCAAATAAGTAAAGAGGATTGTTTACTCACAGTTCTGGACACTTAGATGACATCACGGTTGTCTGCTGAAGAAATGATTTTTCCACTGAGAAAATGATAATAGCAGTTTAAGAATTCAACTCACTCGCGGACATTAGCTGGAGATCTAGTTCTGCCCTTTCTTTCTCGGATGCCTAAATAATCCCTGCTCCTTTGTTCTTCGAATCAGCTTTACCATCCTGCTGGCTTTCTCGGTAATGAGTTGAACAAATATTTGATATTTGCTTATTCTATGTTTGTATTAGATTCACATTTTTAACTTTCGAAAAATATATTTTGACAATCCCAGCCTCTATGCTTCACCTATGTAGCAAAACTACAGCAGCCATCTCCTTCCATAGTGAGATGCACTTAGCCTGGATAGTGTGTCCAGAGCACCTGAGACCACACCCAGATTCAGTGACTTGCTTAAGGCAACTCATGGAACTCAGCACATAGTTATCCACATGTCTATGACTTACTTTAATAAAGGATACAAAGCAGTATCATCAAAAACAAAAGGGGTCGCCGTGGCTTAACAGGCTAATCCTCCGCCTTGCAGCGCCAGCACACCGGGTTCTAATCCCGGTTGCCCCTCTTCCAGGCCAGCTCTCTGCTGCGGCCCAGGAAGGCAGTGGAGGATGGCCCAAGTCCTTGGGCCCTGCACCCGCATGGGAGACCAGAAGAAGCACCTGGCTCCTGGCTTCGGATCAGTGAGATGAGCCGGCCGCGGCGGCCATTGGAGGGTGAACCAACGGCAAAAAGGAAGACCTCTCTCTCTGTCTCTTTCTCTCACTATCCACTCTGCCTGTAAAAAAAAAAAAAAAAAAAAATCACTATTTGATTTCTTAATGGATTTGTTGCTTTGATAAAATATTTATTAAAAATAAAATAATTTACATATCTGGAAAGCAGAGTAGCAGAGAAGAGAAAGATAGAGATCTTCCATCCAGTGGTTCACTCTCCAAATGGTTCCAATAGCCAAGGCTGGGCCAGGCCAAAGCCAGCAGCCAGGAACGCTATTCTGGGTTACCCATGTGGGTGGCAGGAACTCAAGTACTTGAGCCAAAATCTGCTGCTTCCCAGGTGCATTAGCAAGAAGCATGTTCAGAGCAGAGTGATCAGGACTTGAGCCAGCACTCAGATATGGGATGCAGATGCCCCAATTAATGATTTAATCCACTGTGCCATAATGCTTGCCCCTGTTGATACATTTTTTTAAAATAATCATGTTAATAGTGTTGAAACTGCTGTAGGGGACTATAAGTAGAGACAGGGGAAGACTAGGGATTTGAGGACACATGAGACAAGAGGATGGAGGATCATAGGAGGATGGAAGATTACTATAGAGGATGGAGGCAAGGGGGATGGGAGAAAGGGATAGAGTAGAACACAGCCATGCAGAGCACAACAATGTTTCAGTCAATGACATTCCCCATATGTGACCACTATGGTTCGGGTATTAATTTGAGTATCTTCCAAAGGCCTTTGGCTCCCTAAATCTAACAGAGTGGAAAGTTAAACCAATTAAGGTGTTTAGAGAAGTGTGGATTACGTGACTGGGTGGAGCCCCATGACTGGACCACGGTGGCCTTATTAGGAAAGACAGACATCAGTACTCCCTCTTGACACGTGCTACTGCCACTGCCTTAAGACGGCCAGTGAGAAGGCCATCACCAGATGCTGAACCAACAGGGCTGCCCAATCTTGGACTGTGAACCTCCAAAACTGTGAGTCAAGGTAAGACTTTTCCCTTTCCAAGGTATTTGTTGTAGAAGCAAAAAGTTGACTGGTTCATACAAGGACAGTGGTCCTGTAAAACTATAATAGAGCTGAAAAATCCCTGCTACCATGTGAACACACAGCCTAAGAAGAGGCAAGAGAAAGGAAGGCTGCAGGAGGAAAAAAAGGAACCCCTAAGAAAATCGACAGTGAAAGTTTTGGCAGAAGCTTTTGTAGATCTGAGCAAGCTCTTTCTTTTTTTTTTTTTTTTAAGATTTATTTATTTATTTATTTGAAAGTCAGAGCTACACAGAGAGGAGAGAGGTCTTTCATCCGCTGGTTCACTCCTCAATTGGCCACAATGGCCAGAGCTGCGCCAATCCCAAACCAGGAGTCAGGAGCTTGTTCCGGGTCTCCATGTGGGTGCAGGGGCCCAAGGACTTGGGCTGTCTTCCATTTGAGCAAACTCTTTTGGATAAAGTTTGGGGCAGGCACTTGACATAGCAATTGGGGTGCTGGTCGGGATGCCTACATTCCAGATTAGAGTGCTTGTGTTCTATGTTACTGCAGACTGTCATTCAGGCGATCAGGTTTCTGCCACCCATATGGGAAACCTGGGATGAGTGCCCCCAGTCACAGTGGTTCACTGGGGTACACCCCTACCTGGCATGTCCAATTCCTTTTTTTGTTAGTTTGCTTATTTATTTCCATCTACTTGAAAGGCAAAGCAAAACAGAACTCGAGCAAGAGCCGAGAACAACAGATCAATCCTCCATATGCTGGTTCATTCTTCCAAATGTCTCCAACAGCCAGGAGCCTGGAAATCCATCCAGGTCTCCATGTTGGTGACAGGGGCCGAAGCACTTAAGCCATCATCTGCTGCCTCCCAGGATACATTAGCAGGAAGCTGGATCAGAAGACAGCAGCCCACACTCAGTCTGGCACTCTGATATGAGATGTGGGTGTCCCAAGTAGCCACTTAATTCTTCTGTGCCAACAACATGACCAATTCTTGATCTCTGATACTCCTTGGGAAGCTGAGTCTCTGGGGCTGACCATCTGGAGCTCTGTGACATACTGCCTTGCAATCGACTGTCCCAAACACTATTCAGGACACCCATAAGATGGAACTGGCACCAAAGAGAAATCACGGTGAGGGTTTAAAGGTGATAGTCACGTAGAAGAAACCAGAACGGCGTGATTCTTATCCCACTGCACATCCACACTGGGTCTCAACCAGCGACGCACAAGAAACGTGACCCAAATGAGACCCAAATGCCATTTTATTAATAACTGAGGCAGCACTCAATGATCCAGAAAACAGGAATCCGAAGAAAACTCAAATGAGGTTCTCACACGGTGGAAGCCAAGCGCTGTGCTGGGGAGAGGAGAGGCTGATCAGATTTCAAGGCTGTAGCTGTGAAGTAGTATCTTCTAGGGCTGTGTCTAGGAGCCACAGAAAAGGGGGAAAACCAACAGGACAGCCCAGGGAGGCTCTGAGCAGCTACCTACATTCTGACTCCTGGAGTCAGGCCCTCTGCAAACCTCAACATACTTTAATTCTGAGCTGCTGAAACACACTTTTCACAAACATTCCCTTTCGATTTAAGCTCTCCTGGGTGAGTTTGTTGCATGCAACCCAAGAGACCAATCAGGAGACCAGTGAAGCAGTAATGATGGTGTCCTGACATTGCAGCCCAGCATCCAGACTGGCACCAACGGCAGGCGACCCACAAGCCAGGCCCACCAAAGGGATGGGGGGGAATCTGTAATGGAACTGAAGAACAGGGCAAGTCTATGCAACTAAGGAATTGTGATCACATGCACCACTCCACAGGGATCTGTGAATCCCAGACTCAACATGGAGACTTGCTGACTCTAACCTTAAGGGGACTGCTACAGCTGAGTCTAATGGAAACATAAAGCCACATTAACTAGTTTCAGAAAACGGGCTAATGGAAGCTGAATGTGAAACTTCATGCCAGCGTCTCATTCGGGTATAAAGAGAGGAACACATCTTGAATATGCAAGTCCAGTTTCTCTCAAGGAAACATTTATTGCACATAATCAGTGATATTTTTACAGAAAAAAATCATATTAAATATATACTTTTCACAACCATAAAATGGAAATCAAGTCATCTATCGAGTGTCAATACTGAACCCGAGTCCTGATTTTCAGAATTTAGCACTCAATCATGATTCTGGACCACGGCCACCAGTCCACGATTTCCAATAGTTGAGGATCTTTTCAGTAATTGGAACAAAATCTTCTCGATAGGTGACAATTGTTTCCACATAAAACCCTTTGGGAGCCTCGAGTATTTCATTTGTTTGAACGGAAGTTTCCTGTGTTGAGATATCCTTTTGTTCTACTTCATTACCTTAAAAAGAAAAAAAAAAAAAAGATTAGATACAGTATTATAGTCATTTTCTCAAAAAAGAAAAAATAAGGGAAGGGAAAAAGAACAGATATGGCCACTACGATATTAAAATGTTTTTAATAAGTACTTAATGCTAGATATGTGTATTTTCAGGCCACTGACAATTTTTTAAAAATGATTATTTACTTGAAAAACACAATTACAGAAAGAGAGAGAGAGAAAGAGAAAGATATCTTCATCCGCTGGTTTATTCTCCCAAAGACTGCAATTCTCAGGCGGAAGCCAGGAGCATGTAACTTCATCTGGGTCTCCCATGCGGGTGCAGGGGCCCAAAGACTTGGGCCATCCTCCACTGCCCTCCCGGGCACATTAGCAGGGAGCTGGGCTGGAAGAGGAGCTGCCGGGAATGGAGGCAGCACCCACATGGGATGCTGGTGCTGCAGGCAGTTTAACCCTTGTGCCCCACAACGCTGGCCTGACCACAACGAGTCTTCATCACAAAATGAGAACCTTCCGTTCTCTCACAACGGCTTTACTGAGCTTCTTAACATACAAAACAATCCACTTCAAATGTACAATTCAGTGCTTTTTAGTATATTCAGATTTGGGCAACCAGCAAAACATCAGACTACCTCCATCCACAAAAGGAAGACCCCATACCTTTAGCCTTCTGGCCTATGACAACCTCTCTAGTCAACTTCCTGTCTCTATAGGTTTCCTTTTACACCCAATAACTAGGAAGACCCGATCCCACGCGGGTGCAGGGGTGCAAGATCCTTCTTTGGCAACTACAAGTTCTGCAGAATAAACCGGCACGACCCCCAGGGCACTGTCCACCCGAAGTCCGAGGGTCTAGAGGAAGGCGCCGCCGGAGAGCACTACCTGACGGCTTCTTTTTGCGGTTGAGGAAAAACACGGAGCCCATTAGGGTCCAGGCGCCCACTGCGTAGACCACAGACATCCGCCGGTACCAGCTCGCGGCCTGCTTAGGCTGCATGCTGCCTCTGGTTGGAGGCCTGGATCCGCCGAGGCCCCCGTAGGAGGCGGGACTTCCGGCTGGCGCGTCGCAGCCGCCGCCACTGCAACCAATGGGAAGCCGGCCACTACGGCCGCTTCCTGCTCTGGCCCCGATGCTTCATGGGACGTGTAGTCCCAACGGTCTGTCTCGGCGTGGACCCCGAGATTGCGAGTCGAGGTGGGACTTGGTCCTGAGCTGCGGGAGGAGGACCCTGCATACCACGCGAAGGGCACCAGATGGCAGCTTCTCTGAGCAGCCACTTGTCATCTGACAACGTGTAATGCCTGCTTGGCAGGATTTGACGAGGTCACCTCCATCTCTTGCAAGCTCTCAAGATGTGCGGCGACCTCTTGTCTCTAAACCGCACCTCTCGCTCCTCCCTGCTTTCCCTCCAGGAGGTCAGTTTGGGTGAACTTTGGGGACGCCCAGGCCAACGTGGTCCCTCCGCTGTGCTCGGGGTTCCCCTGCTTTCCTGCCTCCATCAGTGACACCTGGCTCCCACCCCACGCCCCTATCAATCCTGGCTGACTCTAAGCCATGCACACGTGCGTGTGCACCTGCTTCTCGCTTTCACCTTTCTCTCGCACTTCTTCACAGCGTGATCTCCAACGCTGCAATAGCGGGGCTGAGCTCAGTACATCCCGGTTACCTGCTCCAACCGCACTCGGAAACTTGATTTCTAAAGCATCTGACACCCTGGCTTCGAAGACGTCACTTTCCCGGGAATCTCGCAGGGATTTTTTTCTTTTTTCTTTTTTTTTTCTTTCTTTTTTTTTTTTTTTTACTTATTGATTTTATTTTATCGAAAGCCAGAGCTACAAAGAGGCAGAGAGAAAGAGAAGGGGGGGGGGGGATCTTCCATGTGTTAGTTCACTCCCAGATGGCCTCAACGGCAGGAGCTGCGACGACCGGAGGCCAGGAGCCTCCTCCAGGTCTCCCAAGTGGGTGCAGGGGCCCAAGGACTTGGGTCATCTTCCACTGCTTTCCCAGGCCATAGAGAGCTGGATCGGAAGAGGAGCAGCCGGGACTCGCAACGGCGCCCATATGGGATAAGGGCACTACAGGCAGAGGCTGCTCCTCTCCTTCCCTCCCCCACCCCCGGGATGTTTTTATGTTGCCCACCCTTTAAAGGTGGTTCTGCCCTACAGAAATCCACACCTACAAAAATTAACTCTAAATGGACCACTGGCTTGCTTAACATGTAAAAGCTGAAGCTAAAAACCTGGAAGAAAACGTAGGAGAGAATCTTTGTCACTTTGAGATAAGCAAAGATTCCTAACGTGACGAAAAGCATTGAACCATATGCAAAAAACTGATCTTTTCAAAGTTAAAACTTTGGCTATTTGAAGTCACAGTTGAGAAAATGAAAAGATTGCCACTGAATTAAATACTCAAAATACATATATGTGACGAGGGATACATACCCAGGATATATGAGGACCCCTTATGGAAGACAACCCATGTGACTGGGCCTCAGTCACCACCAAAACGTAAATTACGCATTCTGGGGCCTTTGTGGGGTGGTGCAGCAGGTGAAGCTGCTGCCTACAATGCTGGCATCCCATATAGGACAGCCGGTTCCAGTCCTGGCTGCTCTGCCTCCCATCCAGCTCCCTGCTAATGCACCTGGGAAGGCAGTGGAAATTGGCCCAAGTGCTTGGGTCCCTGCCACCCATGTGGGAGACCTGGATGGAGTTCCAGCTTCCTTTGGCCTGGCCCAGCCCTGGCCATTGTGGGCATTTGGGGAATGGAGCAGCAGCTGAAGATCTCTTTCTCTGTCTCTCCCTCTGTCACTCTGCCTTTCAAATAAAGTAATTTTTTTAACCACATATTTTACAATGGGACACATCTACACACCTATTAGGATGGCTAAATTTAGACTGAGAATACCAGTTGTAAGAATTTGGGGCAATTGGGGACACTTACTAGTGGAAACATAAATGTTACAACATGTTTACAAAACCGGCAGTTCCTAGAACCGGAACATATACCTACCATACAACCCTGACATTCCATTCTTAGTTGTTAACCCAAGAGAACTGAAAATCTATGTCCACATGAAGACATCTACAGATATTGTTTTATTTTTAACAGCAAAAAATAGAAACCACGTACATGTTCATCAGGTAGAAAATGGATAAATGAAATGTGACATATCACTTTGCAATACAAAGGAACTACTGATAACATGCAACTCACAGATGAGTCTTAAATGGGTTATGCTGAGAAGAAAACCAGATAAAACAAACGGGTGATAGTGGTAGAAGGTTGACCAGTAACTGTTGCAACCAGGATACACATGGGAAGGACTAAAGGGGGTTTGAGTAAGTTTTGGGGGCTGTTGAAATGTTCTGTATGTTGGTGGGTTCGTGGGTGGACACATTTATTAAAACTCATTGTAGGGGCCGGTGCTGTGGCGCAGCGGGTTAATGCCCTGGCCTGAAGGGCTGGCATCCCATGTGGGCGCCGGTTCGAGACCCGGCTGCTCCACTTCAAATGCTGCTCTCTGCTAATGGCCTGGGAGGGAAGTGGAGGATGGCCCAAGTCCTAGGGCCCTTGCACCTATGTGGGAGACCAGGAGGAGGCTCCTGGCTCTTGGCTTTGGATCGGCGCAGCTCCGGCCATTGCAGCCAATTGGGGAGTGAACCATTGGATGGAGGACCTCTCTCTCTGCATCTCCTCTTTTTTTTTTTTTTTTTAACTCATTGTACATTCTAACTGGCTGTATTTTTTTAAAGGATGCTAGTTTTACTTTTTTTTTTTTTAAGATTTATTTATTTGAAAGAGTTACACACAGAGAAAAGGAGAGGCGGGGGGAGAGAGAGAGAAAGAGAAAGGTAGGTCTTCCATCTACTGGTTCACTCCTCAATTGGCCACAACGGCTCGAGCTGAGACAATCCAAAGTGAGGAGCCAGGAAATTCTTCCGGGTCTCCCACGCAGGTGCAGGAGCCTAAGCACTTGGGCCATCTTCTGCTTTCCCAGGCCATAGCAGAGAGCTGGATCAGAAGTGGAGCAGCTGGGACTAAAACCAGTGTCCATGTGGGATGCCAGCACTGCAGGCACTGGCCCCATTACTATTTTTTAAATAAAGATTTATTTTTTTGAGAGACAGAGTTACAGACAGAGGGAGAGACAGAAGTCTTCCATCCACTGGTTCAACCCTCCAAATGGCCACAACTGTCAGAGCTGAGCTGATATGAAGCCAGGAGCCAGGAGTTTCTTCTGGGTCCCCCATGTGGCTGCAGGGGCCTAAGCACTTGGGCCATGTTCTAGTGCTTTCCCAGGCCATCAGCAGGGAACTGGATTAGAAGTTGAGCATCTGGGGCCAGCACTGTGGTGCAGTGGGTTAAAGCCCTGGCCTTCAGTGCCAGCATCCCATATGGGCACTGGTTCAAGTTCTGGCTGCTCCACTTCCAATCCAGCTCTCTGCTATAACCTGGAATAGCAGTAGATGGCCCAAGTGCTTGGGCTCCTGTACTGCATGGGAAACCTGGAAGAAGCTCCCGGCTCCTGGCTTCAGCTCAGCTCAGCTCTAGCCATTGTGGTCATTTGGGAAGTGAACCAGAGGTTGGAAGACCTCTTTCTCTGACTCTACCTCTCTCTGTAATTAAAATTCAAATAAATAAAATAACTCTTTAAAAAAAGAGTTGAGTAGCTAAGTTGAACTGGCACCCATATGGGATGCCAGCACTAAAAGCAGATTAAAGGCAGAGGCTCCCTCGCTGCAATCTATTGAAAGTCAACCCTTGACACAAGGGTTTGTAAAACAGAAAGAAAAAAATAAATAAAATAAAAAATAATAAAAGGCAGAGGCTTAGCCTACTACACCACAGCACTGGACCCAACTGGGTGCATTTTATTTATGTAAAGTATACTTAAGGGTCTGGTTGAAGCATCAAAGTTAGTTTACTTGGGTAATCAAATTATTTAAACTAGGAAACAGTTTGCCCAAGCTGGCTGTGTATGGTGGGAAAACATATATTTAGAATTAGCCAGCTGGACTCAGTTCAGATGATCCCAATTTTGTTGGCAACGTCCAGAGCATCATAGTCAGGAGCCAGCCGCACATAGGCCTTCTTCTCTCCGTCAGGTCTGATCAGGGTGTTGACTTTGGCCACATCAATGTCATAGAGTTTCTTCACAGCTTGTTTGATCTGGTGCTTGTTGGCCTTGACATCCACAATGAACACCAGGGTGTTGTTGTCTTCTATCTTCATAGCAGACTCCGTGGTCAGGGGGAACTTGATGATGGTATAGTGGTCAAGCTTGTTTCTCCTGGGGGCGCTCTTCCGAGGGTATTTGGGCTGCCGTCGGAGGCGTAGTGTCTTGGGCCGCCGGAAGGTGGGGGATGTGCGGATCTTCTTCTTCTTGTGGCTGTGGACGCCTTTCAGCACTGCCTTCTTGGCCTTTAAGGCCTTTGCTTTGGCTTCGACTTTAGGAGGGGCAGGAGCTTCCTTCTTCGCCTTCGGCGCCATCTTGGTGAAAAGGGAGTAACAGGTTTTTATAATTTTCTCACAAATTGATTAAATGCACTGAATCGAGTTTAAACAATCCAGATTTATGTATTGTTGTTATCAATGACATTGAAAGCCAAGGGGCCCACGCCGTGGTTCACTTAGCTAATCCTCTGCCTGTGGCACCATCATTCCATATGGGCACCGGGTTCTGTCCTGGTTGCTCCTCTTCCAGTCCAGCTCTCTGCTGTGGCCAGGGAGGGCAGTGGAGGATGGCCCAAATGCTTGGGCCCCTGCACCCGCATGGGAGACCGGGAGGAAGTACCAGGCTCCTGGCTTCGGATTGGCACAGCGCTGGCCATAGCGGCCATTAGGGGAGTGAACCAACGGAAGGAAGACCTTTCTCTCTGTCTCTCTCTCACTGTCTAACTATAACTCTCTCTCTTTCACTGTCTTAACTCTGCCTGGCAAAAAAAAAAAAAAGAAAAAAGAAAAAAGAAAAAAAGAAAGCCAAGGAACAATTGGTGTTAGTGAATAGTGATTGATTAATGATTGAGGCATGTTACATTCCCACACATTATGTGATCTGTATGTATGGAAAGGCAACACTGGCCGCTGATCACTCTTCCTACAATGGGCCTGCAATGACAAGTTCACGCCGTAAAGCACACAGATGTTTGCTTGGTCAGTGCAGGGCACCCTGGCTGACTTAAGCCTCCGCATCCACCACTTGAGTCCATACCTCAGTAACACTGTTACAGACAAAACAAATTGGTAATCTGCCTCGAGCTTGCTTCTTTTCCCATCTCATCAGCCTTGCTCCTGTCACCTACTGCCCTGTTGGTCTCTCCTGAAAGCCAAGGCAGGGAATTTTCAGCTTGCAGATCCCCCAAGCTCCTTCAACTCAAAATATCCAGAACTGAACTTACCAACACCACTCCCAAAAGGAAACAAAGCTTCTCTTTATTTTCCTCATTTGGAGACTAGGAATCATCCATGGACTTCATTAGGTAGAATAAGCAGCTGGAATTTCTTTTTTTCAGATTTATTTAGTTATTTGAAAGAGTTACACAGAGAGAGAAGGAGAGGCAGAGAGAGAGAGAAATCTTACATTCACTGGTTTACTCCCCGGATGGCTGCAACGGCAGGAGTTGAGCTGATCCGAAGCCAGGAGCCAGGAGCTTCCTCCAGGTCTCCCACGCGGGTGCAGGTGCCCAAGGACTTGGGGCATCCTCCACTGCTTTCCCAGACCATAGCAGAGAGCTGGATTGGAAGCGGAGCAGCCGGGACTCAAGCCGGTGCCCATATGGGATGCTGGTACTGCAGGTGGCAGCTTCACCCACTATGCCACAGCGCCGGCCCCCAGAAGCTGGAATTTCTTAGAAGAGAGCAAAGTATTTTTTCCTATTAAGAAACAAGGGGCTGGCGTTGTGGTACAGTGTGTTGAGCCAGTGCTTAGGACACCCACATCCCATATAAGAGTAACAGTGTGTGTTCTATTACCTCTAATTCTGGCCCGACTTCCTGCTAAGGTGCCTGGGAAGCAGTGGAAGATGGCTCAAGGACTTGAGTTCCTGCTACCCACCTGGGAGACCAGGATGGTGCTCCTGGCTCCTGGCTGCACCCTGCCCAGCCCTGGCTGTTGTGGCATTTGGGGAGTGAGCAAATGGGCGACCTCTGTCTCTCCTTGCCTTTTAAATAAATCAATACATAAACCTTTTTTAAAAATAAAAAATTAGGAACTCTGGGGAAAACAACAGCAAATCTAAAAATTCATAATACAAAAAGGAAGTAAGCCAGGATGCAGCATTATGGCATGTGAGGACATGGACTGACTCTGTCATCTGGAATGTTCTCCTTCAAGTGGGACAAGGACAGACTGGGCCATCAGAGTCCTGGAGGAAAAGGTCCCGCTCCTACCTGACTCAGACGTGAGTGACACTGACATCAGCAAAATGCTGGAGATGCTCTTTATTAGTTTTCACTCCCACAGCCAACTCAGAGAAAAAAAGATAGAATTATGGTACAGGCCAGAATTTAGATTTTGCCAATCTTGATAATATAAAAATAAAGATAGAGCCGACCAAAAATGGAGGGTGGAGAGAAAGGTCTTAATATCCACATTCTATGAAAATGGGAATTGAGAAATAGCAGCTAAAATAGTATTCTACAAGAACAACAAAAAGTGTAAAAAAGATTAAAAGCAATTCTTCTCCCTGAAGAGGAGGTTAGGATGAGGGAGTGTGGGGACCGAGGCTATCTGTTCTCAGCTCTTAGGATAAGGTATTTCTTTTTGTTTGGGGTTTGTTTATTGGACTGTGCAGTTGTATGACTCTGATTAAAAAAGAGTATTTGTTCAAGTTATTTTATTTGATGCCCAGGGTGCATGTGTCCTGACTGCACTGGAGCCCCTCAGGCTGACAGCCACGCCTGACGTTTCCCCGGCCACGCGTGTCCAGCCGCTCGCCTCACACACTTGCATGCACTGTGGACTGCTTCTTGGCTTTCCTAACATCTAGGCAGTATTTGAGTATTATGTTCAGGAAGTGCTTCTTAAGACTTATAACACACACACACACACACACCTCAGAAGATCAAATCTATATTAGCATTGTTTTAGTTGGTGCTTTTTCCGGCCAGATTTATTTCCATTATGATGATTAAGGTTTCCATTTAAACAAGCTGCCAAAATACATGACCTCTGATTTCACACAGGTTATAAAAGTTAGGACAGAAAAAGAACATAAACATCTACAAGTAGCACAACAGTGATGACCTTATAATTGCATGGTACAGGAAAAAGGGCACAGAAGAGGAATACAAATAACTTATAATCGAGGGCTGCAGTCAGAATTTCCTTTGATGACCTCTTAAAACCCACCAGAAGAGTGAAAGGAACGTTACTAAGCCTTTACAAACAACCGTGCACACTCTCAGAGTGCGTCCTCCCCTCCCGGGCACATCGTCCCTCAGCAGGCGCCGGACACTGCCAGCTTCTTCAGATGATCCATGAACACCTGCAAGCTGACGTCATCAGTGAGGATGGGGGCTCCGGTCTCCTGCAACATAACGAGAAGGGTTTATTGGCACCTCCCTTAAGAGCTGGCTAGAATTCCAAAGTGTTAGGGATCTTCTGCCTCGGAACATTCACAGGTGTCCCCCGCCCTGAGCATCTGCTATTGTCCCTCTCCCCTGCCTGTGAATGACTTCTTCCAGCAGAAAACCTGTTTCTGGATCCTGATCCACTGAGATCAGACCACTCCTGCCCGCAAGAGTTTTGAGCACCTGCCTTTCAGTGGTGTCCCTTCTCCACAGTCCTGATGACTCAGCCGGCCCACGCTCCCCGGCAGGAGGGAGCCTCCTGAGACCCATGACCCCCTCCCAGCCTCCTCGCCCTTTGCCAGCACCTAGTCCCCGAGTTCTGAAGCGCTCTGCACACAGCAGCCTTGACACAAGGGTACACTCACAAAAGAGTGAGTGTGTGAGGGAATCAGGACCTCCACAGAACCGTAGGTGCAATATCAGAAAACACCTATGATTTCATTAATTTTATAGGAAAAGATCTGACTAGAAAGAAATCTGTAGTGAAATCTCGAACTTGTAAAGAAAATAAATATACACGGGGCAAGTCTTCAAAATGCCTATTAGGAAAACACCATGCATGAATTTCAAAAATTCTGGCACCAAAATAAACATCTTCTAATTCAATTTTCCACACACTTTCTGAAGTACCTTCATACATATACGATACATATACTTTATGACAGTCATTATGTAAACTCAATTTCTTTTTTCATATTTTTACAGCATACAGCCTTGGTGTGTACTGAAGCCACACCATCCAGGCTTGCGGAAATGCACACTATAACGCTTGTCAAAAGAAAAAACCGCCTAGTTAATGCACTTCTCAGAACATTTCCCCATCATTAAGCAAAAGGTGGCTGCATCATGCAAACATTCATCAAGGGAGAGAAATGGCTACAGTAATATCAGATAAAGTACAGTGCAAAAAAATTACCGTAGACAGACAGGGGCATTATATAATGATAAAAAGGTCAATCCATCAGGCAGAGACAGCAATCTTATGTGTATATGCCCCAAACAAAGCTACAAAACGTGTGAAGAAAAAATTGAGAGAACTTCAGTACCCCAACTCAAAACTGATGAAGCTAGAGGACCAGCAAGGGCATAAAAACAATTCAATAACTATCAGACACTTGCAGGACGTTCCATCTAACAGCCACGGAATACATATTCTTTTCAAGTGACCATGAAATGTAAGCCAACACAGACCACATCCTGGGCCACAAAACAAACCTCAGCAAACTTACAATAATTGAAATCATACAAAGTACATTCTTCAACCACAATGGAATCAAAACAGAAATTAGTAATAGACACACAAGAAAATACCCAAATACTTGGACTCTAAGTAATATGCTGATATTCAAACTCACAGGACAAAGCTAAAACACTGCTGAGTGGAAAACAGCAGCAAATCTACAAATTAGAAGAGAGGAAAAAGTCTCAGATTACTATATAGTCTCCCACTTTAAGAACCTAGAAAAAGAATAAAAAAAAAAAAAGAAACCAAAAAACCTAAAGCAAACAGAAGGAAGGAAACAATGTCTGCAGACAAACTGATGGAATTAAAAAGACAACATGGAAAAGCCAATCAAATGAAGAGCTGCTTCTCTGAGAAGATCAGTAAAATTACCAAAACTTAGGTAAGACTGAAAAGGCGAAACAGAGGACACATGTGGATCGCTATCAGGAATGAAATAGGGGCACCACTATAGACTATATGAAGATCCAATAGATGCTAAGCGAGTACTACAAGCAATTTTACACCTTAAGTTTTATACTTAAACAAACTGGACTGATTTCTCAAAAACCACGGCAGCCAAATCCATCCAACAGGAGTTCAAGTCTTGGCTACGCTGCTTCCAATCCAGCTTCCTGCCAATGCACTTTAAAAGGCAGTGGTAGAGGCCCAAGGACTTGGTCCCTGCCACCCTTTGAGAGACCAGGATGGAATTCCTGGCTCCTGGCTTTGACCTGGCCCAGCCCTGGCTGTTGTAGGCATTTGGGGAGTGAACTAGTGGATAGAAGACATCTCTCTTTCTTTGTCTCTTCTTCTTTCTCTATCATTCTGCCTTTCAAATAAAATAACCTAATCTCAAAGGGGTGGGGGGCAACGCAATGGGGGCAGGCATTTGGCACAGCAGTTAAGCCACTGCTTTGGGTCACCCATGTATCACACTGGAGTGCCTGGCTTGAGTCCTGGCTACTTCGCGTTGACCCAGCTTCCTGCTAATGTGCATTGCAGGAGACAGCAGATGACAGCTCAAGTACCTGTGTCCCTGCCACCCACGTGGGAGACCTAAACTGAGTTCCTAGCTCCTGGCTTTAGCCTGACCTAGTCCCCTGGCTGTTGTGGGTATCTGGGGAATGACCTAATGGATGCAAGATTTCTCTGTCTCTGCTTTTCAAATAAAAGGAAAATAGAACAACACAAAACAAAACAAACAGGGCGACATGAGAGATGCTGGCAGTGATGGGACCCACACAGGGGCAGCCCTCTCTCCACTCCTCTCCAATGTGCTATTAAAGTGCACACCCCCCAACAAAATACCCATTTTTTTCTATCTATGGGCCAAAAGAGATACAACTGTACAATTTTTCAAACAAGTTTAAGAAGCAAACACTGGACAATTTCTCACCTGGCCCCAGGCAAACAGGTTATTGTGTGTCTGAGATGGGTTCACTTTGGACAAAAGAAATCTAGCCTGTAAAAAAAATGAATGGTGACATTAATATTAGTATACTAGGAAAAAATATGAGGTCTTCTCAGCTCTTTGGTTAAATCTGAAATTTTGTTTACTGCACAGAAACCTATTTCTTTAGCTTAAAGCCCACTGTCTCTCCATTTCTGAAAGATCATAAAACATGAAATGTGTATCTTATTCTGGCAATTCTCTACTTTTACAGCAGCATATTTTGACCACTCATTTTAAAAAGTCACAGCTGGAGGATTACCTGAATGCCAGTTTACGTCACTATGTAAGACAGTAACCACCTGTTTGGATTTGGAGCTGTAAAAGCAGATCACAGGACCGGCGCCGTGGCTCAACAGGCTAATCCTCCGCCTAGCGGCTCCGGCACACCAGGTTCTAGTCCCGGTCGGGGCACCGGATTCTGTCCCGGTTGCCCCTCTTCCAGGCCAGCTCTCTGCTATGGCCCGGGAGTGCAGAGGAGGATGGCCCAAGTGCTTGGGCCCTGCACCCGCGTGGGAGACCAGGAGAAGCACCTGGCTCCTGCCTTCGGATCAGCGCGGTGCACCAGCTGCAGCGCGCGGACCACAGCAGCCATTGGAGGGTGAACCAACGGCAAAGGAAGACCTTTCTCTCTGTCTCTCTCTCACTGTCCACTCTGCCTGTCAAAAAAAAAAAAAAAAGCAGATCACAAAGTGAAAAGCAGGTCAGAGCTGGAGCTCGCTTACCCACCTGACTGCCTCCGTGCTCCGTGTTGATGTAACGCGGCATCGGGAAGCGCGCTTGCAGGATTTCTTGCGCATCATCCAGGGGTGCCTGCAGGAGGTGCTTGAAGTTTTCGTACTCAGGCATGTCCTGATATCCCGCTTTCCGCCACTGGGCTATCGTCTGCACCAACACAGAATCACCAAAACTCTTGTGGACATGCTGTGACAACAGCCTTGGGTGTCCCGTCCACCCGGAGTTACTTGTTTCCAGTGAGGAAGTCCTCTGTCAAAAGTGACCCATTGTGGAGGGAGAGCAAAGCAGAACTGACCAGGAGGAGGAGAAACAGGAGCTCGCAAAGACAGTGTAGCTAGGACACCATCACCTGCATGGTTCTCCCAGAAACCTCACCCATCAGTCACACCTCTTGCTTTCCCATCTGTATAAGTCAATTAGTTCACAAAGGCCACGGATTAGTTAGCCTAAGGAGCCAGCCTAAAGAACCGTGGCCTCCCTTTTCTATTTCCACTGCTATCGGCCAGTCTAGCGTCTCTTCTCCCCACACCTTGCAGCCAAGGGAGTTGTTAGCTGCCTACCTGGAACCTCTGTCCACTTCTCTTTTCCTAACAGCACACACATTACACTTCTCATACAGACCAGGCAGCTGCCCTGCTGGGCCCTCAGGTGGAACCACTCTTGGTAGGGGAGATCACAAGCTGTACAGATCAATGTATGGGAGTTATTTAGGCTACAGGAAGAGGTAACAGAGTAACATGTGGAAAGTGAGGATGATTTTTCTCTCCAACTAGGCTAAGAACCACTTTGTGTCTCATTCCTCAACAAGCGCTCCAGGAAATATTTATACACACAGGAAATGAAGAAGTATTCATTAGCTGATTTCTGTACCTTTATAATTAAACTGCAGTGTAATCACATGTAATGTAGGGAATACAACAAGAGAACGAGAAGGAAGAGAGAGTAAGAAAACATAACCAGTGCACTAGTGTGTTTTAACAGAAGTACTGATAGAAGCATACTTCAAAGGGTTTATGGAAAATGGAATTAAAAGTAAGTTTATTTCAGTGTAAAATTTTTTGAAATCCCTGCACATGGTCTCCAAAAAGTTCATGAAAAGTGCAAATTATGAAGGAACTATGCATGGATCTCAAAAATATTTTGCAGTGAAATAAATATCTTTTAACTCCATCTATCGTGCTTTTTTTGAAGTGGCCTCGCACGATACTAAATCTCTTCAGATGTCTCCTCCTGTAGCCTGCTCTCCCCTTCTCAGAACTGCCAGCTGCCATTTTCTGGGTGTTAATTTTTGACTGATGGGTGAACTGGAGAAAATGCCTATAAGCTCACTTGAATCCAGGAGTTCTCTTGGACTCCCATTACTGACAGTCTAGCATTTGGGGCAAGTGGCTGGCACCAATACTTCCTAAGCCATTGAGGAAATCCTGAAACACAAGTTGCATCTTTTCAGGACATCTGATGTCACTTCTAATGTTCAGGCATTAGAAAGCCAAATCAAGCCCCAAAACAATCTACTACAGGTAAAGAAGGCACAGTACGGGAAGAAGCATCACTGAACATAATGCTCAATTAACGGATTTTTCCATGATGATGCAAACAATTCAGAGGTCTGACTCCTTTCTCAGATCATGAGCCCCTCTGGGAAAGAAAAGACTCCCTGAAAGCCACCAGGGCCATCATAGTGTAACATTATTGGGGTCACATCACGTTATGAGAGGAAAACTTTAGTTCCAACCTTAACTTCAACATAACTCTGAGATAGATGCAAGAGTGTGCAAAAAGTTTACTGAACAAACTAGTTTTGCCTAGAAGTCAGAAAGTAATAAGTTATGGTTTCTTAAAAGAACCATGTAAAATTTACATACAGCAAATATTATTTATTAAACATACAAATACCCCAGGGCACCTGGCAAAGATGTTATTCATTAGACTAATGGCCAATGTACTCATTAGAATAAAGTTTGGATTTTTGAAGCTCAAATTCTTGTTTCACATGTCATTTTTAGAAAGCCTTAAATTAATAAATCTGAAGAAAACAAAGGCAAGAGAAAAGAAAGGCATCACTGTCCTCTTACCTCACCCAGGTAAATGACAATCTGGAAGAAGGTGTCCATCAGCAGAATTCTGTCGGCCAGGATGCTGCTGCTGTCCAGGAGCACTGGCTGCAGACAAAGGGAGAGAGATGGCCCCGCACTGCCCCAGTGGGAGGGAGATGGCCCCACACTGCTCCGCTCCCCAGACAGGGCGGCGGTGGCTGACAAGTGCTCCCTGCTTCACACCACACTCCCACCTTCCGTCCCCCAGCTCAGTCTAAGGCTCAAGGGCACAGGGGAAACAGCTCCAAGTAATCTCTCAGCAAGTGGAAGGGGTAGCATGGAATCTTGTGATCTGGAGCCTGGAAATCTCTTCAAACACTCTCAGTTTTGTGCTGAAAATGCATTTTGTCACCTAGAGATATTGCCTCTCCAATCTATTACAGCTGTAGACGAGATAGAGTATGGATGCTGATACACAAAGCAACACTTAGCACAAGTTCTTCAAGTTCACTACAAAATGTATTTTGTTCTGCACTCACATAAACAAATATTGATATTTTGGTTTCTTTTCATAAAGTTCTTTATTTTTGCAGGATTCTTGAAAAACATCATTTAGAAAAGTTGCTGTTTCAATTTTTTTCAGTAACATGTTGTTACATAATTTTTGTGAATATTTCATAGGTTACTTATTTTTCTACTATGAAACACTCAGATTATTATCTAACTCTATTTTAATAGTTTATAAACAGCTTTATATGTCCATCTTTTTCCTATGGATATTTTTAATACTCAAAAATAAGGTTAAGTTGCTACAGAAACTCAAAGTTTTCAATATATTTTTTTAAAGTTCTGTTCTAAAAGTAAATTTGCTAGGGGAGAATAAAAAAAAAACCAGACATATGAGGTGACTGCAGTTCTCCAAAAAGCCCCCAAGTAACACCTACCTCGGGGGGCCCCTGGAACGAGTAGGAGTAGAGGATCGGCTGGATCATGATGAGGGACTGCGTCAGATCCTGCCGTGCAAAGTGGTGCCTGTAATACGACGACTCATCGGGGCTGTTGTTAAACACCTGGAGGAACGGCGATCTTCTGAGGTGGAACATGAACTGCAAACACAAAGCGAGAGACAAAGGCACAAAGCTGCAACCCTGCTGCGGTCCGGCAGAGGAGGCCACCTCAGCACCGACACAGCAGAGCCCCAACTTCAGGAGAAAGGTCTCTATGTTCACATAAACAGGAAGCAGAAAGTGGTGCCTGGGGTCTGGGGAGAGGGCAATGAAGAGTTTTGTTGAATGGGTTGAGAATTTTGGTTTTCTTGGGGCCAGTGCTGTGGCATAGCATAAAACTGCCACCTGCAGTGCCGGCATCCCACATGGGCGCCGGTTCGTGTCCTGGCTGCTCCACTTCTGATCCCTCTCTCTGCTATGGCCTGGGAAAGCAGCAGAAGATGGCCCAAATCCTTGGGCTGTGTGGGAGACCCAGAAGAAGCTCCTGGCTTCAGATCAGCACAGCTCTGGCTATTGTGGCCAATTGGGGGAGTGAACCAGTAGACTGAAGATCTCTCTCTCTCTCTGCCCCTCCTTCTCTGTGTAACTCTGACTTTCAAATAAATAAATAAACCTTTAAAAAAAAAAAAGAAAGAGAATTTCGGCTTCCCAAGATGAGACCCTCTGGGATCTGCTGGGTAACAATGTGAATAAACACTACCCAAATGTACACTGACAAATGGTTACCGTTTCTGGGTACATTTTAAAGTTACATGTTTTTGACTATGATTTTAAAAATATTTAAAGGTCCTCGGGATATGGCAGAGCTTCCACATGAAAAGGAAAAGGTCAACAAACAATTTCCAGAGCACCTGGGCTGTGGAGACAGAATGTCTGCTCTCTGAGAAGTCAGGTTCCATGGGAAAAAAGCCCTCTGGGGCATCCTCACATTACCAGCCACAGCACTGAAATAACTACAGCAGGTGGGGGTGGTGATGGGCCAGCCCACCACCCAGAGCTGTGGAGTTGAGGATAGATCCTGAAAGACATGAATGGGATGGCTGGAGGTCAGGGAGAGGGGACTGCAGGCCTAGGAAGGGCAGATGAGAGCTCAGGGCACAAGCTGGTCTTGGGGCTGGAGTGACAAGCACAGGGGAGAGACAACGCTGGGGAGGTCATGGTCCTCACCCCAAGAATTACAGGGGAGTGGGGAGCGGAGTTTTTGCTCACTGTGCAGAGCTGCCAGCATGTGACAGTGAGCTGCCTTGAGAAGTACAAAGTTTCTTGAGGCTCAGAATTAAACCACAGGCTACTAAAGACTAATGTGGTTGACATACAATAGACTCTATGTGCAAGGTATGATGTGCTTGCCAAGAAGAATTGAGTCCTTCCAATAAACCCACGAGTTCTCCTTATTTACAGGTGAGGAAACTGAGGCAGACAGGTGTGACCAACTTGCCCCAGGTCACCGCACTATGCAGTGGCAGCGAGGGACTCTCCTCCAAGCCACTGGCTCTAGAGATTGGGCTCCCGATGTCTATCTTGGAATGCCTTGCCCGAAAGGCTCCTTAGGAAAACCTCATCTGCTGGTTTTCTAACTGCTCTTCAAGAATCAGTGAAGCGAATGCTAAGGGCACTGTTAGGGGGAGCCACTGGGTGGTTGCATGGGCACACTGAGTGGCATCCAGTCCCTCTACTTTACATGCTAGCTTCTGAGGAGGGGCCCTTGGAGAAAGGACTGTACGGTTTTGACTGCAAATCACTTCTCCAGACCAACTCCTCCCTTCTAAACTGAAATCCATAGGGCTTGGGACCTCATCTGCGATAGCAGTGGTGGGGTGAGAGCTGCAACTCCGCTCTGATCTTCTCAAACTCCACCTGGCCTCAACCTGCCAGGCACAGACCCCGGCAAGTCCCAGGCTCCTGCTGTCAGCTGGTTCACACAAAGCACTGAACAGGTGGCTGGCACCGCACCAGGTTTCAGTACTTGATGGAGCCCTCAAAGCCAGCCACAGAGCTCAGCTCTAGCTCACTCACAGTCTGGGAAACGTGGAAACCTAGGTCCATGAGAGCAGCTTCCTGCTCCATCCACTTCTCTCCTCTCTTCCCTTGTCCAGGGGCAGCTGTGTGCTTCATTTCACGCCTTCTGTAGCTACTTTCAGAGCTGCTTACTACCGATGCCTAGATAGGATGCAGCCGGATAACCACAGATTCATTGTGAAACACTTGTCATGTTATGTTAATAACCTGTCATACTAACTGTGGCTTTGTTCTGTTAAATCATCTCTGGTGCCCTCACTTTCCTGGTTTACTGCCGAGGGAACTAAACTTCTGCAAATTAGAGATCTGGTTGTGGCCTACTGCTAAAGACTCTGCTTCGCCTTCTCAGGACACTAGATGCACTTGTTTTCTGACTGTCCTTGCTGTCTCCTTAGGGCCTGGGGTCGTGCTGCACAGACACAACTTGGTCTTCAGTTAATAAAACTACAGCTCCTCATAGAGGTTGGAAATGGGACACACTTCACTTTACTACAATGGTTACTCTGCAGGAATTCTTAAAATACTTACCTGAGGATATAGAGAGAAGGAGTCTGATAACCTGAAAGAAGAGGGGTCTTCTTTGTTATACTGTCCAAACTTCTGACACTGTGGAAAGGAAACATATTATTAAAAACAAACAAACAAAAAAGTAAGATACTGTCAGGTGTTAAAATGCAATCTTCTTCTTCTTTTTTTTTTTTTTTTTTAAAGATTTATTTATTTGAAAGAGTTACAGAGAGAGAGAGAAAGAGAGAGAGAGAGAGAGAGAGAGAGATGGAGGTCTTCCATAAGCTGGTTCACTCCCCAAATGGCCTCAACAGCTGGAGATGAGCCGATCCAGAGCAGGAGCCAGGAGCTTCTTCTGGGTCTCTCAGGTGGGTGCAGGGGCCCAAGAACTTGGGCCATCCTCTGCTGCTTTCCCAGGCCATAGCAGAAAGCTGGATCAGATAGTGGAGCAGTCAGGACTCAAGCCGGTGCCCATATGGGAAGCTGGCACTGCAGGCCTTTAACCCGCTGTGCCACAGCGCCAGCCTCTATGTTCCAGTCTTAACTCTGCCACCTACTGAGTCTAGACTAGTGTCTCTCAGGCATCAAGAGGCAGACGACCACCACTCACAGTGGGGGGAGGTGGGGGTTCAGATGCAGACTCTGGAGAGGAACTGCAGCTCCCCTCCTGTAGCAGCTCCCACTCAATGCTGGCCGAGGTCATCCCGGCCACAGGGGGACTGTATAATCTCTCTCAGGTGCCTTTTCCGTAGGAAGACCCTCCAGGATCACAGAAACGGCAGTCAGAGATACACTCTGATGCTCTCTCAAGTTACCACTCAATTCTCTTCCTTTCCAGGGCAGGTTTCTGAACTGTCATCTTTTTTCTTTCTGCATTTAGTGTCCAGTGCTCGCCCCCGCCTGAACCCCAGTGGTGACTTTCACCCAACTACAGGACTGCATTCCTTTGACGTACTTTTCCCAGTTAGTCCACATTCCACCCATAAAGATAACCTATCACATCCAAAACAAATAGATTAACACGCTCCCACCCTCCAGTTCTAATTCTCCCATTTGTCTATCTCACTTTTCTTGTAGTTGCCTTCAATTGAAATGTGAGAGAACGCTGACTTTTTGGCTTTTGGTTCTGCCTACAGTCATTTTACCAAGTTTTATCGATTCTTTATTTAGAGTACATCCTAGTCCAAAACCTTCTCCTGTCTTTGTTAATACTGCCACTACCTTCATCTCAGCATCATGAGCCTGCAAAATCCTCCATCACAGCAGTAGCTTCTTCCCCCTGAAACTTCTCTTATATGATGATAGTAGATGTAAACTGAAGCATCACACTGATCCCATACTCCTGCTAAGAATCATACCCAAGGGGCCAGCGCTGTGGCATAGCGAGTAAAGCCACTGCCTGCAGTGCTGGCATCCCATATGGGCGCCAGTTCAAGTCCCAGATGCTCCACTTCCAATCCAGCTCTCTGCTTTGGCCTGGGAAAGCAATGGAAGATGGCCCAAGTCCTTGGGCCCCCGCCCCCGTGTGGGAGACCTGGAAGAGCCTCCTGGTTTCGGACTGGACCAGCTCTGGCCATTGCAGCCATTTGGGGAGTGAACTAGCAGATGGAAGACCTCTTTCTCTGCCTCTCCTTCTCCCTCTATGTAACTCTGACTTTCAAATAAATAAATAAATCTTTAAAAAAAAAAAAAAAAAACCTCTCTCTTTCTCTGCCTCTCTACCTCCACCTTTTAAATAAGTAAATCTTAAAAAAAAAAAGAAAAAAAAAAAAGAATCAAGTCTCCCTCTCTCCCTGCAGCTGCAGCATTCCGGTTAGGGTGTACCTTCACTGTCTCTTTTCCCCACTGTCCAATCTGGTTTCCTGTGACAGTGGTCTTTCCAACATTCCCAGCATACAAATGAAAGGCACAGCTACCTCCCCCAGGCTTGTTCATGCTGGGCCACTAACCAGCAAGCCGTGCCTTCTCCTCTATTATCCTACTCTTTATAAAAAGGTCTGGGGCTGGTGTTTGGCATGACAATTAAGACACAGCTTGGGACACCAGCATCCTATATCAGAGTGTCTGGGTTCAAGTCCTGCCTCTGATTCCAATCACAGCGTCCTCTCTCTCTTTTTCTCTTTCTGTCTGTCCTTCTCTTTGCCTTTCAAATAAATAAAAACAAATCAATGGGAAAAAAATGTGCTTCAAGGCTCACTAGGCAAAAAGGTTTTGCCAACCACTTGGACAGTCATCTCTTGCGTCTTTGCAATTCTAGAGGAGCAATTTTCAATTTGAGTTTGAAAATGGTTCCATGCAATGGCAAGGGCAATTACTGAGCTAAACAAGGTGAAACAGTTTTCCTCACTGGGTTTTGCAGTACCTCTGCCCACTAACACATGCTATGCACTCCAAGAAGACAGGATGATGTGGTACGCCAATTGTTAATTTGTTGCCTCATGCTTCCAAATTCATCCCTTCTGCCTGCTGCAAAAACCATGTGGGCATTTTAACCAGTATTCCCCTGCCAGCTGCCCCAGTGTTCTACAGTATGTCAGTGGAGGCTGCAGGAGGCAAGTGTTTGCTGGGGCCAGGTGCTCACCCAGCAGCCTCCCCGATGCCAGGTTGCTGCAGCTCTGTGGCTTGCCCAGTACTGAGCTCCTGGAGCAGACGGCAGCTAGCAGCTAGCTACCTAAGCACCCTCACGTGCCTCTGCAGAGACACTCCCCTGGGAACAGCTTTCCCCAGCACTCCAGAGGGTGTGGTTTTGTCAAATTCTAGTAAGTTCCTCAGACATATTACCATGGCAACTTCTTTGCTAAGAAAAATTTACTGAGCCATGGCCATGACCGCCCAATTAGGTCTGGATCAGCCCTGGGTGTGGGGTGGAGGAGGGCTCTTCTCTGTCCCAGAAGTAGTGGCTGTGCCCTGTTTTATTTATTACTCACAAGTCCCTCAAGCTACTCATCTGTTGTAGTAGCCAATCTTTATATAAAACTTTCCCTACCTAAAGTATTCAGTGTGATCTTGACATTTGGCCTAGTGGTTAAGATGCAGTTAGGATGCCCACATCTCATTACGAGAGCCTGGATTCCAGTTCCAGCTTCACAATTTCCAGCTTCCTAATGGCCATTGCAGGAGGCTGAAGTGACAGCTCAAGCAGTTGGATGCCTGCCACTCACACTGGAGACCTGGATTGAATTCCCAGCTCCTGGTTTTTGGCTGGCCCAGCACCAAGCCACCGTACCAGTGGCTGGGAGCTCTCTGTCTCTGACTCTCAAATATTTAAATAAATATTTTTTAAAAATTACAGTGTGATTTCTTGCTCCTGGTTGGACCCAGACTAATATACGAAGCATCTCCCTAAACTCACTGGGCCTGGACTTTTATTTCCCAAAACCACCTTCCAGATATGGGGGAAAATACAACTCAGCTCTTAACATGCACAGATTTGCATCACTCCCCAAATGTGTGTTGCTTCTTCCCAATTAAAACATCAGCCCTTGAAGGGAAAATACAGTATTGATCACTTCTTTCATACCACTCTCAGAACATCTAGTGCTTGGAATAAATGTTTGGGCCCCTGCCACTCACACAGAAGACTCAGATGAAGTTCATGGCTCTTGGCTTCAGCCTGGCCCAGCCCTGGCCACTGTGGCCATCTGGCAAGTGAACTAGCAGGTGGAAGATTTCTTCTGCTTTTCTCTCTATATAAGTCTTTCAAATAAATAAATCAACCTTAAAAAAAAAAAAATAGAGCAGAGATCAAGACAGAACCTGGCCGGTGCCGTGGCTTAACAGGCTAATCCTCCGCCTTGCGGCGCCGGCACACCAGGTTCTAGTCCCGGTTGGGGCGCCGGATTCTATCCCGGTTGCCCCTCTTCCAGGCCAGCTCTCTGCTATGGCCCGGGAAGGCAGTGGAGGATGGCTCAGGTCCTTGGGCCCTGCACCCGCATGGGAGACCAGGAGAAGCACTTGGCTCCTGGCTTCGGATCAGCGAGATGCGCTGGCCGCAGCGGCCATTGGAGGGTGAACCAACGGCAAAGGAAGACCTTTCTCTCTGTCTCTCTCTCTCACTATCCACTCTGCCTGTCAAAAAAAAAAAAAAAGACAGAACCTAATGCCTTTGTTCCCAACTTACCAGTCGGATGAGCTGTCGATCCAGCCACCGGAGCACGTCGGGCCCCTCCTCGGACTCCGCTCGGAACACCCCAAGCCGCGCCATCAGAACTGCTGCAGCCTCCTGGTCGAATGCGGCTTCAATGTGCCTGAGCTGACTCTGTGCATCTGCCCAGCTGACAATGCCAGAGGCAGGGCCACGGTTATGTGCAGGAGAGACACAAAAGCCAGATATCCACTTAGATAAACACAGATCCTGCTCCTTCCTCTCAGACCACACAGATGTGAGCTTCATTTTCAGTAATGAATCACAGGAATTCTATGTACGTTTTCAGTCACCCTTACGTGATCTCTGAAAACTATAAACTCAAGAAAATTACAGAGCAGAACTTCCCCATGTCCTCAGGACATTATGCAGGCAAATATTCAACACAGCACTGCTTCCTCTTGTTCAATCTTAAAAAAACTAAATGTTTACAAATTCACAAAATGACTTCCCAGCATCACATGCCCAGAAAAAAAGAATTAGTACATATACAAAAGTTTTCCAGATGGGTAAATACATCATGAACAAAATTAAAAATCAACATAGGCCAGAAATAGATGTATGCAACAAACACAATAATACCTATGTCCAGAATTCCTACAGTCTCTTCAATGCAGTAAACAAGAACAAGAAGTCTATTCTGCAAAAATGGGCAAGGCTATCACAGAAGAAATACATATGGCAAATAAACATGAAGAAGTACTCGACTCATTGATAAATGGGAAGAGACAAATGACAGTGAGAAATTGTTCACGATTTGCATGTGAAACATTGAAAATATCCATTGTTATTCAGGAGACAGGGCACTTTCCTTCCACTGTTTGCAGTATCAAAATTTAACTACCGTGAAGTTGACTGGCAGGCAGGACCTTAAATGTCCTTTAACAGAGGAATGATACTTCCTACACACGCCATGCAATACTATGCAGCCATGGAAAAACATAAATGGGCTTGCAAAGTGACATATATTGGATACCGATACAGCTATTTAAACATAAAAAGCTGTTGCACATGCACAAGATTATTTCAAAAAGGTGTGGAAAATGGAAAATGAGTTTATTTTGGTACAAACTTTTTTTTAAATCCTACAGTTTTTTCATAAAATGCATTTTCCACAAACCTTGAAGCACCCCCATATATATGGATATATGGTAGTTAACTTCAAGGACTGGCAAGAGCCAAACAATGGAAACCATAAAGGCAAACTAACATTAAACCATCTCTTCAGAGTGAAAATGCCAGTGAGGAACGTGGGAATACTCACTTTCGGGCGATGGTGGTCACACGGATGCGTCTCTGGGTGCTGGAGTGTTGATACTGAGTGACAAACTGGATGGCGCCTCTGCCTCCTTGGGGAATTGGGGCATTGTGCTGCAGGGACAAGAAGCCAGACATCTTGTTACTGTTACAGGCATGACTTCAACACAGTGGCATAGCCTGCTGTGCCCTTCTAAAGTGACTGCCACAGCCAGGACAGTATGGTTCTGGATGCACTTTGAATGGTACATTTAAGATTTGCATATTTTTCTATACAGAATGTTCACTTCAAAAAAAATAAATAACTAAAATAGCACATTCAACAAGGAGTTCAAGTTAATGATATGCATGCTGAAGTGTTTAGGGTGAATTTACACTGATGACTTTCAATTTGCTTTGAAATGCATCAAAAATAAGAAGGATGAAATCAACACATATGTTAACAAAGTAAATACAAAGGTGGTGGGCACAAGGGTGTTAACTATGCAGTTTTATCAGTCTCCTGTAATGTAGGTTTCTGATCTTTTTTTTTTTTTGAACCCAAGAAAATATTGGGGAAAGACTGAAACACTGAAAAATCCAACATTACAATGGCTGGTACCAGTAATTACTCTCCTAAGTTTATTTTGGTGCAAGAAAAATTTTGAAATTCATACATATAAGGAGTCTTCAAAACAGTCACAGGAAGTATGTCTTATGAAAAAACTATGTACAGATTTCACTTTTCTTTGTTTTTAAATTTACTTATTTATTTTAAAGTCAGAGTTAGAGAGCTCTTACATCTGCCGGTTTGCTCCTCAGATGGCCCCAAAAGCCAGGGCTGGATCAGGCTAAAGCCAAGAGCCAGATGCTCCACCTGGGTCCCCCAAGTAGTTGGTAGGGACCCAAACACTGGTGCGATCTTCCGTTGTTTTTCCCAGGCCATTAGCAGGGAGCTGGATTGGAAGTGGAGCTGCCGGGATTTGAACTGGTACCTATATGGGATGCCAGAGATGCAGGTAGCAGCTTAACCCACTGTACCACAACACCAGCCCTGATTTCAAATTTTTTTGCACCAAAATAAATATCTTTTAATTCCATTTTCCATCAACTTCTTAAAGAATCTCATACAATATCAAAATGGTATCAGTTCATGGAGGAATTAACCAGATGTCACTGGTTTGTAATAAATATGAAAAATAGGACATTAAGACATGAAAATGTAACCAAAAAAAAAAAAAAAATAAAAATCCAGCTCACCTGATTGACAACTTCAAAGTAGATGCCAAGCGTAGAGGTAGGATCCAGGCCACAGATTTTCCACTGACTTGTGCCAGCAACACCAAGCTCCTGGGGTGGGCAGAGGGATGATCAAACACAAACATCACCCTCAGGGTGAGCTGCTGAGCAGAAGTCCTGACGAGATACTCTCAGGACAGGTCACTTAGAATACTGCCTTTTAGGTGGAAATTTAAATCTAATTAAAAAGTTTTTTTTTTTTTTAACTGAAAAAAAGCACAATTACTGACAAGAAGACATAATATTTACATCTATAGTATCTTAAAATTAAGCTTTTTATTATGTTGGTAGTGTGACCAGTTTACACTACATCATATATATTATACAAATGGTACATAACACTGAAGTCAATAACAAATCAAGCCAGGTTTGGGGAAGAAGTAAATAGTAGGAGAAGGAGTTATCTAGTTAGCTTCAAGTTTTATGTACTTCTTTCATTATCATTATTAAAATCAGAAATAAAGAGTTACAGAACATTAGTTATAAAATGTTAATTTTCTATCCAATTGTTTTAGGTAAAAGCTATATATAAATTGTAACAGAACTGAGGAGATTGTAGTGGTATGAGAGGTGTATTTTACAGACTACTTAAAAGGCTTTCAGTGATAAACATGAGGTTCACTAAAATATGAATACAAACATCACTTATTTTTATTTAAAAGGCAGAGAGAGTCAGAGATGCTAGGGGGGAATGGTTGGGGGCAAGGAGAGACCCTGAGAACTCCCAACTGCTCTTTTACTGATAAAATGTCCCTAACAGCTGAGGCTGGCCATGCCAAAGCCCATGTCTACTTAAGCCATCACCTGCTGCCTCCCAGAATGCAAATTAGCAGGAAGCTGGAATGAAGAGCAGAGTAGAGACTTGAACCCAGGCACTCTGAAACATGGAATGTGGGTATCCCAAATGGTGTCTGAACTGCTAGGCCAAGTGCATCTGCCCCAAGCACTACACATTCTAACACCTCACATCACTCTGCAGAACACCAGGCTGGGAAAGTGACATGATTATGCACTTACAGAGTCGCGCTATTTCTTCATTCACTCCAACTTCAGCCACACTGCACATTGTCAGCTGACCCTAGTATGTTCTCTCCACAAAGCCATGCCAGGAGCCTACGTACCTGGCCACAGAACCAGTGATGGCCAAAGGGGAAAGGAAAGGTTCTTTCATAAGAGATTTATTTATTTATTTGAAAGGCAGAGTTACAGAGAGAGAAGGAGAGACAGAGAGACCTTTCATCTTATGGTTCACTCCCCAAATGGCTACAATAACCAGGGCTGGACCAGGCCAAAGCCAGGAGCCAGAAGCTTCTTCCAGGTCTCCCACGTGGGTATGGGGGTCCAAGGACCTGGGCCATCTTTTGCTGCTTTCCCAGGTGCATTAGCAGGGAGCTAAATAGGAAGTAGAGCAGCTGGGACTCAAACCGGTGCCCATATGGGATGCCAGCACTGCAGGCAGTGGCTTTAACCCACTGTGCCACAGCACCAGCCCCAGGAAAGGTTCTTAAGTGAAATCAACCAGGAGCTGTACAGTGGAGAGCTATAGAGAGCACACTGCTTTGTTCCAACAGTGCTTCCTAGGCACAATCATGAGACGGACAGATTCAGAGGTGGTTACCCACCCCATCCCTTTCATGGCCTTTTTAAAACACCTGCTGGAAGCTGAAGGACTACACTAGAGAAAAGCATCAAAGAAGTGAGAGGAGTTCGTGTGCCTCCCCTTCCTGCCTTGTTAACCCCTTCTCTAAGCACCAGGCCCAGTGGGGCCACAAACCTTCCATTTTCTTACTAACACACACTTAAGCATTTAACCTTTAAATGCCTTTACTGGTGGAATTATAAAGACAGAACCAGGGAATCATCGTTTTATAACCTCCAATTAAATAAGCTGATTCCAGTGATAACGGATGAGGCTAAAATCATGAGGCTGTCGGCAAGAAAATCTTCATATTGCACTGCACTCACATTCAAAGGGGAAATGTTCTTTTATAATGGAAAGACTTGGGGCAGTCGCCACCTTCCCCACGAGATCCAACTCAGTACCAGTAAAGGGGACAACGGCACTAAGTGCCTCCAGATGCGACACAGCACGGACTAAACATCAGCCAGGAGGTACGCCTGCCCGAAAGATGACCCTGAATCTGCCCCATCTTCAGAGCTAACCTCCGTTCACAAGGAATCCACGGAGGACAGACATAAGCTAAACACCAGTTCAAAGAAACAACCAGGCACACTGAGTGTGGGACATTCCACTAGAGAAGACATCAGGCACTGTCTCTTCAACAAGTCAGTGTCATCCAAGTTTTTTAAAAAGAGCAAAAAACATGGGGCCAGTGTTGTGGCCCAGCAGGTTAAGCCTCCACCTGCAATGCCTGCATCCTATATGGGCATCAGTTCAAATCCTGGTTGCTCTACTTCCAAGCCAGCTCTCTGTTAATGCCAGCACTGCAGCCTGAGAAAGCAGCAGCAGATGGCCCCAGTGCTTAGGTCCCTGTACCTACGTGGGACACTCCACAGAAGCTCCTGGCTCCTGGCCTTGGTCTGTCCCACCTGTATATGACCCACTGAGGATAAAAGGGAAGGACATAACTGCATAACAGCAGCCCTGCAAAGGCCTCATCGGGACGAAACGGCTTGTGCCCTGGCAACTGAGGTACATTCAGAAGGTGAGGGCCACCAGCAAAGCCACCAACCTGAATGATAAATGAACACTCAAAATCTGGTTTTAGTGAACACAGCTATCTCCATACACGACAGTATTTTCTGCTGTTCAACAACTCAGGCTGATCTCGCTGTATAAAGCTTGTTACTAGCTAAGAGTGAGATAAAGGTATCACTTCAAGGGCAAAGAGCACACAGGTTTATTCCTGAAGGATCTGTTGAATGGTTCCCTGGCACTGAACACAACACCCATGGCTTTTTGGCACAGTGACCCAAGCACAGGCAGTGGAGTCAGGGGAACCTGGGCTCCAGCTCCTCCATGTCAGCTCTGACCCTTAGGCAAGATACTTACCTTCTCCATGCCTCCTCTCTTTTAGATAAACAGAGGACAGATGGAAATGACGCTAGCCCCCAGACCTGTGGTGGTCAGCGAGGATTAGCCCTTCTCCCCTCCCACAGACACTCTCTACTGTGACATACTGCAAGGCTTCACATCCCAACACTTCTAACCAGTTACGGCTACGGCAGGAGGTGAGGGTGATGAAGGAAGAATTTCCCTTACATTTTCTGACACACACGGTCCTTTCACATTCAGGGATACACACGGACCAATGGCTCCTGCAATCTTCAGTTCCCGAGAGGTCTAAAAACAAATGATACACAAGTATAAAGTTAAAACTCACTGAGACCCACTCTGTCCCCATGATGGCTACAACACAAACTCAGAGGGAAAATACGACACTATGCTTGCCCCCATACTCAGATTTTTAAATTTGAATTCATTTTAACAACGCCCATTCCACTTCATATTAAAAAGGAAAAAAAGGGGCCAGCATTGTGGCACAGCAGGTAAAGCTGCCGCCTACGATGCCGGCATTCCATACAGTTGCTGGTTCAGGTCCCAGCTGCTCTACTTCTAATCTAGCTCTCTGTTAGTGCACCTGGAAAGGCAACAGTGGATGTCCCAGGTGCTCGGGCCCCTGTACCCATGTGGGAGAGCAGAATAGGGCTCCTGGCTTTGGCCATGCCCAGCCCTGGCCATTATGGCTATTTGGGGAGTGAAGCAGAGGTTGGAGGATCTCTTTCTTTTGTCTATTTCTCCCTCTCTCTCTGTAACTCCATCTTTCAAATAAATAAATAAATCTTCAAAAAAAGAAAAAATTCAACCATGTTATTAAACCATGTTATTAAAGTTGAACCTAAATGACTTAATGATCATTGCCAATTCTGTAAGTATTAGCTCCACCCGTATTTTCTAAAGGCATCTTTTAAAGTTTTCTCAGTGACTTAGAATCAGCTGTGTAGAGGGCCAGGAGTCCTTTCACGGAGAAACAAACCAAAACTCACAATGCTGTCTATTCAACAGTCACTAAATGAAAACCAGAGCTCTGGGAAGTGTGGACACCAAGATTGCTGGGGGGACACTGCCCACTGTGCGGATTCCCCTGTCCTTGGATTTCAGTGCTACTCCTAACCCCTACCCCAACACCAGCTCTCCTACAGTGGAGAAGACAGATGGTCTAACTCCAGAGTGCTGCAAGGTCTGCAGGGGAACTAGATTGCTCTGTTTTGAGTACTAACACACAGGCAGGTCAGCCTGGAGAAGCAAAGGGATGATGTGAATAATCTCTATGACAGCCACTGTGGTCTGGACACTTACATCCATGTCCAACAAACTGAGGTGGCTGGAAGCCTAACCACTGAGTAAGCAGGAACACTGCACAGTCATCCCTCAGTACCCAAGACGGACTGGTCCCAGATGCCCCTACACACACCAAAATCCATGTAGAAAAGAACGTGGTATTTGCATATAACCTATGCATTTCTCCCCAGATAATTTAAATCATTTCTATGTCACTCTAATACCCCAAACAATGTAAATACTATGTTACGCTGTATTATTTAGGAAATAATGTAAAAGCTGTTAAACTGCATTACTTAGGGAATGACAAGAAAAGAAGGCTACATATGTTCAGTACAAATTTTCCCCCAAATGTTTTGAATTCAGCTTGTTAAATCCCTTGCTGGGGAAATGTTCAGATACAAAGCTGTGAGTCCATTAAAGTTTTAAAGTCTGTCCTACCTTCACTTCTAAAGTAGCACCGAATGCCATTCGGAAATCTCCATTAAAATCCTTACTAAAAATTCTTTGGAATGTCTGCTTGAAGAGGGAAGTGTTGAAAGAATCTCCCATCACCATGTGGCCTCTAGGTAAGAAAAAAGAAAGCGAACATTAGCATTGACAGAAACCATTCAAGTGCCCCCTCAGTTCGTACAAACAATGGTTTAAGGAAGATTACCAGAAGAAATCACATCCACAAAACAGCAAGTTCAATTTGTGTACTTTAGGAAAGAAACTACTCCTAAAGCATTAAGCATAGAATCCTTAACAACAGTTTGATGTTTTGATCACTGTGATAATTATACAATTCAATAGAGTTGATAAAATCTCAGAGAACTCTATACATACACGTAGAAAAATGAATGCATGTGAAACTGATAAAACCCAAGTAAGGTCTGTGTGCCAATACTATTATTAAGTATTCAGCCACACATTTAGAAATATGTTTGACAGAACAGTGACTTTGGTAGAGTAAACAATAATAGAGGCTTAAATCCTCTTATTTTTTAAATTACAGGACTTGAACCTATCCCTGAGAACTCAAAATTCTCCGTGCCATCACATATACCACACTAAAGCAAGGTCAGCTAAAAGAGCTGAATGGCCCAGTACAGTTAATTGGTCCGCAGTACTGTTAACTGCTTAGCGCCAGTATCAGTTTCCCGGTACTGATACTATCACTGGGAGAAACCAGATGAAGAAAACAGAAGCATCATCTGTATTTCCTGTACATTTACTTTCTCTCAATCTATAATTACTTCAAAATGAAAGTGAAAGCGGGGCCTGCAGCGCCGGCATCCCATATGGGCGCCGGGTTCTAGTCCCGGTTGCTCTTCTTCCAGTCCAGCTTTCTGCTGTGGCCCAGGAAGGCAGTGGAGGATGGCCCAAGTGCTTGGGCCCCTGCACCTGCATGGGAGACCAGAAGGAAGCATCTGGCTCCTGGTGCCAGATCGGCGCAGCGTGCCAGCTGTGGTGACCATTTGAGGGGTGAACTAACGGAAGGAAGACCTTTCTCCCTGTCTCTCTCTCACTGTCTAACTCTACCTGTCAAATTAAAAAAAAGAAAAAGAAAGTGAATGAAAAAGAACCCTTGGGGCCGGCGCTGTAGCACAGTGGGTAAAGACGCGCCACCTGCAGGGCCGGCGTTGTGGCATAGCAGATAAAGCTGCCGCCTGCAGTGTCGGCATCCCATGTGAGAGCTGGTTCAAGTCCAGCTGCTCCACTTCGGATCCTGCTCTCTGCCATGGCCTGGGAAAGCAGTTGAGGATGGCCCGAGTCCTTGGGCCCCTACACCCACGTGGGAGACCTGGAGGAAGCTCCTGGCTCCTAGCTTCAGACTGACTCAGCACCGGCTATTGTGGCTATTCGGGGAGTGAATTAGTGGATAGAAGACCTCTCTCTCTCTCTCTCTGCCCCTGCCTCTCTGTAACTCTCTTTCAAATTAAAAAGAAAAAGAAAAAGAAAAAAAATCCTTGAATAGAAACCAGTTTATAAAAAAAAAAAAAAAAAACAAAAAACAAAGTTTGTTTATTGGAAAGGCAGAGTTACAGAGAGAGACAGAAAGAGAGATCTCTCAACTACTGGCTCACTCCCCAAATGGTCGCAATGGCCAGGGCTAGGCCAGGCCAAAGCTAGGAGCCAGGAGCTCCATCTGGGTCTCCCCCATGGGTAAAGGGGCTATTGTCTGCTGCCTTCCCAGATACACTGGCAGGGAGCTGGATGGGAAGTGGAGCACAGGACAAGAAGCAGCACTCTCATAGGATGCTAGCATCACAGGTGGCAGCCGAACCCACTGTGCCATAATGCTGGCCCCAGACCCACCAGTTTGAATAATTTATCTACTGGGAAAACATCTCCAATCCTTCATACAGTTCTTTGGGATAAGAAAATAACCAGCCCTGTGGGAAACCCAGATTTTTGCCTCAAAACTTTGAATGCTTGACAAGAATTATTTTCCTCATTTTTCAATACGATAGTCACCCATTATTGAAGATGAAGGAAAACACTGTTCAAAATGTCATGCATGTAGGCAGAGAAGCACAGCTTGGTGCAAGCTGCGCATCCAGAAGCCATTTTAAAGCAAGATCTCTGAACAGGGACGAGCACAGGAACAATCACACGGTCCACCCGTCTCGGAGTACCTGACCCTTCCAGTGAGGGGTCAGCTATCTGCCCCAAGTAATCACTCTCCTCCTCTTCCTTTATCGCGTACTCCACAGCCACCTGAAATACAGACGGCATTTCCTACCCTGCCATCCATGTGGCCCCGTGACTTGGCTCTGCTTGCTCAAGCGTCCTTTATGATGTGTGGGGCGCACTCCTGTGGGAAGGGGCATGCCTGTCTTTGACCTTTCCTGCTTCTTAGTGCTGAGACGTGGCTGGAGCTCCAGCAACCAGCCTGAACTACAGACCGCAGTGAAGTGGGCAGGGACAGCTCAGGAGCCTGTGACATTGCGTATCTGTGTTTTGATTTTCATCAGTGGTTCCTGGCTCACAACATCCACAGATCTTGTTATTACCTAAGTTTCTAGAAAAGGGTTGGTGAGTTGGGCCTCGTGAACAAGCCTCAGGAAGCAACATCCCTCTCTCTGACCTTCCCGCCTTTTCACTAGCTTCTTTCTCTCTCCAAGGTAGGCCTTGGAAACTATTCTTCTTCCCCAAAGTGGCTCAGAGACATGGAAATCTTCCCCACCTTTCCATCTTGGAGATGACTATGAAGTCTCTGACCTACGCTTGTCTGATCCTAAAACGCATTTCAGAAGGGAGCTTGCCCATACCAGTAAGGAAAGGATGCTGGCCAGAAAGGCCAAGAAGGATCTGGACGGGCCCGGCTGGGCTTCTCCACTGAATCTGCCAGCATTTCATCAGACCCTTTTTGTCCAATCATGTTTCTACTGCTGTCCAAGATTCAATAATGTCTATGCAACGAGGTCTCCATAAAAACCCTAGGACAGGGTTTGGAGAGCTTCTGGATAGCTGAGCATCTGGGGGTTCTAGAGTGTGATGCAACCAGGGAGGGCAGGAAAGGACCGCACCCCTTCCCCACACCTTGCTCTGGCCATATCCTTTGTGATATCCTTGTTAAGAAGTCACAGGGAATCCTAAGTTCTTCCCTGAGTTCCAGGAGTCACTTGAGCAAATTAATCAAACTTACAGAGAGGGGGTAGGGGGAATCCTGACTGATAGCCAGCCAGCCAGTCAGAAGCAACGTGAAACCAACCTGGGGGCTTGTGACTGGCATTTGGGGAGGGTGGGGTCAGTCCCAGGGTCTGAGCCTTCAAATTATGCAGTCTAAAAGGACCCCCAGTAGGTTAGGGGACCTAATTAAATTAGGGGTGTGCTGCTGCAGCATGCCTGTAGGCAAAAACACACGTGGCGTCAGAAGCGACCTGAGTTGTGAGGGCACAGGAGAAACTGAGCCTGAGTTTGTTTTTCCCTCTACATCCTCTATATAATCAGAGAGCCTCAGCTCCTGATGATGGTAAAACCAGGGTGCCAGCCCTAGGCTGGCCACCTCCATGACAGAGAAAGCTGTTGTAGGTTTTCGTCATATTCATATAAATCAGGACCCACCCCCAACGACATCTGAGTACCTGCCAAGTCACCACAAAGATGAGGCTTCCACCCCGGGTAGCAGGGAGCGTAAGCCCTTGAGAAGCTGCCTCTCCGTGTCTGGGACACTGACTGTCAGGAAGGGGGTCTCCATACTGAGTGACGTTCTGCCCCCCAGCAGCTGCCAGCCCCTGGTTCTGGTCTACCCTTTGCCCACAAACAGAACATATCTGATTCCCTCTCCACAGAGTAACCCTTCAAAACTTGAGTTCAGTTCTTGTGTGCTTGTCTGTCTCCAGCCTAATCTGTACTAGCTCCTTCAATGATTCTCCCCAAGGCTGAGTTTCGGGTGCTCTCCCCCATGCCCTCTGCTCCCCTGTGAGCATCACCAAGCCACTGATCCAACCTTCTCAGCAGAAATGCTCTGTGTGGAAACAACATAATCTTGGAGACCGTGATGGAAGCAACGGCACCTCCCCACAGAAGAAATACACACGCATGAATGCCGACAGACCATCTCAGGAAGTTCACCAATGCACTGCAGCTTTCCTGTGGCTCTCACAGCCAAGAACTCACGGTGGGCCCTGGCAAGACTTCATCATGAGATCTGGCTCGCTGAGACAGTGCCATCTGTGTCATCTGGGCACTTACTCTATCCCCTAACACATCTGCTGCTCTCTAGCACAGCTGAAGTGACCTGGGCTCCCTCTCTGACTCCTTTTTTCCAATGAGGACCAGCAGTATCACCTGGGAGCCTTTGACAAACGCAGAATCGCAGGCCCACGCCATGGCTCAACACCGTTTCTCCTCAAACTGTCCCGTGCATGCAGATTCCCTGGGGATCTTGTTCGAATGCAAGCTCTGATTCAGCAGACTTGGAGCAAGGCTCAAGGTGCCGCATTTTTAACAAGCTCCCTGGTGTGGCTGCTGCTGTGTGACTCAAACTCTACTTCATGTGAGAATCGCTGGAGGAACTTTCCCACATGCAGATGCTCAGGCCACACCCCATGCAAGGAAATCAGAAACTCTGGAGGACAAGACCCAAAGCGAGAGTAGCTTTCCAAGTTCTCTAAGTGCCTCTAGTGTGCAGCCGGCTTCAGACCAGTGCCCCCATCAGCTGTTCTTACCCTTTCAGGTGCACTGCAATCTCCCGGAGCACTCATCCCCAGAGCTTCTGACTCACCAGGTCTGGTACAGGGCGCGAGCAGCACATTCCTAATCAGCTCCCAGGAACCCCTAAGGCTGCTGGTCCAGGCACCAGTGCACACTGAGAACCACTGCTTTCCACCTTGACCTGTGAGTACAGTTCAGCCTCAGGCTCCGATCCAGCACCCTGTAGTTCGCCCTCTAGGCTTACAGTGTACTTGGTACTGGTCACAAAGTATGGTCCCTCAGTCAGGTCAGGTTTGCTCCTCACTGCTCCAGCATTCAGACTCTATCCTTCCACTGGCTCACAAGGAAGTACCCTGCTGAAGGCCACGCATTCCCCACTTGCCGGCTTTCCTGGCCTGCTCTCTGTGAATCTAACAACTTTAAGGAAGAAATGAAGTTACTCTGGCGTAACTTCTTACAGCAAACCCTTGGGACCTCCTGCTAATCTGCTTCTTCCTCTGAGGGGCCAACACCCCCTCCCCAATTGATGTGGTACCTGGCTTAGGTCTGCTTGAGCTGGAAGTCCTACAAGGCGCCATATGTAATTCTACCCTCTTACTCGTCAATCAAAACACCCCCTTTCCTGGGATGTACCTGCTTCATCTGGGACCTAAGGTGGGGAATGTCATGAAAATATGGCTATCAAGCTCCACATGGAACTTGTAGAGGTGCCAAAAAATTCCTAGGTAGCTTCATACCTGCAGAGGTCCCACCCCCTCCTTCATAAAAGAGGCCAATAAATGGGAGAAGCTCTCTCTCTTTGGCAGGGCCCATAGCTGGAGGTGCTACCCAGGTACCCTTTCTCTACCCACTGCACCCTTTGCCACCCCACCTCTCTTCTGGCAATCCTCTGGCCTGCTGCCCATTTGGGATGGGAATTTCTCTGTGTGGGGCGATCCATGCTCATGGGTGCATATCTGTTCACTTTCTCACTTTCTGAATATATTTTCTTACCACTTTGAGCACCTTATGCATGTGCATGTCTACATTTAGAATGCTTGTCTCTGAGCAAGACAAGAGCCTGGAGTAAGATTAACACACACTGGCCCACACCACAGTCACTGAAGCCACAGCCCAGGGCTACCTGAAAGCTCCTCTGGGTTGACCTTACCCATCCCCATGTCCCCATCACTGATTCCTCTTTCCTTACCCCTCACTTTCCCCAGATGCCTGCGGTCAACATACCCAGTGAGGTTTGTACAACACTTCATCTCCAAAAGCCCAGTCTGATCAAGGGCACAGGCATAAATATCAATGCAGTGGCCGTTTGCAGCAGTTCGATTAGCAAGCATCTCATAATGCTGTGAAGAGAGGAAATAGTAACGTGATGCCATGGTACGCCTTAACATCCCAAAGGATATAGGAATGGAGATTGTTTTCTTTAAAACACACAGGGAAAATAAAGATTGAGTTTCCAATTATAAAGCACTTTGAGGTCATCTGCTCCGACGAAGGTCTGACAGTAGAAGTAGTCTAACAGCAGCCAAGACGTGGCAACAGTCTCAGGAAGAGGACCTTGCTGACCGTGATGGGGGTCTCAGCACAGTAGCTGTCACTCCAGAGCAGCCCAAAGCTGGCACTGGGCTCCTCCCATTATAGCCCGTGCCCATGAGTACCTACCTTGGTTGCCTTCTTCATGAAACGTGCATTATCTTTCTCAATGTCATGCCAGGAACGAATAGGAACCTTTAGTTCATCGCCAACGACCATGCCAGGCCCTTGGGTGGGAGGACCGCCTGTGAACAGCATGATCCGGGCTCCGGTGTTAGGAAACGTGCCCTGGAATAGGAAGCAGCAGCATTTTAGAGGTATAGGCCCACCTCCAAGTGGTTCAACCTCCAACAGAAACGTTCCAAAGACAGAGTCTTCCCAGCTGCCCCTGACCACATGGAGCTGCAGATCGACACAGAGGATGCTGCCGAGGAGCAGCACCAGCCTGAGGGTTCTGCACACTGGTATTACCTTACGGCGAGCACTTCCCATTGCTCTAATGCCTTTACGCTTTTCCTGAAAACTTCTGCTACTCTCAGACATCCAGGGGTTCCTTCCACGTGGACAGCAATAATGACTTACATTAACATGGGCATCTGGTTGACTTACGTCACAACTGGTTTTCAAGCAAAGCCAACAAATACAATTTCTGAGGACAAGTTTCCCAGTGAATTGTGAGTTACCTCCAACAGGCCAACAGCAATGGACAGGGCAACCCCGGTGGAGCGCAAGGGTCTCTTCCCCTGAGTTACTGGCCACGGGTCTCTCTGCAGCTCTCCCAGAAGATCAGTGAGGGTCATGTCAATCTTGTGAATGGGCTGCAGAAATCTGCAAGTTTTGAAGAGAAACATCAGTCCTGGCTTAACAAAGCACTCTGGTCTTCAACTCTAACGGGCTCCTAGTTACTGCTCTTCAAACAATTATTCAGAGTAGGAAAAAACAACTGTCATTTTCTTCTTTAAGGTCATCTCTAACTACACACACAAAACAACTCAAGGAAATTTTACTAGGGAATATAAAGTCCAATATTTAGCAATCACATATGAGGCAAGGAAAAATAGCAGTTTAAAGAGAATAAATGAGTTTAACTAATTATTAAGCAGCAAAGGGATGCTAAGGACCCATCTAATGCAATTCAGTACATGGAAGGTCCACTGATGTGGCCAAGCTTCACCACTGAAAAGGTTTACTTTGTTTCTCTTCAGCCTGAGGAGTAACACAGAGAGAAATGTTCTAGTTTCTTCTCAGAGGAAGAAGTTCAGCCCAGCCTGCATGTGATGCATTTTATTGAATTTGCTGGCCACTACCATCGCCCATTCACTCAGTAGCCTGAATGAAGTATCTTATTTGTGTGCATTCAATAAGAAGTCTTTTCGCTCTTTCTCTCTGTCTCTGTCTGTCTCTCTTACACTCTCCTCTTCCTCTTTTCCTTCTTCACCTCTTCCCTCCAGTCTATCAGGTTTCCCCCAATAAACTCTTTCCCTTAAAAAAAAGTCTTTTCAATTTTTTCAGTTTTACATAAGGATTAGAAAGGGCAACAACCATAAGTCTAAGAGGAGGAGAATGACTGAGTAAAGTGGTGTCAATACCTTTTTGACAAAATGTTAAATACCAGTTAACCTGAATTTTCTTTAACAGGAGAATAAAGTTCTAATAGTGTCCTTCCTGACTCCCTTGGACTATCCTGCACACCCACTATGGCATGTGTGTGACATCGTGTGTCTCACCTGCTTGAAATAAAAGAGTGCTCCTGGGCTTGAGCAGGTCTTGGTTGCTGCATGGGCATGGCTGACTTGGTCAGGCCCAGCATATCCTAAAGAAAACAGAAACAAAAAGGCTCATTTCCTATACCATTAAGAGCAAACAACTAATTCACTTCTAAGAAACGTCTTTGCTTCTGTACAAGCGAGACACAAACCTGTATTTGTTTTGCAGTTAAATCCTTGGTCCCTCGGAAGACATAACTTTTGGAGATTCCTTCACAGCTTAGCTCGTGCACCTGCACCATCCTCCCGAAAGTGATGAGCCCCACCAGGGCATCTGGAGGAAGGAGACTTAGGGACATCTGCAGGGACTCTTTGAGTGCTTGAAGGTCATCTTCTTCCAAGCATGTGTCGACCACATAGAGAAAGATCAGAGGGGTCTGGGGACCTCGCTTTTGGAAAAGAGAACAGCAAAATGATCAGTATTCAGATACACGTGACCAGCTCTTGTTTGACTGAGTGTTAAAATACCAAGTCTTCATCTACATTTACTGTCAGGGGATAAGGACATCTACACAAACCTCCATTTATTTATTTCATTGGATGACTAAGATTTGTTTTTTGTAACAAATTATACATAAAAACTGTTCCCAACAATTTATTCAACATTTTGGAATACCCACTATGTACTGGGCATGATTCCAGGACCCAGGTACATCAGTGAACAGAAAGAACAAAGGTCCCTGCCTGCCTCATGGAGCAAACTTTCTGGAAGGCAGAGATTAAGGGGGGCTGTGAAAGCCAGGAGTGCAGGCAGGGGGCAGGTTCAAGGATTGAGAGGGGCCAGGCAGCCTCATTAAGAAAGTAACATAAGAGCAAGGAGGGAGCCACACACAGAGGAGACAGTTGCAGCCTGAGGGAAGAGCACAGGCTGTTGGGCTGCAGTGTTCCTGGCACGCTAGAGGCCCAGCCGGCTGAACAAGGACCCCAGCAGAACTGAGGTCAGAGAGGTGGCACACAGGGCTTTGGAAACAGTCTTCTACGCTGGGCCAAAAGAGGAGCTCTTTTCACCACTGAAGGCTTCTAAACAGAGAAGTAACGTGATACGCATTTCCTAGATGTACTCTGGCTGCTGGGTTAAGAAGCAAACGTAAATGGGCAAGGGCAAACTCAAGGAGGAGACTGCCGGTGTGTGCACACACACCATAATCTAATGTTTAGGATCCAGCTGCCCTACTGGCTTTAAATCCCCTGGGCAGCTAAGACACATGAAAAACAGGGTTTTCAGAGAACTCAAGGAGTTACCTGCACCACGTACTCAATTGTAGAAAACTGGGGCATCAGCTCGGCAGGCTGATTCACCTCAGATACGCCTGTATAAGCTGGAGGAAACTGAAAAGAAAACGAAGTGTTGCTTTGTTAGAGCTGAAAGACACTTCCACTATACATTTTATTTTCCATTTATGAAAATGGCTAATGACCATATATTAATTTTGAAAGCACAAAATATAAAACAATGGGGCCAGCACTGTGGCACAAGCGGGTTAAGCCACTATGCAATGACAATATCCCATATCAGACCACCAGTTCAAGTCACAACTGCTCTGCTTCTGCTCTAGTTCCTCAATAATGCATCTGGGAAGGCAGAAGAAGATGGTCCAAGTGCTTGGGCCCCTGCTACCCATGTGGGAGACCCAGAAGGAGCTCCAGGCTCCTGGCTTTGGCCTAGCCTGTCCCAGCTATCACAGCCATCTGGGGAGTGAACCAGAGGATGGAAGTTCAATTTCTCTCTCCCTTCCATTCTCCCTCTCTCACCAGCACTCTACCTTTCAAGGAAGTAAAATAAATTTTTAACAAAATACAGAACATTCATAAAAATTAAAAATCATGATTTAAAACTTGTAAGTCTGTCTTACGTCATTTTGTAACTTAAAAAAAAAAAAAAAGAAGGAAAAAAAGCAAATCCTGTGAGCTAGAAGCAGCCACTGATAACTTCTTGGTGTAATTTCTTCCAGAGCACAGTTGAGACCATTATTTATTTATTTAACTTATCTGAATGGCAAAGAGACAGACATACAGATGGACAGAGAGCACCCATTCACTGGTTCACTCACCAAATGGCCACAACAGCCAGGGTTGGGCCAAGCTGAAGCCAGGAGCTTTATCCAGGTCTCCCACATGGGTGGCAGGGGCCCAACTACTTGAACCGTCACCTGCTGTCATGGTGCAAATTAGCAGGATATTGGAATGGACAGCAGAATTAGGAGTGGAACCCATGTACTCCAAAATGGGATGCAGGCATCCCAACAGTGGCTTCAGCACTGTGCCAAATGCCTACCCCTAGCTCTATGTTAATTATCAAGTTTAGGTGCTGGGGTTGTGGTGTAGCAGGTAAAGATGCAGCCTGCAACACCAGCATCCCATATGGGCACGGGTTCATGTCCCGGCTGTTCCACTTCTGATCCAATTCCCTGCTGATGACCTGGGAAAAGCAGCAGAGAATGCCCCAGATGCTTAAGACCCTGCTACCCACATGGGAGGCCTGGAAGAAGCTCCTGGCTTCAGCCTGGCCCAGCACTGGCCGTTGAGACCATATAGAGAGTGAACCAAGGGATGGAAGATCTCTCTGTCTCCCCCTACCCCACCCCCGCTCTGTATCTGTGACTTTAACAAATAATTAACACACACACCCACACACAAAGTTTAACTGCAGCTCACCAAGTTTAGCAGGTGATCACTCCAGGACAATTACCTCAGGACAACCACACACAAATCCCACTGGGAGGCTGACAGGCAATTCTAAAGGGCCAGTGGCCAGAAAGGGTATCTCAGCACGATAGCAAGACCTCTATCCCCAAACTGGCCTTGACTTTCTCCCGGGGTCTGCACTGGCAGGAAGCGGGAGTCAGGATCAAGCGCTGGGGTGCAAATTCAGGCATCTGAACTGCTAGACTAAATACTGCCCCAGATTGTATAGAATTCTGAATCTCTCAAGGAGATACATAGTGAATGTCACCTGCTTAGTTTCTGAACATCCAGTTAGTCAACAACTGTACACTGCTTATGTCATCACTGGCTATGTGTCATATCTGGGAATGAGATTAATTATAATTATCAAATAAATGAAAAAATAAATGCAGGTTATCAATACCTTAGGGACTGTTGGGACATAGTAATACCTTAGGGACTGTTGGGACAATGTACAATAGGATGGGCAAGATTTTTTTCTAACAGCTTTATTGAGGCATAGTTTACATACCATAAAATTCACTCATTTTAAGTGTGTAATTCAATGATGCTGGTAAACACACAGAGTTGTGCAACAATCACCATAACCCAAATCAAATCATCATAGGCACAGGAAATTTTAAAAAGCAGTCTCTCGTGGTTTGTGAGCTCCTTCTAGTTTGGTAGTTTAAAAGTTTTTTTTAAATCAGAAGGAGCTCAATACTGACACTTGAATCCCAAAAGATCAGAAAATAAGAATTTAGAAACGTACACTATCCATTTCAAATACACTGAAATTAAGTGAAATATGAGCTACTGGTCTATTATAGTAACAGATTTCCTGTCTTTAGCAGCTTGCAAGGAAAGAGAACTCCACATTTCCTCCACAGCAAATGACAAGGACTCAAATAATGGAACCATCAACAGAAAAATCACACATGCTCAACGCTCAGTATTGTGCTAAACAAAAGCTATCACTTTGAGTACAGCAGAAATTGCTGACTACCAATGTAGACACACATTCAACCCCACTTTTTTCACAACTAAAAATGCAACATACAACATTTTTTAAAATAATTCACATACCTGGTTTCTTTGGAAACAGAAATTACAGGCCCAAAGTTTTGCACGATAATCAACCTGACTGTAAGAAAAAATAAATATCACAACTAGGTACTTTATATTTATTGGAGAGGGAGAGAGACAGAGAGACACAGAATTCCCATTCAGAGGTTCATTCCCCAAATGCCCACAATGGCCAGGGCTGGGGCAACACTGGGAACCAGGAACTCAACCCGGATGTCCCATGTTGGTAGCAGGAACCTAATCAGCTGAGGCACCGTGGTGGCCTCCCAGAGTCCACATTATCAGGAAACTGGAGGCAGAACACAGAAGCTGGTGCTGAATCCAAGCAGTCCCATACCGGTCAGGAGCATTCTGACTGCTAGGCCAAACTGCCAAACACCCACCCCTATTCATTTTTAAGGTGGAAAGCATTCAAATGTAAATTTCAAGGTCAGTAAAGCTCATAAACAGGTTTCTATGTGTATGCATAAACAAAACTGCTGGTTGCAGTTAGAATTTTGGCTATTAACCACACCAGAAAATGTCCTTTAAAAAGCTACAATGCAGAATCAGTAGATCCCTTTCATTTTCCTAAGATCCTAGAAAATTTTTTAAATTTCATGATTTATATAAATTATAGGCTATTTCTCTTTGCCTATTAACATTATTTTCATGATTTTTTTTCCCTAATAATTTTACTGTCCAGCTATGTGACATTACCAAATGTCCATTGTACTTGAAGAAATGTAGGGCAGTCTTGCTTCTACACTTACCACCTCCTACAATTCATTCTAAATAGTGCTTCAGTTGCTTTTCTCTCCTTTCAATGTTTAAAAAATTTAAAAAACAGGGGCAATGATTTTTTAAAAACACAACAGCAGCATTCTTATATATGGGTGCGTTAAATAAGAGGAAAGTGAACAATGTCCCCTCAAACAGAAATGATATATTTCCCACCTGTTTAACAGTTCAACTAGCACCCACTTCTCAGAGAAATATCATAGGCTACTCTTCAGGTACAAAGAAAACTACGTTAACAAAATCACTCAGAGCTAAAATTTCTTCTGTCTACTATTGCGTCCAGCTACATACCTTCATCATACCACGTAAAGTATGAGAAAATGTTCTAAAGCTCTCAAAGTTTTTTGAAAAATACTTTAAAAGGCACCAATAACATCTACAGTTAAGTTAATAATTGGCAAAAAAAAAAAAAGTGAATGACAAACCTCTTTTCTCTACCTTCACTTAATTCCTATAAGATTCCAATTTTTTTTTTTTTTGACAGGCAGAGTTAGACAGTGAGAGAGAGAGAGAGAGACCCAGAGTTATAGACAGTGAGAGAGAGAGACAGAGAGAAAGGTCTTCCTTTTTCCATTGGTTCACCCACCAAGTGGCCGCTATGGCCAGTGTGTTGTGGCCAGCGCAGTGTGCCGATCTGAAGCCAGGAGCCAGGTGCTTCCTCCTGGTTTCCCACACGGGTGCAGGGCCCAAGCACTTGGGCCATCCTCCTCTGCACTCCCAGGCCACAGCAGAGAGCAGCTGGACTGGAAGAGGAGCAACCAGGACAGAATCCGGCACCCCAACCAGGACTAGAACCTGGTATGCCAGCGCCACAGGCGGAGGATTAGCCTAGTGAGCCATGGCGCCGGCCAAGATTCCAATTTTTTTTTTTTTTTTTTTTAATTTTTTGACAGGCAGAGTGGACAGTGAGAGAGAGAAAGACAGAGAGAAAGGTCTTCCTTTTGCCGTTGGTTCACCCTCCAATGGCCGCCGCGGTAGGCGCGCTGCGGCCGGCGCACCGCGCTGATCCGATGGCAGGAGCCAGGTGCTTCTCCTGGTCTCCCATGGGGTGCAGGGCCCAAGCACTTGAGCTATCCTCCACTGCACTGCCTGGCCACAGCAGAGAGCTGGCCTGGAAGAGGGGCAGCCGGGACAGAACCGGCGCCCCGACCGGGACTAGAACCCGGTGTGCCGGCGCCGCAAGGCGGAGGATTAGCCTAGTGAGCCGCGGCGCCGGCCAAGATTCCAATTTTATCTGGGGTATTAGGCCAGGTAGATTTCTACCAGCATTCATCCCCTAAGAACCATCTACTACTCATCTCAAATCTGACACCTTGCCCAAACTGAATGATATTTATGAGAATCACATAAACGTGGTAATTTATCATATTCAATATTTTTACCAATGTTTAAAAGAATCCATACCAAAGAGGATTGAGAACAGCTTTGCAAGTCGGTCTGCTACAGAGCACAGGCTCATACTGTACAGGGGGCAGGTCGGGCCGTTCTTTCAAAGGCGTGAGGAGACAAGCCAAAGGAACAACCATCCTCGTGGCCTCCAAGCGGCTGGAGGGCCACACATTCCAGCTGAAACGCACGCCATCCCGCTCTTCGTTCTGCTGAATGAACTCCAGATACGTTGCCATAGTCTGAAAGGGAACTGAAGATACAACTTTAATATAGTGTAACACTCTCAACTGAAATTCCAAAGACGGTCATCTGACTCTGTTTGGACGTTGGTCTGGAAGAATCTGTTGCTGCGGATGGATGACATTACCTACCTTCTCTCTGACCCCAAAGCTGGCTGACTCCCAGTTGTCTGTGACACTTCCTGCCTCAACACTCCCCTCTTTACTCCTACCTTCCCACTGGCCTCAAACGTCAGTTGACTCCCAGCTGATGGATTCTTTCTCAACTCTTCCCTCTATAGCACTTAAAAAAAAAAAAATCACACAAAGGAGGAGGTTCATCACCATCTGATTATCTCTAAGCTGCAAGCAGTCAAAACATCCACTGGAATCCTCCTCATGGACCCCACATCATCTCAGTCAAGCCGATCTGGACCCTTGCCCAAGGGTCAGTCCCAGCACTGTTTCACAACCCAACCCTTCCTTAACTAAATTAGATACGTTATTAAATGTTACATTTCAAGTGATGTTGTTTTGGGGCCTTTCTCCTCCCCAGCTTGGTTAACTGTGAAGAATGAGTTACTAATCGGCCAGTCCAGTTCACAATGGGAACCAGTTCTGAGCTGAAGTAGTTCCGCTTGGAGTTAACAAAAACAACCGAGGACGAATGCCGTTCTGCTGAGCCTCATCAGGACCTTTCTGCACCCAGTCGCAGGTGCTCAGGCCTAAAGACTCTGGTCAGTGATACAGTACTGCAGACTACGCTTTCAACCCCAGCAATCCCAGCTTCATTCAGTGCTTAATATACACCATGATCACACATCTACAATACTGGGCAACATACACCTCAGGATGTGGGGTTCAGGGGAACAAGCCCTTCAAGAAAAGCAGAAAAAGGTAAGTTAAAGAGTCTGTGGGGCCGCTGTGGCATAGCAAGCAAAGCTGCCACCTGCAGTGCCGGCATCCCATATGGATGCTGGTTCAATTCCCCGCTGCTCCACCAGCAGAGGATGGTCCAGGTCCTTGGGCCCCTGAACTTATGTGGGAGATCCGGAAAAACTGCTGGTTCCTGGCTTCGGATAGGCCCAGGTTCAGCTGTTGCAGCCATTTGGGGAGTGAGCCAGCAGATGGAAGACCTCTCTCTCTCTCTTTGCCTCTCTGTAACTCTGTCCTTCACATAAATGAATAAATCTTTGTTTAAAAAAAAAGGTGTGGGTTCTACCTCAGGTCCCCAGATGTCTACCTATTGTCACCTGCTCTCCTGATTTCACACCGCCTCTTGACCTATCTCCTCCAAAACACAGATTTTTGACCTTGGCCATATGAACCACGGGGGACTTCGCGCGCAGGGGGGGGGGGGGGGGAGCACGAGTCCTCTGACGTTGCTCGGACAACTGTGAACCAATGTGCATTTTCCTAGGGAGCCGGGTCTGGGCTTACCCAAATTCCCCAAAGGGCAAGGCTATGGGAAGAAGTTACCAGCCGAATGAATGAACCGCTGAAGGAATGAAAGGCCCGGGAAGATACCATTAGAGGATCCGCAAGAAAAAAAAAAAAAAAAAAAAACAAAAAAACCCGGAGCCACTCCCAGCTGCCTAACATTTCAGGACATAGCGAGACCATCCGTAGCCAGGATTAAGCGAGGTTTAACCTCGCAGGGAGCCCGAAGATCTGGGTTCTAGTTCTCCATCCCAAAGCAAAAGTCCTTTCAGCTAGGCTGCTCAACTAAAAGGGGTGACTGGCGCACCCCAAATCCTGAATGCTCAGGACCCCAATACCGGTCCTCTGGCTGCCCGGCCTGGCCCGGGAGCGTCACAGCCGACTCCGGGTCATCAATTTCCTCCCGAGTAATCTATTTCTCTGCTTGCCCCATCCCAGGAGCAGACCACTAGGCTCCCGGCAGAACTCGCGACCGCGTCCTCCGCTCTCCCTCACCTAGGATCACAACTCACCTGGCCACCGCCGTCCAAACCCACAGCTGGAAAAGCCGGGCTCTCGCTCCCACTTCCAAGTCCAGCTCAGCTCTCTACGGATTGGCCGGCGCCCCTGCACGTCACGCCACGGCGCCGTCCGCTGGCCAATCAATGGGGGGTTTCAGCGCGGACGAGCGGAAGCGACACGGTCAGAGACGCCACGCCGTCATCTTGGACCCGGGCAAGACGGTCACGCCTCCACTTCAAAGATACAGTTTCTCACAACACGTTTCTCTACATCCACCGAGAAACGTTTCTGCCCCAGGGACCCCGGCGCCTTCCAGACCCGCACCCTCGTCGCTACTAGCCAGCATGCCCCGGGGGTTGGCCCTCACACAAAATGACATCCGCTCGCTTCCGTGGGAAATCCCTCTCATCGCCTTAGTTACCAGGAAGCGAGAACGATGACGTGTGCTTCCGGAAGGCGGGGCGCCGGCCGGAAGGAACGGAAGTGCCCGGAAGTGGCGTCAGCACGCCGGCAGGGGGCGCATGTGTGTTTGCTGGTGGGGGGGCGGGTGCAGGTCCTCTCCCTGTGGTCTCTGGTGGCTGATATTTGTCTATCCGCCAAGGTTTCCTCCTCAGCCTCGTTCTAATGGCCCCTCTCGGCACATCCATCCCCTTCTCAAGGAGGTGAACGATTGCGCTCAGGCCCTGAAGGAAACCAGCAAGGCTCACCTCTCCACAGAACCCACTGTCCCCGCGCCATGTCTTTTCACACTTTGTTGACAGCTAACAGAATGAGCGCTTTGTAGTTCTGACTCAGGCGTGGCATAGTAAAACAAGCAGAAACTGGATGAGCTTAAAATTAGGCCGGAACACACCCAGGCACTCAAGAAGCAGCCACTAATTAGCTCAACTAAGTACAAAGTTTTAAATTCCTTATAGATAATGGAAATTAGTCAATGCACTATGAAATGTAATTCATGTAAGTTATTGGATGATTGTTGAAAAACTTTGGTTTTTAATCTTAAACTCGATGTTAATGTTAGCTTATTTTAATCAGTAAAGTTGTATAAGTTTAAGAAATTTAATGGAAAAGGCCAATTAAAATATACTTGTATTTTATACTTAACAGAGAAAGGACTTAACTGGGATTTTTCTTTTTACACCAAAAGTTAGCATAATATTATTTACCAAAGATTTGTCTTAATTATTAGAACCTACATTCTTTCCATACTAGCAATTTATGTAGGAAGGACTTCTAAATTTATTAATGAAGTTTAATTATGATTTAGAAGAAGGTTAAGCAATTTGCTCTGAAAAATATATTGACTCTGTATACTTAATGTACTGCGGGGAGGGACTGGTAAATCTAATAACCCTATTTTGTATTCTGAAAATGAGAAAAATCCCATTGCCAATTTGGGTATAAAGGTACATGTGCCCAAATGGCTAAGGAGAAACACAGTGAAAAAGATGAAAGCTGTGAAGGAAAAGCATATGCAATAGGGGGAAATGCCAGAAATATCTAAAGTGGCAACAAGGAACATTGGCTGGCATTTGAAGTTCAGTTCAACGTAGTTGACATTTGCTTTTTTTACAATCAGTGCTCCATTGTGCACCTGTCCACCTCCTCATCTATAAACCCATCTTCCAGTCGTTAGCAGCTTCCTCAGTTCATCTTCCTAAATGGTGCCAGTTACTTCTTCACCAAATCAAGCGAAAGCATTACAGATTTTTTTAAAGATGTATTTATTTACTTGAAAGAGTTACATTGAGAGAGAAGGAGAGGCAGAGAGAGAGAGAGAGAGAGAGAGAGAGAGAGAGGTAGAGGGAGATGGAGAGGGAGAGGGAGAGGGAGAGGGAGAGGGAGAGGGAGGGAGGGAGAGGTTTTCCATCCACTGGTTCACTCCCCAGATGACTGCAACAGATGGAGCCAGGAGCTTCTTTCAGGTCTCCCACGCAGGTGCAGGGGCCCAAGGACTTGGACCATCTTCTACTGCTTTCCCAGGCCATAGCAGAGAGCTGGATTGGAAGTGGAGCAGCCAAGACTTGAACTAGCGCCTATATGGGATGCTAGCACTGCAGGCAGTGACTTTACCCACTGCGCCACAGCACCGGCCCCTACAGATTTTTTTTAAAAGATTTATTTATTTATTTGAAAAGCAGAGTTATAAAGAAAGAAAGGGCAGAGACAGAGAAATCTTCCAACTGCTAATTCACTCCCCAAATGGCTGCAAGAGCCAGAGTTGGGCTGATCTGAAGCTAGGATCCAGGAGCTTCTTCTGGATCTCCCACATGAGTACAGGGGCCCAAGCCCTCGGACCATCCTCCACTGCTTTCCCAGGCAGGTTAGCAGGGAACTGAATTTGAAGTAGAGCAGCCAGGACTCAAACTGGCACCCATATGGGATGCCATTGCTGCAGGCAGCAGTGTCACTTATGCCATATCACTGGCCCCACAAATTTTATTTATTTGAAAAGCAGACTTGGGGGTGGGAGTTCCCATACTCAGTTCGCTCCCCAAATGCCCACAGCAGTTGGGAGTAGGTCAGGGCTGAGGCTGTGAGCACAGATCTCAATCCAGGTCTCCATCATGGAAGGCAGGAACTCAGCTACTTCAGCCATCACAGCTGCCCCCCAAGGTGTGCATTAGCAGGAAGCTGGAGTCAGGAGCAGAGTCAGAAATCAGACCTAAGTGCTCTGATGTAGGACACAGGAGTCCTACCTACCAGACTGAACACCTGTTCCCAGTAAGACCATTTCTTCCTTTCTCTCTCTTTCTTTGTTTCTTTGTTTCTTTCTTTCTTTCTTTCTTTTTTTTACAGTTATTTATTTGAAAGGCATAGCCAAAGGAGAGAAGTTTCACTCCCCAAATGGCCACAGTGGCCAGGTGTGGGCCAGGCTGAAGACAGGAGCCTGGAACTCCATCTAGGTCTCTCACATGGGTGACGGAGGCCAAGTACTTGGGCCATTTTCCACTGCCTTCTCAGGCACATCAGCAGGGAGCTAGAACAGAGGAAGAGCCGCTGAGACTGAAACTGGCATTCATCTGGCATGATGGCGTCGCAGGCTATGGCTTAACCCACTGCACCACAATGCCCAGCCCCAATAAAATCCTTTGTGATGACATCTTCTGGATCTTTGCTGTTTTAACTTCTCACTAAACATTGTGAGAAATGTGGTGAAATTGATAGGGTCTGGAGCCTCATTCATCATGACATCCCAATACTCATCAGTTGTATTTTTCTGCAATGAGGCAAGCATATGCAAATCTTTCTTGTTGATGAGACATCTCTGTACTGATAAATCATGGCAAAGACCTCTGAACTCCCGAATCTGTGACTGGTCAAACATGGCAGACATTGGATACTGTACATGGAGGGGACTTCTGGGTGTCCATATTCTTTGCCCTTTTGCTTGACACAGTATGGTTAAATCCTGGCACTGTGTGAGCACCTGGCTCCTGGCTTCGGATAGCGTGCCAGCTGTAGTGGCCATTTTGGGGGTGATCCAACAGAAGGAAAACCTTTCTCTCTCTCTCTCTCTCTTTCTCTCACTATCTAACTCTGCCTGTCCAAAAAAAAAAAAAAAAAAAAGACATTACAAGTATTAAAGAGAACACAGCAGATTTGTGATAATTTTTTTTTGACAGGCAGAGTTAGACAGTGAGAGAGAGACACAGAGAGAAAGATCTTCCTTTTTCCATTGGTTTACCCCCTAAGTGGCCGCTAAGGCCAACGCGTTGCAGCCTGTGCACTGTGCGGATGCGAAGCCAGGAGCCAGGTGCTTCCTCCTGGTCTCCCATGCAGGTGCAGGCGCCCAAGCACTTGGGCAATCCTCCACTGCCTTCCCGGGCCACAGCAGAGAGCTGGACTGGAAGAGGAGCAACCGGGACAGAATCCGGTGCCCGACCGGGACTAGAACCCGGTGTGCCGGCGCCACAGGCCGAGGATTAGCCTAGTGAGCCGCTGCGCCGGCTAGATTTATGATAATTATATACTCTCAGCAATCACTGTTGGCATGAGCCATCTGAGAAGGGTGAGAGTTGATGCCACTGCCTTTTCTCCCCTTCTAGAAGGAAGATGAGCAGATCTTCAGGAAGGTCTCATCCTTTTGTAGCCCACAGTTCCTGTAGAGGAAGTGTCTTTGTTTCTTAAACTGAAAACCATGTGGGTACAGAAATACCCTGCTTATTTTTTTTTTTAATTTTAAACTGCTTTACTGTTTAAAACAAGTGAGACACATTCAAGCTGTATAATTTGTTTAGTTTTAATCCCTATCACCAAAACAGAGATATGGGCATATGTCACCCCAAAGTTTCCTTCTGCCCCGTGCATTTTTCAGAGTTTCATACAAATGGAGCCTTAATGTATGTGCTATTTTTTGGTCTGGCATCTTTCACTCAAGATTATTATTTTGTAATTCATCTGCGGTATTGTGTATATCAATAGTTCATTGTTTAAATGTGTAAGTTTACATTGAAGGTTGAATAATATTGATGTTTCATTAATATTATGATATACAAGGTATCTTCAAAACATTCATAGAGAAGTCTATTATGTTTTTTAAAAATTTTTATATATTTATTTGAAAGAGTTACACAGAGAGAGGAGAGGCAGAGAGAGGTCTTCCATCCACTGGTTTACTCCCCAATTAGCTGCAACAGCTGGAGCTGTGTCAATTCAAAGCCAGGAGCCAGGAGCTTCTTCCTGGTCTCCCATGAGGGTACAAGGGCCCAAGAACTTGGGTCATCTTGGATCCGAAGAGGAGCAGCAGGGACTAGAACCGGCACCCATGTGGGATGCCAGTACTACAGGTGGCGGCTTTACCCGCTTCACCACAGTGCTGGCCCCCATTATGTTTTTTTTTTTTAATATTTATTTTATTTATTTGAAAGACAGAGTTACAGAGAGACGTAGAGACAGAGAGAGAAGTCTTCCATCTGCTGGTTCACTTCTCAGATGGCTGTAATGGCCAGAGCTGTGCCGATCCGAAGCCAGGAGCCAGAAGCTTCTTCCGGGTCTCCCACGTGGGTGCAGGGGACCAAGGACCTGGGCCATCTTCTACTGCTTTCCCAGGCCATAGCAGAAAGCTGGATTGGAAGAGGAGTAGCTGGGACTAGAACCAGTACCAGTATGGGATGCCGGTGCTTCAGGCCAGGGCTTTAACCCACTGCACCACAGTGCCTGCCCCCACACATTATATTTTAATTCCATTTTCCTATGATCTCTGTATGTTTTGGTTTTTGTCCATGGTTCCTGGCCCATTATTCCATAGCCCTGTTGTTTCTTTAAAAATAGAGCAGTAAGGTTAAAATATTCGGCCTTCTTTCATTGGTTACTGAAGCAGCTTCAGAACAGCTTCAGGGTGCTGAAGGTGACAGGCAGTCTTCTGTTAAAATGTTGGGGTGCTTTAGGCCTCAGAAAACCAAATCTCTCACCTTCTCCTCTCAGCTTTTCTCCTGACCCATTTTCTCCCCAAGCCAGGTCATATAGAAACTAGAATTTTTCATCCACAGGTGGGTTGTAGACATTAACCATAATCTCCCCCTGCCTTTCTGTATTGGAGCTGGCCCTGAGGAAACCCTCTGACTTACCTTTTCTAATAGAAGATCGTAAGTCCTTCTTTTCGGAAGGATCCTCTCCTGTATCTGTCGGGGAAGAAGGCACAAAAAGACCAGGAGGAATCTGGACAGACAGGCTGTGCTGGACTTCCCCAGTCTACTAACATGGGATTATATCCTTTATTTAAAAAACAAACAAAAACAAAACAAAACAAAAAAAAACCTTTTGTATTGGGGTCGGTGCTGTGGTGCAGCAGGTTAAAGCCCTGGCCTGCAGCATCAGCATCCCATATAGGTGCAGTTCAAGTCCCAGCTGCTCCACTTCCAATCTGGCTCTCTGCTAAAGTGCTTGGGAAGGCAGTGGAAGATGGCCCAAGTCCTTGAGTCCCTGTGCCTGTGTGAGAGACCTGGAAGAAGCTCCTGGCTCCTGGCTTCAGATCTGTTTAGCTCCAGCCATTGTGGCCGTCTGGGGAGTGAACCAGTGGATGGAAGACTCTCTCTCTCTCTCTCTCTCTCTCTCTCTCTCTCTCTCTCTCTCTTTCTCTGGCTCAACCTCTCTCTGTAACTCTTTCAAATAAATAAAAATAAATATTTTTAAAAAAAGATGTATGTAAAAGAAAAAAAAAGATGTATGTATTTAAAAGGCAGAATTACACACACACTCAGAAAGAGAGGAGAGTTCTTTCATTCATTGGTTCACTTCCCAAATGGCCACAAAGACTGCTTTCCCAGGTGTATTGGTAGGAAGCTGGATCAGAGGTGGAGCAGCCAGGACTCAAACTGGTGCCCATATAAGATGCTGGCATCATAGGCGACAGCTTAACCTGTTATGCCACAGCACCAGCCCAAGATTATACCCTTGAAAATATCCTTGCTTCTTTTACAATATCCTTTTTAAAAAGATTTTATTATTTGAAAGAGAAACAGAGAGATGAAAGGAGGTGGGGGAGACTATGATAGCCAGGTCTGGGTCAAGCCAAAGTCAGAAACCAGAAACTCCATCCCAGTCTCCCACACAGATAGTGGGAGCCCAAGTACTTGGGCCACTTTCCACTGCTTCCCTGGGTACATTAGCAGGACTCTAACCGGCACTCCAAAACAGAGTGCCAGTGTCACAACTCTGACCCCTACAATATCCTTTGCAATAAACCAGTAAATGTGTTTCCCAGAATTCTGAGAGCCATTCATGCAAATTAGCCAGGCCTAAGAGGGAGTTTTGGGAACCCCAGTTTGAGGCTGGTGAGTCAGAAGTTCCAGAGACCCAGAATTGGGACTGGTGTCTGAAGAGGGGCCAGTCTTGTGGGACAGAGTCCTAACCTCAATACTATCTCCAGGTAGAGTGTAAGAATGCAACTGGATCGGAGAACACCCTACTGATGTCTACTGCAGATACCATGGCTGGCTGGCTAGTGTGAAAGACATCCTCTCACTCTGTGATCTGTCTTGTGAGTGGGTAATAGGAGAAACAAAGTTTGTTTTCCCTCTATACCCTTCAGAGACTTAAGAAAATTTAGAGGGGCCAGCGCTGTGGTGCAGCGGGTTAAAGCCCCAGCCTGCAGCGCCAGCATCCCATATGGGCTCCGGTTCATGTCCTGACCGCTCCTCTTCCCATCCAGCTCTCTGCTTTGGCCTGGGAAAGCAGTAGAAGATGGCCCAACTCCTTGGGCCCCTGCACCCATGTGGTAGACCCAGGAGAAGCACCTGGCTCCTGGCTTCGGATCGGTGCAGTTCTGGCCGTTGCGGCCATCTGGGGAGTGAACCAACAGAATGGAAGACCTCTCTCTACCTCTCCTTCTCTCTCTGTGTAACTCTGACTTTCCAATAAATAAAATAATTCTTAAAAAAAAAAGAAAAAACATTCAGAGTCCAGGTTCAAGACGAAAATGTGTGTCTTACTCTTGCTCAAGAATGGTGGTGGGGCAGCATATCATGATCCAAGCGGTGCTCGTTCAAAAGCTGCACTAGCAGGAAGTGTCTGCAATGTCAGTGTTGACAACCCGGACATACACAGGGAGCAAGGCCATGGCAGGGCAAGGGTAAAGAGGCATTTTTCTATTCCTTCTCATTTGTAATAGCATGAATGTACTTCTGTCCACTTCTGTTTCATAATGTTTGGATATGCCTGTAAAGCATAACCGTTCCTAACAGTTCAGGATCACTGTACTGTAATAGGGAGACCATTTCACTGGTACCTAAATTCCTCTAATCTCTAAGCTAGCTGAAGTGTTCATGCTGACCGTGTTCCTTACACCATTGACGATGCCATTTAAAGGGGCAGCTTTAAAACCAGTGAAAAATAATCAATAATAGCTGATGTTAGCTAGTCTACCAAAACTTTTTTGAGACAAGAAGGAAAAAGAATAGGATTTATAGATTATCAAGTTACAAATAGGTTATATTCTACAGATTTGGAATTAAATATAAAACACACCTTCCTACAGAAGTATCAAGAAGTTTAGTTAAACAGCACATTCTGGGCATGCAATAGCTTGTTCTTAAAAAGGAGGGAAAAAAGAGCTCTACTAAAGGTCAAAGGAGCTCTACATTTGTTAGAAAGTGGCAAGTTTTGTTTGTGGCTGCCTCCTGCGGCAGTTGCGAGGAAAGCCCGAAATACTTAAAGTAGCCTACTGATCCTGCAGAACTACAATTCCCAGAATGCCACAGTGCAGACTCCCAGCAGAAGTTGCGGGTTTGGTTCTTGCTCTGCAGGACCTGGCTGGAGGGACTTCGGCTGCTCTGTGCTCATGGCTCCTCCTAGCAAAGCAGTGATTGTTCCCGGGAACGGAGGCGGCGATGTGGCCACCCACGGCTGGTATGGCTGGGTGAAGAAGAGGCTGGAGCAGGTAAGAGACACAGGGTGCACTGCCCTGGGAAGTCAGCCTGGGGCAGAGGGGAGGCAGACTGAGGTTTGACCGTGTGTCCCCCTGCCCCCAGCAAAGCCTGTGTATCTGCGCCTCTCCACTGCTGCCCTCGCTCAGACTCTAGAACTAATGGTCAAGACTTTGTGATCAAACAGCTGGAAGACTTCTCTGGAGGCTCAGTGATTCGAATGAAAGGAACCACCTCTTAGAACCATAGAGATCGAGTCCCCGCCTGCCCCCTCTGTGTGGCCGGTTCGGATTTGGGACTTCTCAGATGACTCTACATCTGTCTGCATTGTTTCCTGCTTCAGATTTTTAAAGAAAATTCAATATGTGATAGTGAATTCATGCAAAGGATGTATGTAACATGTGTTAGAATTATGTAGCATTATACTGTGAATCCCCAAACTAAAATCTAGAACGTTTCTGGTATCTTTAAGGAAAGATTATTTGAGAGCTGGAGAGACAGAGCTCTCCCATCTGCTGGTTCACCTTTCAGATGTCCATCAGTACAGGGGTTAGAGAAGCGATGTGCGTGAGGAGGTGGGAGGGTACCCAGGAAGCTACTCCAGCCATCACTGCTGCTTCCCAGGATCTATATTAGCAGAAAGCTGGAACCCAGAGCTGGAGCGGGGCATCCAGCCCAGGTACTCTGATGTGGAATGTGGGCATCCTAACTGGCATCTTACCTGCAGGGCCAAACACCTACCCGCACGTAGTTTTGAAAGGACCTGTGGGTTTCACCCGTCTCATATCCCTGCCATCCTGAAATAATGTGTTTTCATTTGCTTCTCTTTTTATAGTATTGTTACAACCTTTGTCAGTAACTTTAAGTAATATATTGTTTAATTTGGGTGCTTTGTGAGCATTATAAAGATGGCATGCTGCTATTGGTTATCTTGTGCCTTTTTTTTAAACCCCTTTCCATAATTATCTGTGTATTCAACAGAGTAATAAATTCAATACAGTAAACAAATTCAAGAAAATAGTAGTAGGTCTCTGGAATGGGATTTGCCTGAAAACTAACCCAAAAAGTCAGGGGCTAGAGCCAACCAAGGCAATGGACTCCCCCAACTCTCTGTACCATGTTTTACCTACCCCTTGGCACATAGTTTAGCTCCAGGTCAATTTGTGTAGAACACATTAACTCACACCCTCTGCATACCTATGTGTGTACAAATATAAATACAGATCTCTGTAGAGGTGTAAGAAGATACTTCATAAGGTTCTGGCAAAATAAGATTAAAAGATTATATTTTGGTGCTAAACATTTTGAAATCCATGCATAGTTTTTCATAAGACTCATTTTCCCATGAACCTTTTGTAGACCCCTCATATGCATAGCTTTTAAAATGTTTTGCACCTAAATAAACATCCATTGATCTCATCTCCCACAAAAGTGCCCTTGTAGAACTGCAAGTGGAGTTCATCAGTGGGAACTATATGATCATATGTAATCCTACAGTGCTTCTCCCACTTCATGTCGTATTCAAAGCAAATACTTAACTGAATTGATAAAGATCCTATCAGGTGTCTTATTTCTTATTAGCAAAATATTAGTTGTAATTGAGATCTTTATTTTAGCTTTTTCCCCCTCCTCTTATCACAGATACCTGGTTTCCAGTGTTTGGCTAAAAACATGCCTGATCCAAGTAAGTTTTATACTTGTCTTTAAATACTCTCATCTTGTTAGGTTTTGAGCTCTCCATGTCTTAGAGGAGAAGAGGGCCATCAGAGTGGAGAATCCAAAGATGAATAGGTAACCAAGAGTGGAAACAAGGCATGAAACTGGAGGAGGCAGATATGAGCCAAAAAAAATTCTAGTAGGAATCAAGAAAATCACCAGGGCTTGGTGAACTTAATTTACCAAGTTCAGTTCAGGTTCAACTTTGTGAGCAACTTGATGTCTTCTTCTGTAAGTCTACAGATATTTTCAGGCAAAATTTGTGGGTGTTCCACTTGAGGCAGAGAGAAAACTTTAAAGCATCTATTTGAGATCCTAATATTTAAAAATGTAATATTGCCATTTTTGTTCTGGGTAGTTCTATCTTAGGAACTTCCTTTGTGGAAAGAAGGAATTTTAGAGAGAATGTTCTGAAGAAGTTGTTTGAGAGACGGAGCGAGAAAGAGTTCCCTTTCCCTGGTTACATCTCAATTACCTGCCAAGGTGGGAGCTGAGGACTCAATCCCCAGCTCCCATGAAGGTGGCAGGAACCCAGCTTCTTGGGTCATTACCATTGCCTCCCAGGGTGTGTATTAGCAGGGAGTTGAAATCAAGAGCCAGAGCTAGGAATCAAACCCAGGCATTCAGATATGGACCACGAGAGTCTTAACTGCTCGGCCAAATGCCTATCCCAAGAGGTTTTTTTGTTTTGTTTTTTTTTTAAGTTTGAACTTTACATTAAAGCTTCAGAGTCATATTTTATTTATTATTCCCTCAGTATTTTCTTTCTTCTAAAGATTTTAGTTAGCTTTCTTTTTATTAATATTAAAGAGAACAGATTTCATGTATTTCTAGGTGCAGTTCTAAGGCAATATTCATATGTCCTTCCCTCACCCTTTCCCTCCCCCTCTTTTCTTCCTATCCTTCCTACCTTTTTTTTTCTCTTTAGGTTTTGCAAAGACATGCTTTCAATCCAGTCTATAATAATCACAGGCTTAATTCACCACTAACCATAATATTTAACAAGTAAAAAGTAGGAAGATCACAGTTCCACAGGAATAAACAAAGATTAAAAAGAACAATCAGCCGGTGCTGCGGCTCAACAGGCTAATCCTCCGCCTTGCGGCACTGGCACCCCGGGTTCTAGTCCCGGTCGGAGCACCGGATTCTGTCCTGGTTGCCCTTTTTCCAGGCCAGCTCTCTGCTGTGGCCAGGCAGTGCAGTGGAGGATGGCCCAAGTGCTTGGGCCCTGCACCCCATGGGAGACCAGGATAAGCACCTGGCTCCTGCCATCGGATCAGTGCGGTGCGCCGGCCGCAGCGTGCTGGCCACGGCGGCCATTGGAGGGTGAACCAACAGCAAAAGGAAGACCTTTCTCTCTGTCTCTCTCTCTCACTGTCCACTCTGCCTGTCAAAAAAAAAAAAAAAAGCACAATCAAATCATAAGATGTCTGTTTCAATCTTTTTTTAAAAATTTACTTATTTACTTGAAAGTCAATTACACAGAGAAGGAGAGGCAGAAAGAGAGAGAGAGGTCTTCCATTCACCAGTTCACTCCCCATATGGCCGCAACGGCCAGAGCTGCGCCATTCTGAAGCCAAGAGCCAGGAGCTTCTTCCAGGTCTCCCACATGAGTGCAGGGGCCCAAGGACTTGGGCCATCTTCCACTGCTTTCCCAGGCCATAGCAGAGAGCTCTATCGGAAGAGGAGCAGCCAGGTCTAAAACCGGCGCCCATATGGGATGCTGGCACTGCAGGCGGCAGCTTTACCTGCTACGCCATAGTGCCGGTCCCTTTTTCGTTCTTATACTTTTTTTGTGCTCTATATTAACTACCACATATCAAAGAAAACAAGATATTTGTCTTGTTGAGACTGACTTATTTCACTAAGCATAATGGTTTCCAGTTGTATCCATTTTGTTGCAAAATACAGGATTTCATTCTTTCTTATGGCTGAGTTGTATACCCTAGTGTATATTATTTTTATATAGCACATTCAGTTAGCTTTATTTTCAGTTCTAGAATTAGTTAAAACTTCATTCTGTAAGCTAGAATAAGTGTTCCAATGAGCCGAGCAGCAGAAGTGGATTTTACAGGTAAACAAAGGCTAATGAAAGCGGAAGCAAACAAAAATGTGGCTTGTCCCTCAGTATTTTCATACAAGTCATGGTAATAAAATAAAAGCAGGGGCCGGCGCTGTGGCACAGTGGGTTAACGCCCTGGCCTGAAGTGCCGGCATACCATGTGGGCGCCGGTTCTAGTTCTGGCTACTCTTCTTCCTATCCAGCTCTCTGCTATGGCCTGGGAGAGCAGTGGAAGATGGCCCAAGTCCATAGGCCCCTGCACCCACGTGGGAGATCCAGAAGAAGCTTCTGGCTCCTGGCTTCGGATCGGCACAGCTCTGGCCATTGCGGCCATCTGGGGAGTGAACCAGTGGATGGAAGACCTCTCTCTCCATCTCTACCTCTCTCTGTAACTCTGTCTTTCAAATAAATAAAATAAATCTTAAAAAAAGAAAAGAAAAGAAAATCAAAGCTATACGCAAAGTCTACAGATTCAGCTCTTCCAAGCGGCAACACTGGAATCTTTGCCTGTTAGAACCACCCTATCTCCCACTGCGGTCCCGCGGATGCTGTGAACTGTTGAGCAGCTGTCTGTTAGAAAGGTGGGGGCGGCACTGAACTGAGACTGTCCCCATTAAATGACAGCCTGTTTCTCCACCCTGAACCCTAGTTACAGCTCGAGAGAGCATCTGGCTGCCCTTCATGGAGACTGAGCTGCACTGTGACGAGAAGACCATCATCATCGGCCACAGTTCGGGGGCCATTGCGGCCATGAGGTGCGATCCTTGCTGAGTTGTCACTCTGTGGGCTGTAGCCTTGCCTGCCTGGGAGACACTTGTGTGGCTCTTAAGTTTTTATTGCAGAGAAAACAGTGCTGACCTCAAGAGAGGTAACATGATCTGTCCTAATTCCTTCCTGGTTTGCTTTAGTGGATTGAAAAAATAAAATACTGCTCTCATTGGGATGCAATGATCCTTTTAAAACATTAAGTGGCTCCAAGCCCCTGTAACTCCCCAACACTCAGCTCAAATGCCATCTCTATTCTCCCTCCTCATCTCCATGGCAGGTTGATCTCATTGCCCTTCCTGGAACATGGCAAGCACCCACCCACCATGCCTTGCCCTCTCCCTTCTTCCTGGGACACAGTCCTGCGCCTGTTTGGTTTTTTCTTCCCTGTTAAGTCTCTGCTTAAATGTTCCTTTTAGGTGAGGGCTTCTAAACAACAACCTCCCCCTCTTGGCTCCTATCCCCTGTGTCTCAACTATAACCCATTCCACCATCTGACACCCTGTTTATTTCCTGTCTGATTTTTGCCAATAGAACACAAGCTCTATAAGTGAGGGCCTTGGTTCTGTCTGACACTGAAAGCCTAGTGCCTAGAGGAGAGCCTCACAAATGGTAGATGCACACGAGAAATATTTGTTGGAGGGTGGGGCTGTTAGTCCCCACCTACCTGCAGCCCCCAGTCCTTAGGATTCACAAGAGCACCCCCAAAAGTTCTCCTGTAGAACATATATCTCCCCCACTTGGCCTTAGAAGGTCTCAGAAGTTGGGACCTAGGAGTGAGTGAACCCTCTGGGGTTGGGTTTCTTCCGTATTTGCTAGGCTGAATGATGAAGAATAATAGTTGTTGTTTTTTAAAAGATTTTTTATTTATTTATTTGACAGGTAGAGTTACAGACAGTGAGAGAGAGAGACAGAGAGAAAGGTCTTCCATCTGATGGTTCACCCCCCAAATGGCCGCAACAGCCGGAGCTACGCCGATCCAAAGCCAGGAGCCAGGAGCTTCCTCCTGGTCTTCCATGTGGGGGCAAGGGCCCAAGGACTTGGGTCATCTTCTACTGCCTTCCTGGGCCACAACAGAGAGCTGGTCTGGAAGAGGAGCAACTGGGACTAGAACCCGGCGCCATATGGGATGTCGGCACTGCAGGCAGAGGATTAACCAAGTGAGCCACGGTGCTGGCCCCAACGATTTTTCTTTGTAAAGCTGCTTGTCCCAAGCAGTCGCTCAGGATATCACATGAATTGTGTGTCATGGAATCTTGCCAAATTCCATACTCTTTCAGCTACACAGATCGGAACTATGAGAATAATGCTTTTCAGTTTGGAGTTGTGAGATGATGGAACAGTCATAGTGTCAGGGATGTATAGAAACTGCCAGGAGCAGCCCGGCGTTGGTGCAGGTGCGGCAGGCTAAGCCGCCACTTGTGATGCCTGTGTCTGAGTGCCAGTTCAAGTCCTGGCTGCTCCATTTCCAACTCCAGCTCTCTGCTAATGCACCTGGGAAGGCAATGGACGATGGTCCAAATGCTTGGGCCCCTGCACCCAGATAGGTGACTAGGATGGAGCTCCTGACTTGGTTTCATCATGGCTCAAACAAACAAAACCCGGCTGTTGCAGCTATTTGTAGAATGATCCAGCAGGTAGAATCAATCTCTCTCTCTCTCTCTGCCTTTTAAATAAGTAAATCTTAAAAAAAAAAAAAAAGCTGTTGGGTCGACTGGACAATGAAGAGATCCCTTTGTTGCTGAAATCTGTCCCAATTCAAGGCCAATGGAATTTTTCTCAAGCCATTGGCTAGTAAAGCCGTGCCTTCTCTTAAAAACCCCAGCACTTACCACACGATTGTCAGTAACCATTTTTTTAAAATAACCTTATCTTTTAATTAATCACTTATTTTTACTTGAGAGGCAGAGAGATGGGGGTGGAGGACACACTCCCATCCACTGGTTCAGAAACCAATCCAGGTCTTCCATGTGGATGGCGGGGACCCAACCTCTTGAGCCATTGCTGCTGCCTTCCAGGGTGTATTATCAGAAAGCTGCGGTCAGGAGCAGAGCTGGGCACTCCATCATAGACACTCCGATGTGGGCATCCCAGGCAGTACCTTAACCACTAAGCCAAATGCCTGCATCTGTCAACAACCTTCCAAGAGAGGACTTTTGAAGTTCAAGGAGGCAAGGAGATAAATGGATGCCCAAGCCATTGGAGAAAAGGTTATTGATTCAGTCACAGAGGACCACCCTGTAGATTACTTGTTATCACAAAGGAAAGCTCATGTCTTCACAATAGAGAGATCTGGTGGGTAGCACCTTAAAAAAGTGATTGAATTTTATCTAATACTGGGACAGACTAGTGTCACATGCCCCCTGATGTGAATATGTGGTGGTGACACAATATGTATGTACACTCTTGACAAAAGTGTTTAACTTCTGTCTAATTAGGAGAGAAGAGACAAAGCAGGCTTACAGAAAAGTGTACAAGACAATTAGCCTAAACTCTTAAACAAAGTCATTGTCACTGAAAACAAAAAATTTGGGCTGGTGCTGCGGCATAGTGGGTACCTACAGAGCCAGCATCCCATATGGGTACCGGTTTGAGTCCCGGCTGCTCCTCTTCTGATCCAGCTCTCTGCTAGTGCCCCTGGGAAAGCAGTGGAAGATGGCTTTTAATTAATCACTTGAGCCCCTGTACCTGCATTGGAGATCCAGAAGAAGCTCTTGGCTCCTGGCTTCAAACTGGCCCATCTCCCTCCATTTTGGCCATTTAGGGCGTGAACCAATGGATGGAAGATCTCTCTGCCTTTCCCTCTCTAAATCTGCCTTTCAAATAAAAAAAAATAACCTTTAAAAAAAAAAAGTGTGTTAAAAAAAACCCAAAAAATTTAAAGTGACTAAAGAATCGTGAAAACCAAATCCAACATGTGATCCTTGACTGGATCTGGCATTGCCAAATTAGCTCTAAAGGACATTTTTGATACAGTTGGGGGGAAACGCAACTAATATTAGTACATCAAGGTTAAATTGATTGGGTGTACTCATGTGCCTGGGGTTATGCAAGACAATGGCCTTGCTCTTACATGCGAAAGTAAGGGTGAAATGTGAACACAAAATCTAGATGCTTACTGTTCTTTCTGCTTTCATAGGTGTGGTTTTTTTTTCAAAATAAATGGTTGGGGGAAATGCCCCTTAAATCTATCGCTACTCTGTCTTTTCTTAGCCTGGTGTTTGTGGAGCGAGGGTACTGGCTGCAGTGGTGAGCTGGGTGTTTCCTTGCCGAGCCCTGTACCAGGCACAAGGGACACAAGGATTAATACGGCTCCTGCTTGGCCCTAAAAAGCTGATGGTTTATGGGGGAGACAGATGTAATACACACAAATGAACACCACAGTGCAATGAGGAGCTGCATTCCTGCTTTTGTAATATTTCTTCAAATATAGTTCACAGACTGCTTGCATCAGAGTCACCTCCGTTGTGTGTGTGTGTGGGGGGTGCTTTCATGCCTTCAAATGCAGATTCCTGGGCCTCGATTCCTAACCTCTGAATCCGTGCTCTGGGGCCCAACCTGGGCACCTGCATTTTAACCAATGAAGTAATGCTCCTGTAGATTAAAGGTGGGTCCGTGCACATATTAGAGAGAATGGTGACTGTCTTTTTGTTTACTAGGAAAGGGTGGCAGAAGAGGCTCAGACTACCTTGAAACACGAGTAGGAGCTCACCCAGTAACCAGGGTTGGCCTTGTAGCTCTGCAGCTCTCTGCCTGGTTTTCACATCAGCCTCCATTGCACGTAGCACATGCATTCTATAAGCTGAGTCGAATGAGTGTTTTTTAAGTGGCGTATTGACTGGTGGTCACACATCGTGTATCCGCTGACGTCACTTTTCTCTCCGCAGGTACGCAGAAACACATCAAGTGTATGCCATCATTCTGGTGTCTGCCTACACGTCAGACTTGGGGGATGCAAATGAGCGAGCGAGTGGTAAGTCTGAAGGTAGAGACTCCTGAAAAGCCCTTCCCCTACACGTGGGCTGCCCATTCAGGTTAGAATATGCTACTGTCCTTTTAGGTAAGCTTTAAAAAAAGTGGCATTGGAGAGAGACTCACTGCCTTTATTTGGAGGTAGATTAGGTACTTTGGGAGGTGGTAGATCTGTTTCCAACCCAAAGGTGCAGTTTTATTCCTTCCTTCCTCACAAGCAGTTTTGGGTAACACACTTGCAGATCTGAAGGCAAAGGAAGTGCTTTTTTTTTTTAAGATTTATTTTATTTATTTGAAAGACAGTTACAGAGAGAGGTAGACACAGAGAGAGAGGTCTTCCATCCACTGGTTCACTCCCCTGGTGGCCACAATGGCCAGAGCTGAGCCAATCCGAAGTCAGGAGACAGAAGCTTCCTCTGGGTCTTCCATGCAAGTGCAGGAGTCCAAGGACTTGGACCATCCTCCACTGCTATCCCAGGCCATAGCAGAGAGCTGGATTGGAAGAGGAACAGCCAGGACTAGAACCAGTGCCCATATGGGATACCGGTGCATCAGGCCAGAACTTAACCCGCTTCGCCACAGCGCCTGCCCTGGAACTGCTTCTAATGCACACTCAGGCTGTGATTTGTGTCTCTGCGAGGGTCTCCACCAGGTGTTTTCAAAGCCCTAGGATGAAGATCAGCCATGGGCACTGATGGGTCATGTTTGTCCCCCAACAGGGTACTTCAGCCGCCCGTGGCAGTGGGAGAAGATCAAGGCCAACTGCCCTCTCATCGTGCAGTTTGGCTCCACTGATGACCCCTTCCTCCCCTGGAAGGAACAGCAGGAAGTGGCCAATAGGTTGGATGCCAAGCTGTACAAATTCACTGACCGTGGCCACTTTCAGAACACGGAGTTTCACGAACTGGTTAACGTGGTGAAGTCCATGCTGGAAGCGGCAGCATAGACAGGGTGACGCCTGCTATTCTGCATCCCGATAGAGGGGTGGAGTACTAATATTTATTGTCGATTACTACACACCTGAAACATCCAGTTAAGTCCCCAAAGTGCCTGAAAAGCAAACATGTTTCTAGTTCTCAAAGCAAGTGTTTGAACAGCATTTCCGTTTTATATAGAATCTAAACGTCTTCTAATTGCTGAGAGCGACAGCAGCCTGCCCGCTCTCATTGACCCAAGTGCATCAGAATGGAGCCAGTCTCCTCACTGTCAGATGAAGACAGAACAGGCTTTAGTGTATGTTGCAGGAGCTGTGCTTGTTTCCTCTTTGAAATAAGATTTTATTTTCTATTTTTTTTTTATTTTGGGGGTGGCAGGTGACATGACTAAAGGTCCAGAGTGTTAGCTTAGAGCTCAAAACACTGAGCTGCTTTTGAAGCTGGCACAGGTTATTAATCCCAGGCTGGGGCCTTTCCCTTGGATAGCCCCCTCACTCCAGCCCCTCATCCTTCAGACGAGTTGAAAGGGCTACTACCCAAGGCAGCTGAGTTGGCGGTCAGTGGGGTGAGGCAGGGCAGACAGGCACAGCCTACATAGGTGAGCACAGTGACTAGATCTGTGTAAGACATGCCTCATCAAAATTGCTGCCACGTAGCCATGTGGCAAGGTGTGGCCAGTTTTTGAGGGAAAAGTCTTCCCACGGTGGTTTTTAAAGCTGGGGAATATATATCATCTATGTTTGTATCTATGTAGAATTTGTTCCTTGCTAACAATCAGTGTAAATAAAAAGATTCAGAAATACTTCCAAGATGAACAAAACCCAAGTCATCCATTTGTTGTGATCTTGCCATAAGAACTAACTTAGCCAGGTGTGTTTAGATTCTTCTCTATTCTCTGTAAAGCCTGAGAAAAGTGTAAAATAACCAAAGTGAACATGTGTCAAAGGGTGAAAGCCATGGGAACAATTTGGATTTTTACAAAGTCTTAAGCAACCTTTCCACATGTCAGATTTTGCTTTGTAGAGTTCAACTTTTAACTTCCTTAAAAACTCTTTTAAGTATCATTCCAGCATGTTTATTCTGATCATACTCCTTCAAAGGAACCCCTTTTTCATTTCCCAACATTTTTAGGGGGCTATTATGATCCCAAGTATTGCCTCAAATGACTTCCAGTGAATTCATGCTTAACACTGCAGAACCTGAGTTTGCTACAGAAATGCTTTCACACACCGTTAACATACCTAGGGATAATCTGAATTTGTTACATTGAACTGATAATTTTACTAATGAAAAATAATTAAAATTCAAAACAACTTACTTGACACACTACCAAAAAGCAAATTAGTCAGCTGAATAGTAGTAATTTTGGAGGCCGTTTAACATTGATCTGACCAAACCTGTACTCTTAAGTTTCATTATATTTAAATTTCCAATTAGTCATTGTATTCCTTATTCTCTACCTTTTTCCCCTAGAGTTCTTTAAAGAATTACAGACTTACACAAATAACAGTTCATAATGCTTTGTTGTCCTCTTCCTTCAGAATGGGAAAAAACCCACAAATAGAATTGAGAATTACTTCTAATATTCCTAAAAAAACAGTTAAGACAGACTTAGGATTGTAGAGCTGTGTAGCCCCATACAGTAGCTATAAAATTTAAACTTCCTTCTCTGTCACGTGAGCTGTATTTCAAGTGTTCAGCAGCTACCAGGGCTGGTTACTTTATTGGAGAGATTTGGATATTTCCATGATTATAGAAAACTATTGGATAGCAGTGGTCTAGGGCACATATTTTAGATTCTTTCCTTACCCACCGTACAATGAATAGTTCAAAGTAAAAGTGACTGAATTTTAAATTACTTCTAGTTTGCTTAATCACCATTAAAATCATAAGCCTATAAAATTTACTCATCGCTAAAGTAAATCAGAGGGGTTTCATGTGAGAACTCACATAAACATCTAATGAAAACCATAGAACTATGGAATCTCATTGTTTCTCACGTTTCTATGTTGAGAGGCCTCAACAGACCTGGACAGCATCTGTTCTCAGCTGAGGAAAATACCTAATATTAACTGGAGATCAACTGTTAAGTATTAGGACTTCTTCACTTGCGATTTCATGTTTTGGTGTTGTCGTGAGGGCTTCACAGTGTTTTGGTGTTTATCCATGCAGGATAAATAAACCACGTAATGATGTATCAGAGTGCTGTATTTTTAGGTTATTGTCTCTTATCTCCTTTGGATAATATTCAGAATAAAAAATACGTTATCGGAAAACATTAAAGGGACTCTTTGTTCTGATGAGGCAAGGAGTTTTTTTTTTTGTCTTCACTGTCTCTAAGCTTTAAGAATCAATTTCTGGCTATCAAGACATAATGTGAAGTCTGATTTAAAACATGTTTTCACTCTCTCCCAAGTCTAGTTTTGTTACGAGGACGATGGCCAGACCCAGGGAGGACAGACATAGTTCTGACGTCCAGCTCTTGCTGAGTGTGGAGGAGAAAGCCCCTGCAGTTTGCAGGCTCCCTCGTTCTTCTATAGCTTACTCATCCAGTCTCTGACATGCTCTTGGTGTCACCAAATGCTGATTTTATAGAGCTGGCCACAGGATTTATCTGATAGACATCAGTTACTTAGCTGAAGTTTACTGATCCCATTTATCTCAATAATTCTTCTGATGTTGCCACTTAGAGCGTCTCCAACTGGTCTTGGAACAGAGTCCTCAGTAGCAGCTGGGCTTGAATTTTTTTTTTTTTTTTTTTTTTGGTGGTTCCATGTTTTTCACGGTTAGAACTGTGTAGTTATAATGGCTTTTTAAAGATTTATTTGAAAGGCAGAGTGATGGGGGAGTATATCTTTCATCTATTGGTTTACTCCCCAAATGGCTGCAACAGCTAGGGCTGAGCCAGGCCAAATGGGTGGCAGGGTCCCAAGCACTTGAGTTATTACCTGCTGCTTTCCCAGGCACATTAACAGAAAGCAGAAGCAGAAGATCGGCACTTGAACCGGTGCTCATATGGGATGCTGCAAGCTGGGGCTTAATGCGCTACACCACCATGCCAGCCCCTATGACTTTCTGCTCAGACACATCACACTGGCGCCAGCGCTGTGGCCATCAGCTAAGCCTCTGCCTGCGGTGCTGGCATCCCATATGGACTCCAGTCTGTCCCAGCTGTTCCTCTTCAGATCCAGCTCTCTGCTTATGGCCCAGGAAAGCAGTGGAAGACGGCCCAAGTCCTTGGACCCCTGTACCTGCATGGGAGACCTGGAAGAAGCTCCTGGCTCCTGGTTTCAGATTGGCCCAGCTCCAGCTGTTGTAGCCATTTGGGGAGTGAACCAGCAGATAGAGGACCTGTTTCTCCCTTGCTTTGTCTGTGACTGTCTCTCAAATAAATAAAATCTTAAAAAGACTCATCACACGGTGATTTTTCAGACAGAGTAAGGAAACAAAAAACTAAAACAGGATGAGAAAACAAACTGCATCCTGCCCCCATCACCAAATTGAAATGTGAATGGAAGGAAGGGTCTAGTTTTAAATTTAGCTACATGATTAGACATTGTTGTCTCTTCTGTCTGCTGTAACAGAGCATCATAGACTGGGCAGTTTCTCAACAACACATATTTATTTCTCAATTCTGGATGCTAGAGGTCCAGGATCAAGGCACTGCAGATTGAGCATCTGGCTCAGACAGCTATCTTCTGTGTATCTTCATGTGGCAGAAGGGATGACAGGGCTCTCCGGCTCTTACGGGATAAAATGAATCTATTCAAGAAGACTCCATCCTCAGTGTCTATCACTGTACTCAAAAGCCCCACCTCCACGTGCCATCACACTGGGGATTAGATTTCAACATCTGATTTTGTCTATTGCAGACATTAAGTAAGAATTTAGGGAAAATTTTAGCAAATAACAATGGATGAAATTCTGAAGACTTTTTTTTTTTTTTTTTTTAAAAAAAGATTTATTTGAAAGGCGGCAGAGTTACAAAGATGCAGAAGCAGAGACAGGTCTCCCACCCACTGATTCACATTCTCCAAATGGCCCCAACAGCTGAGCTGAGTCCATCCAAAGCCAGGGCCAGGAGCTTCTTCCGGGTCTCCCACATAGTTGCAGGGGCCCAAGGACATGGGCCATTCTTTGCTGCTTTCCCAGGCACATTAGCAGGGAGCTGGATCAGAAGTGGAGCAACCAGGACTTGAACTGGTGCCCAAATGGGATGCTGGCACTATAGGCCAGGGATTTAACCCATTGTGTCACAGCACCAGCCCCAGAAACTCTGAAGGCTTTAATAGAGAAGGGACTGTGAGAATATTCTCCTTAGGCTGGTACTAGTAATCAGCATTTCTGCACTGTAAACGCACCCCTGACAAGTCTCCACTGGCGTTTGGGGTAAGTATGACGTCATACTCCTCGGAAAGACGACAATAGTATGAAGAAAAGGGACGCTTCACTCTGCCTTACTGTGCTCTCAGCTGTCCATATCCCCGCTATTCCTACCTTCACCACTTAATTTTTTCTCAATGAAACCACTAGGAAATAGAAAGCAGAAACGTTGGTAGTGAACCAAATCACAAAATTTCCAAAGAAGGCTTTAATAAATAACTTCAAAATGAACATCCATATGCTCTAGTATTACCAGAGTACTTGGTCAGTATGGATTTGTTGACTTCTTTCCTTGAACTGTCACAAAAAAGTCTTGAAAACTTCAAAAGATATATTTCTCCAGAGCTTCAAAGTATTTTATTTACTGAAGAATGGATCTTACTACTAACTCTTTCATATTCTGTTGGCCACTCTACCAATATAAATTCAGTCTTCATAAATAAAAAATATATTTCCATAGCCGCAGGTCTGTATCCAATACTGTGAAGTTTGCTTTCAAGGAAATTTCATGTTTCTTCATGAATTCAATTATCTGCTCCCAAAGTAACTTCACTTGCAAAATGTCAGTCAAGTTCATAGCTCTCCATTAAAATTCGAGCCACTCTGTCATGTAAATACAATTAGATGGTGAAATCTCACCACCTTCATGGCAGTCATCAAAAACCTTTAAAAAAGAAAACAGCTTTTATTCACACTGAAGTTCTAAAGGGATTGGGACTGTGTGTAAGGACGCTCTGTAGCGGGCCCGGCTTTGTGATCCCAAAGTAGGCCAATGACAGGTCTTTCACTGCAGCACTGAGATGACTGTGCTCACCTGAACCACTTAACTCCGACTAACTGGATGCTTCCCGCCAGCCTGCCTCCTGTTTGTGAAGGGTGCTAAACAGATTTCCCAACGCATTGTTTCTTTTTCTAGGAATTTTGAAATTAGGGCATGGAGAGCTTGGGCATACAGACAAGAGCCAGTATAACGAACTATGACTGGCAGCCCAACAATCTAAATGCCGTGAGGAGTGGGCCAGGGATTCCTGCTCTGTGGTGTCCTGGGTGGCTACAGCAGGCAACTGACACACCTACATGACCTGGGAATGAATATCTGAGGCTGAACTGCTTGTTACTTCCAAGCTGTACGCTCTTCAGGTTTCCTAAACCTAAACTCCGTCACTCTTAAGGGGACAGACCATCACTAGTGCCACAGACAGAAGGAGGGTTAAATAAGACACGTGACAATCATTAAGAACATGCCTGGCCTGCAGCAGGCTCTCAAATCTCATTTTCTTTTCTACTTATATTAAATGATTAGCCCTCATTAAAAAAAATCAAGGCCAAGGGTAGCAACCATGAACATCCTTGACCGGTTATTGCAAGAGAAAATGCATAGCATTCTGTTCATTAAAGGTCTGTTCATCAAAGTTATAGGGAGGTTTGGCAGCTCTTATTCACCCCTAAGACTCTGAGAAAACTGGGTGGTCTGCTCTCTTCTTGGTGTCACTTGTACCTGGTGGCAGTCAAGGTAAAGAGAAGCCACTTGAACTCACCGGGCAGAGGCCACAAGGTGCCCGGACCAAACCTGTGGGCGGGATGATTGGACTGACTGCCCGGTAGAGTTTCATGTGTCCGTCCACGCTGCCAACTGTGCCTTCTTTTGCCGCGATGATCGTCATCTCCACTTTCCCATCATAAATGAGGGTATTCAAGATGGTTTCAATATCCTCCATGGACAATTCTACCTACAAAAGGGGTATGTTAGAAAGGAGATAAAAGCCGGTGCCGCGGCTCAATAGGCTAATCCTCCGCCTTGCGGCGCCGGCACACTGGGTTCTAGTTCCGGTCGGGGCGCCGGATTCTGTCCTGGTTGCCCCTCTTCCAGGCCAGCTCTCTGCTGTGGCCAGGGAGTGCAGTGGAGGATGGCCCAAGTCCTTGGGCCCTGCACCCGCATGGGAGACCAGGATAAGCACCTGGCTCCTGCCTCCGGATCAGCATGGTGTGCCGGCCGCAGCGCGCCAGCTGCGGCGGCCATTGGAGGGTGAACCAAAGGCAAAGGAAGACCTTTCTCCCTGTCTCTCTCTCTCTCACTGTCCACTCTGCCTGTCAAAAAATTAAAAAAAAAAAAAAAAAAAAGAAAGGAGACAAAAAGGACAAGGGGATATCCTTTTGGAGGGTGTAATAAAGTGTAAAGGGCCAGGATTTCTTGGCGACACAGGGAAGCACTATGCTGGAGAAGAACTGAAAGCAAACAGGGCGAGTGAATGATGGTTCAAGTTGGCACAAACCTCTGAAATGCCAGACAAGTCTAACCTGATGCAGGGTCTGACACTTTGTGATGTCTTTACCCTAACTAAAATCTAGAAGTTCAAAAAGTAACATTCCTTGGGCAAAAACTTGATAGAGGTTTACAAAATGCTTGAGCAGAAAGCACTTCAGATATCAAATAGTCCAAGTTCCTCATCTGTGACCTGGGAAATGATAATGGCTCGTCCAAATGCCACTCTGACTCGTTTGCAGACTGTGGAAATCATCGGGGTCCTTGTGGATAATCCTTTAATATGTGAGTGACACACTAACATCTCCTAAGTATGAAAACACCCATAAATGGTCGTGTCTGATATTTTGCAAATGCACTGAAATGTCGCTGAGAAAATCACGAACTTGACTTTGGATCTGGGTGGTGAAATGTACCATCAGGCCTGCTCTCTGCCCCAAGCTCCAGAACAGCTGAGACTGCCTGAAGGCAATGCCCGGCTCTGCCTGAGGCACAGGACAATGCTTCCCCAACGTGGGCTCTGCAGAAGGGTCACAGCCGTCATTGAAAAGGGGGCCTGGGCCCACCATGTTTGGAATACACTGTAAAGTACATCCTTATGGTGACGAATACATTTTTAAAAATAAGATGAAAGTTACATGAAACGCTGAGAAATTGAGTTCTGACCTTACTGATTCCCAGTTCGCAGATGTATTTCCACACTTCATGCGAAGAAGCAAATGAACTATTCCTTTGTATCATCGGATTCTGTTTGCTTTCTCGTGCTGTTTCTGCCTGTCAGGGTTGAAACATAAGAGATCCAAGCAAGAATAAGGGTGAATGTTTCCTGAATACAATTTATACAAGAGTAGAACAAATTGTTAAAACTACCAATTTCAGTATTTTCAACCTTCTAAAAATATGATATGAAAGATCATTCTTTTTGAAAAATCTTTAAAAAAAAGATCTGTGATATTTCCTCAATTATGCCTCACCTTGCTTTGTAGAAACTTAAAACACTGTTGGTTAAGCACCTCTACAAATTCAGATTCAAAATCCTGGTCACTGTACCAGGCTCCCCCAGTCACGGACCGGTCTGGTTGCAGGTTATAGAGCATGTACACCTTCTTTTTTGAAGCCTAGGAAAAGAAAAACATTCAACTGTTAATAAGATAACAGCATCCAAAAAACAAACTGAAAAAATAATAAACTGTTTTAGAACAGCTTTTTACATACAGAATCATCACACGGACAGTACAGTCTCTGTATGCTCCACACCCATATTATTAATGTCTCATATTAGTATGGAATACCGTCCACAATGAGTCAATACTGACATATCATTATCGGCTAGAGGCCACATTTTATTCAGATTTTATTAGTTTCCCCTAACGTCCTTTTCTCTCCATGACCCCATCCAGGACACTGTATTACATTTAGTCATCAGTTTTCCTTGGTCTCCTTCTGGTTGTGACAATTTCTCATCTATATGAATATGGACACATGAATATTTATTTTATATGTTTAGTTATAATCCAGTACTATTTTGTAATCCCAATTGTACCAGCTTAGAGCATTGGAGCTCTTCCGTTATATGACACTTTTGTTGTTGTGTGTGTGTTCAGGCACTTTCTTATTTCCTGCTGCCTCTAGATGTCAGCATCACCTTAAGTACGAAGGAACTTGAAAAATGAAAACGGAAAATGACATTGGAAGTTGATTTTTGTGCAAAAATTTTTTCTGAAATCCCTGCATAGGGATTTTCACAAAGACTGAAGAAAATGTATGTTTTGAGGAAACTATTGTCCATTTCTTTTAGTGGAGAACGGTATTAACAACCAATGTACAGGTGCCAGGTATGTTCATTGCTCCAGGTACTGTTGCTTCTAGGCCTTCTCAGATGACAGATGAGATGTATGTGTGAACACTAACCACAGTACATCAAAGTAATTAGCATGAGTATCTGTGTAACACCTACACTTACATTAAACTGAACATGAGCTCATACTGATGTCTCCAACTCTCATCTATTTCCACTTGGATCACGGCAGCCCCCTCCCCTTGTTTATCTGTAACTTCCCACAAACCCGAATCCCACCATTGTTTAATAAAGAACCTGACAGCCTTTGTCCCTGGTTCCTGGGTCCACAGACCACCCTGGGTAGATGCTCACAAAGCGACTCATGTGTCAGGACAGAAGCTCTCCATTCTGGAACAACCATTTGGGCTTTGGGCCACATGACATCAGCCTAACTTCTTGAGATGGAGAGGGGACTAGCGATTGACCTCAGTCACATGGCCAAGGATTCAATCAATCAAGCCTATGTAATGCTCGCCAATAAAAACTTTGGACACCAAAGTGTGGGTGTACGTCCACGGTTGGTAATCATGCAGCCATGTGCCAGGAAAGTGCTGCTTCTTGAGGCTATGAAATCTTCATGTCTGAAACCCTTTCAGATCTCGTGCTTCAACTGGTAGGTTCTTTGTATCATTTAAACAAAGCTGTAATGCTACTTTAGTGCTTTCCTGGATTTTCTGAGTCCTTCTGGCAAATGATTGAACCTGAAGGAATCACAGGAACCCCTAAATTTGTCACTAGTTGGTCAAAGCCTGGGTGTTCTGGAGACTCTTGAAGTTGTGACTGGTGTCTAAAGTGAGCACAGGATTGTACCTTTGATCTGTGAAATTTGAGTTCAGTACTTCATGTCAGAATTGCATTGCAACCAGCAACCCTCATCCATTTATATAAATGTTCCCTTCTAGTCTACCGTGTGGAGTGGCATCAAAATTTCTAAGTAGGATCCTCAAGGAAAACGACGTGATGACCCCAAGCGCTGTGCCCATGTACATTTCCTTTCACCTTTAGTCTTATGGACACTACTAACTCCCAAGTCACTTATGTCAGCACCTCACTCCTCTACTCTATTCAGTATGTGGGTTTTTCCCACATTTGTAAAAAATTTAATTTGCTACACTGTGGTGTAGCAGGCTAAGTCTCCACCTGCGGCACCTGCATCCCATATAGGCACTGTTAGGCGTCCCAGCTGCTTCTCTTCTGATCCAGCTCTCTGCCTATAGCCTGGGAAAGCAGTGGAAGATGGCCCACGTGCTTGGGCCCCTGCACTCACATGGGAGACCCAGAAGAGGCTCCTGGCTCCTGGCTTTGGATTGACAAAGCTCTCCTGTGCTCTACCTCTTCAACTTTCCTCACCAGTCTGTCCCCAACCCCTGATTTTCTTTTTCCACTGTGTCCACAGTCTTGCCTTCTTTAGAGCATAATACAGTTGGAGTTGGAATACAGCATGCAGTCTGTTCAGATTGCCTTCTTTCACTTAGCAATATGTATAAGATTCATTCATGTCTTTCCATGAGAGCTCATTTCTCTTGATTACTGAGCAATATTCCAATCTGAAGGGTGGGCAGGAACACTGGTTGGCACTGGACAGGATGCTGTGCCAGGGCACAGGTCATTCTGTGGTCTGTTCATCCGTAACCAAGCACCCAAACAGGGCCTGGCACTTAGCAAACACTCAGTAGGTAACTATTCAGTGGGAAAGCTAACATGCTAGGATCAAGTGAATTTTCTTACACACTACTGTATCTGTGACTCCAAAAATTGTTCACCAAAGAAAATGAAGTAGCTTTAGATTTTTGAATGCATAAGACAACAGAAGTTAACTATATTGGCACATATCTAAGCAGCATCTTCAAACCAATCCAATGTGAGCTAAAAGTTTAAAGAAGTCTTTTTTCACCAGTTGTCTTAAATCATGACATGGCTTAAAGAATCAAAACTAGGTAGGGAACAACATATGAAATAAACATTTGTGGGGGAAAAAGAGAAAATTACTCACTGCTACAGATTTAACAGCTTTGATTAGCTTTTTACTTTCCAAATTTTTAAGTATTTTATTGATTTCTGTTAATGGCAGGTTACTTTTATATCGGATATCTCTGCTCCATATTCCTATAAGAAAATAAAGTAAAATAAGATGAATTATGGAGTTCATGGATTTTTTTGTTTCTATTCCTATGGATTCTATCTCATCCCCAAACTAGCAACGTAAAGCTGATAGTAAATCTTTGAACAAGAAGCTTTAGGTAAATATGTTACAAAAAAAAAAAAAAAAAAAAAAAAAAGCCAATTGAAATAGAGTTAAGACCTGTGCATAAAGTAAAGGAAGTAGGCAAAACAATAAGTGATATGCTTTACATTTTAACTGGAAATTTCTTGGAATCTCCATGTGGCACCCTTTAAAAGCTATATAGGAAGGATATAACTGCAATGAAAAAAAATCATGAATGCTTTTGAATTAATTTATAATGGTCTCCTCCATTCCCTCATTTTCTTATATTTTCCCTTTAGATAGTAAACATGAAAAGCAATGTAAAATCTGGGTCAGGGTTAACACCATGCTCGGCTGGGAACAACATCACCCTTGTGTTGCATACTCATGTGCACATGTCCATTCTTTATACAACAATGCAGCTGTGCAATGGAAAACGGAAGTCTGTGGTTCTTACAGTTGCTAAAGCCCGTGTGAGAAGTTACATGTGGAAAGGGAATGTGTACAAATATACTTTGCTTTATTTTCTTTCTAATGTAGATGCATAATGAGATAGGATTTTCTTTTTAAATAGAGAATGGCTTCTCCTAAGATTACTTTTAAAATGTTAATCTAATACATATACAAATTAATACGTTTTAGATCACACCAAATTTGCAAGCTAATATCAATATTCAATATACTCTAAATGATAGTAAGTATAGGTTGTTCTCTCTGTACATAGGGAGGCAGCCTGTCGGGTTTCCCCCACCCGGCAATAAACCTTTTCCCTTAAAAAAATGACAGTAACTATAATCTTGATACAGTTCTTCAATGAGAGGAGAGGGAAGGATAGCTGCTGAAGCACACACCACAACAGCAGGGGGTGCCATACCAATCATCATCTTGTCCTTGCAAAACCAGAGGTGTTACTATCCACCATTTACAGAACTGATGAAGAGGCTAAGGCTCACAGAGTTTAAGTAACTTGTTCAAGGGGATGAATTACAAAGCAAAGATTTTAAAAACACTGAAGTTTTAACTTATTATTTTAAACAGATAATTCATTTATGTGGCTCAAAATTCAGAAGTCTCTTTCCATCCCTGGCCATTGCTATCCAGTTCCTGCCTCCCTGGGGCAACAACAGCATCAGTCTTGGGTGTCCTCCAGAGTATGACGTGTATGCTATACGTGTCTGTCATTTTCCTATTCTCCCTCTTAAAACCAAGGGCAGCATACTAATCTGCTCCCCAGTCCAAACCCTGAAAAGTCAGGATCTCAGTCCTTGTATCTAACCTCTAAGACAATGTTTTTTGCTGCTTCATTCTCACATGCTTACCTTTATTTCCTGCATCCTCTATGATTTGATATACTAGTTTTTCTTGGTTGTCCGATCCCTTCATCTTACTGTAGGGAAATAAAACAGAATGAGGAAGGCAAGGGGGTACAGGATAATCTAACAATCTACATCACCACGTAAATGAATGAGCAGACACAGTCATCACACTGACTTATTCACCAAAAGAAAGGCTTACCTTAAAAAGAATGAGACAGAGCTGTATGTACCAACATGAAAAGATGTCCAAGATATAGTAAGTGAAAAAAACAAGTTACACAACAGCATGGATAGCATGGTCCCATTTTTGTTAAAAAAAAAAAAAAAAGATTATATATAAATACATAGTATATAAATATATAACCACTTATGTGTATTTATATATAACTAGAAGAAAGCGTACCCACCAACTACTAGGAGCAGTCAATCTGGGAAGTGGAGTTTATGACAGGAGTGGGGATGATGTGCAGGACACGTCTGCACTACACAATTCTGCATCAGCTTTCTCCCAACACATTTACTACTTTTGTAATAATTAACACTTTCTAAGAATTAAAAGTAGGTGCTTACCCAGCATTCTGAGAGTCCTTTATTCTATATAAAAGGCCTGTATTACTTCTTAAGAGATCCAATTGACCCTAGAATGTTTTTTTAATAGAAAATAGGAGTCAATTATATTAGAGATAATCAAATCCAGTGACTTTTAACATCTTGTATTATACAGACTAAAATATCCTTCCTTGCACGGTTACTGGTCAGTTCTCACCTGGGACAAGTTTTTACCAACATATCACATACAACGTATTTTTCAAAATAGCCTTTTCATTTCAAATTAAAAATATCCAATATAAAAGCTTCCTATATGCTACATCCCAGCTTGGTTATATGACCAATATATACAGAATTCTTAAAAAGCAGTTTTAGAATTGTAAATACCCATAGTCAAATTCAACTATCCAAATTATATATACAATAGAAATAAAAAAGGCTAAATATGAATAAATATCCCATGGTACAAGTAAATAAAACTCATATAGTCAGTGGTGATACTTATTGATATGTGTAACTTACAGAGTTACCTGAAAATAAGGTAGAAAGGTCAACCAATGAATAAGGCCTATAGTAGTCGTGTTTTTATATAATACATCAAAAGTCAAATACAGTGTTTTCTACCATGCTCCTGAAATCCCTTGAATGTGAACTTGGGAGAACCTCGAAGGTGGTCCCACTGGGTTTCTTGCAGTTGGGAAACCTTGGCTGAGAGGGAACCCGTTTCCATGTGTTAAAACTGGACAGACGTGTGACCTAGAAATGGATGAAGAACGACGGCCCTCTCCCTCCCCTATTCCCACCAAGTGGCAAAGCAGGACCACACAGTTCAATTCAGAGGCTCCTTCCAGTCATTTACTCAGCCTATAAACATTTGCTGAACACCTGTACTGTGCCCCATGTTAGGATAGCTTGTTTGCAGGGACAAACACGAATTCTAAAAGGGAAATATACAACTAACTTCAATAGCATCTGACTCGCATCAAGACAAAGGTAAATTAAGGGTGGTTAGGCACTCAGGGAAGAGTCTGTGGCACAGTATGGGGGTTCACCGATGGCTTCCTGGAGACAGCGGGACAGCTGGGTCCTAAAGGACAGCAGAGAGCTAGGCAGTCTGTGAAGAGGAGGAGGAGGGGCATTCCAAGCATGGAGGACAGCAGGAGCCAAGGTCCTGAGGCTTCTAGCAACATGATGTGGCAGGAAATGAGAAACAACCTGTTCCTTCTGAAGTCAGAGCTGTGAGGCAGAGTGGTGCAGGAGATAAGCAGGGGCTCAGTGTGGTAAACCCAGCAGCCCGGACTTCATTCTCTAGTGCACGTGGATTTTAGGTGGGAGAGTGAGTTGGTCAGAGCTGCAGTTACAGTAGATCAGACTGGCTGCTCTGGGGCATACACGGTCGGGACTGCCAGGGAGGATGCCAGTGCAATCGTTCAGGCAAATGCCAAGAGCCTGAGTACAGCGGGCGCACTGGGAATACAAATGGGGGATCAAATCTGAGAACGGCGGCAGAGCCCAAAGCAGCACCGCTTTGTCACTTATTAACAGCCACTCCCTTGCTTGTGATCGTCTGATAGCTCTCCCACACCCGAAGCCTACGGCCAGTGCCAGGCAGTGGGTAGATGGCTGCAGTGCTGGTGAGAGAGGGAGGCACTGAGGACAATCTTCAGTCGGAAAGGAAAAGCCTGGGAGGGAAACCAGAGGACGAAAAGGAGTATTTGCCACTGCTACAACCTCCCAGAATCCCTTCCTCTCTCCTTCCGTACCACAGCGAAATGATTAGAAAACTCCAACCCTTGTGTTCCCTTGGACTGGCAATCTGGCCCACCATTTGCTTTTATCAATAACATTTTTATTGGAACACAGCCACATCCATTTATGTGTCATCACTCATGGCTGCTTCTTGCTAAAATGACAGAGTTGAGTAATTGTGGTAAAAACCATAAGGCCCACAAAGCCTAAAATATACTATCTAGCATTTTATTAAAAAAATCGCCAACCCCTGGGGTTCAAGGTTGAAGGGAATGGTTTAAGGAAAGGTTTAAGTGTCTTTGAATCTCTATATAGAGTACGAAGGCTGAGAAGTGCCATGATGTGCCCTCTGCAATACCGGGCTGGGAAAGCTGAAGGCATACATCAAAGGCAGGGGGGACAGGCATCCAGACCAAACCAGCGGACGGTAACCTCCACCTTCCTCCACCGTCATGATCTATTCAGGACGTCGACGGATGGGATGACGCCCACCACGCTGGGTAGGGCCATCTGCTTTACTCAGCTCACCAATGTAAATGCTAACCTCTTCCAGAATATCTTTCCAGACATCCTCAGAAACAACGGCTGGCCAGGTATCTGTGAACCTCATCTCCTAGTCAGGCTGATACATAAGGGTAACCATCACAACTACACACTGGCAAGCACTGACCACTGCCACGCTGGTTGAGTATCCCTGGTTCAAAATCCGAAATGCTCCAAATCCTGAAACTTTCTGAGTGCCCACAGGATGCTCAGAAGGTCCAGATATTGGAGCATTTTGGATTTGCAGATTAGGTATGCTCAATCAGTAAAGTCTATGGAAATATTCTAAAATCCCCAAAACTCCAAGATCTGAAACTTCCCTGGTCCCAGGTATTCCAGACAAGGGGCAATAAACCTAGAAATAAGGAATCACAGGAACTAGTTGGATTCCCCTTACCATGGACAGGAGTCTATTGATGGCCACGGCCCGCTGCTGGGCTTCTATATGAGGCATTTCATTCTGAATCACCTGGTCTGTGATTCCATGAGGGAACTGCTGGCATAATTCTATAATCCTAGAAACAAAGGGAGAACGATTCCATTCTCATTTACCTTTCAAAAGGCAGTGTGTGTGTGTGGGGGGGCGGTTTGTGGGGAATATAAGCAAAGCAGTTTGTGTTTCTCCCCCCACCACCACCACATTTGGCAGATAATCCAGGCTTCTATTTAATTTTGAACCAAAGCATGACAAAAATTGAGGAAGACACTATCCATGTATATATTCATATGATCTTAAAATTATTGTTATTTTAAGGGAAGTATCCCTCACCAATAAGAACTTTTAATTAGAGCAAAAGTTTAATAAAAACAGAAAAAATATTATAGCTGAGACATCAATTTTCTCAGATGAAATAAGTAAACAAAGTTAAGCTACAGCTCTGTTAGAAGGCAAATCAAATATTGCTAATAGGAAGCCCAATTTTTTTTTTTTTAACTTGAAAGGCAGAGTAAGAGAGAGAGAGAGAGAGAGAGAGAGACTGAGCGTCTATCCACTGGTTCACTCCTCTTACGGCACCAGCCAGCAAAGGGTCAGGCTGAAGCCAGGAGCCAGGAGCTTCTTCAGGGTAGCAGGGGCCCAAGCGCTTGGGCCACCTTCCACTGCGTATTAGCAGGGAGCTGGATCAGAAGTGGAGCAGCCGGGTCTCAAACCAGAACCCATTTGGGATGCCGGCACTGCAGGGGGTGACTCTGCCTGCTGTGCCACAATTCTGAGTGCCCACAGGATGCTCAGAAGGTCCAGATATTGGAGCGTTTTGGATTTGCAGATAAGGTATGCTCAATCAGTAAAGTCTATGGAAATATTCTAAAATCCCCAAAACTCCAAGATCTGAAACTTCCCTGGTCCCAGGTATTCCAGACAAGGGGCAATAAACCTAGAAATAAGGAATCACAGGAACTAGTTGGATTTTAGAATTATCCCTATCAAACAACAGAAGACCAAATCTTGTCTTAGGATCAATAAATGCGATACCCGTGCAGTTTGAGAAAGTCAGGGTCTTCTTAAAATCATGCGATAAAACAGAAATAACAGAGCACTGGCAAAATATACAAAATTGGAAGAGGCTTTAGGCACCCTAAAACCTTAAGTTCAATACTTTACACTGGGGGCCGGCTTCGTGGCATTGTGGGTGACGTCCATATGGGCGCTGGTTCACGTCCGGCTGCTCCATTTCCCATCCCGCCCCCTGCTAATGGCCTGGGAAATGCATGGAGGATGGCTCAAGTGCTTGGCCCCTGCCACCCACAAGGGAGACCTGGATGAAGCTCCTGGCCTAGCCCCGGCCATAGCCACTGAGGCCATCTGGGGCGAGAACCAGCAGATGGAAGAGCTCTCTGTCTTTCCCTCTCTCTATGTAACTCCGACTTTCAAATAAATATTTTTTAACATTTCACACGAAGCTGTGTGGCGTAATCTGGATTTATAAGCACAAACTACACCCCAACCCAGTGCAAACGTCCCGCAAAGGAGTCCCTAGGAATAGGAGCGATCCTGGATCAGAACACACACTCATAACTTCCCAGACCAAAGTTACTCCAAGTTGCAAGCTGTCAACCCCGTTTTGAACTTCTGTTCTCGTAGGGAAAAAGTGGATTGGAGAGAGGGTCCAGAACCCGCCATCACTTTCCCGCGTGCTCACCCAACCTGCTCTGGCCGCTGTCCAGGGAGCCTAGAGAAGGGGTCCAGCTGCCCAAATAGCTGGCTGCCTACAAGGCGTCCCGCGCCGGGAACCCAGTCCCCGGCTTACCTGTTTTCTATTTCGACGGGATCCGCGTCAGGCGGCTGCACCTTCACCTTCACTTCAGCCATGAGGGCGCAGTTCCCGTTCTGTCTGGGGAGAAGTGCACCGAGCCGCTGGAGAGCCAACAGGGGAACCCTGGAGCTGGCGGCAGATACAGCAGGGCCGGGGCTATGGGGCCTTCTTCTCCGTGTCGCGGCCGGTCCTTCCTGGCCCGTCGGCTTGGGGCGGCCAAGCCGCGCCTGTTCCGGCACTCGGACCGGCCCCTCTACAGCTCCTTATATTCGCTGTCCAGGATGTCCCCCCCTTGTGGGAAGAAAGAGCCTGGTTCCTTCATTCTATGCTGGGAAGTCACCTTTTCAATATTTTGCAACCTCCGAGCAGGCATATTCTAGGACGCCCCCGGTAAAGCCGTGGGAAAGGCACTCCAGGCGCGTGTGGGTCTCCGCGCCAGCGGCATGGGCGGGGCTGGTTGCTAGGGAGCCGCGTTTCCGCCAATCATCTGCCTAGTTCCCAGCGGGCGGGGCGCGGCTCGCAGCGTCTGTGGTAACCTGGGCCCGAGCGAAGAAGGAGGCGAGAGGCGGTGAGCGGCCCGCGACCCTGCTGTGGGCTGCGGAGGTGCTCTGGAAGTTCTGACTTCGGTCTTGTTGGCTGCAGAAGGAGGAGGGCATCCTTCATTCCAGCCGAGCTGTCCTTGGTGAGCGAGGGCGAGGAACAGACGCGTTCCGGATCTGGTCGGCAAGGGGCCGGGGCCGGTGCAGGGAGCGGTCGGGTGGGCACTGCCGGGTGCTGGTGACCGACCCCTCCGCTAGGACCCAGCCGATCCGCCAGATTCCGGATCCTCTTGGCGAGGGCCCCGTTGGCCTCCCCAGACTCCCAAGGCCACTTGCGACTCCCTCCCTAAATATTTTTATTTTCAACTATTTTAAAAAATTTTATTTTAACTTCCTGCTCCACTTGAATGGACACGTGAGTACGGGCAGGTCCCCCCACCCCCCGAGTCCATCCACCGGTCTCCAGGGGCGACTGCTATGCTGTCATTATCTGTCGTTTATATTCTTGGCTGTCAGTCTGGAGCTGTCCAACAAGAAGATGTTAGGTTTAGTTCTTCCACTTGGTGGAATTACAGCCTCTGGCAACAGGCCAAAAAGAGCAGCATTAGTAGAACTGCAGCAACTAAAACCCAAGAGATGCTGGAAATAGCCTAACTGCAAACTGATTTTTTTAAATAAAAAGCACAACAGCAATTGTAAATAATAAAGTGAAGGTGCAAGAAGTAGACTCTAAGAATTGGATGGATATACAGATTATAGTGGAATAAAGCCTATGTGTCCATTATCAGTGAAATTGGGAAAGGCAGTACAGAGATGCAAATGGTTGCTGTTACAATGAGGAATTTTTCCCTTCAAGCTCATACATTAAAAAATTGAGGCCGGCGCCGAGGCTCAGTAGGCTAATCCTCCGCCTGCGGTGCCGGCACACTGGGTTCTAGTCCCGGTCAGGGCGCCGGATTCTGTCCCGGTTGCTCCTCTTCCAGGCCAGCTCTCTACTGTGGCCCGGGAGTGCAGTGGGGGATGGCCCAAGTGCTTGGGCCCTGCACCCCATGGGAGACCAGGAGAAGCACCTGGCTCCTGCCTTTGGACCGGCGCAGTGCGGTCCTGCTGGGTACTTTTTATATCTGTACCAGCTTCCTTTCTGCTGAGAAGTAATATCCTGCTGTCCAAAACTATCTTTACAGCTTTCAGAAATGATTTTTGGTGACATTTGTAGGGCCAAGGACCTGGAGTTTCCCAGAGGAGTTGTAAATTAACATTTCATGCTACATGCAGAGTTATTTTTGTTCCGCGTGTGTAATGAATTTTTCCCAGGCCAAGGTGGCACAGTTAGCAAAGGCAGGGAACGGTATTGATCTAGAAGGAACTGAGGTCAGAATGTTAGCGATGGTCTTTGCTCTGCCTAATTTTTTTAAAGGGTTATTTTATTTATTTGAAAGGCACAGTGACAGAGAGAGGGGTTGCGGGAGAGATACAGAAAGAGATCCATCCTCCAAATGGCCACAACGGTTACGGCTGTGGCAGACCAAAGCCAGGCGCCTGGAGCTTCATGTGGGTTTCCTACACGAGTGGCAGGAGCTCAGGCACTTGGGCCATCTTCCACTGCTTTCCCAGGAGTGTTAGCAGGAGTTGGCTCTGAAGTAGAGCAGCCAGGACTCCAACTGGCATTCTGATATGGAATGCTGGTGTTGCAGGTGGCAGCTCAACCCACTGTGCCACAGTACCAGCCCCTGCCTTATTTATTTAATCTGCCCATTTAAAATGACTCTTTTATCCTCCATTTTATTCGTTCTTGTTCCTTTCTCAGAAATAGTTGCAGGAGTGGGGGAATCTTTTTTTTTTTTCTGCCAAAGGCCATTTGGATATTTATCCCATCACTTATAGGCCATACAAAATTATAAACTTAAAAATTAGCCTGCTATAAGTTTATTGAATTTGAGTCCTGCCTGTGGTTGCCTTGACAGGGCCAGAACAAATGATATTCTCCACCCCTGATGTAGACAATTAAAATTTCACAAAGGACTTCAACAGCAGAAACTTAGTTCACATATCATGATTACTTCGGTTGAGAATTGAATAATATTTGCAGGTGCACATTAGCAGTGTTTGCTTTAGATTTTACCACTTTTGCTGCGTTTATGTGAGGTGCTGCTCTTCACCGTCTGCGTTCAGACCCAAGTGTACATTGGGATGTCTTTTTTTCCCTAATGTTTTCCATGCAAGGAGAGGAGATGACGGCTGGTTCAGTGTGTGTCCCTCAGATCATTCCACTGCGAGTGCCCCAGCCCGGAAAAGCAAACCATGAAATCGACAACAACACTCTCTTGGAAATGAAATCAGGTAGGAGTCCCGTGTATCTGAAATGGCTTAAGATGACATTGTTATTCTCTGTGTTTATCTGGGAGCTGATTTCTCTGTATGCTTTCTATAGTCAGCACTTTGGAGTTGAAAACTTCCAAGATTTGAAGTGTTGGACGTGGATGGTGTATAGAGTGGTGTGTATTTAGGTTCATGCAGTTAGGTTGGATCAGCCTTGCGTTTCTGTTTCTGCTGGTGTTTAGTTGTAGCACTGCCTTTCCTCCCTAGGTCAGCCAAGGTCAGATGTCCCAGTGCCTACTCAGATGCTCCTGGGACGCCCATGCCCGTTATTTTCCTGGGATAATAAATTTGATCTACTCACAGACTTTCCAGTCAGACAGATCAGAGATTGAGTCGCAGCTTTGACAACTTCTGGTGACCTGGGGCACATTTCTTTGCCTTTCTGAGTCTCGGTTTCTTCATTGGATATAAAGATAACATCATCCACCACTCAGAGCCACTGTGACTTTTAGATGAGTTGGCATACACGTGAGGTGTACGGCCTCTGGCAGGCAGTAATGCCAAAACGAATCTTAGTTGTTATTACAGAAATAAAACAACAACTGTATTTCTTGGTTCTGTATATACTTTAGACTCACATCTACGTTTGTATATGTGTATATGTGTGTGTTTACGAAGGTAGTTCAAAATGTTCTTTGAAAAAATGAGTTGGAAAATAGGTTTCTTTTGGTGTGTAGTAATGATAAAGGCTTACTCACTGGATAATGCTCATTGGTAAATACTGAATGTGTTACCTTGAGAGCCATTGAGCATCTGTTGCTGAGGTTGTGGAAAGAGACTCCATATCATTATAGACACTTTCCATGAACTCTTTGAAGTGTATTTTATATAAATAAATATATATTTCTATTTATGCAGATACTATAGTATATGCATATATATACTTAATATGTACATATGTATACACTTAAAATAAGGAACTAGTTTCTATAGGTAATATGAAGCAACATTTGGATAAAAAAGACTTTGAGATTCCAATTATGTACTTTAGTAAATAAACTCTATGCTAATTATTTAGATTTCTAGTATGATCCCTAGACCAAGACTTCTAAGATGTTATACTCTGACCTCATTTATCTTAACAACTAACATGATTTTTTAAAAAATTATTTTATTTATTTGAAAGGCAGAGGTACAGAGAGAGGTAGAGACAGAGAGACAGAGGTCTTCCATCCGCTGGCTCACTCCCCAAAAGGCTGCAATGACTGGGGCTGGGCCAGACTGAATCCAGGAGCCAGGAGCTGCTTCTGGGTCTCCCATGTGGGTGCAGGGGCCCAAGTACTTGGCCCATCCTCCACTGTTTTCCCAGGTGCATCAGAAGAGAGCTGGATCAGAAGTGGAGCAGCTGGGACATGAACTGGTGCCCATATGGGATGTTGGCACTGTGGGCTGAGGCTTAACTTGCTATACTGTAGCACCAGCCCCACTAAAATGCTTTTACTTTTTAAATTTATTTATTTGAGAGGCAGAGTTACAGACAGAGAGGAGAGTCAGAGAAAGGTCTTCCATCTGCTGTTTCATCCCCAGTGGTCGCAATGGCCAGAGCTGAGCTGATCCGAAGTCAGGAGCCAGGAGCTTTTCCCTTGTACAGGGGCCCAAGCACTTGGGCCATCTTCTGCTGCTTTCTCAGGCCATTAGCAGGGTGCTAGATGGGAAGCAGAGCAGCCAGAACGTGAACCAGCATGCACATGGGATGCTGGCACTGCAGGCTGTGGCTAAACCCCCATGCTACAATGCCAGCCCCATGAAGACTCTTTACAAGGTTATTCATAAGAATGCTTGTAATTGCAAAATAAAGAAAATGACAGTGAACAAGCCTACCTATCCATCTGTAGGAAATTGGTTAACTATCTTTCATCTCTACAAGAGATTGTGATGTAACCTTAACAGAGAGTGAAGACCTTTGTGTGCCAGTGTAGCACAATATCCAAGATGATCTGTTAAATGAAAAAGGAAATGTGTGGACTGAGTGATGGTATTCCACCACCAATGTGAAAAAAGTGGGTAAATAAGAATATATGCATAGGTCTTTCTATGGCTATTAAAAATTTTTTAAGGATACTCAACATACCATTGGATGCCTCTATGGTGGAAGGGAGAATTTTCATTGTGTACTCCTTTTGAACCTTTGGAATCTTGAATTTATTACCTTTAATTTTTTCCCAAAAAGTATAGGGATTATTAACCAAGTCCAAATAAAATATAATAGAGCATTCTTAAGAGATGCTCAAAAATTAAAACTTAGCTTCTGGAGCTGGTACTGTGGCATAGTGGGTAAAGGCGCCGTCACTGATGCCGGCATCTCACGTGGGCACTGGTTCGAGTCGTGGCTGTTCCACTTATGATCCAGCTCCCCACTAATGCACTTGAGAAAAAGCATCGGAAGATGGTCCAAGTCCTTGGGCCCCTGCATCCACATGGGAGACCCGGAAGAAGCTCCTGGCTCCCGACTTTGGCCTGGCCCAGCCCCAGCCTTTACAACCATCTGGTGAGTGATCAGTGGATGGAAGACCCATCTCTGTCTTTTCCTCTTCCTCTCTCCCTGTAACTCTGCCTTTCAAATAAATAAATAAAATCTTTAAAAAGAAAACTTAGCTTGTACTTGTGGGTATTGTTATTTTAAAACTGACTCCTATTCCATGCGTATCAGTGCCTTGTTGGAGAGGCACAACAGGTGCTGGCTCAACAGCATAGCATATGGAGCCGGCCCAGCAGTCAAACCACATCTCTGTTACTTAGCAAGCTTCAGCATCTCTCCAAGACTCAGTTACATCATCTGTAAAATGGATATAAAATGGGAACAGCAGGTAAAATGAGCCAGTTCATAAAAAGCACAGTGCTGGCACAGAGAAAGAATGAATTATTGTTAATTATTAATATTCATTTCCACAGTGTATAGAAAATCTCCCAGAGTACCCGACCTGCAGGTGTTATTCATGGACCTGATACTTTACTTCCCCTTACAGATATCCTGTTTTGGTTTTTTCAGACACCCCAGACGTCAACATATATTATACCCTGGATGGCAGCAAACCTGAATTTCTAAAGAGAATTGGTTATGGTGAGAACAATACATTGAAGTATACAAAACCCATTACCCTGCCTGATGGAAAAATACAAGTGAAAGCTGTTGCCGTCTCTAAGTAAGTTAAGGACACGGTCATCAAATTAATGTATAATGCAACAAGGCGGTGTCCCAATTTTATTTTTCTTCTTATGAGAATCAGAGCACTAATGATTATTTTTCATTTCAAGATATATAGGTAACTGTAAAGAAATATTTATCTATTTTGTTTGAAAGTCAGAGTTACACAGAGAGAAAGAGAGGCTGAGAGGCAGAGAGAGAGAGAGAGAGGTCTTCCATCTGCTGGTTCACTCCACAACTGGCCACAACGGTCAGAGCTGCGCCAAACTGAAGCCAGGAGCCTGGAGCTTCTTCTGGGTCTGAGCCTGGAGCGGGTGCAGGGACCCAGGGACTTGGGTCATCCTCCACTGCTTTCCCAGGCCATAGCAGAGAGCTGGATCAGAAGTGGAGCAGCCAGGATTCAAACTGGCACCCATATGGGATGCTGGCACTGCAGGCGGTAGCTTTACCCACTAAGCCACAGCACCGCCCCTATATAGGTAACTTTTTTGTTCTTTTTAAAGATTTATTTCTTTGAAAGGCAGAGTGACAGAGAAAGAGAGAGAGCGATCTTCCATCCACTGGTGCACACCCCAGATGGCCACAACAACCACAACCAGGGCTGGACCAGGCTAAGACCAGGAGCCAGGAACTCAGTCTAGGTCTCCTACGTGGGCAACAGGGGCTCAACTGCTGAGCCATTGTGTGTTCCCTCCCTGAATGTGCATCAGCAGGAAGAGGAAGCTGGAATTGGGAGTGGATCAGGGACTTGAACCCAGGCACCTGGGTACGGGATGCGGGCATCCTAAGCAGCATCGTACCCACAGCACCAAATGTCCACCTCGTGCTGCAGATCCTACATTAAAGATGATTGCTTTGGCATCTGGAAATTAAATAATTAAAATGAAGCGAAACAATCCCTTCATAGATATTATATTTTTTATTGAACGTTAGAATTTGTGGCCTTTTCTCACTTGCCAGATCATTTCTGTCCAAACAAGTCATCTCGGACCCATGAAAAATTCAGAAGCTATTTGAGGGGTGGGCACTTGATGTGGCAGCCAAGACACCGCCAGGCGTGCACACAGGGATAGATACTTATGGGCATGGAGTGGGATGGAGAGTGGCACAATGACCATAGTTTTAGACTCTTCTGAAAGATGTTTTTATCTAATCAGATGACATAGGCATTACATCCTTCTTCATTTGACTGCTAGCTATCCGCAGCTTCTAGTGGGGCCTGCTTACAGCATTAGGCACAAAGGGTAAAAAGCATTTACTTTGGGGTTTGGTGTTATGGCATAGCAGGTAGATTTGCTGCCTGCGACTCTGGCATCTCATATGGGCACTAGTTCATTTCCTGGCTGTTCCACTTCTGATCCAGCTCCTTGCTAATGCGCCTGGGAAAGCAGAAGATGGCCCAAGTGTTTGGACTCCTGCACCTAGGTGGGAGACATGGAAGAAGCTCCTGACTCCTGGCTTTGGCCTGACAAAGCCCATACCATTGCGGCCAGTTAGCAAGTGAACCAGCAGATGAAAGATCTCTCTGTCTGCCCCTCTCTCTGTGTGACTCTGACTTCCAAATAAATAAATAAATAAATAAATCTTTTAAAAAATTTATTTTATTTATTTGAGAGAATGAAGAAACTGCTACAGTATTTCAGATGTGCTCAGCTTAGGGACAATGTTTCTACAAAAATTTTTGAATTTTCAACTCAATTAGTGCTGTAAATTTACAATAAAATAATTCTTTTTGGAAATTCTGCTTCATTCAAATCTATTTCTAGTTACTTAAGGTAATCGATTTCTTAATCAGGAGACAAACATACATGAGACTGTTAACAGTTGAAGGTTATTAACATTAAGAAAAATTATCATGAAGTTTTGAATGATATAGGAAACTATGATATAACAAGTGTAAAAATTAGGATACAAGATTATACTGTATTATTTTAACTATGTTTAAAACTGTACAAAGACTAAAAGATAAAAACTTGAGTAGCCTTTGCCTCCAGTGATACAATCATGTATGCTTGCTGTTTTCTTCTTGATAACATTTGTAGCTTCCAGAATTTAGCAGTGAGAATTATTTTTGTAACACTGTAATAATAATAATAATAAATAGGGTTGGCACTGTGATGTAGCAGGTAAAGCTGCTGCCTGCAGCACCGGCATCCCATATGGGCACCAGTTCAAGACCCGGCTGCTCCTCTTCTGATCCAGCTTCCTGCTATAGCCTGGGAACACAGTAGAAGATGACCCAAGTCCTTGGGCCCCTGTACCCATGTGGGAGACCAGGAAGAAGCTCCTGGCTCTTGACTTCAGATTGGTGCAGCTCTGGCCATTGCACCAACTAGGAGGTGAACCAGCAGATGGAAGACCTCCTTCTCTCTCTACCTCTCCTCTCTCTGTGTAACTCTGACTTTCAAATAAATAAATAAATCTTTAAAATACTACTAATAATAAAAAACAATGAAATAAAGAAGGTGAAGGACCACTGAAATGATCCTTTAACCAGTGCTGCTCACCCTGGGCTGTTCCTGCATAACGAGCCACTCTGAAAGGCAGTGTCTTAGAAGAGCATTCGTTTCCGTTGCTCAGTGTTCTGCGCGTCAGCTCTTTGAGGTGCATTCGGCAGTGCGCTCCTTCTGCTGGCCTGCCTTGGGAGCACTGGCGTCCTCGTGGTCTGAGAGCTTGACTTGCTCTGGTGGCTGAAGCCTGCTGTTGGCTGAGCCATGTGTCTGCGGTGGGCTATGCTGAGATTTTTCCTCATAGTGTCCCAGTGCAAAAGCAGTGAGAGAAAAGGCAAGCCCCGCCACACAGCTATTTCAGCTATTTTCTTGGTCTCTGCTTGTGTTGCACATGGTAATTTTTTTTTTAAAAGGAATGTATATATTTGAAAGGCATAGCGACAGAGATCTTCCATTGGCTGATTCACTTCCCAACAACAGCCGTAGCTGGGCTAGGAGCTCCATCCAGGTCTCCCACGTGGGTGGCAGGAGCCCAAGCACTTGGGCCAACATCCACTGGCTTCACAGGAGCATCAGCAGGGAGCTCAGTTGGGAGCCGAGCAGCCGGGCCTCGCATGGGCACTGTGATACGGGATGCCCGTGTTGGAAGCAGTTGCTTAACTTGCTGATGTCCCCGTCCTAATGTTTCATTGGCCAAAAGCAAGTCACATGGCCCCACCCAGAGGCAATGTAGAAGAGGATTCTTCAAAGGCACAGATATTGGAAGGCTCAGTGCATGGGGCCCATTAGAATAACAGTCAACCATGGTGCGCATTAGAACTCCCCAGGGAGTTTGCAGAATCCCCCACATCCAGGCCATGCCCTAGATTAGTTAAATAGCAATCCTCTGGAATGACTCAGGCATCAGTATTTTAAAGTTTTCAGGGGATCCCAATAGGCACCCGAAATTGACCACAACTGACGTAAGCCATTGGGGGAAATGTTTTCACTGGTAGAACTTTGAAGGACACACTTTTAGGAAATACACTTCTACTAAAGCGTGGTATCCTAAGATGAAGGGAGTAGCAACATAAAGCACAGCTGGCATAGAAAGAAGATACTCTGTGAAGCTCTATCCAGAGACTGGTATGTGTGCTTCCCTGTGGCCATGTATCTGTGAGTGTCACATCGGAGAATGGTCAGGAAATGACAGGAGGGGCCGGGAGCTCAGGATCCTCTCAGAGGTCGTCAGATGTTGATGTAATGAAGGCAGGTAGTTGGGGGACTTAGAGTCTTCCAAGGACAGTTGTTTTCTTTAGCAGAACCATGGGAGATTTTGCAATTTTGCTACAATGGTTCAGAAAACAAACTTAATGGTGAGTTACCCAGGTATCTGCCTGCATTCTGCAGCTGCTCGGAATATAGAATGTGCCCTAAACTATTAACTTCCTTCCTGGAGGCCTTTCTAGCCAACCTGGGATGGAGATGCATTCTAGGACTCAGTATAGGATATTCTGTGTGTAGAGAACGTGAAAATATCACATCCCACTCTGCCTGTCAAAAAAAAAAAAAAAAAAGAAAAAAAAATAACACATCCATCGACAGCAACAGAGGCCAGAAAGAAAGTGTTTTGAGAGAGGTAACTTGGGATATGGAAAGAGGACAGGACTTGGGAGAACTGAGGGTCTGGGTTTATTTTTTCTTAAATTTATTTATTTATTTATTTGAAAGGCAGAGTTACAAAGAGCCAGAGGCAGAGAGAGAGAGAGAGAGAGAGAAAGTCAAGTCTTGGGGCCGGCGCTGTGGTACAGTGGGTTAACGCCCTGGTCTGCAGCGCCAGCATCCCATATGGGCGCTGGTTTGAGACCCAGCTGCTCCACTTCCAATCCAGCTCTCTGCTGTGGGCTGGAAAAGCAGTAGAAGATGGCCCAAGTGCTTGGGCCCCTGCACCCGAGTGGGAGACCCGGAAGAAGTTTCCTTGCTCCTGGCTTCAGATCGGTGCAGCTCTGGATGTTGCGGCCAACTAGGGAGTGAACCATCGGATGGAAGACCTCTCTCTCTCTCTCTCTCTCTCTCTCTCTGCCTCTCCTCTCTCTGTGTAACTCTTTCAAATAAATAAATAAATAAATAAATCTTTAAAAACATTTTTTTAAAAAAAGAAAGTCAGTCTTTTATTCACTGGTTCACTTCCCAAATGGCTGCAATGGCCAGAGCTGCATCAATCCAAAGCCAGGATCCAGGAGCTTCTTCTGGGTTTCCCATGCAGGTGCAGGGGCCCAAGGACCTGGGCCATCTTCTGCTGTTTTCCCAGGTCATAGCAGAGAGCTGGACCAGAAGTGGAGCAGCTGGGACTCCAACCGACGCCCACATGGGATGCCAGCACTGCAGGTGGTGGCTTTACTTGCTGTGCCACAGCACCTGCCCCAGAGGGTCTGGATTTTAATCCAGGTTTTATTGTTTCCTCTTTGTGCAACCTCGATGAAATTGGGTGGCCTTCTGATTTTCGGTTCCTCCTTCGTTAACGAAGGTTGCTGGAATGTACTTGACAGCTGTTGTGATGACAAGAGATCGACAGTTACTACCACACTAGGCATTGCCATTGTTATTGTTGTTCGTTATCAGATTCTTGACAGAGGGCTGAAAGATGGCTGTGGTGTGACCCTGTTCAAATGACGACCCTTGTATTTGAAAAGCTATGCCTGGGCAGGCGTTTTCCACTTGACTCCTTCGTGTCCCTGACCCACAAGTGCTCAGCCGTGTTCTCAGCCAGCTCTGGGGACATTTGCAGACAGTCTGGGCTGCTGCAGCTGGGGTGATAGTGTGCCAGCAGCACCTCATCCCGGAGGCCAGGGAACTGCTAAATGTCCAGCAATGCACGGGACAGCACCCACAACAAAGAACTTTCTATAAAGTTGCATTTTGATTTCTCCAATTTAAATATAACGAATTAAGAAATTAACCTAAAGGATGTTAATAAACTCATCTTAATCACTTGTCACCTTTTCTTTGAATCTGTGTAACACAGATTTTTTATTTTCTCTTAAATCATTTCCAGAGGAGACTGTCGACAGAGTGGGATTGTAACAAAGGTGTTCCAGGTGGACTATGACCCACCCACCTCAGTCTCTTCCGAAGAAAATGGTGAAAATGTCCTCAGAGGATCTTCAAAGCAGGCACGTAGTGATTGTAGTGCATTCAGATGGTCATCCTCTCCTCGATTCCTTTTTCTCAGTGGGCATATTTTCCCCGCTCACCATCAGGTACTTAGAATTGAAGTTGGGATCAACCATTGCAGCACATGCTCACTGATGTGAAGTCAGTCCCTCCTCCACCTCAGATGAGAATTCCTGCTTAGCAATGTTGTCTTCAGCAACTGCTCCTTACCTACTGGAGGGATCAGAAGCCTTCAGCCTGCGGCCACCCATGTGGCCTCTGTCCCTGGTCAGCTTTGCTTGCTTTGTCTGTGGCCCTCCCTCTCGTAGCACATTCTTCTGCTTACCTAACTATATGTTGAACTCCGTTACTGCTATGGAGCACCCAGGCCTTCCTCCTCCTATAAAATGCTTCCATCCTGTGATCACTTGGGTCCTCATCTGTCTTCCCACGCACTGTAAGCTGCAGAGTGGCAGAGGGCTTGGCTACCATCCTTGCTGCCTTTCTTGGGAGCAGACAGGAGAGCGTGGTGAGTGCAAATGTAGTGAACAGATGCATCAGGCTAGTAGAAGCCCTCTGAGTGTCGACTTCTATTACGTTGAAGTCTTCATCTCCAAACATGCTCGTGTGCTGCCTCATGGCGTGGCCAATGATCGCTGCATATACAATGGTGGTCCCATAAGGTTGTCTCACTTGACATCCTGGCTTAGTTTGTGATGTTTGCACAATGACAGAATCCCCTGATGAAGCATATTTCAGAATGCAGTCCGTCCTCAGGCAATGCAGGACTATATCTGCAAAGCCTCACCTCCTTAGGGAGTCAACTCAACCTTAGAAGGATGCATGGGTTGTGGGCATCAGTGGAATAGATTCAAGGAGCAGGGACAGAGGATGGACTAGACGCAACAAGGCAACCAACCAAGCAACAGAAGAGGTTTCCAGAGTTGTCGCTTAAGCCCATTAGCGGATCTGAGGCGAGAAGAGGAAGCTGTGGGACCACAGCAGTGGGTTCAGGCATGGGATGGGTCTTAAGTCAAGGCAGGGGTCTTCACTGGGCTGGGGTAGCCTGCAGAGGCTGAGCCCAGGGATATCAGCAGGCGCTCAGACTTGAATCAGCTGTGAGGGCCAAAGTCCATGGGGGAGAAAGTCAAAGAGAAGACTGTTTAAGGATTGTGTGTGGACAGGTAGTGTACAGAAGCCTCCTCTCAGTCTGACTCCATCCCTGCCCCTAGATCTGGTGTTTACTCAGACTCCAGAGATTATATAAATGCTTTCAAGTAAGAAATGCACATCATGGCACTATCTGTATTATGTAACTTCTAATTTTCCCATTCTAAGTGGACAGAATCAAGAGATTGAGATGCAATCTATTCATTCCTAGGAATTAAAAAATGGATTTGTTGGATCAAAACTGAAGAAGAAATGTAAGAACGCTGAAAATAAACCTAGTGGGAATGTTAACTTTAGAAAGTTTCCAGGTAAGAACAAAGATAAGGTTTAATATTCTGAACCCACCAAACAGGTTCACTGCATGCTGTCTTAGCCACAGACATGTTGGAATAAGGAAGCAGGCCATGATTTGCATTTTAGTGCTGTCTTAGCCAATAGCTTAAGAGTGATAAGCAAACAATCCAACGGGGTGGAATTTGTTGGCTCATTCTTTGCATTCAGGAAGGCCACACACCAGGGACCCATGGGGCAGCTCAGCAAGCAAAGAAAAGTTGGGATTTTTGGAGTCTGGAGAAAGGGTGGAGTTTGGGTGAAACTCAAATAAAAGCAGAGTTTTTGGTAGGTTCAAAGCAAAGCAAGGCTGTGTGCTCAGGGGTCAACATCAGGTGTGGACTGAGAAGGGGACCACAGAGAAATACACAAAATGTTTGTTCCAAAACCCTCCCCTGAAGCCGTGTGCCAGGGCTGTAATGGAAGCTGCTTCTGCCTCAGGTCCTCCCGGCCAGAGTCGGGTGTTGAGTGTTTACCGATATAATTGCAAACCACAAAGTTTCTGCTCGTCTGTGATTTTAGAGAGCCACGTTTCTCAGTATGAAAGCCATTGTCACTCACAGAGGGTGTGTAATCAGAGACATACCCCGTCATGAGCCAGTGGGTTCTTGCCTCATATTCAGGGATGAATTCTGAATGCTAGCATAAATGAACGAGGCAGCATGATAAGTTTTAAGCATCTTATTCAGTGGGAGAAACGCGTAGGAGAGTGAGGGCCATATCCAAAAGAGAGAAAGGGAAATCTGGATTCATACTGAGCACAGGAGCCAGCCACGTGGAAGAGCATGCAGGCCAGAAAGCATGGAGCAGGTGGCCCGAAGACCACGCGTCCTGAAGGTCCAGGGGCAGCAAGCCCGTCCAGGATAGAAGGAGAAAGGGAAAAAAAAGGGGGGGGGGGAGGCTGGGCCCACGTTGTCCCAGGCCTTTAATCCACTTCCAAAGGGGAGTAGTTAATTAGTCTGATTGGCATGTGGGCACACAGCTGTGGCCAGGTAGGGGCATGCGGTCACACAGGGGCGTGGTGAAAGTGTGGTCTTCCAGCTCACAAAGCTGATCAGTTTTATCCTGTGTGCCTGCCTACAACAGGTGGGTCTCAGACATAACTGCAGAGGCGCTCAAGCCAATCCCGAGTCCTAACCTCAGGAATTCTGATTTAAGTTACAATGAGGGATTTGGGAATTTTTTTTTAATATAATACACCCCAGATGAGTCTAATGGGCAAACTTGGTTGAGAGTCACAGTTGCTAGTTGTATGGCAAGGAGTCTGGGTTATATTCTAGTAGGACAAGAAATCTATGTGGAGGGAAAGGCATGATCCCATTCCCAGTTTAGAGTTTCCTCTTTGGCTGTTAGGACATTTCACAGCTGCAGTGTGTCCTTAGAAGTGTCACCTGCCACCGCGTACTTGGGTTGATCTGTCTGTTTTCCCAGCCCGATGTGGGATGTGGTAGGATGTAGCAGGGAAGATTATTATCCCAGTCTGGGCTTATTTTTACCTTCTGGGTTCTAATTCACTGAGTGGTGGAGGAGGGCTCTTTGTATTATCAGTCCAGCTGATACTCCGGGCTCAGCCTCTGCAGGCCACACCAGTGATCCCTTACTGAAGGTCTCAGACTGCGAAGACATGGGTCTGTGTGCATGATGGCATAGTTACAGGGGCTCACAGACGATGTTTTAATGTAATTGTAGAGCCTGGCGTGGATGAGAGAACTGACCCTAAAGCTCGGAAAGATCTCCGCTTCTCAGAGAGTCCCCCGGAAATCCCAGCTGGCTGGGGAGGATCAGGTCTCGGCCCACCCACACACCAGTCCCAGGTAAAACCTTTAAGGCACTGAATTACCTCCTGTTTTTTGAAGGCTTCCTTCAAGGCAATGTATCCAGGGTTTTGGTGCCTGTGCCAATCACTGGCCAGGCTGGGAATGCTGCCTGGGGCAAGAGAAGTCCCCACACCCAGGGAGCACTCAGATACTAAACAGTCATCAACAGGAAATTTAAAGCAGTGGTTAAGTGTCATGAAAAAGATAAAACTGCGTAATGAGGTACAGCCATGGTTCTCAAAGTGGGGTACCTAGACCCACAGCAGCAGCGGCAGCAGGAGCGGCGTGTAGAAGCCCCCAGGATATAGAATGTGGAGGAAGAACAAGTGTGATTCTAAATGAGGGCAGTAAGAGAGACAAATGATGTTTGGTTGGAACCTTTAAGATGAGCAGAGGGGCTGGCGCCGTGGCGTAGTGGGTAAAGCTGCTGCCTGCAGTGCCCGCATCCCATATGGGCACCGGTTCTAGTCCCGGCTGCTCCTCTTCCTATCCAGCTCTTTGCTATGGCCTGGGAAAGCAATAGAAGATGGCCCAAGTCCTTTGGCTTCTGTACCCAGGAGACCCTGAAGAAGCTCCTAGCTCCTGGCTTTGGATCATCCTGGCTCTGGCCGCTGTGGCCAAGTGGGGAGTGAACAAATGGGTGGAAGACCTCTCTTTCTTTCTGCCTCTCTTTCTTTCTCTGTGTAATTCTTTCTTTCTTTTTTTTTTTTTTTTTTTGACAGGCAGAGTGGATAGTGAGAGAGAGACAGAGAGAAAGGTCTTCCTTTTTGCCGTTGGTTCACCCTCCAATGGCCGCTGCGGCCGGCGCATCTCGCTGATCCGAAGCCAGGAGCCAGGTGCTTCTCCTGGTCTCCCATGCGGGTGCAGGGCCCAAGGACTTGGGCCATCCTCCACTGCCTTCCCGGGCCACAGCAGAGAGCTGGCCTGGAAGAGGGGCAACCGGGATAGAATCCGGCGCCCCAACCGGGACTAGAACCCGGTGTGCCGGCGCCGCAAGGTGGAGGATTAGCCTGTTAAGCCACGGCGCCGGCCTAATTCTTTCAAGTAAATAAATAAATCTTTAAAAAATTTTTAAAAAGATGAGCAGAAGCCAGCCCTGAGGAACTCTTAGGGAGAAGCACTCAGCAGCAGTAATGACAGGGACGGCCTGAGGAGCGAAGGGATGAGGCGTGAGGTGGGTGGGCAGGCTTTGTTCCAGGGAGAGATGGCAGTGGCTTGGATCCAGGTTGTAGAGATGGTGAGGACAGGAAGTGGTGGGAATCCAGGCAAATTTTGCTGAAAGGTCAGAGAGACGGGACTCAGCCTGAACCCTGGGTTCTTTGATTTGCTTTCCCACTGCATTCACTGGAGAGCAGAACACCCAGGCCGGAGACCACAGACCTGGTAAGGTCTGCTTGCAAACTCCAGTAAGCAAAAAGGCACTTCCCAGGCTTCTGCAAAGAATGGTTTTCTGGTTTCCAAATGGACTATTGAGCAATGAGGAGTATACACCAGTGTGGCCCAAATAAATGTTTGAGATAAAATTGTTGTTTTGAAGAATGGATGGCATATGACAAAACACAGGGGCCAGCGCCGTGGCTCACTTGGTTAATCCTCCGCCTGTGGTGCCGGCATCCCACATGGGCGCCGGGTTCTAGTCCCAGTTGCTCTTCTTCCAGTCCAGCTCTCTGCTGGGACCCGGGAACGCAGTGGAGGATGGCCCAAGTCCTTGGCCCCCTGTACCCACATGGGAGACCAGGAAGAAGCACCTGGCTCCTGGCTTTGGATTGGTGTAGCTCCGGCTATAGTGGCCATTTAGGGGGTGAACCAACAGAAGGAAGACCTTTTTCTCTGTCTCTGTCTCTCACTGTCTAACTCTATCTTTCAAATAAATAAATAAATAAAAAAGAAATAAAAAACACAATGACTGTTGTTTTTAAAAGTCTTATGTAGCCATAGTTATGTGCGATGTCTGGAGAGAGTTGCCAGTGAAAGATCATATAGTGAGTCAGGAAGCAGAGAGAGGTTGGCCTGACTCAGGCTTTTATAACAAGGCTTTTGTGAGAAATTAGCTTCTGAGAATACATCCCCAACAACCTAAGGATCTCTCACTAGGCCCCACTTTTTTTTTTTTTTTTAACAGGCAGAGTGGACAGTGAGAGAGAGAGACAGAGAGAAAGGTCTTCCTTTTGCCATTGGTTCACCCTTCAATGGCTGCCGCAGCCTGCATGCTGCAGCCGGTGCACCGCACTGATCCGAAGCCAGGAGCCAGGTGCTTCCCCTGGTCTCCCATGCGGGTGCAGGGCCCAAGGACTTGGGCCATCCTCCACTGCACTCCCGGGCCATAGCAGAGAGCTGGACTGGAAGAGGGGCAACCGGGACGGAATCCAGTGCCCCGACCGGGACTAGAACCTGATGTGCCGGCACTGCAGGCGGAGGATTAGCCTATTGCACTGTCGCGCCGGCCACTAGGCCCCACTTTCTAAATGCCATATTGGATTGAGTTCCTACCCTCTTTGTATCATTCATTTATGGCTTTGGGGTTTAAATGTTTGTGTAAGTTCTAGAGCCAAATCGTGTTGATACCATAGCAATGAGTAAATGAAAATGTGCTATAGATTTCATTCCTACGCCAGGGGCAAAAAGCAGATAACTGTAAAGAACATCATTGGCACAACTGATGAAGTCTTGACAAAGGTCTGACGATTAGGTAATAGTTACTCTGTCACTGTTAATTTTTCTGAGTTTTGAAGATAGATTTATTTACTTGAAAGACTGAGAGGGAAGGAACGAGACAGAGAAAAAGAATCTCCCATCACTGATTCACTCCCCAGATGCCTGCAACAGCTGGAGCTGCACCAGGCAAAAGCCAGGGGTCAGGAACTCAATCTGAGTTTCCCACGTGGGTGGCAGTGACTCAAGCACGTGAACCATTACCTGTGGCTTTGGGGTGTGCATTGGCAGGAACTGGAATCTGGAGTGGAGCTGAGCTGAGACTCAAACAAGGCTCTCCAATATGGAATGTTAGCGTCCCTAAGGGGTGTCTTAACTTCTACACAGAATGACCTCCAACTTTTCTGATTTTGATACACTGTAGTATAAGAAGACTTGTTTCTAGGCAATGTAAACAGTTGTTTAGGGGCCAAGGGAGATCATGATTACAACTTATTCTCATGTGATTCAGAGGAAGGTAGAGAATAAAGGAAAATGGGGCCTAATGTTAACCTACCCAGCTGATCAGCCTGGATCCCCAGGAATCGTTAGTACTATCCTTGCTGCTTTTCTGTAAGCTTGAAATGATATCAAAATAAAACATGGAAGAATAAAATAAGATGAGGATAACATTGCCCATTGCCATTCACATGATGGTGAGATGTGAAGGCGATAATTGCTGCAGCCTTCAGGCACATGCTACTACTGTTGGACATCACTGCCCCCCATCCACCCACCCCACGTTCCCTTCTTCCCTTCCTGTCCCCTCTTCAGCCTTGCTTTCTGCCCCATCTTCCTGCCACCGGGCCTTCTAGACCACATCAAGAACCATGAGTCCCGTGACGGGCCAGGCACTTCCCTGCACCGTGCCTTTGCCATTGGGTTTCCTCCATTGGGAATCCCCTCTGTCCTTTTGTCCACTTGAGAAACTTTTCTCCGTATCCTGCCTTTCCAGTTCCCATGGGATTCAACACAAATGTGATACCTTACTGAAGCCATGTGATTTCATGTACACAAGGTCGGCTCCTCGGGGCCATGTGACCTTTCTCTTTGCCTCCTTCTCTGAATCAAGCACAGTGCCTGGTACAAAGTATACGCTCAAGGGGCTGGTGCTGTGGCATAGTGGATAAAGCCACTGCCTGTGGTGCTGGCATCCCATATGGGCACTGGTTCAAGACCTGGCTGCTCTGTTTCCCATCCAGCTCCCTGCTATAGCCTGGGAAAGCAGTAGAAGATGGCCCAAGTCCTGCAGGGGAGACCTGGAAAAAGCTCTTGGCTCCTGGCTTCTAATTGGTGCAGTTCCGGCTGTTGCAGCCATCTGGGGAATGAAGACTTCTCTCTCTCTCTGCATCTGCCTCTCTGTAACTCTGCCTTTCAAATAAATAAGTAAATCTTTTTTTGAAAAAAAAAAAAAGTATATGCTCAAATAAAAATGCACTGATGGGGCTGGCGCTGTGGTGCAGTGGGTTAATGCCCTGGCCTGATGCGCCAGCACTGTGGAGTAGAGGGTAAAGCTGCCGCCTGCAGTGTCAGCATCCCATATGGGCGCCGGTTCTAGTCCCAGCTGCTCCTCTTCCAATAGAGCTCTCTGCTATGGCCTGGGAAAGCAGTAGAAGATGGCCCAAGTGTTTGGGCTTCTGAACCCACATGGGAGACCTGGAAGAAGCTCCTGGCTCCTGGCTTCAAATTGGCGCAGCTCCAGCCATTGCAGCCAGTTGGGAAGTGAACCATCGGATGGAAGATCTCTGTCTCTCTCCTCTCCTCTCTCTCTGTGTAACTCCGATTTTCATTTGAATGAATAAATAATATATTTTAAAAAATGCATTGACATGACATGAGGTAAATGTGTCTGGGTAACAACAGTACACTGTTGTTGTAGATGTTCTTTTTTTTTTTTAAGATTTATTTTGTTTATTTGAAAGGCAGAGTTACAGAGAGAGAGAGAGGGAGAGAGAGAGAGAGAGAGAGAGAGATTTTCCATCTGCTGGTTCACTCCTCAATGGCTGGGCCTGAGTTAATGGATACAAGTTAGTATACATTTATCTCAAAGATTCCACCTCTAGGAAACTCAAAAGACTCACCTATAAGAACATCTCCAGGAGCCAGTGTTGTGGTGCAATGGGTTAAGCTGCTGTCTGCCATGTTGGCATCCCATATGAGTACTGGTTCAAATCCTGGCTGCTCCACTTCCAATCCAGCTCTCTGCTAATGGCCTGGGAAAGCAGTGGAAGACAGCCCAAGTGCTTGGGCCCCTGCACCCCTGTGGGAAACCTGGAAGAAGCTCCTGGCTCCTGGCTTTGGATCGGTACAGCTCTGGCAGTTATGGCCATCTTGGGAGTGAACCAGCGGATGAGAGCTCGCTCTCTCTCTCTGCCTCTGCCTCTCTCTAACTCTGCCTTTCAAATACATAAATAAAACTTTTTTAAAAAGTAAATGGTGACTTTTAAACAATAAACATTAAAATGAATTTTTAGTGGAATTGTACTATACCATGGTCTTTACCACACTGATTACCTGTGTTTATGTGCGTTTGTGTTCTTAATTTTAGTCCCCTGGTTTTGCACATATACCTGGCCGGAAGAGTTTGACAAGCACAGAGATCATGAGAATTCAAAGAGAGACAGACTTCCTTAAGTAAGTATCATGTTTTCTTCACTGTGTCTTAAATCTTTTAAAGATACATGATGGTCAAAGAGAATTTAAAGAGAGACTTAACAATGGATATGCCTAGCCTAACTTCTTAAATTAATATTTTAAGTTTTTTTTTTAAGACAGAGTTACAGAAAGGGAGAAACAGACAGAAAAAGAGAGAGAGAGAGAGAGAGAGAGGTCTTCCATCTGCTGGTTTACTCCCTAATGGCTTAATGGCAGAAGCCAGGAGCCAGGAGTTTCTTCTGGGTCTTCCATGTATGTGCAGGGGTCCAAGCACTTGGGCTGTCTTCCACTACTTTCCCAGGTGTGTTAGCTGGGAGCTGGATCCAAAGTGGAGCAGCCTGGATTCAAATTAGTTCCTGTATGGGATGCCAGCATCACAGGCAATGGCTTAACCAGCTATGCCACAATGCAGCCCAAAATTTGACAGCTTTTTAAAGGTTTATGTGACATACAATAAACTGCATCTATTTGAAGAGTTGAATTTGACATAAATGTAATCATGAAACTATACCCAGAATCAAGGAAATGACAAACCATCCCCTCCAGAAGTCCTGCATTGTACCCTTTTGTGACCCTTCCTCTTCATCCCCTTATCCCTAGACAAGTGTCGATCTGTCTCTTGTCACACTACCTTAGCTTGTGTTTGATTTAATGTATAAGTCAAGTGATTCGGTATCTGCTCTGTTTCTTTGCCAGGCTTCTTTCACTCAACATAATAATTCTGAGATTCATCCATTTGTTTTTATTGTTAAGTAGTATTCCATTGTATAGATACATAAAAATTTGCTTACCTATTCCCTTATTCATGGACATGCATGTTATTTTCAGTTTTGGGCTATTATAGATAACATTGATTTGAACATTTGTACACAAGACCTATACATATATGCTCTTGTTTCCTTTGAAGTAGAATGAATGGGTCATGTGCTAGATACACAAGTATGTTTAACCTTTTAAGCAGCTGTCAAGCTGTTTTCCAATGTGGTTGTTTCATACTGTGCTCCCACCAGCATTGTGTGGGCTGTCTGGTGAGATTGTAGTGCTGTCTCACTGTGGCTTTAATTTGCCTTGCCCTAGTGGCAAATGATTTGAGCATCTTTTCATGTGCTGCTGGTTTACTCCCCAAATGGTCACAATAGTCATTGCCTGTACCAGGCTAAAGCCAGGAGCCTGGAACTCCATCTGGGTCTCCCGTGTGGGTGGTAGGGTCCTTCCCAGGTGCATTAGCAGGGAGCTAGACTGGAAGTGGAGAACCTGAGACTTGAGCCAGAGCTCTGATATGGGATGCTGGCATTGTAAGCAGCGTTTTAACTTGGTACCAGTCACTTTATAATCTTTTAATTGTAGAATTGTGCATAGTTTCCTGTGGCAGACATATGTTTTGCAAATCTTTTCTCCCAATATTTAGCTTTTTAATTTTCTTTTTGTAAAGATTTTATTTATTTATTTGAGAGATAGAGTTATAGGCAGTGAGAGGAAGAGACAGAGAGAAAGGTCTTCCTTCTGTTGGTTCACTCCCCAAATGGCTGCAACGGCTGGAGGTGTGCCGATTCGAAGCCAGCAGCCTCCTCCAGGTCTCCTATGCTGATGCAGGGACCCAAGCACTTGGGCCATCCTCCACTGCCTTCCCAGGCCACAGCAGAGAGCTAGATGGGAAGAGGAGCAGCCAGGACTAGAACCGGCACCCACATGGGATGCTGGTGCTGCAGGTGGAGGAATAACCTACTGCACCACAGCGCCAGCCCCAAGCTTTTTAATTTTCTTAACTGTGTTTTTCAGAGGACTAAAGCCTCCAAATTTTGATGAAGTCCAGTTTTTCTTTCATACTTCATTCTTAGTTTGTCAAATATTTTATTATTTTAAATATTTGTTTATTTATTTGATAGTCGGAATTACACAGATAAGGATAGGCAGAGAAAGAGAGAGATCTTCCACCTGCTGGTTCACTGCCCAGTTGGCTGAAAGGCTGGAGCTGTGCTGATCTGAAACCAGGAGCCAGGAGCTTCTTCCAGGTCTCCCATGTGGGTACAGGTGCCCAAGGACTTGGGCCTTCTTGAGCTGCTTTCCCAGGCAATAGCAGAGAGCTGGATTGGAAGTGGAGCAGCTGGGACTCAAATCAGCACCCATATGGGATACTGGCACTGCAGGTGATGCATTTACCCACTATGCCACAGCGCCAGCCCCATTGTTAAAGTATTATATAGTCTATGTATTATTCAATTTGATTTGCTAACAGGATTTTTTTATTTGTATGTATCTCATAAATACAACATTAGGATCATAGTAATTCTTCCCACCCTACCTGCCTTCCCACTCACCTCCTTCCCCTCCTCTTCCCTCTCCTGGCTAACAGGTTTTAAAGAATTTTTTGCATGCATGTTCCTTAGGGATATTGGGGAATTTTCTTGTGAATGTTTTCATCTTTTAATGTTAGGTTAATTCTGGCTTTATGTAATTAGTTGGAAAGTATTCTTTGTCTTTCAGTTTTTAGAAAGAGTTTGCATAAAATTTCTATTATTTCTTATGTGTTTGTAGAATTCAGCAGTGAAATCACTGGAGTCAGGAGTTTTCTTAGAAAGATTACTAATAGTTCATGGAAATGGAAAAAATAGGTTTATTTTGGCACAAAAATTTAAATGCATTTTTTAAAGACTTATTTATTTTTATTTGTAAGACAGAGTTACACAGAGAGAGAAGGAGAGAGAGAGAGAGAGATCAATCTTCAGTCCACTGGTTCAGTCCCCAACTGGCTACAACAGCCGGAGCTGGGCCGATCCAAAGACAGCAGCTTCTTCTAGGTCTCTCACACGGGTGCAGGGGCCCAAGGACTTGGGGCCATCTTCCACTGCTTTCCCAGGCCATAGCAGAGAGCTGAGTTGGAAATGGAGCAGCCATGACTTGAACCAGTGCCCATATGGGATGCCAGCACTGCAGATGGTGGCTTTATCCATTGCGCCACAACGCCAGCTTCACATGCATATTTTTAAATAGCAGAATTTTCTATGAAATTTTTAATGCTTTTGTTGGGAATTTTTTAAAAAATTTTTAATATTTACACTTTTATTTGAAAGACAGAGAGAGATCAATCTGCTGGTTCATTCCCCAGATCTCTGCATCAGCCAGGGCTGAAACTAAATCCAGCTTTTCCACATAGATGTGAGGCAGGGGCTCAAGTATTTGAACCATCATCTGCTGCCTCCCAGGGTGGGCATTAGCAGGAAGCTGGATTGGAGACAGAGGAACTGGGACTCAAACCAGACACTCCAATATGCAATGCAGGGATCTCAGGTGGTAACCTAATCTATTGTACGACAACACCCACCTCTGTTATTTCTTTTTGATCAGTGAGTTAATTAGAAATGTTTTGTTAAATTTCCAAAATAGAAGATTTTTCTTATGGTATTTATTTCAAGTTTAATTCCTTTATAGTCAGAGAATACAGAGTGTATGATTTGATCAGTAAATGTTCCAGGTGTACTTTGAAACAGTGTGTATTTTCTAGGATTAATGTGTTAATTAGGTAAGTTAGTTGGTAGCATTGTTTAAGTATTCTCTATTCATTAGCGTTTGCATTATATATATGTATATATATATTTATATCCATTCATTTCTAGTCTATTTTTGCCTCTCAATTTGATTTTTTTTTAAGCAGCATATAGTTAGCCCTTGCTAAATCCATACCTGATCATTTCTGTACTCTTAATTGGGACATTTCAAGTAGCTGTGGTCTAACTGATGCCCCATATCAATTTTTTCCACTCTGGCTGATACGAGCATGAACTTCACAGCCTTATATGAGTCCCGAAGATTGTTTCCTCTGATCCACCTTTATGTTTATTTTATGATCATGAGTAGTTTCTCCCATCGCATGCTCTGACTCTAGTGCCCAGTTGGAGGTCTGAGGGGGACCCTCTGCCGAGTTCTGAAGCTCTCACGGCAGCTCTCCTCTGGTGTTCTTTCCTAAAAATTCCACTTGCCTTAAACATCTCAGATCCACAGCTCCAAGTCTTCAGTTGAGATAAGAGCAATGAGACAAGGTGGGTCACTCCCTGGATTGTTGAGCAACACTTCGTGAGCTTTGAGGTTAGAAAGGGGCAACTGGTTGTTGACCAGGCTGGATGTATGGTGAAAAGTCTACACTGTGGTCCAGTAAGGAAGGACTGAACAGGATAGAGCCTGGGGATGTGAACTCAACTATGGTGGCTGACAGTTGTTGAGAGGCCATGGAGAAAGTAGGCAATCAAGGGCCCAGTATCCAAGGCTCATGGCTACTGAGCAGGTCAGATCAGTAGGTTACAGGATGACGGGTCCAATCTGGGTGGAAAGGCTTGGCAGATCAATGTAGTCATACAGCAGCCCAATTCCAAGAATCCTTTCACTTTGGATGATGGTCACAACCCAGTTAGGTAATTGGATGCTAAGTGGCAGGCTCCAGGTGGCCAGGAATGGGGCCACATGTTGCTAGGGCAAGACCTTGGGACTCATCAGGTAGCTGAAGAAAAACATGATGGCCCTCCAGAGTGCCAGACAGGAAGACCTGTCACTCAGAGAGGGCCCCATGGCCAAACAAGAAGTCAGAAAGATGCAATGTAAACATTACCGGAATCCCTAAGGCTCACGCTCAAAATGCCAAATCCAACAAGACACTGCCTCAGTAAGAGATGAGGTTGAAGCTGCTTGATAAACCTCCTCTGACAGTCAGGAGGTGAGGTTGGACTGGCCAGCAGGCACAGACACCAGAGGCTCCAGATGTGAGGCTGCTTTGTAATGAAAGGACCCAGAGCAGAATCTCCAGTCCTCACCTTGGGCTATAGCTATTGAGAGCTGTCTGCCTGTGTTTTGTTTTGTTTGGAAAACTGTTTGAACACGTTCGGAATTTCACCAGCCTTCCCAGGCCATCAGAACATGGCCAATCAGGAACCTGTTTTGTTGTAGGTGTGCCCACTGCCTTGCCCCCCGCCCACCTGATCCCTTTGCTCGCTTCTGTCAAGAATGTGGCTCTCCTGTCCCACCCATATTTGGCTGTCGTCTCCCGCCCCCAGAAGGAGCCCAGGTGAGCAAGCACATGCCTTACAGACATCATTCACTGGCTTATCTGATCTTCAATTACAGCAGTAGCACAGGCTAGGTACCCATGAACCACAGATATAAATACCGGGTGATGGCATTCCTGGCAAATTCATCTTACTATGCAGATTCCTACTTAGCAATGGAAACACGTGTTTGCAGTCATTTCCTTTGTATGTCCTTGCAGAACAGAAGCTCAGAAAAATGTTGAGATCTTAACCATTTTATTGAATTTTGCATGGATAAAGAAGTGTTCCCTACCCATTTCATATTTCTGTTCATGGCTGAGGAAACGTGTTCTCGAAATAAATGGAGAGAAGTACTAATTACTTTATCTATATCTGTATATTTTGTATATCCATAAGATGTAGCATTCTGTTCAAAGAAGCTAAGAATTGATCAGTCCATTTAAGTCTGTGAGCTTTGGCTGATTATGTGTAGGTGATAATTGATTTTATCTTGCCACTTAAGTTGCAGTTAGTTGTAAGACATATTTGCCTTGCTAAAAATGAAAGCCTTCACTAAAATGTGTTCAATATTTTAAAAAGACTTGAAAAATGGGGTTGTTTTGGACTGGAGTTTATCAGGTTAAAGAGATCTGTGATGCTGAGTGAAAAATGATGCTCTTTAGAGACACAGTCACTAAGAAAACTATACAAATTCAGTGAGTTCCAGGTCTTAGAATTGAGTTATGCCCTCAAGCAAGGGATCAGGTACTAACTGGATATCTCTTTTTTAAATCTTCCTCCAATTTGTTGCTCAAGATTATGGTAGAAGTTAATTTACCTCTGTAATACATTTGAGCTCCTTCCAGAAGACAATACAGAAAGCGAAATGTGAATGGGTCCCATTAGCTTCAAATTTTCCCGTTTGTGCAATGTCAGTGTTATTTCCACTTGCCTAGAAACAGATTTTCAGAAATTATTTTGCTTTTGTAGGAAGAAATGATTATTAGAGAGTATACATAAATGAAATGATGAATTATGAATAACTTTGCAGTTTGAACCAACAGCCATTTATTAAGCCGGGCTGCTGGGATCTCAAGGGGAGGCTCCTCCTCCTGGGCACTGGACACGCAGTGGAGCACGGTAGAGAGGTGCAGGTGCACCTCGGCTCCAAATCCACCCTGCCCTGCTCTGCCTCATGGCCGTGGTGCTGCCCCCTGTAGGCGTTTCTCCTTTGCCCGCTGGCTGGATGTTTTTGTCCCTAGTGGGAGGGACACTGCTCCTAGGGACTCTGCCGGGGAACGGGCTCACCTCTTTTCCTGGCTCTGGTGTGCTTTCCTCTCTTTTTGCTCCGTGGTGGTCAGCTAACCAATAGGATGCCCAGTTGTGCCGATGCCTCTACATTTCTTGGTGAGTCCCACCGGCAGCCCAGGGGCGGCCCCCAGCTTGTCTCAGCAGCCTTCCAGCTGTTCTGCCAGCTCCCGAGAGATTACTGTTTTTCTTCCTATGTGCAGCATTTCTTGGCTATTATTTTCTTCAAATTCTTTTTCTGTCTCCATGATGCGTATCTTGGTAGGCTTGATACTGCCCCACTGGTCTTTCTTAAGTATTTTTTTCTCTGTTCTTCAGATTGAATCATTTATGTTGAATTGTTTCAAGTTCACAGATTGTTTCTGCTCTCATCTCCAATCTTCTGTTCAGTCCCTCTTTGATTTTTTTTCACTTCTCTTGTTTTTAACAGATTCGATTCCAGATTTTGTCTCAGTTCTTTTTCAGAATTTGTTTCTGTATTAAGAGTCCCCATTCATCAGATCGTTGTACTTTCTTTAATGTCTTAAATGTTATTTCCTTTAGTTTTTTGAACATTTTTAATAATAACTGCTTTGAAATCTTTTTTAAAAGTTTATTTATTTGACAGAGTTACAAAGTGAGAGGAGAAACAGATCTTCTGGCTCACTCCCCAGGGGGTCACAACAGCCAGGACTGGGCCAGGCTGAAGCCAGGAGCCAGGGGCTTCATCTGGATCTCCCAAGTGGGTGGTAGGGGCCCAGCTTGGACCATTTTCTGCTGTTTTTCCCAGGGCACAGCAGGGAGCTGGATCAGAAGTGGAGCCTCAGGGACACGAACCAGCGCCCATATGGGATGCTGGCGTTGCAGGCTGCGGTTTAACCTGCTGTGCCACAGCACCAGCCCCTGCTTTGGAATCTATCTGAGGAAGACTGTTGGCTGTTTTCCCCCTGGATGTCGGTCATGCTTTCTTGGTTTCTGTCTTTTTGTGTCTTTCATATTTTTTCTTGAATACTGAACATTTGAAGGAACACTACATTGTAGCAACTCTGGATTCTGTCTTTTCCCCCTTGGGGTTATTGTTTTTTATTTATTTATGTGGATTAAATATTTAATGCCTGTCTTTTCTGCAGTGTGTGGCCACTGATGTCAGAGGTTAATTTTTTTCTTGTTTTTTGTGTTTAATCCTGGAGTTACCCTTGGGTCTGCATTTATTACTGTCCAACTGAAGACTGACCAGAAATTATGCTCCACCACCTTGAGTCAGTTGGGCTTCCGCTCTCTGCCTTTGGGTCTGTCTGTGGGATGGGTAGAACATCCATGCTTCCCGCTGTCTCCTGCTCTGTGCTGAGCTCTCTTGCATATCCTCTTCAGTCTCCATCAGCCAGGGCGGTGTCGGTGCCTTGGGCCCACCATGACTTATGCTGCAGGTGTGTATTGGCCCCCAGTCAACAAAGGACATGTGCAGAGCTTCTCAAGTGTAGTCAGTTTAGCCTCTGCAACTCCCTGTTAAGTCCTTCGTGGGTTTGACTGTCCATTGATTATCCCAAGCAGGACCGTACTCTCGGGCTAGTGGAGCACCAACCCTTCCTCCTTGCCCATCACTGAGAATTGCCGTCTTCACAACTGCTCAGAGGAAGCAAGGCCTGTCCATTAGCAGCCACGCATCCGCTGGTTTTCATAGCCAGCCCTGCCCCATAGAGTGGCCACACACAGAACTGGGGAAGGAGGAAGCCGCCCCGTGCGGGAACCACGGAGACTTGTGGTGTGAAGGTCAGGCGGGCTTAGGAACTGTTCTGTTTGTTTCCTGCCTTGGGTTGACTTTCAGAGTTCAGAAGTGCTTGACATTTGACAGTTCCATTGGACTTTATAGCTGCTTTTTGAGAACGGTGTTTATTGACCTCCTCATTCCATCGTGCTGAAGTTAATTTCCCATGGCTCTTTTTCTTTCCTGCACCCCTCCCCATGTGCGTGTACTCCCTCTCTTCTTCAATAAATGTATTTTAATTATTAATAGAAATATAATAAAATAGTAATGTAAGGTAATTATATTAAAAGTTGTTTTCACGGCAGGAAACAAAATGTTTACATCCTAAGATCTACCCACTCCTTCAGTCTTTGCGCCCAAGACAGACCTGGCCTTTGCTTTGTGCAGATGGGCTTGTGTGCCGAATGTGGAAACCTGGTGCCCATGAACACTCCCATCTGTGTGGTGTGCGAGGCCACCCTGGCGCTGCAGCTGCGGCCACAGGCCAGCCTCCACTTGAAGGTAAAGAAGTGTGACTTTGTAAAAACACGAGTGGAATATGTGGAAAGTAATGTCTGTCTTTAGCTGGTAGAATGGACAACAACATCTATAAACAAAACCCTTTCTGTTTTTTTTTTTTTTTAAAGATTTTATTTGTTTTATTTATGTGAAAGGCAGAGTCAGAGAGACAGGGAGAGATAGAGAGAGAGGTCTTTCATCTGCTGAGTCACTCCCCAAATAGCTGCAACAGCTGGGTCTGGGCCAGGCCAAAGCCAAGAGCCAGGAGCTTCATCTGGGTCTCCCACGTGGGTGGCCGGGACCCAGACACTTGGGCCATCTTCCACTGCTTTTACCAGGCTATTAGCAGGGAGCTGGATCAGAAGTGGAGCAGCCTGGACTCGAACCAGCACCCATTTGGGATGTTGACATTGTAAGCAGTGGCTTAACACACTGTGCCACAATGACGGCCCTGCAAAAGCCATTCTAATAAGGTGTCCTGCTAAACCAAGTGTTCAGCTTGTCAGTAGGATCTGTAATGTTACAAGAGATTTATTTCCCGAACTTTGATTTGAAGAACAAATTGCATTACTGTTAACTTAGTGTTTTTTGCTGCCTGAATTTAAACTGCAACATTGCGTTTAATATTGACTTACCATCTCACCCTTAAAATGGCTTCATGCTTTTGTTGAAAAAGAATGATTAGACCTTGTCACATGGAGAACACATTATATATTATTGCATACATTTAAAAAACTAGAGAAATTATACCATTAAAAATTTTGGCAGGGGGGCCGACGCTGTGGCACAGCGGGTAAAGCCGCCGCCTGCAGTGCCGGCATCCCATATGGGTGCTGGTCTGTGTCCCGGCTGCTCCACTTCCAATCCAGCTCTCTGCTATGGCCTGGGAAAGCAGTAGAAGATGGCCAAGTCCTTGGCCCCTGCACCTGCGTGGGAAGACCCAGAAGAAGCTTCTGGCTCCTGACTTCGGATTGGCACAGCTCCGGCCATTGCGGCCAATTCGGGAGTAAACCAGCGGATGGAAGACTTCTCTCTCTCTCTCTACCTCTCCTTCTTTCTCTGAGTAGCACTGACTTTTTTTTTCTTTTTTCTTTTTTCTTTTTTTTTTGTTATTTTTGTTTTTCTCTTAGCACTGACTTTCAAATAAAAAGATAAAAAATAAAATTAAAAAAATTTTGGCAGAATCATTTAATATAAAATTATATTTTTCATCATTTTTTAACGTATAGCCCCATTTACCTTTTCAATTCTAAATGAGGGCCATAGTGGATAAAATGGATTTGATAAAGGGCATTTTGGACATAAAAGCAAGAATTTTTATCAGTATGCAAATTTGTGGGTTTACTAATGTACAATCAGGACTGTAACATTTCTAGAATGGTTTATGGGTTCTATGTCGGCAAATGTATTAAGAGAACAGATAAATTATTTTTTCTTTCACCGCCAAACACCCTTTACTGTGAAAAGATCAGTGTTGTGTTCCAGGCTATGCACAGCCTTCAGAAATGAGATTTTGAAGAAATTCTTAGGTCAATGTCAGATAGATGAAAATTTACTAAGATTTTTTTGAGATGACTGTGTTTAATCTTAAGGCACTTTGAAAACTACCATAGAGAGCCACTATCCAGCCCCAGAAGCCAGTGCCTAGATCTCTTACACATGAGAGGAAATCAGCTTCTCTCTTGTTTAAGCCACTGTTCTTCTGGGTCTTCTGTCACTCACAGCAGAACTTATTAATATATTTGCTCAGGTTGTTTGAAGATAATACCATTCCAAACTCTTTGGAATATTCAGAAAAGGTGTTAGTTGTGGCCTTAATTCATCATATATCATGCCATCTTGAGTATTTGGAATCCAGAGTTGTTCTCATTTTGTGAGAAGGCAGGGAGATACAAAGGTAGAAGTAATACCCCTTCCAATTTGTTGTAAATTCTATACTGAGGAGAAACACAGAACTTCTATCTGATTAGTAGCATTAAATACAGGAGTGGCCCTTGAAGGGCAAATCTGATGAGAGAGAGAGAGATGGTCACTCATAGCTTTTTTTTCTACTTGGTTTTTGGGCCAAAGTTAGAATATACACCTTACAGTGAGGAAACCAACTAAGAATTCAGTAATGAAATATAGAAAATCAAGCCTAATCAACTTCTGATGTTGAGTTTTCAAGGGATTTTATGGACTTTGAAAGTATTGAGTAAACAAGCTTCACATTAACTGTGTTCCTGGAATTTGGTCCAGCTTCCATAAAAGGGCTCTGTCCAACATTACTCTTCCCAAGATCCTAGGAAATAATGACTTGGCCTTTACTGTCTTGTTGAGAAGTGAGAACCTTATGATGATTTCCACTGGCACTGTGTTCTTCCCTAGTGTATTGTGTTTTTTAGCATTAGATTTTATTTTTTTAAGATATTTTTATTTATTTGAAAGAGTTACACAGAGAGAGGAGAAACAGAGAGAGAGGTCTTCCATCTGCTGGGTCACTCCCCAGATGGCTGCAGCGGCCGGAGCAGCACCGATCTGAAGCCAGGAGTCAGGAGCTTCTTCCAGGTCTTCCCACGTGGGTGCAGGGGCTCAAGCACTTGGGCCATCTTCCACTGCTTTCCCAGGCCATAGCAGAGAGCTGGATGGGAAGTGGAACAGCTAGGACTCACACTGGCGACCATATGGGATGCTGGTATGCAGGCGGCGGCTTTACCCTCTACACCACAGCACCGGCCCCTAGCATTAGGTTTTTAAGATCTGTTAAAAGACATACCTTCTAAAAATATACATCTTATACTGTTAACAGTTAAGCTCTTAATTATATCTCTTTCACGAAAACATTTTGTTCACTCTTGGCATCACCTCTTCCTGCCTTCTGGTTGGAAAACTAACCACAGATATAGTGTGTTCTGCACTGTAAGGCGTTGTTGGAATATACTATGGTTTTAATGATCTGTGATTACTTTAAAATAGACTGTGAAAAAAAAAAAAGGAGTATTTGGAAGAAATCTGAACTCCCAGCAATGCCAGTGTTTCACAGGGAATGATATGAACCTGAGCAAGCATCTGAACAGGAAACATTGGAAGGATGCAGGAGCTTGGTTTTCAGGCCAGGACTCTGAGAGCAGCAGGTGCTCGGGCCTTGTCCCAGGCCTCTGGATCTCTCCATGGGGTGTCCATGAACCGTCCCGTAGGTTTACCCAGCTCCTTTGGCTGTGGCCCTTAGTTTCTGGGGGGCTTTTTCAAATGTATCTTGAATAATTTTTTGATTAACATGTAGTAGTTTTTAATTGACATGTACTACTTGTACATTTTTAATGGGCTACAGTGCAGTATTTCAACACATGTATACTGTGTAAACTGACCACATCAGGTCATGGACATTTCCATTTCCTTAGCTTTTCTTTATGTTTGGAGCCTACAAGCTCCTCTCCTCTCATCCCCTTTCACCTGAAGACATTAACTCTCCCTCAGCAAGAAGAGATGTTTCAGTTTCCTTTGGACTTTTTTTTTTTAAAGACTTATTTGTCTATTTGAAAGTCAGAGTTACAGAGAGACGGAGAGAAAGGGAGAAAGAGAGCTTCCATCCACTGGTTCAGTCCCCAAAGCGGATGCAATGGCCAGGGCTGAGCCAGGAGCGGGTCTCCCACATGAGTAGCAGGGGCCCAAACACTTGCACCATTGTCCGTTGCTTTCCCAGGCCATTAGCAGGGAGCTGGATTGGAAGTGGGGCAGCTGGGACAAGAACTGGCACCCATGGGGGATGTGGGTATCACAGGCAGGGGCCTTATCTGCTGTACCACAGCACTGGCCCCTCCTTTGAGCTTTAATGAGCAGCATGGACTTCATTCATGTTGGGGTTCCTAGAATCCATGAGGCTCAGGGCTGGAATCCTCTTGAAGTCATTCCCCTGAATCTGAGGACTCCCGTGACTGGGATACAGTCACTGCCTGTGAGACTGAGCCATGCGCACAGTGATGTAGGGTTGAGGCCAGCATTATGACTCTACAGCAAGCAGCACCTTAGCTTAGCGTCTTACAAAGTCAGCTCTGAGATTAAGTGTTCAGTGGCCTGTTAGTTTGTTTCCAACGTTCTTGCTCATTTTATTATGTCAACTAAGACTTATTTTTGGGGAGTTTAAAAATTGTTCTCCTTGGGACCAGCACTGTGACATAGTAGGTTAAGCCTCCACCTACAGTGCTGGCATCCCATATGGGCACAGTTTGTTTCCTGGCTGCTCCTTTTCCAATCCAGCTCTCTGCTATGGCCTGGGAAGGCAGTAGAAGATGACTCAAGTCCTTGGGCCCTTGCACCCACGTGGGAGACCCGGAAGAAGCTCCTGGCTCCTGGCTTCAGATTGGCCCAGTTCTGGCCGTTGTGACCATTTGGGGAGTGAATCAGCAGATAGAAGAGCTTTCTCTCTGTCTCTCCATCTCTCTGTCTGTAACTCTACCTCTCAATTAAATAAATAAATAAAAAATGTTCTCGTCTCCTAACTGCTTTATAAGGAGAAGTTTTATCCCAGTGGAGTCACTAAATTGCTTAGTACCAGGCAAATAAATGATATGTTGCAAATGCTATGCATGGGATGGTGAATGAGGAAACTGACTTAAAAAAAAAAATCCTCATAGATATCTAGCATCCTTACTGAGGCCACTTGATGGTGGCCCCAGTCCCAGATCATCCCTGCAAACAGCTGTGAGTCTGTGAATCTAGTGGGTTGTGATTTAAAATGATTTTTTAAAAAATATTTATTTATTTTTTTTAACTTTTATTTAATGAATATAAATTTCCAGTGTACAGCTTATGGATTACATTATTTATTTATTTATTTATTTAAAAGAGTTACATGGAGAGAGGAAAGGCAGAGAGAGATAGAGAGGAGAGAGAGGTGAGAGAGGTCCTCCATCTGCTGTTTTACTCCCCAACTGGCCACAATGGCCGGAGCTGCGCCGATCAGAAGCCAGGAACCAGGAGCTTCTTCCAGGCCTCCCATACGGGAGCAGGGGCCCAAAGACTTGGGCGATCTTTCACTGCTTTCCCAGGCCACAGCAGAGAGCTGGATTGGAAGTGGAGCAGCCGGGTCTCAAACCGGCGCCCATATGGGAGGCTGGCGCTTTAGGCCAGGCGTTAACCCACTGCGCCACAGTGCCAGCCCCTAAAATGATTTCTAACTGTGGGTCATCACCGCTGCTCTGGAAGGAAGGAGGTCCAGGTATGGCGTCAGAAGCCACCCAAGACCATAGAAAAAAGCTACTGACCAAGAAAACGATGTGCAGTGGGCCTGATGCAGTAAGGTAGACGGCCACTTTGAGAGTCTTAGTAGTGTCTTCGAAGGGAGAAGAAGGAAAGATGTACATAGGGATTGGATGATTTTAAACAGGGTTTGGCAGAAGTGAGCCTGTTGCAAGCCATGAGTGATACTCCTGGGTCGGCATGGGGTCATCAGTTGTAGCAAATGTACCACTGTGGCATGGGATGTTAGTACACGGGGTCACTGTGTGTGGGGTGGGGTGAGCATTCCTGGCCCCGTGATTTCTGCTCAATTTTGTGTAAACCTGAAACTACTAAAAAAATAAAATTTATTAGAAGTTTTTTTTAAAAAAGATATTTTGCAAGACAGGTCCAGGTTAGAGGATGTTTGGATTAGGTGAAATTGTGACTTATTAGGTTTGGATGGTGGACCCGGTTGAGCTTAGAAGCAAGTAAGCAAATTTTTTTTTCAGTACTGCACCTGTAACCCCAGGATCTTGACTTGGAAAGTTGCACTTATGATTCCCCTTCCCAACAGTGAGAAACTACAGAGCAAACCTGAATTCATATTTAACACAAAGCCCCATGGGGGAACATCCTAGTCCAAGAGCCAGACTACTTGTAAACATACTTAGAAGCTTTTGCTGGTCTTGAGTCCCTCTGTTCCCTGTTAAAGCACGAAATGAACAGCCTACTGACCATCAAGTTTCCCACATTGGAAAATAAACAAACCTACACATACTGAGTGCCACATTTTCCATTTGTCTTCCCAAGATCACGTGAATACTCTTGTTTGGAGTCTCATTTCTTTTACAGCTCTGTTGTCTGACATTGTGCTGTGATAATTACTAAACAGACTGAGTATTCAGGGCGTGGGTGTTGTAATGGGGCCCTTAGCTGTCTCATACGCTGACGCGACTGCTTGGAGATTTCTTTACACAATTGTGGAATGTGTATTTCTCTTTCCCTGTTGTCAAGGAGAAGGCAATCTGCCGCACCTGTGGCACGGGGAATCCTGCTCACCTGAGATACTGTGTCACCTGTGAGGGGGCCCTGCCTTCATCACGAGAGGTAGGTGGACTGCGTGTGCCAGTCCTGTATTTAGCGGCTGCTACATGTTTGATAAGAGAAAAATAATCTGCAGTGGACAGAGAGACCAAAAATAAAGCTTACTCATGGTAAATTGGAAGTAACCTTTCTCTATATGGGGAAGAATTTAGATATCCATCCATGCAAAATTGTTTTTCCCCCCCAAAGCCTTAACTTTGAGAGGAGTCAGTAAAAACTGACAATTTCTGCAATTTTATGTAACAGCTTTGCCTGGGAGACTGGCATAGCCTGTGGGGCCCCATTTATAATTTCTGTTGAGTCAAGTTCATCTCTGTTGACTGGGTGCACCTGCTGCTTTTGAAATCAAGAACCTGGTAGCCACTCCATTTCTTAGGTTTCCTGCCAGTCTGTGTTGAGTGTTGGAGAAATAGGGGCACATGCAGTTGAAGTACAGTGGATGGGTTCAGTTTAGATGATCTGTTTATGTTTACAAAGTATGTCTGATAAACTGTAAAATGACTTCCAGTTGACTCCAAGAAGAAGCTGGCATCTACTAGCCAACGTAAAAGGAAAAATGTTTCTGTCAGGCTGTCATATGTATTGTGGTCTGTGGGGTTTGCCATCTTCTCAGAGAGGTTCCTCGGGAAACTGGACAGTGCGTGCTGATCAGTGTGGTCATCATGGTTGGTATCACATGGGAGGGTTTTAGTTTCCTAGCACTGCTGAAACAAAGCGCTAAAGCCAAGCAACTGGAAGCAACAGAAATGTGTGGCCTCATGTTCTGGAGTCCAGAAGTCCAAAAATCAGGGTGTCACTGGGGCCATGCCTCCTCTGAGGGCACTGGGGAGGGAACTGTCCCAGCCCCTCATCGAGCTGCTGGTAGCCTTACACTCCCCGTGGCTTCTAGGTGCATCCTTCAGCATCCCTGCCCTTGCCCTCACCCAAGGTTCTCCTTGTGTCTTCACATCACCTTCCCTCCGTGTGTGTCTGCCTCTGTGCCCAGATTTCCCTCTTCTTTAAGGGTATCAGTCACACTGGATCAGGATCCACTCTGAAGACCCCACATTTTAACCTGATGACCTCCATAAAGATCCTGTTTCCAAGTAAGGGCACATTCTGAGGTGCCGAATGCCTTTTTCTGAGAGAGGCACAATTCGACCATATGGAGGAGGTGGACAAGGTATCCTTTAAGATTGTGTCTAATCACTAACCATCTAAGACCAGTGGAGTTGAAAGAACTCTTTTGGTTCCCAGTCTTATTGGGGCATAATTTATGTGCAATAAAATTCACCTGTTTTCATTGCACAGTTTGGCGAATGTTCATTATCATACATAATCTTTATATTTGATATTGATCACTGAATAGTATTCTGCAGTATGCGTATACCACCGATTGACTTCTTCATGGGTACTTGTGCTGTTTTCATTTTGGGAATATTATAAACAGTGCTGCATTCATATACAACTCTTCATATGAACATAGTTGTCATTTCTCTTGGATAAATGCTTCCTGTCTAAGTCCATGTTTAATTTTATAAAATATGCCATACTGTTAACCCAAGTTGTCTCTAGTCAGGTGTTTTGTCTTTAGCTGAGCTTCGAGTCTGTCCTGCGTTTGTGCTGTTCAGGGGTCTGTAAGAGATGTAAGCTCACAGGATTTGGGGGTCCCTCCCCGTCTGTCTCTGAGCGCTCCCTATGTCTTCAGCAGCCAAGGCTAGCTTCAGTTTTCTGGAAATAATGCCTTTTGTCCCCCCACTTCATGGGTACTGCGGGGATTGTCAGTAGCCACAGCCTACAGGCCATGGAGATGGGGACTCGCTCTGTGTAACTCCCTCCGTCTGTGCGTGTGCAAGGGCCCACCTGCCTGTGTTCACTCTCCGTCCAGTGCCTCCATGTGTTAGGAGCAGATTTTCTCATTGTTTTCTCCCTGGGAGTGATTGTCATTTCCAGAAGGAAAGTGTCCGTGAAGTCTTTTAGGAAGATAATTTCTGTTACTTAATATGTGTTTCTTTTTCAGAACTGAGACTCAAAACTTGATAGCGAGCTGTCAGATGTAATCAGAAAGCACATTATTCCCGAATCAAATCTGCTATAATTTTAGGGTAATCTTTTGTTGATAGTTATTTGAATGTCGGTGTGGTCATGTGGTTTCAGACTTAATGTCGCTCTCCTGTTACACAGTTGCGCTCTGTGATTTTCCAAGAGCCAGAGAGAGAGAGAGAGAGAGAGAGAGACAGAGAGAGAGAGAGACAGAGAGTAAGAATGAGAAAACATGAACGTAGAAAAGAGCGACCATATGGACTCAGTCCAGGGATGTTCTTGCCAGGAGATTTAAATAAATTACTCAGACATCTTTCCTCGGGCATTCTGGACTTCTTACATTAATAGTACAATAATTTAGGTTGATTTTATTAACTATCAGTGATAGAATTTTCTGAGTCCTATCTGTCAGTGATGGGTCATATCTATCAACAAAACTATTTTCATAACAATTGCAAAGTTGAGTTTGTTGTAAAAATTGTATCTTTATCTGAATGGCATATCAGAGTTCAGATGTTCATGTGAAGATGTTAGAATTTAGGTGAGAGAATGAAGGTACCATAGAAGTAACTGGGTACATTCATTCTGATAGGTTTATGTTTTTTCTTTGTTTGGCAGCATTAATACGATGGGGTAAGGTAACTTTTCTTTCTTCCTTTTTTTTTTTTTAAAGCAATGTGATTATTCAGAAATCCACTCGAATAATAGATGCATTTCAAGGAAAGGTCTGAAGACAGAAATCCAGACTGGCAATTTTGTTTTCTATCCAAGCCCTATTAACAGTAGAGTAATTGAAATACAAGATGGAAAGCAAAAGTCTGCAAGAGTTTCTCCTTTGATTTTCCTGAAGGACTGGCTCTGCACAGAAGTGGGAGTAAACGCACACAGCAAGGGCTCTCTTTTCCCAGGCCTCAGTGGGCAGTGGGGCCCGATGTGGCCTCTTGTTGGCTAGGTTTGGGTTGCAGGATCACAGAGCAGGCCCTGCAGCAAAGCACGATGGGGCTGGGGAATAAAGTGCCTCAGGAGGAAGAGCTGTCCTTAGGAAACCTTCTCCTGAGTGTGCATCTTAGGCGGCGCACCTGCCGAGTTACTGGCTCAATCAGTTACCCATTGATTTGGGAGCTGTTTGAATGACCCGGATGCAAGGTGTCAGCTACTGTGCTGGTGGGGAAGATGTGAAACTGCCACGTTCTTTCCCTTCTTGAAGTCAGGTTCTAGCAGCCAGCAGCCAGCAGCGCGGGAAGGCAGCCAACTGACTTTGGAGCCTGGTCCTGTGCCACGCCTTCCTGGGTACTTAATGGCTGTCAGTCGTGTGGCATCCCCAAAACATCCCCTACACACCTGCATTGTATTGAAGCGGCTGTGAGGAGTCGTGGATAAAAGTCAGGCTGTCAAGTCACAAGGCCTGGGGTTGAATTTGGGGTCTTGCTGTCTTCATGCCCCGGTTCCCCTCCCCGTTGCTGTGATGGGGGCACCCACCTCCCAGGCCTGTTGTGTGGACTGATGGGAGGGCACAGGGCAGCGCTCAGAGCAGTGTCTCACATAGCAGGTGAATAGGTGGCAGTCCCTATTACTGTCCCAATTGTAAGTAGCCCGAGCAAAGCCTCTAATCTAGGTCTACCTACGGAAGTCTCAGAAATTCTTGTGAAACAGTTCTGTCTCCCTCCCCTCCCTTCCCCAAAATGAAGCAATTATTTTTATGTATCCGGAGTGGAAAATAATGTCACATTTCCTTTTGGAAGCCAGAGTCCCAAGGAATAGAAGATAAACCTCACCCACGATACCTTAGGTAGCTCAGCTCTCTTTACATTCTTTCTCTACTATCAAATCAATGGCAAACTTGCGACCTTTGATGAGTAAAGTTACTGAGGGAGATCAGGATGTGTGAGGCACCAGTGCCATTGGCTCCCTCTGACCCCTGTGAAGGAACATGTGTCCCTCCCACCAAGTTATTAATTGGTAAAGCCCATCAAAGTTTAGTAAGATTCCTGTATTTCCAGGACTTGCATTGTTTTGGGGTTGGGAGGGGGTTCGGAGACTGTGGCATTGATCTTACCTGTGGATGCTGTTTTGTTCACCAGTGGATGTGCAGTGGAGATAAAGCCCCTCCCCCACCCACTCAGAAAGGAGAGATCACTTCCTGCTCCAAATGTGGTCGCCGAAATCTCCGGCAGGCGCGCTTCTGCGACTGGTGTGGAGCCGTGGTGGGTATTTTAAAAGCAAGCTTCGTTGTGCTGAACATACACCTCACCACTGGCCTGGAGAGAGCCACACCCTGCCTCCATGGCCTTGCAGAAGTCACTCCTATGACTGCCATACTGGCACCTGTTTCCCCAGGAATCTGGAGAGAACCATCTTGCATTGGCATTCGGTTTGCATCTCTTTAAGGTTCAACAGTTTTCACTCATTTATTTGACTATTGACATTTCATCTCTTATGAGAGTTGTGTTAGCCTACCTTTTGCAATACGACACTCAAAATTGTTTGCTGTATGTCCTCATCTGAGAAAGTATTGCATGCAAATAATAAAAAAGGTTCAGGGTGCAGGGTTAGTCTCCCTTCTCATGTCAGTGCCACAATTCCTCTCCCCAGAAGCCATCACTAATCACTGTTACCCCCTTTCTGGGGCATTGCTTCAGCTGTTCAGTGCATCTGTAAGTAAACTGATCCAGTCCTTTCACTTAGCAATAGAGCTTGTTAGTGACCTCTTCATTCTTTCCAGTGGATTCATAACATTTCATTGTCTGCATCTATGTACTATGATGTATCTAGGCTATCCCCTATGGTTGGACACTTAGGTTGTTTCCAATGACTTCTTCTGCAGGAGATGGCCTGGAATATATCTCTTTGAGTACTTGTCCATCTGTAGGATAAATTCTAGAAGGAAGCATTGGTGGATCAGAGGGTATGGGCATGTACTGTTTTGATAGCTAGAGATGAGGTGGTATGAAAACAATTTAAATGGGAAAATTATAACTAAGATCTTAAACATATTCTCTGTCCTCTAGCTCAGCATTCCTTCTGGCTGCTCTGTTTGCTCTAAATGTGGGGCCAGCAATCAGCTGTCTGCCCAATTCTGTGGCTCCTGTGGTATTTACTTGAAGACCTTGGCAAGACTTAGCTTGGACAGCAGTCGCCCGTTTTCTGAGGTAAGGACATCACTGTAGTAAGAACTAGGAGTGCAAATAAATTCAACTTAGGTTTAAAACCTTCAAACAATTTCTTTGGAAATCAGAGATGCAATCTACATTTTCTGTAGTAGATTGAGGTCTAATTGTATTGGCAAGGCAATGGATTGCCACTAAGGAGAAGTGGAGCTTTGTAAACTTTAAAAAAGAAATCATTTGCATTTTATTTGAAAGGCAAGGAGAGAGAGAGAGAGAGAGCAAGTGAGTGAGAGTGTACTCTTCCATCCACTGGTTTATTCCCCAATTGACCAGAGTAGCCAGGTCTGGATCAGGCTGAAGCTAAGAGTTCAGAACTCACTCTAGGTCTCCCACATTGGTGGCAGAGACCCAAGGACTTGAGCCATCATCTGCTGCCTCCCCAGGTACACTTCAGCAGGAAGCTGGATCAAAAGCAATGAGGCCAAAACTTGAACCAAGCACTCTGACATGGGACAAAGGCATCCAAGTGGCAGCCCAGCCACTGCATCAAATGCCCTCCCCCAAGAAGTGGATTTTAAATGCCCAGGACAGAATGTGCTTCTGTTGAATTCTTACATAGCATTGATAATTTTTCCCCTGGTCTTGTATACGAAGACACTTAAAAAAGTTTGTGGAGGCCGGCGCCGCTGTTCACTAGGCTAATCCTCCACCTGCGGCGCCGGCACCCCAGATTCTAGTGCCAGTTGGGGCGCCGGTTCTGTCCCAGTTGCTCCTCTTCCAGTCCAGCTCTCTGCTGTGGCACGGGAAGGCAGTGGAGGATGGCCCAAGTGCTTGGGCCCTGCACGGACATGGGAGACCAGGAGGAAGCACCTGGCTCCTGGCTTCGGATCGACTCAGCGTGGCGGTGGTAGCGGCCATTTTGGGGGTGAACCAACAGAAGGAAGACCTTTCTCTCTGTGTCTGTCTCTCTCACTGTCTATCTCTGCCTGTCAAAAAAAAAGTTTGTGCGCCGTGGCTTAACAGGCTAATCCTCCGCCTTGCGGCGCCGGCACACTGGGTTCTAGTCCCGGTTGGGGCGCCGGATTTTATCCCGGTTGCCCCTCTTCCAGGCCAGCTCTCTGCTATGGCCCGGGAAGGCAGTAGAGGATGGCCCAAGTGCTTGGGCCCTGCACCCGCATGGGAGACCAGGAGGAAGCTCCTGGCTCCTGGCTTTGGATCAGCGAGATGCGCCAGCTGCAGCGGCCATTGGAGGGTAAACCAACGGCAAAAAGGAAGACCTTTCTCTCTCTCTCTCTCTCTCACTATCCACTCTGCCTGTCAAAAAAAAAAAAAAGTTTGTGAAAAATTTGAATTTTAAAAAATAAGCTTTTTTTTGGCACTCAAAATTTTTGAAGCTCACACTTGGTTTTTTTAAATAATATATATTTTCCATGACCTTTTAAAAATACCCTCATATTTCAGAGAACTTCTGTCCAGTACATAAGATTACTGCTTCCTTGTATAACAGCTGGGCATAGTTGCAGGGAGAGCATGTATGGTTGTTTTCAGCAGAAGGAGAGCTCTGCAAACTGGCTTCATGTTAGCTTTCTGTGCATTTCTGTATGCTGGGTAGAGACTTCCCGGGTTTCCTCCTAGCTTTCTGTCATAAGAGCTGCAAGGCTGAGAAGTGCTAGAGAGAAGGCACACACACCCCGCCCTCGGCATGCAGCTGCAGGGAGTTTATGACTTCCTTAATGTACGCTGAGACACCGGCTCCTGGGACTGCCGCTGCCCCCTGTGCTGCCTCTGCGCAAATGAAACAAAGGTCTCCTCTCAGAACTCTCGACTGCCACCTGTCGGAACGTGACTGCAGCGTAGCGATCGTGTTAGACATTCTCTGTCCTCTACCAGAACATGTAGTATGCGTATGCCAGTATGCGAACATGTGCCGTCCACCATGTGAGTGCTGCCCCTTTAGACAGGATGCAGTGGTTAGCCCTCAGAACCTCACGTGGTTGGTCCTCTCAGGTCCCCAGGTCCTGACGCCAGACGGTGTATCAGAGAGAATGTTGGTGCCAGTAGTTGAAGGTGGGCAAGCCGTGGATTCTGTGCTCCATTGGGTTGTAAAGCTGAGAGGATGGCTGTCTTCCAGGCCTCAGGCACAGCAGGAAGCATCCCGGATGTGCTGAATTTGAGTCAATAGAGGGCTGAGTGGATGGGGCTGTTTCATGGATCCTGAGTTGCCAGGGAAGAGAGAAGCAAGGAAGATGGGACAAGAACTGGAAAACCCGTTTCAGTTCAAAGTCCATGCTTTTTTTTTTGTTGGGAGGGGGAAGATACTTCTCATTCTAATTTTTTTTTTTTTTTTTGACAGGCAGAGTGGATAGTGAGAGAGAGAGACAGAAAGAAAGGTGTTCCTTTTTGCAGTTGGTTCACCCTCCAATGGCCGCTGAGGCCGGCGCATCTCACTGATCCAAAGCCAGGAGCCAGGAGCTTCTCCTGGTCTCCCATGCGGGTGCAGGGCCCAAGCACTTGGGCCATCCTCCACTGCACTCCCGGGCCCCAGCAGAGAACTGGCCTGGAAGAGGGGCAACCGGGATAGAATCCGGCGCCCCAACTGGAACTAGAACCCGGTGTGCCAGCGCCGCAGGCGGAGGATTAACCAGCCTCATTCTAATTTAAATAGCTTTCATTGAGTAAGATGAAGGATTCATTGTCTTCTGATTTTTTTTTTTTAATGTTTTCTGCCTCACCCACAGGCCCGAGCTGCCTGGCAGTCCCTCAGTGTTCCTTTGCCCACGTCTGATGCTGGGAGCAAGAAGGACGTAGGCACGCAGACCGTTGGCCTGTTCTACCCATCCAGCAAGCTACTAGCCAAAAAGGAACAGGAACTGGCTTCTTTACAGCAGACGCAGGAGAAGATGAGCGACCACAAACCTCTGCTCACCGCCGTCAGCCCGGGCAGAGGTGAGGAGGAAGTGATGCTTTTCTGCTGGTCAGAGGCAAACTCTCGCTGCTTCTGTGGGGATGGTAGCTCTTCCTTCAAGTTTAGGTACTCCCTTGTAATCGCAGCCCCATGTGGTCCATGGCACGGCACATGTGGGTTTCTTCTCCCATGGGGGGCATGTGGTTAGTCTGCTTCATTACTGCCACCTTGCCAGTGGCTCTTTTTTATTGTGGTACCGTTCACGTAACACGAAGTGACCGTTTTTAAGTGATCCGTGCATTGCATTGACAGTATTGTCCCAACAGCACAGTTTCCATAACATTTCCATCACCCCAAAAGTGAGCTCTGTGCTCTCCTCAGCCATCACTCCCTGCACCTCATCTCCCAGGGAAGGGCCTGGCAGCCCCTCACCCACTCGCTATCTTTATGGGTTTGCCCATTCCAGATGCTTCATAAATGAAATTGCACAATGCATGGTCTTTTGTGCCTGCCTTCTTTCACTTAGGATAATGTTTTTCAGGTTTTGCTATGCTATGGCAATTTCCGTACTTCATTCTGAATAACAGTCTATTGTTGTGAGTATACTGACATGTAGTTTTGTGTATCCATTCACCAGCTGATAAACATTTGAGTTCTGCTCACCATTTGGCTGTTATGAACAACAATGCTGTGAACGTTTCTTTTTCAGTGGACGTATGTTCTCATCTCTCTGATTTATATATAAAACTATGGTTGCCGGGTCCGATGGTAACATCCTGTTTAGCTTTTTAACGAGCTGCCAGACCACTTTCCAACGTGGCTGCACTCATTGACATTCTGACCACCAGGGTATCAGGGTTCTGATTTCTCTACTTCTTTGTCAGCATTTGTTGGTATGTGACTTCTGTCATCACAGGCATACTGGTTGGTGTGAAGTGGTATCTCATTGTAGTTTTGGCTAGCATTTCCCTAGTGGCTAATGATGTTGAGCATAGTTACATGTGCTGTTGGCCATTTATTTTTTGGAGAAAGATCTGTCAAATCCTTACCCATTTTTACTTTTTTTTTTTTAAAGATTTATTTATTTATTTGAAAGTCAGAGTTACACAGAGACAAAAGGAGAGGCAGAGAGAGAAGAGAGGTCTTCCATACGCTGGTTCACTCCCCAATTGGCCACAACAGCCAGAGCTGTGCCTATCCGAAGCCAGGAGCCAGGAGCTTCTTCCAGGTCTCCCATGTGGGTGCAGGGGCCCAAGGACTTGGGCCATCTTCTACTACTTTCCCAGGCCATAGCAGAGAGCTGAATCGGAAGAGGAGCAGCCGGGACGAGAACCAGCGCCCATATGGGATGCTGGCACTTCAGGCCAGGACATTAACCCGATGTGCCACAGCACCGGCCCCACCCATTTTTACTTTTATTTTTTATTTTACCCATTTTTAAATTTGACAGTTGTCTTTATTGTTGAGATGTAAGAGTGCTTCACATATTCTAGAAACTCGACTCTGACCAGATATATGACTTACACATACTTCCTACCATTCTGTAAGTTGTCTTTGAACCTTCTTGATGTATCCTGTGAAGCTAAAAGATTTTAAATTTTGATTAAGTCCAATTTACCTGATTTTTCTTTTGTTGCTCATGTTTTTGGTTCTACCTAAGAATCCATTACCAAATCCAGATCACAAATATTTATCGCTACCTTTCATTCTATGAGTTTTGTAGTTCTAGTTCTCACATGTGTGTCTTTGATCCATTTTGAGTTAATTTTTGTGTAACGTGTGAAGTCAGAGTCACACTCCATTCTTTTGCATGGGGCTGTGCACTTGTCCCAATAACGTTTATTGAAGAGATGTTTCATCCCCCCGAATGCTCTTTGCATCCTTGATGAAAAATCAGTTCAACATAAATATCTTGAATTCTTTCTAAACTTCAGCTCTATTTCATTAATTCACCTATTTCATTAATTCACAGGTCTGTCCTTAGGCTAGAACCACACTGTGATTACTGTTACTCTGTAGAGTGCCTTGAGACTGGGAAGTGAGAGTCTTCTTCCTTCATTCTTCTTTTTCAAGGATATTTTGGCTATTCTGGGTCTTTGAGTTGCCATATGTATTTTAGGATCAGCTCGATAATTTCTACAAAGAATCCATCTGGGATTCTAACAGCGATTGTGTTGAATCTGTGGGCCTTTTGGCAAGTATTGCCGTATTAATAATTCTAAATCTTTCAATTAATGAACATCAAATATCCTTCCATTTGTTTAGATGTTCTTTAATTTCTTTCAGTCATGCAGGCTTCAGGGTGTACATTTTTATATTTTTGTTAATTTATTCCTTCATACAGTTGGCCCTTGGTATATCTGTATATTCAACCAACTCAGATGGAAAATACTGGGATGAGAGTTTGCAGACAAGTGAGCACAGGGCAGTGATGAAGTTAAGGCAGGTAGCTGGGCCCAGGCAGTGCACCTTCCACCTGCACGTGGGACACCAGACACCCTGGCTCGTGTGAAACCTCCTACGTTATTTAAATTGTGCCAGCCAATTCACATGTGTTTTAAACCTTGTGTAGACAGAAAAGAGGCACAAAGAAACTTTTCGGAGTGATGGAAATATTCTCTCCACAAATTGAGATGTGTATTATCTGGCAAAACTCAAACTGTATATTTAAAATACTTTGGGGGAAAAAGAAGAAGGAAAAAATTCTGTAAGTTATGTGTGGGATCAAATAATAGAAGACGAAAAGATTTTCTGTGTCTCAAAAGAAGCCAGATGTAACAAGAAGCCCGGAGCGGGGAAATGGAACTTACTCCAGTACACAGCTGAGGATTAGTAAGGAAAAACCATCGTGGTGTTTGGCAAAGGAAAATAACCTCCCTGAGAACGTGTGTCCCATGCTATCACCTGTCTTTCTTAGCTGCAGAAGAATTATCCCTATGGCTG